>NC_090848.1:23045000-24245000 GCF_024217435.2 Syngnathus scovelli
TATTATTTTATTTTTTTTCATTTGTGTATCGCCCAGTGCAACTAGAGCAACAAGCCACATTGCCAAGGTGTCTTTTGCTCTGGCAAAGAACATGTTTTGGTATATTTGTACACCTTCCTTTGACTCAAATGCAAGCATTTCCTCTCACATTATCACATGGAAATGTGGTTTCAAAAAAATCCATCAAACTGGAGCAGACGGACAGTAAGAGTGTTGTATGCTCTCATCACATGTGCTTAACTAACATGCTGTGGCTAATTGAGATCTTTTTAAAAGGTTTCATTATAAAACCTTCTCTTACTTGTCACTGGATAACACCTCTGAGCAAACTCATGTTTTTTGTGTGAGGCGCCACTGAAATTGAGTTCTTGTCCTGACAGTCTTACCATGGTTCTCGAGGAGTCCTGCGTTCATTTTCGTGAAGCTCCTTCATCTATTTCCTTCTCTGGATCAGGCTTTCTGGCTACCTACCAGTTAGGGGTTGCCCAATGTTTTGTACATAACGCACCATGGCTTCTTCGCAAGGCACCATTTATTCTCGGTGCGTCTGCGGGGTCTTTGGTAGCTGCCGCTGTTGCTTGTGAAGTAAACCTGAGTAAGTATCTTTCTCACTTTTTAGCAATCTGCTGTTTTTGTGTTTGGAAGTAATTTCCGATTATTTCTCCCCCCCCCCCCCCCCCCCCCCCCATCCCTCCCTCCTTAACCTCATGCTCAGTTACCATGCAAAATGAGATGGTAAACTTCTCCAAAGCGATGAAGGCCTTTACATTTGGACCATTCAACCCCTCTGTTGAAATTCTCAACTGGTTAAAGTTTGTTTTGAACAAATATCTTCCTTCTGATGCACATCTCCTTGCAAACGGACGTCTCGCCGTGGCCGCAACCCGTCTGGATGATGGTGAACCCACAATTATAACAAAATACCGGTCCAAAGATGATGTGGTGCAGGTGAGGCAGATGAGTTGATTCTTAGCAATTAGAGAATTTTTTATCTAAGCATTTTTAATTCAAATTCTCAGGCTCTCCTTTGTAGCTGCTTTGTTCCAGGATATTGTGGTATGCTTCCGCCATCCCTCAACGGCGTGGTGAGTATTTTTCAGCATTGAGGAAACACATGTGGCGTCTCCCTCTCTGATATCTGTCGTCCCATCTTGTAGCACTACATGGATGGCGGTTTCAGTCAGATGCAGCCAGTTCTGGAGCTACCCAGTCGCACTTTAACAGTGTCTCCTTTCTCCGGGGAGATGGACATATGTCCACGAGACCAACCCAGCATGCTGGACATGGTGGTGACTGGGGTGACCTTGAAGGGCAATTTGGCCAATGGGCTCAGGTTCTGGAATGCGCTCTACCCAATAAAGCCAGAGGTGAGTTTTTAAAAAAAATATTTTTTATTTTTTAAAAATTATTATTCGTATTTTTTGCTGAATCAACAAGTTATCCATTTCAATGCTCCGAGCAGATTCCTTGCTGCCTGTGTATGACAATTTCTTTTACTTTGGACTTTATATTTAAACTCAGCCAGTAGCTCAGTTAACTGGCAATTCATTTTATAATCATGTGTTTTTTATTCAGATTGTGGAGCAATCTTACCACAATGGCTACAAAGACGCCTTTTATTTTCTTCTCAACAACGGTTGGTCAACTACACCTTGAAGGAAAGCACACACCAAACGGAGCTTTTATTTAATGTAAATTTGATCCTTTTTTTGTCCCCTTGTATGCAGAGCTTGTGCCAAACATGAAAATGATGACAATTCAAAAACTCGAGAGCACGCTCAACTGTCGCACTAAAATGCTGACATTCCAAGAGACCACTCCAGAGGAAGAAGAGGATGATGATGAAATGGAAACAACAATATTGTGTTTTCTTCGAGGCAACCAAAACACGCAGACAAACACTTCGACTGAACTTCAGTCCTTAAAGCTGACAGTTGCGGATCTTCCTTTCACTTTTGAAACAGCAAAAAACAGTGTGCATTTCTCTTCCTTACTTAGCACTTCCATTTAAGAGCTCTTCAGTCAAATGTGAGCGTTTGCGTTCCAGTTCTGACCGGCAATGTGACGATGTATGGGAGCATGATGGGACCTTCTGGATTCTTGACCTACTTGGTGCTACCTATGATGCTGTTGTTCCAGACTCTGCTTGAGACCAAAGAAATGTAAGAATCTTGTGGTACTGCAATTTTGTGAACTTGAGTGTAATGCCTGAGGGCTGACATGTGAATGCTATTTTAAAATGGCTCTCGCATCATGTGATATTTTAACTGCAAAATGTATCTAAGAGCTTTGTGCTTTGACGCCACCTGATACACTTAAATTATCCGACCCGCCCATGCTGTCCCACACAGAATCGAGTCAGTGTCCCGAGGGTCTCCAGGGTTGATGTTTTGGACTTGGTGTAGCCTGAGACAGTTGGCAGTTTTCTTTTTTGGTATACTGCTCTGTACCTTCATGAAGAACGTAAAGAACAGGTTTGACATCTTTTTTTGAATTTTTACAAATGACATTTAAGATTTTTGCTTTTCAATTGAGTGAGGACTTATCCTTCCTTCCTTCCTTCCTTCCTTCCTTCCTTCCTTCCTTCCTTCTGCTTTTTTTTAACATCTAGGCTGTTGCCCATCATGCTGAAGTTGCAGTTGTTGGAAGAAGCTCAAAATGAGGTTCCGCTGAAGCACACCATCCCTCCAAGTCACAAAGAGTCATCTCGTCCTGCTCTCTCTGAAAATATCACGTTTGCGAGTTCACGGCCCATACCTCCATTACGAGGCTTGTAAAATGGAGATTTTTTTTTTTTTTAAACAAAGCCTAGCATGTTTGAAAATCTGTGCTTGACATGGAAAGAGTAATGACACAGGCCGTTGTGTGCGTATTCTCAACCAGCAGCCTAGTGTTTGAGTTTACAGTTCAGTGAAGGAAGGCAGGCCTTATTTAAGCAAATTATGCATAAAATCTTTGTCACTGTAGTCTCTGTAGTAAGACGTCTCTTTTCTGCTCACCACCAGCTTTCCAACCTCGTAAATGCTCCTCATGCCTGCGTGTGTGTGTGTGTCTCTCGTAGTTTTGCCAAGCCATGTGGAGATGTAAGACTGAATGCATTAAATTTGGAAAATTTGCACAACAAACGTGCTGCCACAAAATTAAAATAAATCAGTGCTGACCTCACAAGTTAAAGCATCAGAGACGGAAAATTCCTTTCAGAAATGTCTTGAGATTCTTGTCATTATATTGAACTTGAGTATGTTATGGCTTATTTGGCACAAAAAACATTTGCTTCCTGGTTTTACAATTAGGAGAACTGTGTCTAGAAAATGGACTGTTTGTGCATCTTGTCATCCCATGAGCTGTTGTTTCTTTTAGCTTCTTACACTTATTAGTCACCAATAAAGCAATGGCTAGTAGCCCCACGCTCAAATGCATCCATCTCCTCGTTGCTTGTTTTCTTGCATGTTTTTTTAGAATGACTTCCTGTATAAAATTATTTTTGATGTAGTTTCATGAGATAACCACTGAGTGGAGTATTGAGCACAAAGGAAGCACCCACTTCAAAGCCTATGAAATACATGTCTATGAAATACATATGCAGTAAATGTGTATTAAAAAAAATATACATTTGATTATAATTTATATATTTCTTTCAAAACCTTGACAGGGGTGGACTTAAAGCATACAATATAAAAATGAAAATGATTTGTTTTTATACCCCATTGTTTTTTGCAAACATCATAACCCGACTGTGTGGTCGTTGACCTGCGGATTTTCTGCAAGGATTTCCTGTCCCACTAGTTACCTTTTAAGCCCTGTCTGAATGACTGTTGGCATTGGTTGGCAACCAACTGTTTGAGATCTGGTCTCATGTCACACAGATGGTCTATTACCTGCTGCTGTATCCTTTTATATAATGTGTGGGTGGATCATACGGATAACACACACATCTGCTGCTCTTCTATGCAAGCCATTGATCCAGCTATTCAGCCGGAAAGCAGCTGCTTTTGGAAAAACAGAGGAGAGAGAGAGAGAGAAAAAATATATAACGTGGCACTAAATTCATTCATAATCATCCTTCAGGGACACAGCCACTAGAGTATGCTATTTTAAAAAAAAAAAAAAACACATAAATATAAGGAAGTCTGGGCTTCCTTGCTCAAGCTGCTGCCCTTGTGACCTGAAGCTAGATAAACCCATGATAATGGATGGATTGTGTGATTTTACAATATGGCCACCTCAGTACAGCAACACACACCATTCATGCTGGAGCAGAAACATGTTTATAAATAATATCAATCAATCAATCAATCAATCAATCAATCAATCAATCAATCAATCAATCAATCAATCTTTTATTTGCCAAGTTTGAGCATGCCAAACAAGGAATTTGACTCCGGTAGATCTCGGCCTCTGTATATTGAATTAATCAATCAATATTGTGATAATACTGAATTAAGATAAATGTACTATGCTACTTTGTGGGCCCAAAAGACACCTTAAAATCAGATGGAGGTTTTTCTTGCTCTTCACCCAAAGCTAGTATATTTCTGTTCTCATACATGCAAGCTTGTGTTTGTGTAAACTTTATCCTCTGATTCCACTTGAGAGGCATTAACGCCATGTTGTGTGCCTGATGTTGTGCAAAGCCTTACTTATACCATTAGCTCACTTCATGTATGGCAGGAGATGTGCAACATTATACATACAAGTGCTTCTTTGCATGTCAGGATTTGAGTGGCGAGCTTGGTGAGCATCAACAAGTTTTAACCTGATGGAAAATTTGGCAACAGTTTCTCGTTTGGCTGAATTGTTTGATCAATTCAAAGTTTACGTTTGATTTTGGTTTCATTTATGAAGTAAGTGACCTTGGACTGCAGAAAGTGAATTAATATAAAAAAAAAGGGATATGTGGTCAAAACTGTGCCGCTTTAGGAGTCTCAGAATGTATGTGACCTACCCTGACTGTTTATCTATCTTGAAGTTGGGTAATCTGTGAGGTCCGATGGGGATAATTCTCATTAATCCTGTTCACGCAATCACCAGAGTGAAACAGATGTCAGATTTTACTGGGGGGTGGGGGGGGGGGCACCATTAACATTTTCACGATTAAGTGTTGTTGTTTTTTTTGTTTTTTTTTGGGGGGGGGATGTGTATGGATCTTTTAGATTTGATTCAGGATGCTGTGAGGCTGAAAAATAAAAGTAGTTGACATTCCCCCTTCTGGTCCCCCTCGACATCATCATCTTCATCATCATCAATCCAAAATCGTAATAAAAAAATAAATAATTAGGTGATACCAATAGTAAATCATCATGGCAGATGTCCTCCTCACGTGGCAACTCTTTCCAGTTATGAGTCCACGTTCTTTTGTTGTTTTCTCATTAGTAGCATATCATTCCTTCAGTGGTGGGTCGTCAGGGCCTGCAAGGCCTTCTCAGCTGCCCTAAAAATATATTTTGTCCATGAATCTTCTTTTCCTTTCGGGTTTTCCGAACCACAGCGAACCATATGTTTCCATCTCACCCTATCTTGTGAACCCTCTTCTCTCACCCCAACTAACTTCATGTCCTCTTTCACTCCATCCATAAATCTCCTCTTTGGTCTTCCTCTTGACCTCCTGCCTGGTGGTTCCATCCCGAGCATCCTTCTTCCAACATATTCAGTATCCCTCCTCTGAACATGTCCGAATCATCCCAGTCTGGCCTTTCTGGCTTTATATCCGAAACACCTAACATGCGCTGTTCCTTTGACGCACTCGTTCCTGATCTTATCTAAGCGCATCACTTCCAAAGAGAACCTCAGCATCTTCATCTCTGCCACCTTCAGCTCTGCCTTCTGTCTTTTCCCCAGTGCCACTGTTTCTAAACCATACAGCATTGCTGGTCTCACCACTGTCTTGTACGTACATCTTTCCCTTCATTTTTGCTGATACTTTTTTATCACACATCACCCCAGATACTTTTCTCCACCCGTTCCACCCTGCTTGGATTTGCCTCTTCACCTCTTTTCCGCACTCTCCGTTGCTCTGGACTGTTAACCCTAAGAACTTAAAATCCTCTACCTTCTGGAGCTCTACTTCCTGTAGCCTCACTATTCCACTTGGATCCCTCTCATTTACACACATGTATTGGCTTCTTTCGGTTAATCCTCATTCCCTTCCTTTCCAGGGCATACCTCCACCTCTCTAGATTTCCTTCCACCTGCTCCCTGCTCTCGCTACAGATCACAATGTCATCCACGAGCATCGTGGTCCATGGAGATTCCTGTCTGACCTCATCTGTCAGTCTGTCCATCACCATAGCAAATAAAAAGGGGCTCAGAGCTGATCCTTGATGCAGGCCGACCTCCACCTTGAACTCCTCTGTCATTCCTACAGCACATCTCACTCCTGTCCTGCAACTTTCATACATATCCTGTACCACTCTCACATACTTCTCTGCCACTCCAGATTTCTTCATACAATATCACAGTTTCTGTCTGGGCACCCTGTCATATGCTTTCTGCAGATCTACAAAGACACAATGCAGCACCTTCTGACCCTCTCTGTACTTCTCCATCAGAATCATCAAAGCAAACTGCATCTGTAGTACTCTTTCTGGATATGAAACCATACTGCTGCTCGCAGATACTTCTGGTCTTAGTCGAGCTTCCACCACTCTTTCCCATAACTTCATTGTGTGGCTCATTAACTTTATTCCTCTGTAATTGCCGCAACTCTCTGCATCCCCCTTGTTCTTATAGATTGGTATCAACACACTTCTCCTCCATTCCTCCGGCATCCTCTCATTCTCTATGATGTCATTGAACTGTCTGGTCAAAAACTTTACAGACACATCTCCAAGACACTTCCATACCTCCACAGGTATACCATCCGGCCCAACTGCCTTTCCACTCTTCATCCTCGTCGGTACCCTCCTTACTTCACCCCTACTGATCATCACAACATCCTGGTTCACAGTGGCCACCTCTTCCACGCTTCGCTCAGTCTCGTTTTCCTCATTCATCAACTCTTCAAAGTACTCCTTCCATCTTCCTATCACACTTCCATTATCTGTAAAAACATTTCCATCTCTATCTTTAATCATCCTAACCTGCTGCACATCCTTCCCATCTCTGTCTCTCTGTCTCGCCATCCTGTATAAATCCTTCTCTCGCTCTTCACCGTCCAACCTGGCATACAGGTCGTCGTATGCTCTTTGTTTGGCCTTTGCCACTTCTGCTTTCGCCTCAAGCTGTATTTCCGTGTATCCCTGTTTACGCTCTTCAGTCTGTCCCACTTCCTCTTAGCTAACTTCTTGCCACGTATGCACTCCTGCACTTCCTCGTTCCACCACCAAGTCTCCTTATCAACTTTCCGTCCAGAAGACACGCCAAGTACTCTCCTGCCTCCCTGATCACCTTAGCTGTCGTCCTCCAGTCATTTGGAAGTGACTCCTGCCCACCCAGAGCCTGTCTCAACCCCTCCCTGAAAGTTACACAACACGCTTCCTTTTTTAGTTTCCGCCACTTCGTCCTCTGTTGCGCCTTTGTTGTCTTCATCTTCCTCTTCCTCACCACCAGGGTCATGCTACACACCACCAATCTATGCTGTCTAGCTACACTTTCACCTGCCACCACTTTGCAGTCTCTGATATCCTTCAGATTGTATCGTCTACACAACATGTAATCCACCTGTGTGCTCCTACCTCCGCTCTTGTATGTCCCCAAATGTTCCTGCCTGTTCTGAAAGAAAGTATTCACTACAGCCATATTCATTCTTTTTGCAAATTCAACCATCATCTGTCCTTCTGCGTTCCTATACTGGATACCACTTCCTCATCACCTCTGTTGCCTGCACCAACATGTCCGTTCAAGTCTGCACCAATCACTGCCCTCTCATCTCTGGGGATACTCTGCATCACTTCATTCAGCTCACTCCAGAATTTCTCCTTTTCTTCTAATTCACATCCTTCATGTGGGGCATAACCACTGACAACATTGAGCATCACACCTTGGATTTCCAGCTTCAAACTCATTACTCTGTCTGACATTCTTTTCACCTCCAGAACATTCCTCACAAACTTCTCTTTCAGGATAACTCCTACTCCATTTCTCTTTCCATCCACACCATGGTAGAACAGCGTGAATCCTGCTCCTATGCTTCTGGCCTTGCTACCTTCCCACCTGGTCTCCTGAACACACAGTATGTCCACCTTCCTCCTTTGCATCATGTCCATTAACTCGCTAGCTTTTCCTGTGACAGTCCCAACATTCAAAGTCCCAACTCTCAGTCGTAGACTCGTGCCTTTCCTGTTTTCTACCTGCCTACTGGCACGCCTTCCTCCTCCTTTTTCGACCTACAGTAGTCAAATTTCCACCAATGCCCTGTAGGTTAACAGCACTGATGGCGGCCGTTGTTAACCCGGGCCTCGACCGATCCGGTATGGAATTAACAGACTGAGTTCGCGTCATGTGTAATTTTGGCAGATTTATACGCCGGATGCCCCTCCTGACGCAACCCTCTGCATTTACCCAGGCTTGGGACCGGCACAGGAAAGACACTGGCTTGTACCCCCTTATGGCCGCATTATATTTTGTCCATGAATACGAATTAAATATACCAAATGATCTGTCCGCTTCCTTTCATTGCGAGCCCCCCGGTTGGACTGCTTCCAGATGTGTATTTTCATATTTAAGCATTTAACCAATCACATTTCAGCCACTATTTGTTGCCAGGGTCAAAGAAATCTGACTGGAGGCCTTCACAATCAGTTCTGCAGGCCCTGTAGCATAAAATAAATGTTGATCAAACTGTTGTTTCAGCGTATTCACACGCTTTGTTGTTAGTCACCTGAATGTTGTTAGTCAATTAAATGTTCTACAGAGGCTGAGCTCAACCGGAGTCAAATTCCTTGTTTGGCATGCACAACTTTGGCCAATAAAGCTGATTCTGATTGGTTGGATAGTCAGAGAGTGTACTAGCCAGAGCTACCAAACTGCATCTCCACAAGCAAAGATATTGTTGTGTTGATTTAATAGCTGTTTTGTCAACCCACAATGGCTGAAGGAGGAGAAGAAATGGATTTGGTTGCAGATTTACTGTCATAGCCATTTTCAAGATGGACTTTTCAAGAAAAGCATGCTTCTGTTGAAAGGACATTCTCAGCCCTAAAGCGAATTAAAACTTATGCCAAAAATACGACAGGGCAGGCCCGACTTTCAGCATTAACTTCGATGGCGATAGAAAAGGACTTCTTGATGGAACTGAAACACACTACCCCTACACACCTACGTGTGAAATGCACAGCCCGCCACTGCATCCTTGGAACTCCAAAGGTCACACAATTCGGAAACCAACCTGCCTCAAGAGTCACGCAGTTATCAAACAGATGAGCCATTCACTTTGGAGAAGGTCAATTAAGTCCTTGAAGAATACACCGTGTGTGTGCGTGTGGACTCATTCAAAACAGTAATTCTCAGTTTGTCCAGTATTTCTCAGAGCCAAGGCCATGCTAATTACTCAATTTACATAATAAAGATGAACCCATTTCTTTTAAAGAATAAATCAGTTTGTGGCTTCTTTGGCAAGATTATGAGTTTTTGTGTCATTGATGCTTCACATTCTCAGCATTCTAAAAATTTGCTTCAGGGTTTGGAATAGAGGCTAAACCAATTTACCCAGCCTACCGGGAGCAAAGACACTATCAAACATGGCAACAATCTGAATAGTACAAAAAAAAATACCTCATTTGACCTTATACGTTTTTTAAGGAATATTCTCCTCTTCTTGCTCAATGATGATATGTTTCAGCTTTGATGAGCTGATCCGGACTATCATCCATTTTCAAATAGATGTTTTTCACATACTGTATTTTTCTAATATTGGGTTGTATTTGGGGTCTTCAGTCACTTTCTATGTGTAGTATTTCCGATGACTTCATGAAATGAATTGCAGTTTTGCTACGAATTGGTCTCACAAGGAGTCATTGTAACTGCTACTTCTGTGTAAAAGTTCTCTTCATGTTGGGAAGTTATATATTCAGTATATTTATAATAAAAGTCCCAATGCACAATTGAGTTGAGTGGTTTTTTTTTTTACTGCTCAGACATGTTTGGTAACAATTTTTTGACTCCTTCAATTAATAGCCAATATTCTGAAAGTAGTACAGATTCATACTGTGTACCCACAGATGGATCCGGTGCTTCAAGACATTTCCACAGTGGTAACGGAAAAGGGTAATCATATTTTTTTTTTGTTCCTGTTCTCGCAGAAACATGACTTTGCTTTCAGAGAATTTTTTTTTTCTTTTTTAATCTGGAACAAATCGTTGGTATTCTTTGATTGGCATTATCAATGGCTTTCTTGTTACAGTTTTCCATTTGATAAATACATTAGAATCCAGGGTTGAAAGGTAATTTATTTAACATTTAAAAAAAAAAAAGTTGCGTACATTTTTTTTTGGGGGGGGGGTCAAAGTTTTAAAGGTTTAGGTTTAGTGGTAAGCAGTGGATGGATGGATGGATGGATGGATGGATGGATGGATGGATGGATGGATGGATGGATGGATGGATGGATGGATGGATGGATGGATGGATGGATGGATGGATGGATGGATGGATGGAGAATTCAAGGAATGCTCCACTTACAAATTATTTCCATCAGTTTATTGTTTTGTTTGAATGCTTTTTGTTTGTGTACATGGTATTAAAACTAGTCTGAACTCTCTACTGCTAGTTCTCGTAGGTTGTTATTTTAGGGTGTCGGGGGGGGGGATGATTATAGCATTAGCATGGGTTCACATTCAATCTGAAACCTCGGTGTATCACTTTTGGCCAAACGTTACAGAAGTTAGCCCATATGAGCCACGTTTGCAACACCTGAGAAGATCCAGAATAAGAACAACATGAACAATCTTTATCATGCGGTACTAGGCCGATAGAGAATTAAATATCAGAACTGAATAAATGAAATCAAATATATTTTCCAAACAGGAATTGAGTCAGCTTTGGAAAAACTGCAATGTAATTTGAAAGAATACACAAGACACTTCAGCTCATTCTGAACATGTGCGCGTAGCAAGGCATTTCGTCCAATTGCTTTTTACCATTTATATGTGAAAATAAGTCAAATGCCATTGACCTTATTGAGTGAGGAGCTGCTCTTTTGTTTCACACCCATGTCCGCCATGATGGCTTGCTCGACAGCATCTGACAAGGTCAGCTTGTCCTCCGCTTCCGTTTCTCTGTGATAGAAGTAGTTGAAATTGGAGACTATGACAGGAACAGGTAGAGCAATGGTCAATACGCCTGCAATGGCGCATAAGGTCCCAACCATTTTGCCCGCCAAGGTAATGGGACACATGTCCCCGTAACCCACGGTCGTCATGGTTACCACCGCCCACCAGAAGCCATCAGGAATGCTGACAAACTGCGTGTTGGGCTCGTCGACCTCCGCAAAGTAGATAGCGCTGGAGAAAAGGATAACTCCAATAAACAGGAAGAAGATGAGCAGGCCAAGCTCTCTCATGCTGGCCTTGAGGGTCTGCCCCAGGATCTGCAGTCCCTTGGAGTGGCGTGACAATTTAAAGATACGAAACACTCTGACCAGACGTATAATGCGAAGGATAGCCAAAGACATGTTTTGTCCGGAGCTCTCTTCGGGTTTCGTGACCAGTTCTGTCACCACGGTGACAAAATAGGGGATGATGGATATAATATCAATAATATTCATAAGATTGTGGAAAAATTCTCTTTTGCTCGGGCAGACTAGGAATCTTGTACATAGCTCGAAGAAGAACCAGCCGATACAGGCGGTCTCAATCACGAAGAAGGGATCGGAAAATAGTGTGACATCAGGAGGAGCCGCAGAACTGTGAACGTCAGATAGGTTGACGGGCTTTAGGGTCGAAGGCAAGACAATATCGGTGTCATCTCTAAATTCCGGCAACGTCTCCATGCAGAAAATAATAATGGATATAACGATAACAAGCACAGACACTAGCGCAACACATCGAGCCGCGTTGGAGCTCTCTGGGTACTCCATCAGCAGCCAGAATTGTCTGGAGATGTCGTTATTTGGTAGCGGTATGTCGACATCTCTAAGGAATCCTTCTTCATCCCGAAACTGCTCCATAGCTTCATTCCCAAGCTGGTAGAATATTATTTCATCGGCAAACACATCCAGAGGAACATTTGCTGGACGTCTGACCTTGCCCCCCGACTGGTAGTAATACAAAATCCCATCAAAGCTGGGTCGGTTCCGATCGAAGAAATATTCGTTCCTCATGGGATCGAAATAGTTCATCCTTTTCTGAGGGTCTCCTAGCAGTGTATCGGGAAACTGGTCTAAGGTTTTGAGCTGAGTCTCAAAGTGAAGACCGGCGATGTTTATAATAACTTTTTGATCCCCGTCGTCCAGTCCTCTTTTATCGACAAAAAGGTCCTCGCAACACTCCTTAGCAAGTTGGCTGAAGATTGTCTCGCTTTCCTTTGTGCCTTCGCTGCTTAGGAGCAGCTTCCAGTTGGAGATCATACTCGAGTGACTACCTGTGTGCTCAACGCTTTGAGTTATCATTGGGGAATGAGGTACATCCAGTGTCTGTAGAAGTCGGAGGGGTGTTGACGATGTGGATTCCCACATGCACGACGGAACAGGGCTGTTGTGGTATGGTGGGGCTTGAAATTGACGGTTGCCAACAGGCATGTCTGCTATTGCGGGTATGTCCACGCTAAGAGCCGTGGTCTCATCCGCAGAACTGTCCTCATCCTCAAGGCCCAACTCATCTAGGCTCCCAAAGTCTACCAGGGCCATGTCCATGGCTCCAGTTCAGCCAAAGCAGATCAACAGGACCCAGGATAAAAATCACCATGCAGAGCTGGAGGCGACAGACTCTTTTTTCTTTTTTTCTTCTACACCTGCGAAATGAGAGACACAAGAAGTTAGTCATGTTGACAAACAAATGATAAAAATTATTTAAAAATCCTGAGCAAGGCATAAAGTGATATGTTAGACCCAAAAGAGAGATTGAAAGACCAAAAAAGACTCCCCACTTATGTTTCTTTCTTCACACTGTTATTATTATCATAGAATAGTGCTTACGGCAATTTTTATCTCTTTTGATCGAGGTAATTGTGACTATTTTGGAGCGGACATTAATGTTGATTTTCACAAATCTACTGATTTAAACCATCAACTGTGTGCATCGAACCTCATGAAATGGTTGTGAAATATCAATTCATTTTTACTTTCTGTTCTTTTGCGCCTACAGCGACCTTGTGCAGAAAACAACAGTACACACTCACATAATGTAACATGTGAACACTAATAATAGCGCAAAGGCTTGGTCCTAATTGTTATGACAAGCTCAATTACCGACAAGGACGAGATCAAGGGAAACAAGATTGAATCGACACTCATTTTGATCAAATGTCATTTTTTTTATGCAAATTTGATTTGCGTTTTGTTAAGTAAGACTGAGCCTATTTATACACACATTATGACAAAGGGAGATGAACGTATGTACACTTTTTCACCTCATGTTTCCTATCCTCTATTTTCAACTTGCCATACATTTTTCATGATCCATTCATTACATCCCCATATTTTATAGTCATCTCCATGCAGTCTTATGAGAAATGAGATTGACCCTTCATCGCTCTTAGCTGTCCTGTCCAAACAATCTTCCCTCATTACAATGCAACGGCAGAGCTTATGAATGATCAAATGTCACGTTCCGGAATGCACAAATCACATTGGCATACCATTTTGTCCACACACTGTAAAACACTTTGGCATGTGAAGAAGGTTGTTATAAGCGCATGCCTGAACAACCTCTGCAAGCTTTTAATTGCTGTGTCTTTTTGTCACTCTGAGTTTATAATCGTTCCCCTCCCCAGGTTAAAACGTGCATCAGAGAAAAAAAATGAAAAGTCGGTCAAATTTATTTCAGGGTTGCCAGAATTGTGAATCACAAAACTAGAATATTAAGAACAAACTAATAGTTAAGTTTGTTGCCATACAATAAATGTGATGGAGTTGAATTTCATTGTAAAGAAAGCACATGACCTTGACAGCTTAAAACAGAGGTGTCACATGGGGCCCATGTGAACGCTTGGCACTCTGTCTATTCCTGCCATTCTAATAATACACAACATTGAAGGAGAAAGACGCAGGTTCATAGCATGCGACCACATGTGACACAAATATACAGGAAAAAATAGAAAGTGAAATATTGGATGTAGCAACGGAAATACGGTATGGCCAGCTGATTTGCGAAACGTCACATTTTTCGTGAGCTAACCCCTGTGACTTCACCAGATGTGTGTAAACATCAACAGATGTTCAGCTAGATCTGGTTTAGCTTCACAGGGTAGATAAAATGTCCAAAATGTCAACTTGTTACCCATAGTTATAGTTTATATGCTATGTGGAGTGGATTAGGGCAAAGGAATAAATGAGTGTTCATATACTGTTGGAACAACAAATAACAGATGGTGCACAAGGGCGGTCCTGACCTACATATGCTGAACATGTATAGTCGAGGTTGTATCCGCTGAGTTTAATCAAAGAAAGCAAATTCCTCTTGAAACTCATTTTGGGTTTGCATTTTGCCGGGCTTGTATGAGCATACTAAATATTGGTCATTATTATATGTACGGTATCTTTAGCGCGCAATGAGCTAATGTCAACTCAGATGCGCGACCTTGAACATTGTCCACTCTTATGATTTGGCGGCAGGGGTGTTTTTGGTTGTGGGAGGGGCTTCGTTGGTAGAGATGATATTTTTGGACAAGATTTTTCGGATTAATGCAGGCTGGGCAGCGCAGTGCCATAAGCCGAGGGATCATTTGTGTCAGATCGTGCCAGATGCCAGCTAGCTGTCATAGATACAGAAAGTAGCCTCCCACACACATGCACATACACACGAAAGCATGAATAAAACTTAAAAATTATACCAGGAGACACACCACTTGTTTAGTTTTTAAAGCAACCAAGACATGTTTAAATTAATCAAATGCAATGGCTTGAGGTAATTTAATAATAATTTAGGTAATTTGATAATTTAATTAATTCCACAACAACGCTCGGATCTAAAAAACACTTGTATCACGAATCACCACAGCACTGAACGAAATTATTCAAATGAACCAAAAACTTTCTATTTTCACCAGAAGGCAGTGGTGGAGCTAGAGGGAGGGCCCTCCTAAAATATGCCAAAATAAAGACCGTTTAAATGCTTATTTTCAAAGTCAAAGTCAAAGTCAAAGTCAGCTTTATTGTCAATTTCTCCACATGCCAAAGACACACAAAGAAACCGAAATTTCGTTCCCCCCTATCCCACGGTGACAAGACATGGTTCACAACAGACAAACAAGTAAACAAGTATAACAAAAGCGTGCTGAATAAATAATGAATAAATAACACAACAATAAATAAATAAATAAGAGGAGCAGAAAAAAAAAGGAGCAAGTGCGCGTACAGCAGACATTCCCGAAAATAGCGCAACAGTGCCACACGCTACGCAGAAGGGGGTAGCGAGTTCAGGGCCCTAACAGCCTGGGGAAAGAAGCTGTTGGCAAGTCTGGTGGTGCGGGAGCGCAGGCTCCTGTACCTCTTCCCAGAGGGCAGAAGGTCAAACAAAGAGTGAGCCGGGTGACTCACATCTCTGGCAATCGAGGTTGCCTTGCGGGCGAGATGGGAGGTGTAAATGTCCTTCAGGGAGGGGAGCGAAGCACCAATAATCTTACCAGCCGTATTCACTATGCGCTGCAGGGCCTTCAAGTTCTGTTCAGTGCAGTTACCACCCCAGACAGCGATGCAACTGGTGATGACGCTCTCAATGGTGCCACGGTAGAATGTAGACAGGACTGCCTGAGGAGCACATGCACGCCTGAGCTTCCGCAGGAAGTACAGGCGGCGCTGAGCTTTCTTTGCCAGTGACGAGGTGTTTGCGGACCAGGAGAGGTCCTCACTGATGTGCACCCCCAGGAACTTGGTGCAGCTCACCCTCTCCACCACAGCACCGTCGATGATCAGCGGCAGGTGTGTTGTGTGACCCTTCCGGAAGTCAACAATGATTTCCTTGGTCTTATTTACGTTCAGCAGAAGGTTGTTGTCCCTGCACCACGTGGTCAGAAGGTCAACTTCCGACCTGTACCGAGTCTCGTCGCCCTTCGTGATGAGACCCACCAGAGTCGTGTCGTCAGCAAACTTCACTATGCGGTTGTCGCTGTAGGTCGCAGTGCAGTCATGCGTCAGCAGGGTGAAGAGTAATGGACTGAGCACGCAGCCCTGGGGGGCCCCCGTGCTCAGCGTGATGCTGGCGAAGATTTTGTCGCCAACACGCACCACCTGAGGCCTCTGACAGAGGAAGTCCAGTATCCAGTTGCAGAGGGAGGTACTGAGGCCCAGCTCGTCAAGTTTGCAGATGAGTCGCTGCGGCACAATGGTGTTGAAGGCAGAGCTGAAGTTCAATGCACACTACCTCAATACTGTAGATATAAATAGTTGTGATGGTGATAAAAAATATAATCGTTTTCAAAATTGAGCAAATAAGGAGAGAAGTATCCGTCTGCCTCACAGAGATTTCAGATTTAAAATCTTGAGTCAAGTTCTGTTTGCAAGATTTGCAAACATGCAGACTGGTTTAATGGGGATACTAAATTGACAATGGATGTAAACATATGACATGAACACATAAACATATGACATATGAGCAACATACGTATCTGAACAAAGTACAATACAGCCCAAAACTTGCATGCGGCTCGTTCACAACACCACCACAACCGCAATTAAAAGAATGGAACCATACTTCCATTTGTAAAAGACCTTAGCTATCTTTCACAGATAACACACTGCACCTCACTGCTTCCCCCCTCATCCACATGTGTGGTGCACATGTGTTGTTGATGTGCAGTCCCCGCGAGGCATTTAGAAGATCTCAGCTGACAGGGGTGTGTCAGCAGGCTCCAGGCCAAGATCCTGTGCACAGCAGCTGGTTCCAAAATCCGTCTTTGGCCTTTTCACACACACACACACACACGCACGCACGCACGCACGCACGCACGCACGCACGCACGCACGCACGCACACACACACACACACACACACATGCACGCCAGGTCTCTAAGGGCTCTAAACCAGGGGTGTCAAACTCTTTTCTCTCGCGGGCTGCATTGTAGTCATAGCTTCTTTCGGAGGGCCATTATGACTGTCAATGTATGAGCACCTCATATTATATACAGTAAAAGCTACAAAACAAACTGACAAATAACTCGTTTTCAAATCAGATGAGTAAAAACTGGTCAAATATTTAAAAAAAAGATATTATTAAAAGTGAAGACAATTTGCAATTCTAGTAATGACACACGAATTTGATGCACAATTTGTCTTTGCGGGCCACATAGAAAGATGTGTCGGGCCGTATCTGGCCCCCGGGCCTTGACTTTGACACCTGTGTTCTAAACCCTTTCTCTTAGTCTGCCATGTGACTCAGAGATTACACAAAGCAGTGGCGCTGTTTGGACCATGTGCATTGTATTAAAACCCAATCAATCAGCATTTAAATTCAATTCTTCTGACATTTTGCTCACCAAAAACAAGTTGTAACGAATGTGAACTTTTAATGCATTTTATTCAGCAGGTTACTTTGAACCCTGAGGCTTAAATGGCGGCGCGGTGTATTTATGGATTTTTACGGCCTCCAGGGGGCGCTCTAGCAGGAAGCAAGAGCGAGACAGACGAAGAAGAGATATTGTGCCGAAGAAGACATGCTAGTTTGTGTTTTGAACATTTCGCGCATCACGCAGAATGCAATCAAGACGGACATTACTGAAAGGAAGCTTTTATACACAAACCGTCATTATGGGGGACAAAAGAAATGCACATGATGCCGCTTTTAAGCTAAAGGCAGTCGATGTTGATGACATTGTGTTGCGGCACCCTTTTCTTTATTTTGTGGTCCCGTCTACTCTGGAGCTATACGTGTCGCTCGCTAGTTTAATGTAATTTAGCGCTTCGTGCATGAATAAGATTAGCATGAACAGACTCTCATCACACTCGAAGAAATGCATAAAAGCGACGACGAAAGAGAGACTGAGAAAGTGTGAGGCGAAGGATATCTAACGCTATTCCAATCGGGCACTGAGGAAGACTTCGATGGTTTCGGTGCACAGGAGGAAGATGAAGACGATGAAGCTCTTTATTTTACTTTTACTAGTATGTTTTTTTTAATCAGCCCTGTTAGTGCTGTGCTATCGTGTTGCTGCTGTGTTACCGCTGCGTCTCAGTAACTTTTACCGGTATGTTTTATTTAATCAAACCCTATTAGTGCTGTGTTACTTCCGTGTTGCTGCGGTATTACTGCCGCGTCACAGGCAGTGTTTGGAAAGAAATGTTAAGGTATGTTATTAAAACTTTAAAAAAGCTTTCTGTGTCCAGTCTTTCTTTGTTAATAACTCGCGTGCACACTTCCGTGTAGCTGCGGTACTACTGCTGCGTCACAGGCAATGTTTAGAAAGACATGTTAAAGTATGTTATTCATACTTTAAAAAGGCTTTCTGTGTACTGTCTTTCTTTGTAAAAAACTCGTGTGCACGTGCGGCTTATAGTCCGGTGCGGCTTATGTAAGAAAAAAACTTAAATACCCCCGAATTTTAGCTGGTGTGGTTTATAGTCCGGTGCAGTTTATAGTACGGAAATTACGGTATATTACATTTCTAAATGAGGATAATACTAGAATAATAGTGTATCATGACGTAACCCCATTTAGCGTAAATCTTTTTGCCATATCACTTCCTTTTTGTGATCAATGTACGACACAAATCTATTATAATCCCAAAGAAAACATTTGCACAAAAGACAAAAGGCAAAATTGGTTAATCTGGATGCATTTCCCTAACTACAAAACACACCAACCCAACTGCCAACAACAACCCCCCGCTTTCCTCCAAAGGAGATTAAGTCTGTCTCATTTACAGAAATGTTACATTATTTTCCAGAACTCTACTTTTTATGCCAGACAGGGAAATCTAGCCATCTGGACTGACTATTACACTAATCCCAGGTGCCCCACAATCATATAAAGTAGCCAGCCGCACACACAAACACCCACAAACACACGCACGCACGCACACACACACACGCACACACGCACACACACGCACGCACGCACGCACATGCACGCGCACACACACACACACACACACACACACACACACACACACACACACACACACACACGCACGCACACACACACACACACACGCATGCACGCGCACACGCACTCACACCCACACACACACACACACACACACACACACACACACACACACACACGCACACACGCACGCACGCACCTACGCACACACGCACACACACACAAAGATGCTAATATATTATAGGACTGAATAAAACATTCATTAACTCAACAAACCTGCAACAAATCAAGTTGTTTAACACTACTTAAAAGATTAAGGACTTTTTTCCCACGCTGTCACTTCTTCTTAAGTACTGTACAATTGGAGTGCACACTCAAAAGAAAATCTAACGTTAAGGACAATAACTCAACACACGTGTGATTGGTAATCATAAAGTATTATTTATACCCATCAATCTTTATTTTCATAAACAGTAAATTGTAGTTGCATTGTTTTGGCACTCAAATAGATCCAAACGTAAACAGTCACCTTGGGTTCCGATAATTACTCGCCTACAAGAGGAATGGGCAAAAACTCCCGAAAAACATTCAGTATACATTTTCCATTCAAAAATGTGGGAAATGTGGAGGGTGAAAAAAAAATCTGAAAATATGCAAATCCATGACGCCAAAGAGTTTTAAGTTACAATTATACCATTAGACAGCAAAAAAGTGTTAGTTTCACTTACAGTTAGTCTCATGCCCAAATCAGAACGTAGGTAGGCCTAAATAATTTTGGGCTGCTTTGGAACAGTTTGAGTGTATTTTGGCGGAAACAAAAATAATTCAATGAGCTCTGGCACTTAATGTCGTTTTCTTATTCAGCAGTCTTGTGCTAGCCTTGAATGGTCATTTGAAATTGTTTTTTTCTTAAATTATATAATAAGATAACAACAGTCCAACATTATAGTAATTTACTGTACTTATATGATTATTCAAATATTATCTGTATGTCACAATTATAAACCTGGTAATAAATCACAAAAACAAGACAAACAAATGAGAATAAAGGCAGATAAAAATTTTGCAAATTCGTTGCGATTGAAAGATATTTTGGTCAAGCATCACGTTGTGGAGAGTTAATTGATGATGTATCCGATAATGGTGTCATCCACTGGTGTGTTTTCATTTTCATCAAGTTGCTAATCTTATTGCACATTCCCCTCACTTACAGAGTTTGTTGCACTTGTCACACCGATTGCGTGTCAGGATGGAAAAGTCACTACTCAACAACTCACCTTAATTTCCGCAGAGACCTTTAAAACTCCTCCACCTGGCTAGCATAGGTCCAGCTCTCCTGGCTCTCCGGGCCAAACCGGAGGCACATTGAGTGCACACTGCACCCAGCCAGCACATCCACAGCTTGCATTGTTGCACCAGTGGCACAACTTTACCCCCCGCGTACAGGTGGAGGTCACGACGGGGCCAGATGTCATAGTGATATAACGAGAACATAATGACGTATTATTTGGCCGATTCTCCACTCCTCTTCACCCACGTTAAACAACAAAAAAAAACAACAACAACAACTGTGGTCAATAGTGAGCAAGTGAGAGAGATGAAGAGAGAGCGCGAGCGAGAGAGAGAGAGAGAGAGAGAGAGAGAGAGAGAGAGAGAGAGAGAGAGAGAGAGAGAGAGAGAGAGAGAGAGAGAGACTAAGGAGATTAAAAAAAAGGTTCTTTCCTATCCTCGGTCATAAGCTGCCCCCTGCTCTCTTGGCTGCACTCCATCATGATGACTCTCTCCTCATTCACATCTCTAATTAAGACAAAAACTCATTTGTTAGACGTGATATAGGTTGGAAATATTTTATTGTGGCCACGTGCGCACAAAATACTCATTTGTGAATTTAATATCATTTCTATGAACAGGGTGAATGAGATATGGACACCCCCCCCCCCCCCCCCCCCCAAAGAAAAACTGCTTGAACGTGAGACCTGGCTTTGTTCTGTCATTGTCATTTCTTAGTCTGTTTTTGTCAATAGTCTGTGATGCCAAACCAAAGCAACCAACAACATAACAACAATTAACCTGGTGATCCTGAAAGGGGGATCCTTCCATCTGTGGTCCCTTCTCAAGGTTTCTCATTTTCCCCTGGTAGGGGTTTTTGAGTTTTTCCTTGCCCTTTTGGGAGCTTAAGATCAGGGGATGCTTTGAGAATAATTGTCAATTTTTGTCTATGTGAAGCCCTTTGAGACTGTTTGTGATTTAGGGCTATACAAATAAACTTGACTTGACTTGACTTGACTTGATAACAAAATGGCAGAATATGGAATCGAGGCATATTTCAGAAGGGGAGGGGGGCACTCCCCCACGGCCCCCACGCCCCTCTATCACCGCCAGTATTTGTAGGTCAGGAAGAGCCATTCATTTCATTGTCAACGTGTTTATAGTAACACTACTGAGCCATACCTGAAGCCTCAGCCTGATCAGACGACACCGTAGAGTGAGGAGATGCTGCTCTCTGCTGACGTTTGTTGGGGCCTCACCCCGATAGTGATGAATTGCATGACTGTCTAACCCAGGGCTGTCCAAACCTTTTGTGACCCTGAGGATAAAAGGGCCACTTTGACATTGTTCAACTTTAAATTTAATTAATTGGATGAAGAAATAAAGAGATATACATTAAGCACATATACCGGTATAATTTCCAAATTTTTTTCATATATTATTATTATTATTAATCAATGTTATGATTATTATTGACATTGGGTGAGGTGAGGGAATGCTCTTTGGGATGGAGGAAGCTAATGGAGTGCAAGACATTGAGCACTTGAGTTTGAGATACAATTATACAACTGTTGACTACTAATGCTGTATGCAGTCACCGATCCATTATGTAATGCCTACTTGATCAATACTCTACGTAAGAGGCATTATAAAGGCTGATGTGGGTACACTATAAACAATAAAGCGCACCTGCCGACAGTATAGAGTAGGTTAAAAAGATGGAAAGAGCACGAGAGACCTGAGGGGGCTCATGCAACACGATTTTAGAGCTCATGAATTATTCATGTGCCTCAGATATTTAGAGCTCTCTATATCATGTTTGGAAGGCGTGAGTGGGAGAAGGCAAGCCGGGTGGAAAAGAAGGACTTGTGTCTGTAATGACTGCCGGAACACATGGAACAAAACACGCAGATGCAGTTGAACATGCTCAGATTGAATAGCACATTTATATTTCATTGAAACTTCATTAAAATGTACATTAACTGCCATGGCAGTGCTAATTATGAGGATTCCTTTGTTGGAAATAATATTGTATGTAGAATGATATACAAACATTAATATGAAGTAAAGCAACACATACTTAAATGCGTAAACTTACTCATGGCCGCCAGAGGGCAGGATAGATTACGTTCAGAAGAAAGACTATGATACGTGATTTATTCCCTTGTTGAGTTTATGATCCATGGAATGAAATGCGAATTAAGATTCACGGACCAGGAATCCTTGAGGAAAGCCCAACACTGTCATATACTTGTACATAACCACAGTCTAACTGCAAAAGAGCACTTTTTTTTGTTTTAATAATAACAATAAATAATAATAATAATAATAATAATAATAATAAAATAATAATAATCCACAATGTCAAAGGCAAAAGCTTCTCAACTACACTGAATATAAAGCAAATGAGACGAGCAGCTTTGATTGTCCCAGAAACAAATCGGCTGTGTTCATTCCCACAATGGCGCAAACACTTCTTTCTAATTGCGGCTGTCTATAAAAGTATCAAAAGTAGGAAAACATCACCCATGCGCACAGTCAGACACATGCCAAACACACGCCAAACACACAACAGACAAAAAAAAAAAAAAACACACTAGCTCAGTGTAATCTCAGATACACTCCTGTGTTAAGATGTAAGTAAATGTGTATAATTGCAAGTAGTCATAAGAAGGTAGACCAAACCCATTAATCAATTGGGCTCATTATATGAAGTGTCAGGTTGGAATTCCCGTGCGACATTTTTCTTTTTTTCATTGCCCACCTACTTCTCCAGTCCATCGCTGCATCTTATTACTCCTTGGCTCTTTTATCACTGTATCCTTTCTGCATAACTAGTTTGAAAAAAGAAATAGGCTACTCCAATGTTTTTCAGGTCACTTGACCAAATTGATATAGAATACATCACAGTCTTTAATCTATTTCAAGCAAGGTACGGGGAACAGAGAGGGAATCAGCAGAATGCGCTATAAATAGAACATAACTGCATGGGGGCTTCCACTGTTGCGACAGGAATGATGACAAATCTCCATCGCTCTCCTCCATGTGGACACACATAAATGGTACAGGTCGCCCGCTTGGAACCAGTTCTGCTGTAAAGAAAGTAAATCTTGACAGCTCATTAAAAGGCTCACGTATGAGGTTATAAATCAGCATTTACGACACTGATCTAATGTTGCCAACATGTGAGGCATTTGCTGGGTCCATTGGGGATTGCCTCATGGAACACGCACTGTTATACTGTGAAGTTATGGACTTTGTTTTTATTTATTATTTATCTATTTAGTTGAAATCAAAACAAATCAGACAAACGAAGTGATTGCCTTTTTTTTTTTTTTTTTAACTCCGCGCTTTATCAGTCAATATGGAGCTTTCCCCAAGATTGTCCTTTATATATATATATATATATATATATATATATATATATATATATATATATATATATATATATATATATATATATATATATATATATATATATATATATATATACATTTACATTCTTATCAATTCTTCTCCAACTTCTCAGTTCAACCTTCGGTATGCAGCTCTGTGGCCCAACATGGGGGAACGCATCGCAACTAAGTCAACCTTGATGGAAATAAAAGGAAAATAGACATACATTTTTTCTATTTTTATTTAGTCCAATTCAAAATCATATAGTGATTTGTGGTTCTCGCACCATATTGTCCCGCCAGCAAGATATGTGAGAAAGTCAGTGGGGCCACGTCATGTCCAATGTCTTGCTCAAGGACATTTGAAAACGGATTGAGTCAACTTCCACTTACTGCCCTGACAGCTCTCCTTAGCTGACTTACTGGAAAGCAGCCAAATGTGATGGACAGGGGGTGCATCACTCCGGATAATGTGCATGCGCGTCTACTCTTGTGTTTAGGAAGCTGCCACAAAGAGAAACATGAGAGGAAATGTGCGCTTAATGAAATGTGAGAAGGACGGACAGAGCCGAAGAGCGTCGTACTTAGCAAGCGTCAACAAAATAAACAAGCTTTTTTGCTCAGTACAGGAAGCCGACCACCGGTTCACACAGGTTGTGAACTTGTTTGTATTCGTCCCATTTACTGCAGACACACCTGAACATTTTGCTCTCCCCTATACCAAACCTTCCTTTTTTGCTTTACTGTATTGCAGTTTATAAATAGAGCACTTTGCGTTTGCTGTAAATCACAGACCAGCAGCATGAAGACTCATTTAAGAAAAGTGCATGACAAAGCCAAGGTGAAGTTCTCCAGTTGACTAAAACGATCCTCCTCTAATGGACAGTGGGGATTTCATCAATACTGTACTGAAAGATTCGTCCATCTTGATGATTGTGATCTTGAAGGAAAATAAATCGAATCGGTGTCAAGACACTATATTTAGATCTTGACCATTGGAATAATTCACTTCTTAATAACGCTAACAATTTCATCACATCAGAGGGTGTGAAAGGTCAGAAGAAAAAAAAGACACAATAGCTTGAGGATATTGTTATTGTTTTATCATCAAGACCAATAATACATTTAAAAGGTCCATTTTCATTTTGAATAAATTTTTCTAGACATATGTATAGTGCGTTTGTAGTTATTCACTGGAGGTCCTTGTGAAGGGCATGATGAATGCTAATTCGCAGATAATCAACAGTCTGCACATCACACACACACACACACACACACACACACACACACACACACACACACACACACACACACACACACACACACACACACACACACACACATACACATACACACACACACGCACGCACGCACACACACACACACACACACACACACACACACACACACACACACACACACACACACACACACACACACACACGCACGCGCACACACACACACACACACACACTCACACGCACACACACTCACACGCACATAAATTGTGAGAGCACCCACTTCAATCCCTTATTTACATAGAAGAAATCAATGTAAATTTGAAGCTTGGGACATTTTGATATCATTGAAAGCAACAATTGTGTATGTGAGTGTTGATCTTTGATTGCCACTCAATTTTAGTGTCAGTCTCGACAGCAAATGTTAACATAGAGACAGACAGGAGCATAATGCTACAAAAAGGCCCATCGGCAGAAAAACGTATATGGGCAGTTAGTCTCATTTATTTATCCTCATATTAATTCCTGGTACTTCATTTTGATGAATGCGCACCTGATCCCCAGTTAGCAAACCATTGCACCACTACTTTATTGTGCTCTGTATGTGTACTTGTGCCAAATGATGACATTCACGCTGTCAACAGTGCGCTGCGATGAATTTGAAGAGTAAAGAACGGCATTGGGCGTTTTGCACCGTCGTATGCAAGATGCGCAATATTTTCCCCTCATTGACAGACTCTTTTTGATGGAGACACACCTGACTGAAGAAAAACAATGACATCGGTAATTGTGTTTTCTGCCATAATGCTCGTCGACTTTTGTCTTCCTGAATTGGCAAAATGAGTGCTTTCACGTGGTTCGAAGCTCATGTCACTGAACGAAAGCAAAGACGCATTCCACACTGAAATCATGAAACAAAACATTCATGTCTTCCACATTCTGCATATTACGCCGGTGCCCACAAGTACATTGGAGTATATTTGAGTCCATCTGCTAATATAATTCCTTTTGATGCATGCTACAATGATAACGTCCAAAGACATGCAGCACTACAAAAGCAGGATAGCATAAGTTTGATCAACGCTGATGAAAAATGTAAGTTAGTTTTGCAAAAGCTCATGGGCACCATCGGAACGATTGTTCAAAGTGCACGGGTACAAACATTGAAGTGTACTTTAGAAGTGCTGAACTTGCATCTATTTTACAACCCAAGAATCCAATCTAGTTGGCGCTATGATTGTCTTTGGTTTCTTGTTAATCCTTATGTAGTATGTATACAGTATATATGCTGTAGAAAAATTGAGAGATCAAAAGAATGTTTTTCTCTATTTTCACCATTTCAAATTTTCTGCAAATAGTCAGATTATTTGGAGTGAATTTGGTAGTTAGGTCATCATAACTTTTTAAAATCACTCAGAAAATTTTCGTTTTACTGATTACATTATTTACATTTATTTATATATAGCCAAATCTCATCTTGTAAATTTTTCCAGCGCTTTATACTGTATAAACCCAATTTATGGACATATGCGTTCTTCCAATATATAACAGCGAGCAAATCAAATAATTTCATTATTCTGTATTGAATGCCAAAGCATACTACTACAAAGCTTGCTAATTTTTCTTCTATTATTAATCATTTGTCACTCATGCTTCCTTGGGCTTGTAGGGTTAATACACTGAGCGTCTTAACTAGCGATACATTTAAGTAGTTACCTCAGCTGCTGCAAGCATTACTAAAAAAAATGCAAAAATATCACCACATTGTTGCAATTTCACATTGTGTCCATTTCAACAAAGATGGAATGCTATGAAGTTAAGAACAGCTTTGTTTTTGTTGGGCAGTGGTGTTAAACTACGCAGTATTTCTGTAGCAATTGGTCTGTGTGGCAGTAAAAGAGACACTTAAAGGTACAACGATAAAAAAACAAAACACAAAATACGCAAATAGGCACTAATGTTGAATGCTCTTTACATACTTTTTGTTCATTGTTCGTATTGTTCATTTCATAGAATCAGGCCAAAATATCACCTGATGAAATGTGATTCACGTATGAGACATTCACTCTTTGAAGAGACGTTTGCATTGACTAAAAACCAAACCAGGCTTGGTAATGCATCACGACTGCATACCCACTAACGCAGCACTGAGGAAAAGGGGGGAAAAGGTAATGCGTTGTTGCGGTTCGCAGATTCAGCACTTCCTTGTGGTCCATTGTGTTGGGCTCAGCAGAGGCCAGTGGTCTGGACGAGACCAAGGGGGAATGTTAGTGCCCTACAGATTTTAATTGTCAAGTAATCAGGTATGAGGATCTTTCTCGGTTGTTCCCATGACAGGGTTGCTGTGCTCTGGCCACTCGGAACAACCAGTTTGGACTCAAGTAATCCCTAATTTACATTGAAATGAACATTACGATGATCTGATCGAGCGTTGTCGTCTTCGTCTCATTCGATGGTTTCTAATGATTATTACTTCTTAGGGTACTATTTGGCTACTTTTGCCAGCTGAATAGCTACTGTCAGGAAAGTAAGACTATCACCATGCAGAAGCCGATGATATCCCGATGTGGTCCAGGTCCCTTCGATACGGGCAATCTTGAGGTCTTCTCCTGTTGACCTTTGCGCCGAATCATCTGCTCTGGCCTTCCAAATACCGGTCATCTATGGCCATATTTTTTCTCCCATTCCCAGTTTCTGCAGACTCCACATCAGGCGAATCAACACCTATAACTGACATTATACATCCGTGCGCATCTTGGTGATGTTGACATAGTTGGTGTTGGCGAGAGTGCAGTTGCCCGTTTTCATGCCTTCGGGTCTGAAGTCCTCAGCGCTGTGGTTGACCACTTCCTGAATCTCCACATAGTCAGACTTACTGAGCGTTGACCCGCTGCCACTCCGACCGGTCTTCTTTAGGTCATCAACTGAGCTGGCTTTAGGCACACTCGGGATATTTAGATACTGAGCCTGTTCTTCGCCCTCCGTCTCTCTGTGGTAGAAGTAGTTGAAGTTTGACACAATGACCGGCACTGGTAGCGCGATGGTCAAAACGCCGGCGATAGCGCAAAGAGAGCCCACGATCTTTCCTCCGATGGTTGTCGGGACCATGTCTCCGTAGCCCACGGTCGTCATGGATACCACTGCCCACCAAAAGGCCTCTGGGATACTGCTGAACTGGGATTGGGGCTCATCTGCTTCAGCAAAGTAAACAGCGCTGGAGAAAAGGATGACACCAATGAAGAGGAAGAAGATGAGGAGTCCCAGCTCGCGCATACTGGCCTTCAGAGTCTGCCCCAAAATCTGCAGCCCCTTGGAGTGGCGGGAGAGTTTGAAAATGCGAAAGACTCTGACCAAACGAATAACACGGAGGATAGCCAAGGACATAGCCTGCTGTCCCGCCTCTCGATCCTCCGGCCTCTCCGCCAGCTCTGTGCCAAGGGTAATGAAGTAAGGAATAATTGCCACGATGTCGATGATGTTCATGATGTTGCCAAAAAATCCAGCTTTGCTGGGACAAGCAAAGAATCTAACAAGGAACTCAAACGAAAACCAGATGATACACAGGGTCTCCACAATGAAGAAAGGATCAGTAAAATACGGCGAGGTCTCGTAGGTGGTGGTGATGTTGGAATTGGGTTGGAAGGGATAATTGTACTCCTCGTCTTCATTTCGGAAAACTGGCAGTGTTTCTAGACAGAAGCTAACGATAGAGATGAGAATCACCATGACGGAGATGATGGCGATGATCCGAGCTGGACCTGAGCTCTCGGGGTACTCAAAGAGCAGCCACACCTGTCGCTGAAACTCATTCTCTGGCAACGGTCGCTCCTCTTCCTTTATGAAACCTTCATCCTCCCTGAAGATTTCCATAGCTTCCTCACCCAGTTCATAGAAGCGAATCTCTTCGGAAAAAATATCAAGAGTGACGTTAACGGGCCGGCGCAGCCTCCCTCCAGATTGGTAATAGTAAAGAATGGCATCAAAGCTTGGACGATTGCGGTCAAAAAAGTACTCGTTCCGAAGTGGATCAAAGTACCTCATCCGTTTCTTAGGATCACCGAGAAGCGTCTCTGGAAACTGAGACAGGGTCTTGAGCTGCGTCTCAAAGCGTAAGCCCGAGATGTTGATAACGACCCTCTCGCAGCACTCATGATCTGGTTCCGCGTCGTAATGGTCGTGCGGCTGACCGGGATGCGCGGCCGCTTCGTCTGCCGGGTCGCTGGTCGCAACCGTCATGCTTGAGGTCGATGGAACCTGCAGCTTTTAAATGGGGCGGGGCCACGTTTGGCCACAGGAGATACGCCTATAAAGATCTAGAAGGTAGGAAAAAGGAAACAAATGTCATTTTGGTTCGATAGTCGCCAGCTAATATTGACAGTAACGCCCCGAAAGACCGCATTTGTCAAACATTCCTGCAGGCAAGCAAGTCTGTGGGGGCATTTGAAAGACACAAGCAAGGTGGGGCCCGACCATTTGAGCACATCGGCTCCACTTTGTCTCTGAGTATTGGGTTATGAGTTCTCTCTTGCATGAGCGCACAGTTGGATCAATATGCCAGCCAGTAATATTGTATCAGCTTTCACAGGCTGCAATTACAACCAATAGATCCGATTATATGCTGAGTGCTCCATACAATCTCTCAGATTATTTTCCTCTCTCTGCTCATGTGTATCAGTTTTAATTTTATCAGCATTTTGTGTGCTATAAAAAAGTCCAATACCTGTGCCTTTGTAAGACTGGCTTACAATCGACAGTGGCGAAACACAACAGGACCAGCAGAAGTGTCCAAAGTCATCCCTCGCCGTCCAGCCAGCAGCTTCCCTTTTCTTCCAGCCATACATCACCCAAATCTTGCACTCTGCAGCAAGGCAGTGAGGGGGATGAGGGATGAGGACGCAGGAATTACCGCCCTCACCTCCCGTAACGGATACATGCCGAGATGCAGCCTACAGGTTGGAGTGCTGATGGTGACATTCAAATTCAGGCATGTCACTTCAGAGAGTTTATTATTCAGCGTGGCGAAAGGTGCAGCGGCAGAACTACTCTTCAAGCATCATACCGGCAGACTTGAGCTCGGGAAGCCCCACCCCCCGCCATGCTGATGTCATTATGTATACCTGTGATTGCAATCGAGAGCAAATCCATAAACTGTATCCTCCGCTGAAATTTTCTGGACGTGGATGTCCGTATGACAACACATATGGTTGCACGTCACTAAGGTTAAAATGTTTACTACCCAAGTTCATGCACTGGGTCACTTCCACATTAAATGCCAAATGTGATTGTTGATGATTATTGGCACACGGAAGCAGGGAGAATGAGTTGGAAGTGACAGGTGCCCAACATGTTTAAGCCATTTGCAGCCCTTTTCTGTTGATCCAGCCATGTCCATGCACTAATCAAAGCAGAGCTAAGCTTTATTTGTTATCGTTTCAGCTGAAACGCATGCAGGAATTCACCGTGATTCGCTTGATGCGCAGATGAACGAGATTGTATCCAGTTTAGCTCCTCTTAAAGTGACGGCGGTGAGTGGTCATCTCTTTTTTTTTCTTTCCTTATTTGACTCGCATGTCCATCGATTGTGCCATCTTGTCGCGGTCGTGTGGAGTTGCCTGCTCGACCCGCGTCTCTCATCTGTCATTTACATCCACCACCATGGAATTGTGTGGGCTGCAGTTGGGCATCGCGGCGCATACGAAGAGCTTCTGCATGGCGCGCCTCGCCCCACGCTGCTGCGCCCCCACCCACTCACCCACCCCGCTTTCCCGACACTCAAGTGGTTCAAGTTAAAGGGGAAGCGTCGCTAAATCCAGAGGGGAAACAAATTGTTGATTTTATTCTGTACTGTATGCACAAAAACTGATACAACATTAATAATTTTATGTTTTCATCCACGCCATTTCTAAGTACAATGTGCAGGCTGGAAAATTACTTTTTTTTAAAATTACTGTTTCAACAATTTCATTAAATGGGCTCTTACATTATTGCAAGTAACATTTTATAGCGACATATTGGAACGGGGATTCCCCCATCTGCAGCCCTTTCTCAAGGTTTCTCTCTCTCTCTCTCTCTCTCTCTCTCTCTCTCTCTCTCTCTCTCTCTCTCTCCCTCTCTCTCTCTCTCCCTCTCTGATTTTCACAAATATGAAAAAGGTAGTATTGGCGGGATTAAATTGGATGTCAGATTAATGAGCCAATTAAATCTTAGTGTTTGGACAAACACATTCTCATTTAATAGCACTTTGACTTGTAGTGTATTCGGATTTCCAGTTGCCGCATTTCCAAGCAGGGGATGAAAGATGTAATCGCTGCACGTGCACATGAATTCCAGCAATTGTACTTCATGATTTCATTAGAGACTTGTGTGTATGCCTGCATGTGCCTAACAGGTCTGGCCAGTAATTAGTGGACTGTGATACAGTGAGGAGGTCTGTAAATAATCAGAACATTGTCAGCAACTCAGCAAATTGCATTGTTCAGAGTAAAATGAGAGTATAACCTCTGGTTATTTTACTCAAAATGTACATGGTGGCATAGAGTCACGTTTAAGGCAAAATTACTACATCCAAATTATATATTAAGAACAAATGTTATGCCACTATGTCAAAACTCGGGCCAGCGGGCCAAATTTGGCACGCAGTGTAATTATATTTGGCCACAAAGACAAAATGGGGCCCGACCGGGCACAGCCCGAAAAGGAAACGTGGGTCCCCCTTTCCATGGGCTCACCACCTGTGGGAGGGGCCAAAGGGGTCAAGTGCATTGTGAGCTGGGCAGCAGCCAAAGGCAGGGACCTTGGCGGTCCGATCCCCGGCTGCAGAAGCTGGCTCTTTGGACATGGAATGTCACCTCTCTGGCTGGAAAGGAGCCCGAACTGGTGTGTGAAGCAGAAAGGTTCCGACTAGATATAGTCAGACTTGCCTCCACACACAGTTTGGATTCCGGTACTAGCCCTCTCGAGAGGGGCTGGCTGGACTCTCTTCCACTCTGGAGTTGCCCATGGTGAGAGGCGTCGAGCAGGTGTGGGTATACTTATTGCCCCCCAGCTGGGCGCCTGTACATTGAGGTTCACCCCGATGAACGAGAGGGTAACCTCCCTCCGCCTTCGGGTGGGGGGACGGGTCCTGACTGTTGTTTGTGTCTATGCACCAAACAGCAGCTCAGGGTACCCACCCTTCTTGGGGTCCCTGGAGGAAGTGCTGGAGAGTGCTCCTTCTGGGGACTCCATTGTTCTACTGGGTGACTTCAATGCTCACGTGGGCCTCCCCCAGTGCATACTTCAGATAAAGTCCCAATGATCATCGTCACACACACATCTGGGTGTGGTGAAATTTGTCCTCTGCATTTAACCCATCCCCATGTGATTTTGATCCATCCCCTGGGGGAGAGGGGAGCAGTGAGCAGCAGCGGTGCCGCGCTCGGGAATCATTTGGTGATCTAACCCCCCAATTCCAACCCTTAATGCTGAGTGCCAAGCAGGGAGGCAATGGGTCCCATTTTTATAGTCTTTGGTATGACCCGGCCGGGGTTTGAACCCACAACCTTCCAGTCTCAGGGCAGACACTCTACTACTAGGCCACTGAGCTGGTAAGTGCCAGAAAAGGCCAAGAAGGGTCACATGTTAGCAAGCCAATCTTTGCACTTTACAAAATAGTCACTGGACTTAATGTGACTCTGAATCAAGTATGAAGTGAAGAAATCATTCCCACGGCAAATGTTTGCTCCTCAGGCTGTGGACGGTACTTAAGTGCTCTCCGTCTGGACAGTACTATCAAATCAACAGTTAATGCGCCCTCGCTGTGGTCTGACAACCGCATTAATCAAGCGTGATTGTTTGTGTTTTAAGTGACAGTGCTTTTTTTTTTTGTAACAATGCGGTACTGAGCTAACATGCATCATAACATGCGCAACAGCATCATCTTTCCTGGAAACAATAAATCTCTCAGAGCTCTATTGGTCCATATAGAAAACAAGAATCAGTTTAATCTGACATAAATCCGATCATCTTTATGTCACACGGGATGTATGATTTGATTCTATGACTCCTTAGGCGTAAATGTGAGTATGACTGCTTATCGTGCCATCTGATTGGCTGGCAAAGTATTTCTTGCCTTTCACCTGATATCACCTCGGACAGGCTCCAACTCACCCAAGTGAGAAAATGGATGCATGGCTGTTGATTTGATTTGTTTGCATTGTGCCTTAAAATACATATTTTGTATTTTATTTTACAATGACCTAATTTCTCTTGCTATCTCTAAACACTGTCAGTTACGGTTTCATAATTTACCGCAAGCTGAACCACCTGCTGTCTGTTTTGTGCTGATTCTGGCTCATCAATGTGGTCCATGGATCGTGTTTAACTCCCGTTCAAATGGAGTCGATGTCTGCTTGCGGGATCACGCACTGTTTCTCTGCCAGGAAGTAAACACATACACAAGCACACACACATTCACCCACACACACGCAGCCAACCATCTTCATGTCAGAAAGTGCAAACAGGTCAGAATGTGAGACGTTCGGTGGTTTCTCCTTCTGTGCATATATACGTCGTGAGCAAGAGTTCGCTCTTGCTGCTATGGTGATTTCCTGCTGTGCATTTTATTGGCATCATGCATATTTTTCCACAGTTTGGTATCATTGCATATGGCTGTCACAATAGTTTTTGGCAGTATAGAATATTCTGGAACAAATTAAAAAAAATGTCAGCTCTGACCTTCAATTTGATTTGTAACATTTTAAGTGTGTTAATATGGTCCATAAATTGTTCACTGACGATGCGCTGTTTGAAATAAAGACAGTGCTAGTTATGATCTGGTTAAATGGGTCATGTTTAAAGACAGCACAGAGTAACATAGAACAAATAGTGACATACGCAGCCCCCCCTTGCCAACATTCTGCAGCAGAGCACTCAAGGACAGATGCGAGCTTTGTGTGCACTTTTTTTTTTTTTAAATCATTCAGGCCTGGGGAATAGCAGCAGACATCACATGTAACATACATGTAGTTTAAATGTTAGCAATACAGAGCACACCGAGCTAACAAAGGCATGTGGTTAACAGTCTTTCATTTGTATCACAGTTTCTTATCACTCAAAAAGTTTGGCCTCTTATTTTGTTGCAGCGTTCAATAGGAAAAAAATGTCATCAATTGTACTGATGTTTTTTTTTTTTTTTTTTTTTTTATAATTCTTGCGATTTTCCTGCCTTTTGGTCTGCAAGATGATCAAGCGGCAGGGTGGAGCTTCTATATAGGCACCGAGTAAGAGGACGCCAGCGAGAAGGCAGAGACGGAAATTCTCCTCCAGGGGGAATTCTTTGTCAATCAAGTTTACTCCATTTGGTCCGCAGAAATACTGTCTTAGATCCCTGGAAGAGAGAAAAAGATTATTTTTAAAAAGGCCAGCAAAATACCATTCAGTCGCTATCTTTATGTTCTCAGGTTGCTTTTGGAATATACCTGCACGAGAGACAGTCCACGAGGGAGCATCAAGTCTTCCAGGCGGCCTGGACAGCTTCCACCTGAGAAACTGACATGGAAGGCAATATTGTTAATAGTCATGTGGTGGTAGTAAGATCCACTTTCTCCTTTCTGAACATGAACAAACCCAAACCCCGAATTTACCGTATTTTCCGGACTATAAGTCGCTCCGGAGTATAAGTCGCACCAGCCATAAAATGCCCCAAAAAGTGAAAAAAAACATATATAAGTCGCTCCGGAGTATAAGTCGCATTTTGGGGGCAATTTATTCGACAAAATCCCACACCAAAAACAGTCATGAACGAGCAACAACAGGCTAAATGATAGCAACAACAGGCTAAACGATAGGTATGCTAACGTGACAAACACAAACAAAGAGCTGAGAACGGGCCTGACGTAACATATAGAGTGATTAAGGACAACTATTACATGAAGGACAACAAACAATGAATAAATAAGAGTGTTGAATAAATGATAAATAAACAAATAATAATAAATAATAGTAATAAATATAAGAGGACCAAAAATGGAGCAAGTGTACATACAGCAGACAGTGGACTTGGATATGGTGCTTTAAAGTGTTAATTGGTTTATTTAATGTTTTTTCTATTTTTTATGTTTTGAATATGTTCAAGATAAAGATATAAAAGCATGTGAAGTGATCAACTATACTAAAAATAACACGGGAAGTGGTCAACTATACTTATAAGTGATGTCTTAATGATCAAGTAAAAATTTGTGAAAAAAAACATATATAAGTCGCTCCTGAGTATAAGTCGCCCCCCCACCCAAACTATGAAAAAAACCGCGACTTATAGTCCGGAAATTACGGTACAATCTTGATGCACATGCATATGCTCATACAAATTGTTGCCTTTGTGAATGTAAAATGAGTGCTGCTTGTAAGACACTGATCATTTTCTGTAAAGGAATGAAATATAATAATAATAATAATAATAATAATAATAATAATAATAATAATAATAATAATAATAATAATAATAATATGCGGCTCGGTGGCGCACTGGGTAGCACGTCCGCCTCACAGTTCGGAGGGTGCGGGTTCGATTCCACCTCCGGCCCTCCCTGTGTGGAGTTTGCATGTTCTCCCCGGGCCCGCGTGGGTTTTCTCCGGGCACTCCGGTTTCCTCCCACATTCCAAAAACATGCTTGGTAGGCCGATTGAAGACTCCAAATTGTCCCTAGGTGTGAGTGTGAGTGAGATTGGTTGTCTGTCTCTGTGTGCCCTGCGATTGGCTGGCAACCGGTTCAGGGTGTCCCCCGCCTACTGCCCGATGACGGCTGGGATAGGCTCCAGCACGCCCGCGACCCCCGTGGGGACTAAGCGGTTCAGAAAATGGATGGATGGATGGATAATAATAATAATAATAATAATAATAATAATAATAATAATAATAATAATAATAATAATAATAGTTGCTAACTGCTGGAGCAAAGAAAGAAATGTTGGTCTGGAACAACTGAGCCAAGTATTTTGCAGTGTTTCCCCAGACTAGAGAGAAAAAAAAACACAGACACTATCGCCAAATTGTGTCTCCCAAATGTGTCAAAAGAGAAGATGAGAGGCGAAGCTCGCTTGCCAAGTTGCCATTTAGAAAAGCAGACGCCCGGTTCACTCATAGCAAGTGCATGACTGTTGCAAAAAAAAAAAAAAAGAAAGGAAAGAAAAGGCAAGGGAGAAGACCTGTGAGCGCCACTAGATTTGTATTCTCGCCAAGCCATCCAGCTGATTCCCATTTCAACAGCCTGACCAATCAGATTAGAGGGTAAACAAGTACAATCTCCCCTCTGTGGAGCTTTTATGTGACCTGAGAAGTGAGGATGCCATTTTGCTGATGAGGTTTTCATGAGAAGATTTGAAAAGTAAGGTCACAAAAGAATAATCAGTAATGTGGGTCATTCTGTGAGACTCCCTCTCATTTGTCTTAGTGAAAGTGACCTGACTGCATACAGCCAGGGCCATAAATATTGGGACACGGACAAAAGATGGGCTTCTTGGCCATTGCATATCATTCCACTTCTGTGACTTCACAAACTCTTTGGTTGTTTCCACATTATGCTTTGTGTCAGTGTCCATCTGCAGTGTGAAGCATTTGGCCAAATATAAGAAGATGATCTCATTGCCTATTTCAGAATTCATCCTGATGCTTTGTCAGCAATAAATACAAGGGAATCCGTCCATGTAACAACTGACCAGCTAAATTGTCTCATTCCTTTAGTTTCCTAAAAATATGCAAGGCATGAATATAAACAACTGTGCTAATTTCATAATAATTTGGAAGAAAATCCCCTCAAATTAAAGATGAATATTTGCAGGTAAAGCACACCTTGTTTCATTTTAAGTCTAATATGGTGGCGTTTGGAGGCAAAAAGATGAGAATTCAGTTGATGTCCCAAAATTTATAGACCTGTAGAACTATCTCACATTTTAGCTTATACCATTTGACAAGATACAGTCTCTAAGGATGTCAACTATATTCTATTCAGAATAAAAACCCTAGTTTATGCATGTGTGGGGAGCTCTCCCTTTTCAGTCACGTCTCTCTCTTGGTAAACAACAAGGTCACAAATGGATACGAGCCACCTGTTCTGCTGGCTAGCGATGATGGCCGCCAGGGGGCACTGGCGAGAGCAGCAACGTGGGCATGTTGTTCATACACAAAGTCAACTGAAGGTGAAAACACGCCATAGACAAAGAAACAAAAGACACCAGCAAACGACACCAAGTGTTGAACGCGTCCTCTTTGGGACAAGTCCAAACAAACAGGATGTCTGCATTGGCAGGTCCACAGAGCAGTGGCAAATCCGCGGACATTTTTAGTGGTGAAAGGGAAACGTGCAATTATGGAAAGGAAACGCGCGAGTACTTACCGGTGCCATCGGTGGGTAAAGAGCAACGCCTGCTGGGTGCTATCAGTATTGCAACCAGGATAGCCAGACAGTCCATTCAGAATTCCTTGAAGGCCGCCTCCCTCTCCATCCACTTCCTTGGTTTGAGACTTGTCCAATAATTAAAGTTGGCACCGTTTGGATCGTCACAGTCGAATTTCGATGAGTGCGTTGGTGTTTACGCGCAAACACACGTAACGTCATCAACAGCTGTCCTTGAAGACGTGCTATTCAGATGCTAATCTTCAATATAGCTTTCCAAGCCATCTGGGAGGTTTCTGTGGAAACAGGGGCGCCATGGCAACGGTGGTTGGGGTTGCCCTGGAAACGGCCGTCGCCATGGCGATTGCATCACAGCAGGCTATATTTGAGGCATCCAAAGAGAAGCGCGCGTGTGCGCGTGGAAGACCTCTGCCTCTCTTTGTCTTATATGTGTCTTGAGTGGGTGATGAGGCAGCGTGGTGGTCCACTGGCCCCACGCGGCACGGCTAAAAGCCTCTACTCTAGACGGGGGTTGATTTTTAACACATGTAGCACTTTGGACTAGACTTTAACGCATAATAAAGGCATAGCACAGTCTAATAGATATATATCAACTTGTTGTTTTTTTTCAGACACTACGTGTGTTTAAAGACACATTGAACACATCGAAACGATCCTGGATAATGCACATCGGCTACGACTGACGCATCACAACGCTGGTTAATACAAGGTGAAAGTCATTGGAGTATACATTTGTAGTCTTTCACAGTTTTAAAGCTTCCCTTAACGGCTACAACGGGTTCGCTTTCTATTGCAGGCTTTTATGGAGTGCCTTTCCTCCGGATACGTGATTTTATTTAATTTTTTTTTTTTTTTAATTGTAAGGACTGAAACAAACTCTAATTTTCTGAGTCGACGGGACTTGCTCTCTCTCTCTCTTGTTTTTTTTAACCCCTCACTGATCTTGCACCGCTTCCATGACATCCGACCCTTGGTGCATCCTCTTTTGACAGGCGTGACACCAGAACCGACTACACGTCGGTGAAGATCTTCTTGTTGATGTTGATGCAGTTCTGCGAGTTGTTCAGAGTGCTGGTGGGAAAGTTTGGCTGCTGTTTGAAGGCGCTGTTGATGCCATGCTCCTCTATCACCATGTACTCGCTCTTGCTGAGTGATGAAGAGGAGCGCGTCTTCCTCAGTTCCTCGGGCTCGGGCAGAGGCTGACAGCTGCCGACGTGCAGATACTGGGCCTGCTCTTCACCTTCTGTCTCCCGGTGGTAAAAGTAGTTGAAATTGGACACGATGACTGGCACAGGCAGCGCGATGGTCAGCACGCCGGCGATGGCGCACAAAGAGCCCACGATCTTGCCCCCTATGGTGACAGGATGCATGTCCCCGTAGCCAACGGTGGTCATGGTGACAACGGCCCACCAGAAAGCGTCCGGGATGCTGTTGAATCCCGAGTCTGGGTCGTCGGCCTCCGCGAAGTACACGGCGCTGGAGAAGAGGATGACGCCGATGAAGAGGAAGAAGATGAGCAGGCCCAATTCTCGCATGCTGGCCTTGAGGGTCTGACCCAAAATCTGCAAGCCTTTGGAATGACGCGAGAGTTTGAAGATGCGGAAGACGCGCACAAGGCGAATGACGCGCAGGATGGCCAGCGACATGGCCTGCTGTCCATTGCCTTGTCGCTCCGCCAGCTCCGTCCCCAGAGTGATGAAGTACGGGATGATGGCCACGATGTCAATAATATTCATGATGTTCTTGGAGAACGTGGCTTTGCTCGGACACGCGAAGAAGCGCACCAGGAGCTCGAAGGAGAACCAGATGATGCACAGTGTCTCCACCACAAAGAAGGGGTCTGAGAAGGGGCTGATGAAATAGGGCAGGGTGCCGTTAATCACCGGCGCCATAGGAATTGAATCGCGGTTCTCGTCCCTGAATTCAGGCAGCGTCTCCAAACAGAAGATGACGATTGAGATGAGGATGACTAGGACGGAGACTATGGCGATGCCCCGCGCTGGTCCCGAGCTCTCCGGGTACTCAAACAGCAGCCACACCTGTCTCTGGAACTCATTCTCCGGCAAGGGCCGCTCCTCCTCCTTAATGAAGCCCTCATCCTCCCTGAACTTCTCCATAGCCTCCTCGCCCAGCTCGTAGAAGCGAATCTCCTCTGAGAAAATATCAATGGGGACATTGACGGGTCTCCTGATGCGCCCTCCTGACTGGTAGTAATACAGAATGGCATCAAAACTGGGTCGGTTCCGATCGAAGAAGTACTCGTTCCTGAGGGGATCAAAGTACCTCATCCTCTTCTTGGGGTCCCCCAGCAGGGTCTCCGGGAACTGCGAGAGCGTCTTGAGCTGCGTCTCGAAGCGCAAGCCGGATATGTTGATGACCACCCTCTCGCAGCACTCGTGGTCCGGCTCGTATCGATCCAGAGAGTGGTGGCCGGGGAGAGCCGCCGACTCCTCCAACATGTTGTCACATGCCGCAACGGTCATGACGTCCTGCTCCGTCTCGGTGTAGCCGTGGTTCACCAGGTTGTCGTGCCGTGTTTTGCATGCGCTCGGTGGGGGTGATCGCAGGAGGCTCAGGTGGTCGTCCATGCGCGGCTCACTACGCATCCAGGGACGGCCGCCTCGCCCCCTCCGCGAACCCCGCCGCCGCTACAGCTTGGTGCCTGGCGTCTTCTTCGTCCTCCTTCACTCTCACTCCACTCCGTGGCTGCTGTTCCCGCCCATCATCGGAGACGTGGAGGTTATAAACAAGCTTTCTACCCGCCCACAGCACGAAGCGCATGGGTGCATGTCTCTCCTCTTCGGCCAATAGTGGCGCGCAAGGACGCACGCCGAAAGCAACAGTCAGCCGTCATTCAACAAGCTCCGTTTTTTGGGCGTGCCCGCCTCCCCGTCGCGCTCTCGTCTTTGTTACGCCGGACGCCCCAACGCACGCCCGCATGCACGCACGCATCAATCTGCTTTTCAAACAAGGTCGTTGCTCATAGATAAAACCCGAGGCGGTGGTGCCCACAATTATACCAATCGTTCCCAGTTATTAGATGATGATTTAAGACGTAATTGCTTTGGGCGTGAAAAGGTAAATGCTGAATGGAAAGCAATTTGAATTAAAACAGGCCCATTCACTTCGACAGACAACGAGCAGTTATAGGCTGGTAAAAAGTAAAAAAAAAAAAAAAAAAATCCCTTCCTCAGAACGTACGAATGTATTGATCCAAATTACACATTATTTGGATTTTTCCAGTCTGGTTGCAGAAATGTTCAGAACAGTTGCTGTCCAGGGTTCTGAAATGAAAAGGGGAAAAGAGAAACTGCAAAAGTGCTCTAAAAATACGTGTATATATATATATATATATATATATATATATATATATATATATATATATATATATATATATATATATATATATATATATATATATATTTTTTATTCAACTCAGTTTTTACTGAGGCTGTTTTGAAAAATATTTGTTGGCTGTGTAATCCCGGTGAGATCACAAAGAAAACGCAATAAATGCTAATCCTCACGTTAAGAAAACAAGAATAGAAAGTTCATCCATCTATTTTCTGTATGGCTTTTCCTCACGTGGGAAACGGGCATAACAGAAAGTATAAGTGTCACAATGTTGACCCCTTCTGTGTGCACCCCTGCGTGTGTGTGGGTGTAGTCAAGTGGGTGGTTGTAGATTTGTGAGCTGAGAATAAAAACATTGAAGCATGCCGAATCTGTAGTTCTCTTCAAAATTTCATCATCACATTTTGCGTTCATACACACAGAGAGCAAGAAGTGAAAATAATTTTCTAATGGAGAAAGGAAGCAAAACGACCTTGACCTTGGTCTGCTTTTACCAGATGAGCATCGTATGACGTCTGGCAACAACTTCATGAAGAAAATATTTTTTTCGACAGCTGCTTTCATAACAGCTCTTGCGTTGGATTGTATTAGAGTGCCAACCCAATTGCGGCAGTGAGCAGAATTGTAATTTAACTGAGTAACTCCGTGCGCCAATCAACATTTCACTGAAATGATTTATATGTTCCATTTAATTCATAGCGTGTTTATGAATTTCAAATGAGGGCATTTCAAGTGTCACCTCAAAATGCTCATTCCGCTGATAGTGAGACTGGGACAGTGAGAGAGACCATTTGCCGATTGAGGCCACACTGAATAAGTCTTGCATTAAAGGGCCAGTTGCTCCACTGGGACGGAGCTCAGAGACAGCTAAAGGCCCTCAAAATGTGGCTTCTACTTTCCACGATAAATATAGAACAACTTCAACTCCTAACCCGGCCTACAAAGCTGTGCCGTACCCTGGCTCGTTCAACTTGAATGACAAAAAAACAGGCCTGGAAACATATATGGGGCGAGGGTGGGGGGTTGGGGGGGGTCTCATTATGTAGGAAGGATAACTCCAGCTGGCTGAGGTCATGGACATCTGGTTGCACTTGGGAAAATGCCTTGCTTTGGATCCCTCCTGAGTTCACTCAGACAATTCCAGGAAAAGGATGAGGTTCCAGTTAATTTATAGGATGTTAATAAGGTGGATAACAAGGCATCTCGGTGTTGTGGTCCACACTTATGAGTGGGTGTCTGAATTATATATTTCATTTGATATTACCCAAAAGGCTGAATGTCATAATCAGATCCAGATTATAATTACAACATATTTGCCGTGACATGCTTTCACCACCCAGCATTCTCCTCATGATGTCATAATGATAAAAAACAAAAAAACAAACAAACAAAAAAAAAACACCTGGACTAATAATAAATCAACCGCTCAACTATTCGCCAGGCCATCTCATGTGTCATCCAGCTGCACATGACAGAAGAGGCAAAGATGAGGCGGAAGAAAATCAGAAAGTACCGAGACATACTATGTAGAACAAAAGCCCGACTGGACAGGAGCTGCATCACATCCTGCTGTAACCCCGGCAACGGGGGATGGGGAGGAGGAAGTCGGCCAGGCTGTGACACTACTATTATTGTTTGGGCTGGACGTAAACAAAGAGCGGCCATGCAAGTACTGACGACGTCCTTACTTATCAAGAGCTTCAGACTGACTTTGACTGTAATGAATATGAACATTAGGCAGTTATATGTGTGCATAATAAATGACATCCTGCCAGAATATTTCAGCTGAAGCAGGACAAGACAGAGAGGCATGACCCTATTTCAACCTGCCGATTCCATTCATACACCGAATGACAGCCGGAAAAAAAAAAATCTCTATATGAAGGAGCCATCAGGACAAGACAGTGTGGCTGATAATGTGGCCATTCGGAGACTAGAAGACTTTGATGAATTATAAAACCTCTTAATTATCCATTAGACACAATGGCTGACCCAGTTTGTTTTGTTTGTGGTGTCGGAGCACATGAGGACAAAATGGAGGAGGAACAGTAATTAATCACACATATCAGACACATTCAGAAGACTAATGCAAGAAGTAAAAATACATCATGATTTTAATCGTAAAGAGGCAGCAAAGTCGCTAGCTCAGCTGCTTCACTTTTCTGAGGCTCGGGTTCAAATTTCTGTGATGGAGTTTGAATACTCCACCTGAAAGTGCTTCTTCGGTTAATTCAACAGTCTAAACCGGGTATGGGCAAACTACGGCCCGCGGGCCACATCCGGCCCACGGGACCGTTTAATCCGGCCCGCCAACCCTAAATAAATTGTATTATTAAACTTTTTTTTTTTTTTTCGGTCATTTTGCCTGCAACGACTGTGTTTCCCCAGTAGATGGGGAACCACTCGCCTGCGCATTTACTACCGGAAGCCGTGTCAGAAAGCTCGGTGCACACTCACAAGTGCGTGTACGTACTCAGTAGTTCGGAAATGGCGCACTCGCGCTTTATTTGTATCAGTGCCGAATTTAAAGCGTGGGCTGTGACGACAGCATTCTTGTAATTTGCGCGCCGAGCTTTCGGATACAGTTTTACGCTAAAGCCACCCACAAACCTTCCCCTGCAATCCTTCCATTAAAATGAGTCGCCCATGGAAAAACAAGGTGGACACTGAGTGCCGAGTGTTTAAAAAGAGTGGCCAATTTGGCTCGACGTACGCGACGTGACGTTCAGCCACATGAACATCAACATCAACCCGTCACAGATCTAGGTAAACGGACCAACACCTCGGATCTCTCCTAAGAATTGCCACAACAAATTTTACTCCAGACTATGACACACTATCAAAAAATGGGAGATCAACAACACTGTTCCCACTGAAAATGAAGGGGAGGCTTTCAAGTTTGTTGTAAAAAAATGCATTTTGAATATGATCTGTACAAATAGCAGGGATTGAAACTAGCGACCATTCTCATTTTCAAACAATGCAGGATGCTCAAGGACATTGATGCACCACCTGTTTGTGACTAATCTTAACCTGTAAAGTTCTTAAGGCTTACCTTAAGGAAGTGTTTCCCGTTTCCTCACCTCTGTTACCAGGTGTTTGTGAGTTAAAACTCTGCTCTCATTTTCAGATACCCCTCACCGTGTTGCCGTTTTGATTACTTTATTTGGATGTATGCTTTCACCGATTCTTCAAGATGATATATTTGGTCAGAATGTTTGCCGTTTGATGTGATCTCATAAAATAAACATCTTTCATTAATCTGACCTGCAGGCACTGAAGTGATGGAGACTGTTATTCATAACAACAGTGTCGTATTTTATGACAATCACTGATAGCAGTTTTTTAGGGATTTTTTTTTTTTTTTAATGCTGTTAATAAATGCATTTGTTTTCAAAAAACCTTTTTGGAATATCCATGCTTTACTACCTACTAAAGGCCAAAACCTTTTATGCAATGACCTTTACAGGTCGTTTATATTACTTCACACAAACACTACATCCATCTGCTCCTGGTTCGGCCCCCTGGTCAAAATTTAGAACCCAATTCGGCCCGCAAGTCAAAAGGTTTGCCCACCCCTGGTCTAAACTGTCTTGTGAGTATGAATAGTTGCTGGTCTGGGTGCTTTGCGATTAGTGGGCGATTAGTCAAGCATACCCAGCCTCATCCTCTGATGGGAAAGGCTCCAGTTCACCCGCTTATGAGGATAAGTCGAGAAAATGGATGGATGATCCAAGAGTAAAAAAAAAAAAAAAAAAAATCTCAGGTTCTCTTGTCTTCTTCTGTCTTTCTTCTTGGATCTCACCTCAAAATTTCAGTTATCACTTTAAAGGCAAATTGGAAAAATAATTATACAAATAAAGACGTGAGCTTTTTACAACAAGATATAAAATAGCCATTCAAGTCTATCCGTTTAATTGTGAAAAAATGTTGGCCTCTTTTCTTTTTTCTTTTAAAGAAAAAAAAGGTGGTTTGCGCCATTGAGGGCAGATACCCTCTTTCAAAGTACAAGTTGGTGATAACCTGAAACTTTCAAGTTTCACAGTAAATAAATGAAAGGATAGCGTCAACTTTTAACTAAGGTAAAAGCGTCAATAACAGTGGTGAGTGGCATTTCGAATGGCGGGTTGCCTCATAGACAACGCACTATTGGCACATAGACAGAAAACCATTTACACTCCCATCCACACCTTGCCACGTTACAGTGTTCAAATGCTGTATCGGCCCGAATATAAGACGGTGTATTTTTACATTTCAAAAACCAGAAGCCATTCATTTACAAATGTGATTGCACTTTAGTTTACATATTTAAATGTTCAGATATTAAGATGTGATAGACAGTTTGTGCATGATTTGAATGAGGCAAAATAACATACTTTTTCTCTCGAATATATTGTTATAATCATTTGTTTCAGTTACACTGTAATTATTTTCTGTATAAAAATTAAATTTGGTGTTCAAAAAGTCTTTTTTCAAAATTGAAAAAGAGGGGGTCATCTTATAATCAGGGTCGTCTTTTATTCGGGCAAATACGGTAAGTGACCTAACATTCCCTGTGGTCGTCGACAGAGTACTCAAAGAGCACAAGCTCTGCTAACTCGGCACTGCTCAGTGCTAACTCAGCACTGAAGACTTTTAGTGCTAACTCAGCACTGAAAGACTCCAGCTGAGACCCACAAATATATACGCTATATATACGGCCGTAGATCCTCGGGAGCCGGCTTGCGCGCATCTTGGTAAGTGGGTCAGCTTGTGGTTGCCGTCGGCATTAGGGTGGGCTCCCAGTTAGATTGGAGTCATGCGTGGGCACCACCTGTTAGCAAAAACACATTATGCCTTCAAAGCAGTTGCTAACAGGCTAAGATCAAACCATAACAATGAATGTAACCTCCCTCGTTGCGCCGTCCAAGGATTGAGACAGGACACAAACACCAGACAGGTGGCAAGACTAAACGAAACACCTGTGCTCACTTTCAGATCCAGAACCTTCATACATGGAAATCCAATCCAACTACATGATCGTGCTGGCAAACGTTTGTCACCTACTACAAGACGCAGAAGGCGATCTTAACACTGTGTCCTCGGATGTCGGGAAACTGGTGCATGAATGACACGCACTATTTCAGTTTTAGAAAGAAGAAAAAAAAAACATTCAAGCTCTTACTGTACTGTATTTTTCATAGCTGCCTTGGAACAATTTAGGTTCGTGATACTCTCCTTGTTAATTAGCTTTTGGGTCCCTGTTGTAAAGGAGGGTAATGTGATAAGAGTTCTAGCCCAATTTTCTCACAGCATCCCGTAAAAGGACACACACCCTCACCCAAGCACACTGATGATTTATCTCTCTTTTTAATAGGGTTGATAGCTTGAGTACTTAGAGAGCAGGACACTTCTATAACAAAACTTTTCAAACTATATAAGAACTTGAAGACTATGAGTTTGGAATTCTGGCATTATTTTGACACCAGTTGTCACGTCTCGTCCCCGGTTTGTTTATTATGTGCATATTGTCTTAGTTTTTGTCCGTGTGCCTAGGTGCTCGCCCTTCCCCTCCTGTTTGCCCATGATTAAGTGTGATCATTTTCACCTGCCTCTTGTTACCTGTCGTGTATTTAAGTCCTGTCTGCCCCTCATTCCCCGTCGGATTGTTGTTGTCGTACTGTCTTGATGCCGTCATGTCCTGCTGTCTTCTTGTTTCACGTCCCGGTCAGTCAGTCAAGTTATTGTTTGTTAATTCATGTCAGTTTGCCTTTTGAGTTTGCTTCAATAAACCCTGGTCCAAGCTGCACTTGGTCGCCCTGTTCCATCCGACCCGTGACAGAATGATCCGACCACTACAGGGACCAGCGCTTGGACCCCCTCCACCACCAGCTCCCGTCTGAGACGCGCGATCCACGTCCGTCGTCCGAGCCTGTTCCAGCGCCATGGGCTCCGCGGCCGCCATCGGACTTCGCTCCACCGACGCCGGACTCGCGGCCGCCATCGGAGTTCCTCCCGGCTTCATCGGCTCCGCGACCGTCATCGGACTTTGCACCCGCGACGCCGTACCCGCGGCCGCCATCGGAGTTCCTCCCAGCGCCATCAGGACTCGCGGCCACCATCGGGCCCCACCCCAGCTTCGCCGGACCCGCGACCGTCGTCAGACTTCGACCCAGCTGCGCCGGACCCGCGATCGTCCCTGGCCCCACTCCCACTGCTGTGGCGCGTGATGGCTCTTGCTGCTGCGCACAGCCCCGCCGATTGCGGTACGGACTTCCAGAGTTGCCGCCGATTGCGGTACGGACTTCCAGAGTTGCCGCCGATTGCGGTTCGTGTTCCAGAGTTGCCGCCGATTGCGGTTCGTGTTCCAGAGTTGCCGCCGATTGCGGTTCGTGTCTCCGGAGTTGCCGCCGATTGCGGTTCGTGTCCCCAGTGTTGCCGCCGATTACGGTTCGGACTTTGCCACAGACAAGTGAAGTCAATTGGACTGGTGCGAAAATCCCAAATAATAAGAGGAAGAAGGAAAGCACCAACTATAGTGGAAGAGCACTTTGCTTCTTCTTTGTTTTGTTAAGGAAGTTCAGCACTTGCCCCCTGTCAAAGCGGCATTGTACTTTCCAGATGTTCAAAACATTCACTCGCTTTTTTGGCTAATCAGAAAGGCTAAATAATATCACACGCATTCATTCACGCGATTACAAGAGAACACCTTTTGTCCGATCGCCAAGAAGCACTGAAATGGGCGATAATATGTATTTTTATCTTATGTAGTATGCAATACCTGCATCTCACTGGTGTTCTTAACACTAGAGCAGCGGCTGTTTTGATCTACAAATAACAGCGGGGTGCGTCAATTGACGCTCCATCGATGCGACACGTTAACGTCGCACATCACGTTGCGCAAGTCGTTATCGTGATCGTCTTGTTCGAGCACACGCCCGCTAACGAAATTGTGTGAGGATATTGTAGCGGAGTGACGAGTGTAATTGTATCAGTTTATGTAGAAAAACAATTTAAAAGGGACATTCGACGTGCTGTCAAATCAGTCATATTTAAACTTGCGCAATGACGTCGGGATGCGGTCGCGGAGGAAAACGTAAGTTTTGGGGGGAATTTTTAGTAGCATGGGCGATAATTAGAGGCATCAATGTTTTTTATTTATGTCATCGCTAACACACACTGGGCGATTATTAGAATATGGGCGATAGTCAGAATAAATACGGTATATTAGACTGACTGTAAAACGTCAGCAAGTGCAAACAGCAGTAAGTATCTTGTTTGAGGGCTCCTGTCAATAAATGCCTGCTTGCTTTAATGTGTACGCCGTCACTTGAGGCACCGAGTGACGCTCGATGCCTCAAGCAGCCGCCCTTTCCTTCTCCCCAATCTACTTCAGCAGGAATAATAAAAATGTGGCTATTTTATGGCATTGTTGACATTATTAGATTGGAAAATAAAATCACAGCACAGACTTGAGAACAAAAATTAAATAATTGGATTGACAAATGATTTGGAATCATCCATCCACCTATTTTCTATACTGCTTGTCTCAACACCTGTGTAGCGGGTGTGCTGGAGCCTATCCCAGCAGTCATCGGGCAGTAGGCGTGGGACACCCTGAATCGGTTGCCAGCTGATCGCAGGGCACACAGAGACGAACATTTCGCTCTCACACTCACACCTACGAGCAATTAGGAGTGCTCAATCGGCCTATCAAGCATGTTTTTGGGATGTGGGAGGAAACAGGAGTGCCCGGAGAAAACGCACACGGGCAAGGGGAAAACATGCAAACTCCACACAGGGAGGGTCGGAGGTGGAATCGATCCGGCACCCTCCTCACTGTTAAGCGGACGTGCTAACCAGTGCGCCGCCGAATTGGAACCAATTAAAACAACTTCATATACAATGTCCTCAAGTCCTCCCCCGTCCACTGTCTGAGACTACAAAGTGAGTACATCTGTGCTTTTCACTCACGTCTGCTGCCCACTGCTGGGACCCCATGCTCATTCTATTCTTGGAGAAAGGAGGACAGAAGAGCAGAAGGGGAAACATGTACATCCAACGTTAATGTCAGGGATACCATTTTTTCTTTTAGCCATATCAGGTACCAATACTTGAATGTAGCCCGTAACATAAGGCAGTTACATAAAATTCCATTCTGACAATCTGCCATCTCCATTGCTACTGAAGCATTCATCACCTGATTGTTTCAAGTATATCACAATATTTCTATCAAATAGTGCTACCATGCGGATTCTGTCATCGCTTCAGAATAAAATTAATGATAACCACCAAAGAAATTGAAGCACATAAATATATCAAGTCTCACACGCTATCCCGCAGACCTCCCTCTGTAGCTCCAAACTTTGACTGATGACTCGGAATGCAATTCAGCGTGGGCTCACCTTGACTGCAAATGTAGATACAGAAGATATTGAAGCTACAGTATGCCCTTCACCTCGCCTATTTTTTTTGCGTACGTGTATTTTACGCGCATGTGATAATGTGTCTTCGGGAAAGAGCTGCATTTGAAATAGCAATCTGTGGCACAGGGTATGTGAGCAATATTGTTCTTGGGGAATTTATTTATGAACCTTGGAGCAGAAATAAATGCAATTCCCAGCGTCCCGCCTATGCCTGACCTTATTTATAACATCAGATAGCAGCTAAAGTGACAGCCAGTGTGTGGTGACTTTAAGGTGGAAATACATCTGGGAAATTTTATTTTAAGTTATTATTCTCTTCGTTTATTTTTCACATTTTTGAAGGGAAAATATTTATTTTAAAGTCGGGTGCTTTTCTGTCACAGTGGCAGAAATAACACGTCTTGAACAGCTGCTGAGGAAAATATTTAGCACGTTAGCTGCCAAATGTTGCGTGATGTTCGGCAGCCAAATTTTTTAGCTTGTGTAACCAAGCAGACTAACAGAAGTTGTAGCTCCTTTGTGGTCTTTTATGAGGCATGAGTGTGTGGGCTAGCGGTTAGCACGTCTGGTTCATAGTTCGTAGGCTTGAGGTTTGAAATCTCAGCAGCAACAAATCGCCACAAAGAGGGTGCAACTGCTCTTGACGAGCAATTTGCTAGTTCAAGGTACTGTGAAGTAGACTTCATTTTTTTGCTTGAGAGGTATTTTCCTTCCTCCAGTTATTTCATTTTCTGTAATCTGCATTTCTTTATTGTTTTATTTTTCATTTTCATTTTTTTTTCATTTTATAGTGGATCCCTGTATCAGTGTGTGTCATGATGAAGACGGAGCTAAAAATGAAGCCACTACTCGGAGTGTACACGTGTTTGTGTGTGTGTGCGTGTGTGTGTGTGTGTGTGTGCGTGTGTGTGTGTGTGTGTGTGCGCGCATGTGCGTGTGTGTGCTTCAACAATCAATAACCGGTTTCCTGCCCACTTCTAATATTAACATGCATTACTTTTCAGGTTAACTGGTTCATTTGAAATGTCAGCGCTCTTCCTTCATCGAGGCTCCCAAATATTCATGACTTCCATGTCGATTAGGCCGCACAGACAAAAAGGCCACAGGACTCTCTGTACGCCACTGACCTTCAGGAGAACTAAATATGGAACGACGTGAAGGATGGCAAGCCGGAAGGTAGGGGAGAAAATAGGTGTGTGATCAGAGATGGTGGGGGTTGCTCTCCTCACAGCCCACTGTCCTCTTATCTGAAATGGCGTCCACCGTAGAACGAAGGCCTATTAGAAGTGCATTAATAATAAAACAGACAAGAGAATAAAACTGCCAATCATAGCGCTCCGGTCGCCGCGACTCCCGGTGAATTATTCATCACAGGCACTGATTGGAACAAGAAAGATAGGGTGGAAAAAGCCAATGACAAAAAAAGTGTGGAAAGAGCATGACAAAGCTGAGGCTGATGTCACTCACTGCATGCGAGTGAGCCAGAAAAAAAGCGTTGAGGAAAGAAAGGTATTTGCTTGTTATGTAATGCACAAGAGGAAGGAGCGAGCTGCAGGTTGCAAACAGCTCATGACATGACAAAATACAAGTGAAAGGTTGTGTGCGTGTGTGTGTGTCTGTGTGTTGACAGACATAAAATACACTGTAAAAAGTGTACTGCAACTGCTTACTGAGACACAGTTCTTGTCTTTGCTACCATTTCCTGTTATTTCATTTAGCAAAGAAACGTGGTTTGTTCATTTCCTGGGAAAGTGCGAGTCATTAGGAGTCATTGAGTAAAGTGTTGCCTCAATATGGCTGCTTTGTGTCTGTAAATGCGCTGCAGCAATGGAAAGCCACATCATCAGCACGTGCAGGCTCTTGACATGCAGGTTGTGCGCACAAGGGGCTTTTCCACGGTAAGAAGTCAAGAATGTTCTTTCCAATCATCAGTGGGGAATGTTGGAACAGGCCTTTGGTTTCTTTTTGTATGTGCTGTATAGCATGTGTCAGAAAACTGTGATGAAAATTTCATTAACACATTTTTCAAAGTGCAAATATTTCAGTTGGTCGCTGTAGCGAGTGTGAAAACGCAGCAGTCGATATGTGCTGGGACTGTAAACACACTCTGCAGTCTTTCCATCATGACCCACTTGTTTTTTTTTTTTTCCCATCGTTGTGGGTGATCAAACATCCTCTGCACATGTGCATCATCAACACCTGAGGATAAAATCTTTGGCATCCTTCCGTTAAAAGGCGAGTTTGCACTTTTACCCCAAATCACTAATAATAATAATAATAGTAATAATAATAATAATGATAACAATAATAATAGTAGCTGTGTGACCCTGGGCAACACAATTTGCTCCAAAATGCCTTTGTAGTCTTGGGATTTTATTGGACCTTGCACAGATTCAAGACAATCTGCTCCAGATGCAGCACAGTAGCCCCGAAACATAACAGGGTCTTCACAGATTGTGCAGTGTTCTTTTTCAAGGGAAAGTAATAATTGTGAATGTGACTGTAAGTGTGCACGAATGAGTGTGGTGCTTGTGTGTGTGTTTAGAACGGCAAGACGTTGCTGCGCTTTGTTGAGTTTTTTTTGCCACATGATGGAATTGCGCCTCAGGAAACCAGATGGAGACTCTCACTGTGAGAGCTTAACAATTCAATTCCTCTTCACTGTCTATTGTTTATTCATTGCTAACATACCAGAACAATGTTCTGTACATCATTGCGCAATATAAGGAAGGAAGGAAGGAAGGAAGGAAGGAAGGAAGGAAGGAAGGAAGAAAGGAATGTTCTACTTTTTGTACTGCTTCTAATCATGCAGCCATCATTTGAAAGCTATACTCCAAATGCGACTTGAGTCAATCTAGTAATCTCAATTATTAATCATTTAGCAGCACGGCAGAGCTTCACTGGTGCTAAACAAGGCATTCAGACGAACTGTTGCCCCCCGCCCCCTTTTTTTCATTCCCTCTTCAATTTTCCATTCAAATGACAGCCAGCCGCTGCTGCTCCCCGGTGGTCTTTAAAGTGAACTCAGCACATTCTGCTCTTCATATGAGGGCAAGGAGATTTAAATAGGAGATGCATGCAGGTAAGACGAGTGGATAATGTAAAGAGATAAAAGGCGAGAGGTAAAGAGCTGCTCTTTGTATCACTCTACAAAAGAGAATAGAAAGAGCCTCAGACACCTGATCAGCCCAGAGAGAGAGACAGCCACGAGGGCATGAAGTGCATGTGCATGTGTGTCTGCACGTTTTATCTGGGGACCGTGAGAGCAATGGTGAGCAGGTCCCTATTGTGCAGCTTTTATGGATGACGGCTGTAATGAGGCTTTGGGTTTCCAGAGCTGTTGCGTGCGCGGTGGCCCGGTGGAGGGGAGCTGAGTGATTCCGCACTAACCATACTACACTGCTCCAAAAAATTAAAGGAACAGTTTTTTTTATCAGGGTATGGCATGAATTCAATTAAACTTTTCTGTTAAGGTTTTGGTCAGGTACGTGGCAGAGGGGGTTGTTAATCAGTTTCAGCTGCCTTGGTGTTGATGGAATTAACAACAGGTGCACGAGAGGGGCAATAACGAGATGGTCTCCAAAACAGGACTGGTTTTGCAGGTGGAGGCCATTTCAAGTTCCTCCCTCTTGATCATTTTTAACTGGTTTTCCACAAGTGTTGGCTTTAGCAAGAGTCATTATCACGACTGGGAGCATGAGGTGATTTCTTAACCTTCCTGAAGTTGCGCAGATTGTCCAACTCCTCCAGGGTGGCACATCCATGCGTGCTGTTGCAAGAAGATTTGTTGTGTCTCCCAGTACAATCTCCAGAGCATGGAGGAGATTCCAGGAGACAGGCAGTTACTCTAGGAGAGCTGGACAGGGCCGTAGACGGTCCTCATCCCATCAGCAGGACCGATATCTTCTGCTTTGTGCAAGGAGGAACAGGTTGAGCACTGCCTGAGCCCTACAGAATGACCTCCAGCAGGCTACTGGTGTGAATGTCTCTGCCCAAACAATCAGAAACAGACTTCACGAGGGTGGCCTCAGGGCACGACGTCCTGTAGTGTGCCCTATGCTCACTGCTCAGCACCGTGGAGCTCGATTGGCATTTGCCATAGAACACCACAATTGGCAAGTCGGCCACTGGCGCCCTGTGCTTTTCGCAGATGAGAGCAGGTTTACCTTGAGCATCTGTGATAGACGTGAAAGGGTCTGGAGAAGCCAAGGAGAGCGCCTGCAACATCATTCAGCATGACCGGTTCGGTGGTGGGTCGGTGATGGTTTGGGGAGGCATTTCCATGGAGCGACGAACATACCTCTACAGTCTATAGAACGGCAGTCTGACTGCCATTAGGTATTGGGATGAAATCCTTGCACCCATGGTCAGACCCTACGCTGGTGCAGTAGGTCCTGGGTTCCTCCTGATCCACGACAATGCCCGGCCTCATGTGGCAAGAGTATGCAGACAGTATCTGTAGGATGAAGGAATTGACACAATTGAATGGCCCTCACGATCACCTGATCTAAACCGGATAGAACACCTCTGGGACATAATGTTTCGGTCCATCAGACGCCGCCAGGTTGCTCCTCAGACTTTACAGGACATATCTGGGAGGACATGCCACAAGACACCCTCCGTTGTCTCATTAGGAGCATGCCGCAACGTTGTCAAGCATGCATACAAGCACCTCTGGGACAAAATGTCCATCATACGCCGCCAGGTTGCTCCTCAGACTTTACAGGAGCTCACTGATGCCCTTAGACCAGGTATGGGCAAACTACGGCCCGCGGGCCACATCCGGCCCACGGGACCGTTTAATCCGGCCCGCCAACCCTAAATAAATTGTATTATTAAACGGTTTTTTTTTTTCCCGGTCATTTTGCCTGCAACGACTGTGTTTCCCCAGTAGATGGGGAACCACTCGCCTGCGCATTTACTACCGGAAGCCGTGTCAGAAAGCTCGGTGCACACTCACAAGTGCGTGTACGTACTCAGTAGTACGGAAACGGCGCACTCGCGCTCTATTTGTATCAGTGCCAAATTTAAAGCGTGGGCTGTGACGACAGCATTCTTGTAATTTGCGCGCCGAGCTTTCGGATACAGTTTTACGCTAAAGCCACTCACAAACCTTCCCCTGCAATCCTTCCATTAAAATGAGTCGCCCATGGAAAAGCAAGGTGGACACTGAGTGCCGAGTGTTTAAAAAGAGTGGCCAATTTGGCTCGACGTACGCGACGTGACGTTCAGCCACATGAACATCAACATCAACCCGTCACAGATCTAGGTAAACGGACCAACACCTCGGATCTCTCCTAAGAATTGCCACAACAAATTTTACTAGAGACTATGACACACTATCAAAAAATGGGAGATCAACAACACTGTTCCCACTGAAAATGAAGGGGAGGCTTTCAAGTTTGTTCTAAAAAAATGCATTTTGAATATGATCTGTACAAATAGCAGGGATTGAAACTAGCGACCATTCTCATTTTCAAACAATGCAGGATGCTCAAGGACATTGATGCACCACCTGTTTGTGACTAATCTTAACCTGTAAAGTTCTTAAGGCTTACTGTTAGGGTTTTCAGGTTAGTTTGATCCTATGATTATGTTGGAATGTAGACTGTAATGATTAAATCAATCATGTCTTGCCCTCACAATGTAATGATTAAATCAATCACGTCTGGCCCTCACAATGCAGAGTAAGATGAAGTGGTTGCTTCCTCTGCTTGATTGACCAGCTGCAGGGGAAGCAATCAAAGTTGTTCTGTTTCCCACAATAGTGTAAAACACCCCCTGCTCTGATCTTATCAGAGGCCGGGGGTTCACCAAACCTGTCCACTCCCACCCCCACTCTGTTCCTCCTAATAAATATGCCCTTGCAGGGAGGAGACTTTTAGACTTCATTCGATAATCGCTGTTCAGACAGCGACGAATGGACTCTCCACCTGCAGGTGTCTAAAAGAACTTGCTTGTCTCCTGTTTGGTTCTTGCAAAATAAGTTGGAGTGAGCAAATCTCTAACACTTACTTTAAGGAAGTGTTTCCCATTTCCTCACCTCTGTTACCAGGTGTTTGTGAGTTAAAACTCTGCTCTCATTTTCAGATACCCCTCACCGTGTTGCCGTTTTGATTACTTTATTTGGATGTATGCTTTCACCGATTCTTCAAGATGATATATTTGGTCAGAATGTTTGCCGTTTGATGTGATCTCATAAGATAAACATCTTTCATTAATCTGACCTGCAGGCACTGAAGTGATGGAGATTTTTAGGGATTTTTTTTTTTTTTAATGCTGTTAATAAATGCATTTGTTTTCAAAAAACCTTTTTGGAATATCCATGCTTTACTACCTACTAAAGGCCAAAACCTTTTATGCAATGACCTTTACAGGTCATTTATATTACTTCACACAAACACTACATCCATCTGCTCCTGGTTCGGCCCCCCGGTCAAAATTTAGAACCCAATTCGGCCCGCAAGTCAAAAAGTTTGCCCACCCCTGCCTTAGACAGATCTGGGAGGATATCTCACAAGACACCATCCGTTGTCTCATTAGGAGCATGCCACGACGTTGTTAAGCATGCATACAAGCACGTGGGGGCCACACAAGATATTGAAAAGAATTTTGAGTTGCAGAAATTGAATATAGGCAAAATGGATGAGCCTGCCACATCATTTTTTCACTTTGATTTTTGGGGTGTTTATTTACTGGGCCCTCTGTAGGCTGAAAACTTTTAGTTCCATCAAAAGATGTGGCATCCTTTTGTTCCTGAGACATTAAACTGTCCATGTCAGTATAGATATCACCCCCCCAAAAAAATTCAACATTGAAATCAGATGTGTTTACAAAGTGTTCCTTTAAATTTTTTTGAGCAGTGTATTTGTATGACTCAAATATGGTTTTGAGAAATGGACTTTATTGTTTAGTTGTTTTTGCACGTGAACATGTAATATTGTTATTACCCACTAGAGGCCAGAGGGCAGCAGGAAACTGTTCTGCATCAAAGTTTCTGGCTATACTGGGGAGCTAAAAAGTATTAGTTGAGTTTCCCACTGACAAGGAGACAAAGTGGGAAAATTATCATTTGTATACTGTGGACAGTTTTACAATTAAGCAAACCTATATTGCGTGGTGTCATCCATAGCATTGTAGTTTTGTCTTTTGCCGCTAGAGGACAGACTATGTACAGTGAATACAGAGGCTGGCTCCCTGTGAACTCAAAGCAGCAGTCATTATTTGTAAAAGAATCCAACACAACACATTGCACTTCCATGTAGGCGTTTTCCCCCTTTTAACCCTGACATTTACTTTGATACAGCAAAATGCAGGTCGCAATGGCAAATTCAGGCTACCACATGAAAAGCTGTCAAATACTTTTCTTTTTGTCACTCACACACACATTCACACCACCACTCACACGCATTCACATGTGGGAATCAAACTCACGATGTTAACACACAAGACAAGCAAGTGTACCCCTACACCATCAGCCACTCCCTCAAGAACTTTTCATCATGGCCATGTTTCCATGAAAATTTTGACATTGACCACCGCTTAGGGCCATACTACCCTGAAAACGCCCGATCTCGTCCGATCTTGGAATCTAAGCAGGGTCGTGTCTGGTTAGTACTTGGAACGGAGGCTGCCTGGGAATACCAGGTGCTGTAAGCTTTTTTTTGTTTGCACTTTAATCGTTAAAGCAAATTTTATACCCATCATGTATGGCATTCGGAAACTGCAAGCCTAGTTTTAACTTCGACATTGAAACTATAACCTGAGTTTCAAAGCTATATTGTGTGGTGTCATCCAATCAATTGTAGTTCCGTCTTTTACCTGCCATTGCAAGAAAGATACCCACAACGACGCCACATGTAGGCGTAAGGAGAAGCAAGATGGTGCAAGGAAAGTCGCAGATGAGAGCGGCAACGGATCAGGATCGGAAGCAGCGGCGGACTATGCCTTTAGGATCAAGGACGCGGACATCGGGAGAGACCAGCACCCAGCGCAAGTTTTGATGACTCATTCAAGACGGATACGCACTGTGTTGAGCTGGCAGATGGCACCTTATGCAGAGGTGTTGCTCAGCGCAAGGGGATTGCAGAGGTGATCCTGGTGGACAACACAGGGCAACACTGAGGGATGCGTTGTTCATACCCTCCTACCCGCAAGACATATTTTCGGTCAAGTCAGCTGCTGCCTGTGAAGCCTCAGTCATGAACAGTCATTTTCAAGCAAGGACAGAGCGTGCTGATATATAAAGACGGTACAAAATTCAACATCTATGTATACGGCAAGTTGTATTATCTACACACAGAGTGATGATGTTGACCAATGTAATACTTGTCATGACACGCAGACATGGCATGAAATATTAGGCCACTGCAACTACGAGGATGTGCTCAGACTACAGAATGTGGTGAATGGTATGAAAATTAAGCGAGATACTGTAAAGCCAAATCGAGAGTGTAAAGTATGTATCCAGGGAAAGTTTGCACAAACGCGAAATAGAAACCCTGTTACAAGAGCAGAGGCTCCTTTACAAATGGTGCATACAGACCTAGCAGGTCCAATTGCTAATGAATTCTATTGATGGTTACAAATATGTGCAGTCATTCACAGATGACTATTCAAATGCAGTGTTTGTATACTTTCTTAAATCAAACATCATACTGTGCAGGCAACTGAAAAGTTCTTAGCGGATGCAGCACCTTATGGAAAAGTAAAGTGTATGATGTCAGACAATGGTACAGAATTCATGTGAAGAGAGTTTCAAACTCTGTTGAGGAAGAACTGTATCAGACATGAGACATCAGTGCCATACTCACCCCACCAAATCGGGACTGCTGAAAGGGGCTGGCATACACTTATTGAGATGGGCAGATGCGTGCTAGTTGAACGTAATGTACCTAAATGTCTATGGAACTATCCAGTTCAAACAGCAGCCATAGTGAGAAACAGGTTGACCCCCCCCCCCCCCCCCCCCCCACACACACACACACAATGGTACGGCTTTTTTTATTTTTATTTATTTTTTTAATAACATCCAGTGGAAATAACCCATACACATCAAACAATACAACTACCCCAAAATTATTATATATGATAATAATTGGCTCGGGTAATTAACACATTTCTTTCTATAATACAACACTTACACACTGACTCGTTGGCAATAGTCTCTCACCCGGTCGTGAACGGGAAATTACGTCACTGATTCGTAAAGTCCCTCCTCCATCTAACCCTCGCTGGGTTACCTGTCAGTGGGAGATATCCTGGAAGAGAGAGGAGAAAGCCCAGTCTCTTAAAAGATTTCGTAACAGACAACAATGATAGTGATGAGGTTAAACTCACAATTGATTACTGCTACAGAGAAATGTGTGGTATCCCAAACACATACGCAGAAGGAATGAGATCAGCTAACTCAAAACACTGGGTTAAAGCTATGGATGAAAAAATACAGTCATTAAAAGAAAACAACACATTTACTACTGTATTTTCTGCACTATTAGGCGCACTTAAAATTTACTGAATAAAACACAGTGCGCCTTATAATGCAGAGCACCTTATATATGGATCAATTGATGAATTTGTTGATCCATACTGGTTGTACACAGCGCTCTGCCAAAATGTTTCAGTACGTTTTAGTACAGGGGTGCTCAATACATCGATCGCGATCGACCGGTCGATCGCCTGGCCACTACTGGTCGATCGCGTGACATTAAAATGTTTTGGGGGGGGGGGGTTTCGCACTTGACGCGTACGCTAACAACGGCGCTAACAACACAACACTAACACGCTAGCTTGCGAGTTCCCTCCAATTGTCAGAACCCTGTTTTTTCTCCTAAACTTAAGAAAGGGTATAAAAATGTGTGGGGCAGCTGGACATAGTAAAAAGATTTTTTAAAAAAAGTATCACTTTCATAGGGAATGGGAGGAGGACTTTTTTTCACGATAACATATATATATATATATATATATATATATATATATATATATATATATATATATATATATATATATATATATATATATATAAAAATAAAAAAATAAATAAATAAAAAATAAAAAAGAATCCTCACCCCCCGTGGGTGGTCTCTTTTTCCCTTCAAGCTCGGGTCCTCTACCAGAGGCCTGGGAGCTTGAGGGTTCTACGCAGTATCTTTGCTGTTCCTAGTACTGCACTTTTCTGGACTGAGATGTCAGATGTTTTTCCTGGGATCTGTTTCAGCCACTCCTCCAGTTTGGGGGTTACTGCCCCTAGTGCTCCAATGACCACAGGTACCACTGAAGTCTTCACTCTCCAGGCCTTCTCCAGCTCTTCTTTGAGCCCTTGATATTTCTCAAGTTTCTCATGTTCCTTTTTTTTAATGTTACCATCATTTGGGATGGCTATGTCAACCACAACGGCTTTCCTCTGCTCTTTGTCCACCACCACAATGTCCGGTTGGTTCGCCATTACCATTCTGTCTGTCTGGATCTGGAAGTTCCTGAGGATCTTGGCTTGGTCATTCTCTACCACCTTTGGAGGTGTTTCCCACTTGGATCTTGGGACTCCAGTCCATACTTTGCACAGATGTTCCTGTACACTATTCCAGCTACTTGGTTATGGCGCTCCATGTATGCTTTACCTGCCAGCATCTTACACCCTGCAGTTATGTGCTGGATTGTCTCAGGACCTTCTTTGCACAATCTACACCTGGGGTCTTGTCTGGTGTGGTAGATTTGGGCCTCTATTGCTCTGGTGCTCAAGGCCTGTTCTTGTGCAGCCAAGATCAATGCCTCTGTGCTGTCCTTCAGACCAGCTCTTTCTAGCCATTGGTAGGATTTCTGGATATCAGCCACTTCAGCTATGTTTCGGTGGTACATCCCATGTAGGGGCTTGTCCTCCCATGATGGTCCCTCCAGCACCTCATCTTCCTTTGATGCCCATTGTCTGAGACATTCACTGAGCACGTGATCCGTTGGGGCCTTATCCCTGATGTACTTATGGATCTTGGATGTTTCATCTTGGATAGTGGCTCTCACGCTCGCTAGTCCTCGGCCTCCTTCTTTACGGCTAGTGTACAGTCTCAGGGTGCTGGACTTGGGATGGAACCCTCCATGCATGGTTAGGAGCTTCCGTGTCTTGATATCTATGGTCTGTATATCCTCCTTTGGCCACCGTATGATTCCTGCAGGGTATCTGATTACTGGTAGGGCATAGCTGTCAATGGCTAGGGACTTGTTCTTGCCGTTGAGCTGACTTCTTAGGACTTGCCTTACTCGATGGAGGTATTTGGCTGTGGCTGCTTTCCTTGTTTCCTCGTCAAGGTTGCCATTTGCCTGTGGAATTCCAAGGTATTTGTAGCTGTCCTCAATGTCTGCTACTGTTCCTTCTGGGAGTGAGACCCCCTCTGTGTGGATTACCTTTCCTCTTTTAGTCACCATGCGGCCACATTTCTCAAGTCCGAATGACATTCCGATGTCAGAGCTGTAGATCCTGGTAGTGTGGATCAGGGAGTCAATGTCCCGCTCGTTCTTAGCGTACAGCTTTATGTCATCCATGTAGAGGAGGTGGCTGATGGTGGCCCCATTCCTGAGTTGGTATCCATAGCCCGTCTTGTTGATTATTTGGCTGAGGGGGTTCAGTCTTATACAGAACAGCATTGGGGACAGAGCGTCTCCTTGGTATATACCACATTTGATGGTCACGTGTGCAAGTGGCTTGCCATTGGCTTCAAGTGTGGTTTTCCACTGTTTCATCGAGTTGGCAATGAAGGTTCTCAGAGTCCCATTGATGTTGTACAGCATCAAGCATTCAGTGATCCAAGTATGTGGCATTGAGTCATATGCTTTCTTGTAATCAATCCAGGCAGTGCTCAGGTTGGTACGTCTGGTTCTGCAGTCTTGGGTGACTGTTCTATCCACCAGGAGCTGATGTTTTGCTCCTCTGGTATTTTTACCAATCCCTTTCTGAGCAGTGCTCATGTATTGATCCATGTGCCCGCTGATCTTATCTGATATTATGCCCGACATCAGCTTCCATGTTGTGGAGAGGCAGGTGATTGGCCGGTAGTTGGATGGGACTGTACCCTTTGAAGGATCCTTCTGGATCAGGATCGTATGCCCTTGGGTTAGCCATTCAGGGTGAGTCCCATCCCTTAGCAGCTGGTATACACACATATATATATATATATATATATATATATATATATATATATATATATATATATATATAATTATTCTTTTAGTGGCTAGACCTTTGTGACTTGCTGAAAATGTTTGGGCACCCCTGTTTTAGTACGACTAGTAAATTACAAGGTCGCATCACTTCCCAGCATTACGGCAACCGTGGTAAGGGGGCGTCACTGAATAGCTGTTGCACCCACGAGGCTATATCATTTAAAAATAGGCTGTTCCGTTAATGTTTTCGAGTACGTTTACGGATCAATATCCAACGGAATCATAAATAAGCAGCACCAATGTGTTAAATCAGTCTTTAGTCGGTTCCGATCACTTTTATGGGAGAGATTTTGAGAAACGTGATTGTTTACAGGGGGCTGCCACGACACTGCTGAGGCTCATGGGAGTCTGTGAGCTGAGGCTCATGGAAGTTTGCGGGTGGCTAATGCTATACTGATAGCTGCTATACGCACGAGGCTATTTCATTTCAAAATAGGCTGCTCCGTTAATGTTTCGAGTAAATTTACGGATCGATATGGAAGGGAAACATAGGTAAGCAGTACCAATGTGTTAGATCGAACTTTAGTCAGTTCCGATCATTTTATAGGAGATAGTTTGAGAAACGCGATTGTTTACAGAGAGCTCATTGGTTATTGGCTAGTGGATGCATACCGCAACCCTAGTCAACCTCAGTTTGTGGCAGTATAGCTTCTATTTTATGCGCCTTTTAATCCGGTGCACCCTATATATGAAATAATTTCTAAAATAATAAATTCAATGAGGGTGCGCTTTATAATCCAGTGCGCCTTTTGGTGCGGAAAATACGGTACTCTGCCGAATGGCACAAAAACAGTGGAGGGGGGGAGGGGGGGAGGGGGGGGATGGGTCTATGCTGTAAAGACTGACATGGAAGGTAAAGACAAATTCAAAGCAAGATTTTTGGCAAAAGGTTACAGTCAAAAGATGGGGATAGATTATGGAGAAATATTCTCCCCAACAGCAAATTTACTGCATTTTTCGGACTATAAATCACGTTTTTTTTTTTTTTCATAGTTTGGGTGGGGGGCTACTTATACTCAGGAGTGACTTATATGTGAAATTATTCAAACATTTTTACTTGATCATAACACATTACTTACTAGTAGAGTTGATCACTTCACGTTATTTTTAGTATAGTTGATCACTTCACATGTTATTTTGTCTTTATCTTGACATATTCAAAACATGAAAAATAGAGAAATAAACAAATAAAGCAACTAACACTTTAAAGCGCCATGAAACAAACAAACAAACAAACAAAACAAAACAAAAAACAACAACTGAAAAAAGAAATACATAAAGTTATTTTCAGACGAAACCGGATGAGGGTGCGCTAAATTTCACCATTGGCCGTAACTCAACAACTGGGAAGGGCTTAACAAAAATGGCACCAAAAGGAAACACATACTCTGCAGGTTACAAACTGCAAGTAGTAAAACATGCAGCCGAAAACAGTAATCGAGCAGCAGAAAGAAAGTTTGGAGTTAGTGAGAAACTTGTATGGAATTGGCAAAAAGCGGAGGTTACTCTTAGCGAAATGAAGAAAACAAAAAAAAGCTAATCGCGGGCTAAAGGCTAGGTGGCCACAGCTCGAAGAACGAGTTCGTAAATGGGTGCTTGAACAACGTGCTGCTGGGAGAGGCTTATCAACAGTGCAGTAAATGACTTTGTAGTGGGAGGATCTTCTTGTTGTTATCGCTTCATGCAACGCAATCGCCTCTCAATCCATGCCCGGGTGCTTGGCAAGGAGATGAATTTAAAAGATTTTCAAGGAGGACCTTCTTGGTGTTATCGCTTCATGCAACGCAATCGCCTCTCTATCAGAACAAGAACATCGATGTCCGAAACACTCGCAGCAGACTTCCAAGTAAAGATTGACCGTTTTCGTGAGTTCATTAAGAAGCATGTAAGTGAGCACAACGTGACACCGGATCATATTATTAACATGGACGAGATCCCCCTCACGTTTGACATTCCCATGGGCCAAAGTGTAGCAGAAAAAGGGCAGAAGAGTGTTAATATACTAACAACTGGTCATGAAAAATCACACTTGACAATGGTGCTGGCATGTTGCGGTGATTGCCACCAATGGTCATTTTTTAAACTAAAAACTATGCCAAAAATCCAATCCCCCTCAGTTACTGTCGCCGTAAATGAGAAAGGGTGGATGGATCAAGAAATGATGAACTTGTGGCTTCCGAAGTGCTACACTAGGCATCCGGATGGCTTCTTCAGAGCGAGCAAAGCTCTGCTTGTGATGGACAGCAAAGTCAGCATTCCCCCAAAATAGAACCATCATTACAGCAAGCATTGAATGATTTAATAATACTCAATCGACTCCCAGTTCCAGAACCTGGAGTATTTTCTGGTGACCCATTGGCATTCATACAATGGAGCACTAGTTTTAAAGCGCTTATAGACCAGCGCTGTCCCAATCCGGCCGGCAAGCTGTTTTACCTACAAAGGTATGTAGCTGGAGAGGCAAGGTCAGTTCTAGAAGGTGTTTTTTTTACAGAACAGATACAGAGGCCTATCAGCAAGCATGCGATAAGCTAAACGCAAGATATGGGCACTCCTTTGTTGTCCAGAGAGCATACAGAGAGAAGCTGAAGGGATGGCCCAAGATTGGAACAAGAAAGTACATAAAATTGAGAGAATTGGTGACTTCCTAGAAGCATGTGACTCGGCTATGCCTCATGTCAAAGGTCTGCGGGTGCTTAATGATTGTGAAGAGAATCAAAAGTTGCCGGCCAAGGTCCCTGAGTGGATAACGGTAATGTGGAATCGTCATGTTACCGAACAGCTGGACCGTGGTAATGACTACCCCAGCTTTAAGGGGTTTGCGGCCTTCATCTCAAAAGAAGCACGTATAGCGTGCAACCCAGTTTCTTCACTCTGTGCCCTGAAACCCAGCGAAAAAAAGCAGACAAGAGAGAAAAAGGGGTCAAAGGCAAACGTGTGTCACGAACGCGCAGTCCTCACAAGCTGCAAGCATCAACGACAAAACCCACAGTAGTGTTGAACCCAAACCCAAAAAAAAGATTGCAACCACACAGAAAGTGGGTCCTTTCAAATGTATGTTCTGTAAGAAGATCATTCCATTCATAAATGCCATAATCTAATGGAAAAGTCTGTAGAAGAAAAGTAAAAGTTCGTAAGAGACAATAAGTTGTGTTTCGCATGCCTGAGGAGAGGTCATCTGTCAAAAGACTGTAAAGCAAAAGCTACGTGCAGCAAATGTAAAACAAGCCATTCGACTATGTTACATGAAGACTGGCCATTTGTGGAGAAATCACCTTCACAAGTTGCGCACAATGCAGAAAAGGATACAGCTGTGCAATCATGCACTGTGAGTGGAGGTGCTGACAGTAGCACATCAATGATAGTTCCAGTCTGGATCTCCTCATTGACCACTACTGGACCAGAGATCCTGGCGTATGCTTTGCTTGACACCCAGAGCAGTAAAACATTTGTCGACCAAGAGGTGTGCAGAAAGCTGCAAGCAGCAGGAGAAACGGTGAAACTCAACATTTTCACCATGATGGGAAAGGAATCAACAATTAAAAGTGCAAAAATTAGTGGACTTAAAATCAGAGGCTATACATCAGAGACCATCATCAGCCTACCCCCTGCCTATTCAAGGGACTTCATTCCACTTGAGCAAGCACACATTCCTACCTGCACAACTGCAAACAAGTGGAATCACCTTGCAGCCATCGGCCATGAAATGCCCCCATTGTTGGATTGTGGGGTCGGATTACTGATTGGCTATGACTGCTCTAGAGCACTAGCACCACGCCAAGTTATTACAGGAAATGACAGCGAGCCTTTCGCTATAAGGACTGACTTGGGCTGGAGCATCGTAGGTAGCAAATGTCAGAGTGCAAACTCCAAAGATGTGACAGGCCTATGTAATCACATAGCGATCAGAGAGACACCAACTGCCGTGATTAAGGCACTTGAGTCTGATTTTGCCGACACCGACCGAGGTGAAAAGAACGCATGTCATGAAGATATCCAATTTCTCCAAATTATGAAAGGAAGAATTCAGAGAAATGAACGTAATCACATTGAGATGCCTTTACCTTTCAAAGCACAACCGTGTCTCCCAGACAACAAGAAGCTTGCAATGGTCCGACTGAGGCACTTGAAGAACAAGTTTGGAAGAAATACCAAGTTTAAATGTGATTACGTGAATTTCATGGAAGGTGTTTTAAAAAATGGAGAGGCTGAAGAGGCAGATAGCAACCCTAAGCTAGGAAATGTGTGGTATATCCCGCATCAAGGGGTCTATCACCCAAGGAAACCAGATAAGATCAAAGTCGTTTTTGACTGCTCTGCTAAGTATAAAGGAACTGCGTTAAACGATCATCTTCTGACCGGACCTGATCTCACCAACTGTTTGCGTGGTGTGCTATGTCGATTTCGTAAGCACCCTATAGCTGTCATGTGTGACATAGAAAAAATGTTCCACCGATTCCACGTCAGCAAGGAAGACCGCCACTACCTGTGTTTGACACGTGGAGACACCTTCCTGGACCTGGTCTACTCTGCGCATAAAGGAGCTTTCAAAGCCACCCCCCTCCCCCATCTTGGGCTTTCTGACCATCTCACCGTTTTGCTTTTGCCCGCATACAGACAATTGGTAAAGGCATCCAGGCCGGTTCGGAAGCGGGTTCGGGTGTGGCCTGAGGGTGCCTCCGATGCCCTTCGTGACTGCTTTGGCACTACTGACTGGGACATGTTTAAGCGGGCGGCCACCTACAACGATCGGACGGACATAGAGGAGTATGCTGACTCTGTTTCCTCTTATGTCGCGAAGTGCATCGATGATGTGACTCACTCAAAATCCGTCGTCACTCGTGCGAACTGGAAGCCGTGGCTGACAGGGGCTGTCCTCAGACTGCTGAGGGCCAGGGACAAAGCTTTCAGAGCGGGGAATGAGGCTGGCTTTAGGACAGCAAGGGCCGACCTGTCCCGGGGCATCAAAGAAGCGAAAAAGGCGTTCTCTTGCAAGGTCTCCACCCACTTCAAGGACAGCAAGGACGCACGAAGCCTTTGGCAGGGCATTCAGACCATCACGGACTACAAGCCCGCGTTGCGGAGCTGTGAGGGCGACGTCCGTCTGCTGACCGATCTTAACCGCTTCTTTGCTCGCTTCGATGCCCAGAACAGCACTTGCCCGCTGAAGACCACTCCCCCCCCCCCACACACACACACACGAGCAGCCCCTGTGCCTCTCTGCCGACGGAGTGAGGAGGGCACTTGCCGCTATTGACACCCGTAAGGCGGTGGGCCCTGACAACATCCCGGGTCGTGCGCTGAAGGACTGCGCTGGCGAGCTGTCGGGTGTCTTCATGGCCATCTTTAACGTTTCCCTGCAGCAGGCCATCGTCCCCTCGTGTTTCAAGGCTGCCACCATTGTTCCTGTGCCAAAGAAACCTGCACCGTCCTGCTTCAATGACTACCGCCCCGTGGCCCTGACGCCCATCATCATGAAGTGCTTTGAGCGGCTTGTCATGGTGCACATCAAATCCGTTCTCCCCCCCCCACCATTGACCCTTTCCAGTTTGCGTACCGTGCCAAACGGTCCTCTGAGGATGCCATCTGCTCTGCCCTCCACTCGGCCCTCACCCACCTGGAGAGAAAGGACTCATATGTGAGGTTGCTGTTTGTGGACTTCAGCTTTGCCTTCAACAACACCATTGTGCCACAGCGACTCATCTGCAAACTCGACGTGCTGGGCCTCAGTACCTCCCTCTGCAACTGGCTACTGGACTTCCTCTGTCAGAGGCCTCAGGTGGTGCGTGTTGGCGACAAAATCTCCGCCAGCATCACGCTGAGCACGGGGGCCCCCCAGGGCTGCGTGCTCAGTCCACTGCTCTTCACCCTGCTGACGCATGACTGCACTGCGACCTACAGCGACAACCGCATAGTGAAGTTTGCTGACGACACGACTCTGGTGGGTCTCATCACGGGGGGCGACGAGACTCGGTACAGGTCGGAGGTTGACATTCTGACCACGTGGTGCAGGGACAACCTCCTGCTGAACGTCAACAAGACCAAGGAAATTGTTGTTGACTTCCGGAAGGGTCAAGCAAAACACCAGCCGCTGATCATCGACGGTGCTGTGGTGGAGAGGGTGAGCAGCACCAAGTTCCTGGGGGTGCACATCAGTGAGGACCTCTCCTGGTTGGCAAACACCGCATCACTGGCAAAGAAAGCTCAGCGCCGCCTGTACTTCCTGTGGAAAGTCAGGCGCGCATGTGCTCCTCAGGCAATCCTCTCTACATTCTACCGTGGCACTATTGAGAGCGTCCTCTCCAGTTGCATCGCCGTCTGGGGTGGTAGCTGCACTGACCAGAACTTGAAGGCCCTGCAGCGCATAGTGAATACGGCTGGTAAGATTATTGGTGCTTTGCTCTCCTCCCTGAAGGACATTTACACCGCCCATCTCACCCGCAAGGCAACCGCGATTGTGAGTGATGTGAGTCACCCAGCTCACTCTTTGTTTGACCTTCTGCCCTCTGGGAAGAGGTACAGGAGCCTGCGCTCCCGCACCACCAGACTCGCCAACAGCTTCATTCTCCAGGCTATTAGGACCCTGAACTCGCTACCCCCTTCTGCGTAGCGTGCTGCACTTTTGCGCTATTTTCTGGAATGTCTGCTGTACGCTCACTTGCTCCTTTTTGCTCCTCTTATTTATTTGTTGTGTTATTTATTCATTATTTATTCAGCACGCTGTTGTTTTACTTGATTGTCTATTGTGTGCCATGTCTTGTCACCGTGGGATAGCGGGGGAACGAAATTTCGGTTTCTTTGTGTGTCTTTGGCATGTGAAGAAATTGACAATAAAGCTGACTTTGACTTTGACTTTTTTGTGGTGGAAAGGTGGGGATACAGAATCAGAGCCAAAAGAGTATCGCATGAGGGTTCACCTGTTCGGCGCATCGTCATCTCCAGGCTGTGCAAATTTTGGCTTGAAGTATCTTGCGAAGCAGAATAAGGTGAAATACCCCCTAGCCGCTGAATTCATCATAAAGATGATTTATGTTGATGATAGCTTTACAAGTGTTGAATCTGTTGACGCAGTGTTGGAATAATTTTAAGTGAAGCTTTGGCCTGCCAGACCTGGAGGCCTCGCCTTTACGAGTTTATCTTTTCCTTTTATCTAGGTTCTTCCTTTTATGTGATAGGGATGTCTTTTGATCCCTGTCAGCCATTTGTATCCTTCCTGTCCTTATGTTGTCTGTGTGTTTTGGTTCCCGTAAGAGGCCTTCACTAACAATGAGCAGGGCTTATTTGCATAGGTGACATGTTCTTTGTTTGATTCACAGGAACTTTATTCCTTTTATTTAGCGGTAGGTTTGGTTCATAGCTTGTAGTTTATCAGACCTGTTTTTCTTTGTTAAAGGTTACATACAGTTAGAAGTAGTTGCATAAAAGTTATCCCATATTTACTCAATGTTTGTTTAAGGAACTGCATACCGGTTACCTCACGTTTGCTTAATGTGTGTTGAAATGTTTAGGACAAGTTACTTATTATTATTATGTGTTAATTACCAAGTAGATAAAGTTAGCAAAGGTCTAGTTGCATTTGTTCCACAGCAAAGCGGCAATCAACGTGCTTCAGGGTATTTGACCGCAGTCGAGGACGAGTCAGCCAACTGTGAGAGAAGACAGCTGGGGACGGCCTCTGCGGGGGGTCACGAGCCAACAGCGAAGTGCTAATTCACCTTTAGTGTATTTTGGATTGCTGTAAGTCTGGATGCACTCCTCGCGAGAAAAGACTCAACATTCTGTCTCACTGGTTTTGTCTGCTGATCCTTTTGCTGAATCTGAACCTAACAGATTTTTGGGGGCTCGTTCCGGGATCTCAATAGGACTATTTCTGGTTCCGGACGACTTTTCGACGCAGGACAAGTCCTTGGCCAAGGCATATAGATAGAGAAACCCTTTTCACGGGGCTGTCTCGATCAGTCGGTTGGACGCCGGAGTGGTTGACGAGATCATCCGAGGAGAAGGCCCAGCAGACTGTGAGTACGAATCTTGATTCTGTTGAAGTAATGAAAGTGCAGTGACAAGAGGTCACTTAAAACCTTGACAATTCTAGACCCTATCAAGTGCAATTAGAAACAGTAAATTCCGCTGGGATGATGGAGTCCCCTGACTGATGAGTCAGTTAAATTCCATGGGAGAGCGGACCCATCTGTTTTCTAAAGAAGTACAGGTAATTTGGAGCAGTTAAATTCCGCTGAGGTGTCGTGGGCCTCCTAATTAACCTTCCTAATGTGTTAGCTTTCTGCTGCCATCTGTGGTGTTTTCTTAACTCTTGTTTAGCTGGTTTGGCTTCTTTATCCATGAAAAGATAGGTTTTATATCTACTTTGAGAAAAAGGCAAAAATAAGTTTTTCTTACACAATAGGAAGGTTAAAGAGTTTAGATTTTGTAAAGATCCACGGGAGGGCGGACTCCCCTGCTTGCCTGTGAGACGATAAGGATGCGCATTGTGTGTGTGTGTATGGTTTGACTGAGAGTGATCTCATTTGAGCTCTCCTTTATGTAAACAGTGGTTTTGTGAAAAAGCAGAGGAAAGGAGACTTACCACTTATTGAATATTTTACCACTGTCCTGTGAATTAAATTGGCTTTAGGGCACTGTAGGTGCCATTCGAATTGCCAACTCCAAAATTTAGAGAAATAAACCATGAAACATCAAATAGCAAACAAAAGCCGCTACCCCGACATGAATTAAAATGCAAGCGGTCGACACTGAAAATATAAAATATCTTGGCAAATGCATATTTTGGACAGAGGGGATTGCATTATGTGACGTGGCGGTGGCGAGGCTCTCCGCACTTCAGTTGCTCCCCCCACCCTTGTTATCAGCTGGGAAGATTGTCACGTCTATGTTGTGGGCCCGTGTGTTTGTTTCTGTGTATGTTTGTCTTTGTGTATCAGTTCGTTATAAAGGTTGGAATTGCGTTAAATTGGTGCACGAAAGAGGGTATGCAAAGACATCATTCCAAGATACGGTATTCCAGAAAAAATTTACAGCGACAATGGTCCACATTTTGTAAATCAGATAGTGCATAACATTGGGAGAATGTTCCACATAAATCTAAAGAACCATTGTTCCTATCGTTCACAATCAGTTGTTGAGAGATCTAACGCGACTATAAAAAACAGATTAAAGAAATGTATGGAAGAAACCAAACGACCATGGAGTCAGTCAAAATGTACATAAATATTACAAGTACAACAGGGCTAACTCCCTATGAAACAATGTTTGGAAGGCCTTACAGGCTTCCTCAGTTCAAGAACACATGGGAGATCCCCGAGGAAGCCACGTTAGCTGATTACATGAGAAAAATGTTGGAACATCAAAAGAATCTAACCAATAACAATGATGATGAACCCATTTCTCCGCAGGAAGACCCCAAAGTGGTACCGGGAGACTGGGTCTTGATCAAGAGTATCAAGAGGAAGAATTGGCATTCACCCAAGTGGGAAGGTCCTTTTTTGGTACTACTCACGACACCTAATGCTTTGATAATAGCCGAACGCAACACGTGGATTCATTTATCTCATTGTAAAAAGGTGATCTCTGCAGACCCAACCTAAAGTACGGAAGGTGAGCAAAGTCTGGTAATAGTGCCTGATCCTGGTGCCAAGATCCAGGGTTGACACGAAAGCTAGCAGAAGCCAATTTCCAAGACACCAACCCGAAGCTCAGGGTGTTGACTCTGAGGAGATCCAAAAACATGAGCATTAGAGAGTCATTTGGTGAGTGCTTTAATCAGGCTGTGGCCTGCGCAAAGTCTACCATGTGCTTTTGGTTGCTTTTGCTGGTTTGTGTTACCATTATATATTTTTTCGGGGGTTATTTTATTTGTATGGATAGAGTACCATGAGCCTTGAACATTCTTCTCTCAGGCAGCTACCAACGCTAATTCTAATTGATATGGCTCATGGGGGAAAATTGCTAGACATAAGCGCGACACTAAATCCCCTTTTGATCAGGTTGTTTGTATTCCAGGAACCGTCTGCGTTCCAACTTGCGTACCATGGCTTTTGTCTTGGACTTACAATAAGTCATTAATGTTTACTGTGGCTCCTAATACATCTTCTTCTATTATTTTACCTATGAAAAGTTTGAAAGGTTTCGAAATGGTCACCCCGCTCTCTGGTTCCAGTGAAGAGGCTGTGTTCTTTGCTAAACGAGTGACTTTGAAAAATCAGGGCACAAGCCTCCTTTTGACTCTTACACTCCCTGATGGTAAAATTCGTCCTCCAAATGCCACCTTGTTTAACACTTCTTGTTGGGGTTTTCAACTGTGGGCTTGGTCCTCTGGAATCGATCCTCGCTTTCCTATTACTATTTGCCTTAATAGAACAATGTCGGTCGCAGACCGTCCCGTTACAAATAATTACACCCTGTCAGCGGGAGCAAAAATCACAAGTACGCTCCTCACTGATGTAGACAGCTATTTTGTGGCCTCCACAGAGATAAGCGGTCATACCAACAACTGGCTTCTTATGGCTGAGCAGGCCGCAAAGATGGCTGACACCAGTTGCATTGCATGCATGGGTCCAAGACCTCTTTTGAAAATCATACCTGCGAATATAGGTCCTAAGTGTGCTGTTACTTTAATGTTAAGCCTATCCATTTCACCCACTCATGATTGTTTTAAATGGGATAAGGTTTACCCTGTTGCCTCTATGACAAAATATAAACCCCTTTTTTCGTCCGATGTAGCTAAGGGTAATTTTACATGTATTAGATTACCTGGTACCGGTGAGAAGCTCGGCGCCCTACCTCCTCTATGGTGTGGGTCCATGACCAATGTCACTGCCCCTTTTTTGCCCATTGCTCGTAGTGATGTTTGGTTTTGGTGTAATAGTAACAAACTTTATGATAGGTTGCCTTTCGACAGCTCCGGAATTTGCGCTTTGGTAACCCTATTGCTACCTGTTCATTTGATACCGATGTCCTCTTATGATCTAACATCTTTTGCTAAGTCCGTGGTTCCCGTATTCTGGCCGAGAACGAAACGAAACGCCGAATGGTGGGGCGCGGCTAATCCAACTTACATTGACGCCATTGGTGTTCCTAGAGGAGTACCGGATGAGTATAAGCTGGTGAATCAGATAGCAGCTGGTTTTGAATCCGCCCTGTGTTGGTGGTGTACTATTAACAAAAATGTTGACAGGATTAACTACGTCCATTACAACGTGCAGAGGCTTGGAAACTGGTCCGAGGCGGGTTTCAAGGCGGTCCACTCCCAACTGGCCGCTACTTCCCTCATGGCTTTCCAGAATCGAATGGCCCTTGACATGCTACTCTCAAAAGAGGGCGGTGTCTGCGCCATGTTCGGTGAGCAATGTTGCACGTTTATTCCGAATGATACTGCAGCCGGCGGAAGCCTGTCCCAGGCCCTTGAGGGCCTGCGGACCTTGAATGGGAAGATGAAGGAGCACAGTGGGGTGAACACAGAGGTTTGGACCGACTGGTTGAACGTGTTCGGAAAGTACCGCACCCTGGTTTCCTCTGCCCTGGTCTCCATTGCCGTTTTCTCTGCCATTTTGACCTTGTGTGGATGTTGTTGCATTCCTTGTCTCCGATCCCTAATTAACAGGCTAATTACAACTGCTATCTCTCCACCAGCTGAGACTTTCCCGTTGCTCCAAAGGGATGACCTTTCGATCGACGCGGGTTCCTTCTCTAGTGACGACCCGGTCGGCGACTCTATTGTGGTAAACCTGTCCGGTTTGTTTCTTGACCCTAGCTTTGCCGATTATGACTCAGTTTCCTCCTGAGTGTAAGTTAGTTCTTGCGAAATGTGATCCCTTGGCTGAAAATCTTTTTGAAGTAGCCATATGGGTGATGGGTTGTTCTCCGGGAACTTATGATAAAACAGGGGGGAATTGTTAGATAAATTGTATATATATGTTATCATGCGTTCCCTAATGAGTACTTATTAATAAAGTTATTGCGCAGAATGCTTGCTGTTTCTTCTTGCAGACATCACCTAGTCCACAACAAGTCAAACGATGCTGTCTGGAGCTTCCTGACCTTCTACACATCTGGGAATCCAAGAAAGTTGTTGATGTCTGCACATGTCATTTTGTCTATGCACTCTTTTCACATGACTACTTTGTTTCCCATAACATTTTATCCTTGCACACTTTTCGTTTCTCATGGGATCCTGTCTGCGACTTCTAGTTTCACATAGAATCTCGTTTCTTCTCTCATGAGACAAAGCCCACGCTTTCCCCCCCACCTATCAGGGGCTAGTCTCACATTGTAGGTAGGGCATTCCTGAATAAAAAGAGAGGAGTGTAAACAAGACCTTTAGTGTATTTTGGATTGCTGTAAGTCTGGATGCACTCCTCGCGAGAAAAGACTCAACATTCTGTCTCACTGGTTTTGTCTGCTGATCCTTTTGCTGAATCTGAACCTAACAACCACACTACATTCTTTTGCTAATCAGCGTTGCTACAGACACAATCCCCCCTCCCTTTAGTGCCTCTGTAACCAGGGCAACCATAACATTAAAAAGAGGGGCACGTGGAGTAAGGACTGAGAACTGATGGAGGTTGTAACTGAGATTGCTTTCTCTATCGATCTCCTCGCGAGTAAACCTGTTCTGGTTGTCTTCTCCTCTTCATTCCAGCGAGTGATTTAATGTCTAATCGTATTTAGACCCAACTTTTAATTGGTCCTTCGAGCCGGATGCCAACACACCTGAGGATTCCAGCGGACGGCAGCAGAGATCCAGAAAGACCGCGCGCGGCAGGACCTCCCTAGGTGGGGTCCTAAATCCTTTTCAAGGGCTGGCTGTCTGCTCGTCAGCTGGGATCTAAAGGTTGAAGGCAGTCCGAGGTGCAGAGGTGAAGAGAACCAGAGTGTGACTTCTTTTTTTATAAAAGTGTGGTGCGGCCGAGGGCTCGTCATGCCCTGTAAAACCCTAGGTGTGTAAGTAGGACAACGGAAGTCCACAGACCCTGCCTAACCGAAATTCCGTGTAGGACAGTGATGTCCAAGTAGTAGGTTGCGGAGCCGCAGAAAAGCTGAAAATGAAATTTCCGTCTAAAAGTCCGTAATACTGAGTGATTGAGAGTGTGAATGGGAATACGTATCACTAGATACAGTATTCCATATTAAAGCATTGGGGAACACATAACGTGGTTCTGTGGACGCAATAGGCAAGGATTCTCCACCAGAACGCTGGTAGAAGTGAGAATCGCCACAGGATCTTTTCGTTATCCCTGTCATGCTGTCATGTGTCGTCCGGATCACTTCCTGTTTTATTGTGTGATTTTCCTCTCGTTCCAGTCGGTGTGTCCTTCCCCTGTGCGTCCGGTCACGTGAACCCCTGATTCCAAGTGTGTGCACCTGCGCCAATGACCAACTGTCTTCACCTGTGTTCCCCTCCTGTGTCCATATAACCCGCGTCTTTCCCCGTATCCAGTGCCAGTGCGTCTTGCCTTGTCAGAACACTAGCGATCACGAAACCCTCGAGTTCCACGTAGAAGCCTTGTTTGAGCAACCTTGATCACCGATGTTAACTTGGTTACATCGCTACCTTGTTTTTGTATTTCCCTCGGTTCGAGGCGCTTTGATTTCCCCTTTTTCTCCCTCGGTTCGAGGCGCCTTTGTTTTCCCTTTTTTCCCTCCTAGTGAGGCGTTTTTTGTTCGACTGTCAGTGGCGACAATAAAAGCCTTTTTGGACATTGAACTCTCTGCATTCGAGTCCTCTCCCTGCTCTGCGCCTGACATTACGCACTGGCCAGACATGGACTCGGCAGAGACAGCGCAGCTGGTCGCCCAAGTACGCTCCCAGACTGCGCAACTGGGCCAACAGCAGAAGCAGGTAGACGCTCTGAGTGTTGGCGTTCAGGAACTGGTAAAGAACCAGGAAGGCTTCAGAGAGGCGGTGGCCGCCCAGGTGGATTCGCTGAGTCGTCAGATGCAAGACGTCCTCGCTCTGCTGACCACGGGGCGAGCTGCGACGCCCTGTTCCACAGCGGCGCCCCCTGTGGACCACCCGGCGCCCGCGCCTCTGGCGAGGGGGATCAGACTGGCTTCCCCAGAACGATATGCAGGGGAACCCGGGCTGAGTCGAGCCTTTATAACGAATTGCGAGATGCAGTTCGAGCGAGCTCCCGGCGACTTCCCAACGGAACGCTCCCGGGTGGCATACACGATCTCCTATTTGACGGGAAGAGCCCGGACGTGGGCAACCGCAGAATGGGCCAGGAATTCCGCTACCTGTCACTCGTTTTCCGGATTCATCGAGGCCCTGCGCATGGTGTTCGATCCAGTTCCCATGGACCGAGAGAAGGCACGAGAGCTGTCCCATATCACCCAGGGTCGAGAGACAGTCAGCGACTACGCGATCCGCTTCCGCACTCTGGCCGCGGAAAGCGGATGGAACTCGACGGCTCTGTACGATGCTTTTCTCCAGGGTCTTTCCGGGACCATCCAGGACCAACTCATTTCCCTTGATCTTCCTGTGGAGCTCGACGCTCTCATCGCGTTGGCCGTCCGAACTGACAACCGACTAAAGGAGTGGAGGAAGCAGCGCGCAAGCCGGGGTGCGATCGTTACTCCTTCCGCATCATTGGGCGGGCGGTCATCCCACGAGACGCACCACCAAAGATCGATCCCGGCCGGGCCACTCGAGGGGACGGAACCCATGCAGCTCGGCCGGGCCAAATTGAGCGAAGAGGAAAGACAGCGTCGACGCCAGGAGGGCAGATGCTACTACTGCGGGGCGCTTGGTCATCTCCTCCTCTCCTGCCCGGAGCGGAGTGCGCTGAGGGTAAGCACCTTCTCCGTGGTCCGGCAGAAGAATAGGGTTCTACCCGTCGGGACGCTAACCTGCCAAGGCAAGGAACTCGAGCTCGGGGTGTTGATTGACTCAGGGGCCGACGAGAATTTGATTGACTGGGCTTTTGCTCGCAGCATAGGCGTAAAGACCGAACCCTTGAACACAACCATAAAGGCTAAGGCACTTAACGGACAAGCCCTTTTTGACATATCTTATATAACCGAACCCCTCTCATTGTCGTTTGGCACTCATCATGAACTAGTAAGACTGCATGTAGTCACCTCCCCCCTGAATCCGCTTATCCTCGGTTATCCGTGGCTAAAACACCACAACCCTGCAATAAACTGGGAGTCAGGGGAGATAAAGGGGTGGGCATCCCAGTGCCAAGTATCGTGTGTCAAACCGAACCCTTCGATCGAGTCCACCTGCAATTCTCCCTCGGACCTTGCGTCTCCTGAACCAGATTTTAGAGCTCCAGATCTAAACCAAGTACCCAAATGCTACCATCAACTTGCGGAGGTATTTAGCAAAGCCAAGGCGAGCTCCTTACCACCCCATCGTCCCTACGACTGCGCCATAGACCTATTGCCCGGTGCTTCGATCCCCAAGGGTAGACTTTATTCCCTTTCGGGCCCCGAAAAGAAGGCCTTAAATGACTATATTGACGCGTCACTTAAAGCAGGTCTGATCAGGCCGTCATCATTGCCTGCAGGGGCCGGATTTTTCTTTGTGGGGAAGAAAGACGGAACCCTGCGCCCCTGCATAGATTACAGTCCCCTCAACCAAATCACTATAAAGAATCGGTACCCCCTCCCACTCATGTCGGCCGTGTTTGATCAGTTGCAGCAGGCTCGGGTATTCACCAAGTTAGATTTACGTAACGCGTATCACCTCGTGCGCATTCGGGAAGGTGATGAGTGGAAGACGGGCTTCAACACCCCCCGGGGACACTTTGAATACCGGGTAATGCTGTTCGGCCTCACCCGCGGTCTTCCAAGCCATGATCAATGACGTTCTGAGTGATTTCTTAGACCACGTTGTTTTCGTTTACTTGGATGACATCTTAATTTATTCACCAGATTTGAGGACCCATGAGAGTCATGTTAAGTCGGTCCTGCAACGGCTCCTGGACCATCGACTTTATGTCAAGGCCGAAAAGAGCGAGTTCCATGCCGAAACGATATCGTTCCTGGGCTTCATCATAGCCCCAGGAAAGGTCCAGATGGACCCAGCCAAAGTCAGCGCGGTGACCCAATGGCCGGTAACGGATAGCCGCAAAAGAGTGCAGCAATTTCTAGGATTTGCTAACTTTTATAGACGATTCATACGAGGCTTCAGCGCCACCGCGGCTCCCCTGCACGCTCTCACCTCCCCGACAGTTCCGTTTCGCTGGACGGCGGAGGCTGAAGCCGCCTTCCAGGAGCTGAAGAGGCGGTTCACCACCGCTCCAATTCTTACCTTGCCTGACCCATCTCGTCAGTTCGTGGTGGAGGTTGATGCCTCCAGCCAGGGAATCGGCGCCGTCCTGTCTCAGAGATCCCAGGTCGACAACAAGCTCCATCCCTGCGCCTTTTTGTCCCGACGGCTGACCCCCGCGGAGCAGAACTATGACGTCGGAGATCCGGAATTGTTAGCGGTCAAAAAGGCTCTGGAAGAATGGAGACACTGGCTGGAGGGAGCCCAACACCCCTTTCTGGTTTGGACCGATCACAAGAACCTGCAATATATCAAGGAGGCCAAGCGATTGAACTCCCGCCAGGCTCGTTGGTCCCTCTTCTTTAACCGTTTCCATTTCACGTTGTCTTACAGACCGGGGGCCAAGAACACCAAACCTGATGCGCTGTCACGCGTCTACAGCCCAGACCCGGTGTCCACAGAGCCAGAGCCCATTCTCCCCCCTCACTGCGTGGTGGGAGCCGTAACCTGGCCCATAGAGGACTTAGTGAAGCGGGCAAACCACGATGATCCACCCCCTAGGGGAAGTCCCGAGAATAGACTGTTTGTTCCGCCCCGACTACGATCCCAAGTGATCCACTGGGCGCACACCTCCCGGCTCACGTGTCACCCGGGCGTGCGAAGAACCCTGCACGTCCTCCAACAAAGATTCTAGTGGCCCTCCATGGGGGCGGACGTCCGGGAGTATGTTGCAGCCTGTTCCATCTGTGCGCGAAGTAAGAACACTCCGGGCCGCCGTGTGGGGTTGCTGCAGCCTCTCTCCATTCCCTCTCGACCATGGGCCGACATCTCTGTGGATTTTGTCACGGGACTGCCGGTGTCTAGCGGTAAGACGACGATACTCACCGTCGTGGATAGGTTCTCCAAGATGGCCCACTTCATTGCCCTGCCCAAATTACCTTCGGCCAAACGGACTGCAGTAGTTCTCATGGACCACGTCTTCAGGATCCATGGATTTCCTCGGGACGTCGTGTCAGATAGGGGCCCCCAGTTCGTGTCCCGCTTTTGGAGGGCCTTCTGCAAGCTTATAGGGGCCACCGTGAGCCTCACTTCGGGCTACCACCCGGAAGCGAACGGCCAAGCAGAACGCATTAACCAACAGCTGGAAACGGGCCTCCGCTGTCTGGTAACCCAGAACCCCTCGTCGTGGAGTCAAAACTTGACCTGGGTAGAGTACGCCCATAACTCCCTTCCCACCACGGCAACCGGGATGTCCCCCTTCATGTGCGTATTTGGATACCAGCCCCCGCTTTTCCCCGCCAGCGAGCCGGAGGTGTCAGTTACCTCGGCACGCGCCGTGGTGAGACGCTGTCGGCGCATCTGGGCGGCGGCAAGGGCCATACTGGTCCGCCAGGGCGACAGGGTGAAGAGGATGGCTGACCGGAGACGTCGTCCGGCGCCTGTCTACCGGCCCGGCCAGCAGATCTGGCTGTCCGCCCGGGACCTTCCCCTCCAGGTGGGCTCCAGGAAGCTGGCCCCCCGTTTTGTAGGGCCGTTCCCGATTTCCAAGGTCGTCGGTCCAGCGGCTGTGCGGCTCCGTCTGCCTCGGTCCCTTGCGGTGCATCCCACCTTCCACGTCGGGAAGGTCAAGCCGGTTAGGGAGAGTGGGATGGTGCCGGCTCCCGCGGCACCTCCGCCTCCGCGGACGGTGGGGGGTGGGCCTGCCTACACAGTTAAGAAGTTGCTGGACGTGCGCCGGAAGGGCCGAGGCTGGCAATTCCTGGTGGACTGGGAGGGTTACGGGCCAGAGGAGCGGCAATGGGTGCCGCGTAGCTATATCCTGGATCCCGGGCTATTAGATGACTTTTATGCGGCTCACCCCAATGCTCCGGGTCCGTCTGGGATCCGGCCCTAGAGGGGGGGGTTATGTCATGCTGTTATGTGTCGTCCGGATCACTTCCTGTTTTATTGTGTGATTTTCCTCTCGTTCCAGTCGGTGTGTCCTTCCCCTGTGCGTCCGGTCACGTGAACCCCTGATTCCAAGTGTGTGCACCTGCGCCAATGACCAACTGTCTTCACCTGTGTTCCCCTCCTGTGTCCATATAACCCGCGTCTTTTCCCGTATCCAGTGCCAGTGCGTCTTGCCTTGTCAGAACACTAGCGATCACGAAACCCTCGAGTTCCACGTAGAAGCCTTGTTTGAGCAACCTTGATCACCGATGTTAACTTGGTTACATCGCTACCTTGTTTTTGTATTTCCCTCGGTTCGAGGCGCTTTGATTTCCCCTTTTTCTCCCTTGGTTCGAGGCGCCTTTGTTTTCCCTTTTTTCCCTCCCAGTGAGGCGTTTTTTGTTCGACTGTCAGTGGCGACAATAAAAGCCTTTTTGGACATTGAACTCTCTGCATTCGAGTCCTCTCGCTGCTCTGCGCCTGACAATCCCACTGGAAACACCCGACTTTAGAAACCTCTATGGTTTTACAGTTGGGACCAAATTGATTAAAATGGGGAACGGGAAGAGTAAAAATAATATCCGAGATAATCTTAAACGTAAAGATTGGAAAATAATTGAAAGGCAGGATCCCGACCGACTTAAAAAACTCGATAAATGGGTTAAGAAATGTAAATTTGAGGGACAACTAAAAACAACCAAATTGATAGAACTTAGAGGCGCCATGAAAGAGAAAACAAAGAGAGACCCTAGAAAGATGAAAAAAGAAGGAGATGAGGATGTGGTGTTTTGGCTCAAAGTTGCAGGAGAGAGAGAGAGGGGAGAAAAGGAGAAAGTGGAAAAGGCACTGTATTGTAGGAAGGAAGATGATGAGACTGGGCCTAATGGTAGGCAGGCAAGAGATAATCAAAATTTACAGAGAACTAGAGAAGAAGGGGGAGGTGTAGAGGAAGTAGAGAAGCGCGTAAGGAAAGCACATGCTACAACTTCAACACATAAGGTCATAGAGAAGTTGTATCCACAAATACCCGACACTGGTGCACAAGAGGGGTCACCCCCCCTTATGGGTTAACAGACGGAGCCACCAGACAGAAAAACCCAATAGAAATGGATTGGTCAAAGGAAATGGGAGCAAAGTATCCATTAATCCCTAGAACCAAACCTGGGTCTTCAGCCCCAGTTGCTGAAGAGGCAACTGTTGAAAATTTGGAATTGACTCCAGATATGCCACTGTATCCAATGATACAAGTGGCCAACCCAAATTATGACCCAAGAAATGAACAAGTACACCCCAGGGTGGTAATGGTTTACAGAACATGGACAATGGATGATATAAGGAAAGCATTAGAAGGGGTAGTTTCTTATAGGGAGGATGTGGAACAGTTCTGTACAGGAATGGAAGACTTGAGGAGATCTTATGGTTTGAATGGGACTGAAGTCCAACAAGTCTGGATGACTGCTTTGGGCCCAGAGTGGCATTTGGTCAGAGGAGAGTGGGCACCCATAAATGCTCGGGGTCAACCCTTACCCTATAATAGCCCAGAATTAATTAATCAAATGGGAGGGCTGATTAACCGGGTACGCAACAGATATAGAATGAGAGCAAATTATACAGAGATAGGGAGAACAAAACAAAATGATAATGAAGCCTTTGACGAGTATCGAGTGCGCATGACAAAAGTGTTTAAAACACACAGTGGGCTGGTGGAAGATATTGCGCCTCAAGGTGCTTATCAACAGCAATTAAAAAATGCCATCCACGCAGGGTCCAGGCTAGCAATACAAGGCTGGGTGATCAAATATTATATAGGCATGAACACCGGAACTTTGGAGGAATACATAAATCACGCCCTCCATGCAGAAAAAGTAGTCAAAGAAAAACAGAAACAAGTGAAAGCGACAAAAGACATTTTTTTGGTAGATGAGGACAGTGACACTTTCTACCAAGATACAGGCAGAGGGTGGAAAGGTCAGAGGGGGCGAGGAGCCACTAATAGAGGAGGCTCCAAGGGCCACGGGAGAGGATTTGTACCTTATAGTGAACGTGAATGTTGGAATTGTGGAGAAAAGGGCCACATGGTGCACAATTGTCCATATAAACGAAACAATAATGACTAGTACAAGATCAAAATAAATCAGATTCTCATGTAATGAAGTGGGGACCTGGCAGCCAAAATTAAAGAGAAATTAGCTTGAATATACAGGAGATATTTGTGTTAAAAGGATAAAGTAAGATAAAGAAACACTGAAGTTAAAATTTGCAAAATAAATGGACCTGAATTACAAATAGCTCCTGAAACTAAAATGGAGAATAAATCTGACATGTAAGATGAGCAAAAAGGGTGTTCTTAGTACGTTCTATGTGGTCTTCTTATATGTTGTGCGTCATCCTCTTGTGCTGGTGTGTGTGTGCGCGTGCGCGCAGAGGATCCTCATGAATGTTGTGTATATGTGTGTGTGAGTGAGATGTGTGTCCTATGGAAGAAATCAGTAATGGAGAATGTTCAGGAGGCTGTTGATCAATAATAGGGTAATTGAGAAGTGGATGATGGTGTGCTTAAGTTGGTTGGAGAACCTAAGATGAGCAGTGTGTGGCAGTAGAGAAAATAAGACGTGTGTGGCAGAAAGTAACGAGAACGGTGGCTTGATAGGACGAAAATAAGAGACAGCAAATGTTGTGTAGAAGACGGTGAAAGATGTTGTATGTGGACATGATGAAAGGGGGCAACAGCAAAGTTGGCCTGCCCTTTGAGAGGGTGAGACTGATAAGCGTGCCTGCGCTCGCGCGTAGTCGCGGGTCGGGGCTGTGCGCGTAGGCCTGTGCTATGCTCGTGTGGGCGGTGGGCCGGCATCATGATTGTTGCAGGAAATGGCCAGCCTGTGACCAATCAATATTGATGCCGCGTCCCCCCCTCGCACGGGGGGTGCTATGGCTGTGGGCGAGGCAGGGAAAGTGTGAGTTTTTCAGAGAATGTTTGAAGCAGGGTGATGCTTAAGGAAGATGTGACAACATTAGCATGAAGGATAAAAGGCACTGATGAGAAAAAAAAAAGGTATAACCAAAACGTCAAAATAGAGGATGACGTTTGCGCAGCGTTGTTTGTTGGTATTGTTTGTGATCTGTGTCTGCTGTTTTTGTGTTGTCTGTGTGCTGTCAGTGTTATGTGTTAAAAGGATGAAATTGGCTAATATACGTAGGTGCACAAAATAATCTATTAGACTGATTTGCACCGCAAAACAAAATCAATTTTGAAAAAATAGGAAGTAAAGAAAAGCAAGCAATTTGTTTATGGGCAGAAACTGGTCCACACTGCATTAATGCCAAGCCTTGATGAAACAAAATTTGAGAGATGGAAAGAACTTGCTTTCTGGAATTGGATGAAGAAAAATTATGTAATAACGACATTTCAAAGCTAAATTTAAAATTTGAGAATAAGAGAGCGATTGAGCTAGTTAAAGTTAAGAAACAACAACAATTAACTATTATATTAATTCACTGGCAGTTATTTTGTTGATTTTTTTCCGATTGGTGGATTGGTTTGTCACTTTGAGAAAGAAAAACTTCCGATGCAAATGGGCAGTAATATTATCTGCCCGTACAAATGAACCGATACATACGGGCAGCAATATTGAGCCATGAAGTTGTCACGTGATGTTGACTTGACACATGGCTCAACAGCGGGGATGAAAGGGCAGTTCAGTCGGCTTTATACAACATATGGATTTGATTCATATTCAAAACATTTATAAAAAAAAAAATAAAAAAATTGTAGAGCTTGTTTACCATGTGCTAAACTCAATCCACAGGGTTATAATGACTGGTCATAATAGATGCATTCTCAAAATGGATTGAATTGGCTTCAAAATAAACACTGATTGCCTTAACAGTGGCAAAAATGTTATGTAACGAAATAATACTTTGGCAACAACAGCTGTAGAAGTTAAAGAATTAAATTAATATCTCTAAAATGAATGTTTGATAATTGGTTTCAGGTAACTACCTATAAGAGTAACTGGTAAAAGAAACGATTGATTGCTAATGGCAAAACAAGCTGCAAACCAGAGAGAAGAAGTAAAAAAGAAAAAAGAAAAAAATTGAAGATGTCATGTGTATGGGTTTGTGACCGATTCTTTATGTTGTACCATTACCATTGACCAAAGATTGTGTGAAATCTGTCACGTCTACTGATTGTGAAATGTGCAACAGAGCGTTCTATATAATATCCGTTGAGGAAAAGAAAAGAAACCACTGCTTCTAGAGAATGTAGTCAACCAAAATTGTATATGTATCGACACGCCAAGATCTGGGGAAAAGCTGATAAAAACCAAAATGTCTTTAAATTTGAGAGGCGACGATGATCTGACTTTAATTGATGCAATTAGAGTCCCTAGAGGAGTTCCTGATTAATAAGAATTAATTGACCAAATTGCAGCAGGATGGGAGTCTTCCATTTGTTGGTGGTGTACGATAAACAAAAACGTAGACAGGATAAATTACATCCATTACAACGTGCAAAAATTGGGCAATTGGACACAAGCGGGGCTTGAGGCAGTGCATGAACAGCTAGCCACGACTTCCCTAATGGCCTTCCAGAATCACATTGCTCTTGATATGTTGTTGTCTGAGAAAGGAGGGGTCTGTGCAATGTTCGGAGAGCAGTGCTGTACCTTTATCCCTAACAACACCGCCCCTGATGGGAGCCTGACAAAGGCCATTGCAGGCCTGCGATCCCTCAACACGAGGATGAAAGAGCACTCTGGCGTGGACACATCAATGTGGGACAACTGGATGGATGCCTTTGGGAAGTATAAAGCACTTGTGTCCTCAATTATAATATCAGTTGCAGTATTTACTGCTATACTCACCTTGTGTGGATGTTGTTGTATTCCATGTCTGCGTGCTCTGTTTAATCGTCTCATCACTACAGCAATATCGCCCATGGAAGACAAGATGGCCCGGGTATGCCTAATGTCTGAACGCCAACATGTTGATGATAACGATGAAGATGAAATTTTTGCACTTGAGTTTACAGACTTTTTCCCAGATCTGTGTGTTTCCGAATGATGATGATGCAACAATTAACCTTTTGGGTGTAAACATATTTGTGCTCATACCTGTGATCCGACAACTGAAAATCGAGTGAAGTGGTTGTTCTTGGTGATGTAAAAATTGAGCTAATATGTGATAAACAGGGAGGAATGTTGGAATAATTTTAAGTGAAGCTTTGGCCTGCCAGACCTGGAGGCCTCGCCTTTACGAGTTTATCTTTTCCTTTTATCTAGGTTCTTCCTTTTATGTGATAGGGATGTCTTTTGATCCCTGTCAGCCATTTGTATCCTTCCTGTCCTTATGTTGTCTGTGTGTTTTGGTTCCCATAAGAGGCCTTCACTAACAATGAGCAGGGCTTATTTGCATAGGTGACATGTTCTTTGTTTGATTCACAGGAACTTCATTCCTTTTATTTAGCGGTAGGTTTGGTTCATAGCTTGTAGTTTATCAGACCTGTTTTTCTTTGTTAAAGGTTACATACAGTTAGAAGTAGTTGCATAAAAGTTATCCCATATTTACTCAATGTTTGTTTAAGGAACTGCATACCGGTTACCTCACGTTTGCTTAATGTGTGTTGAAATGTTTAGGACAAGTTACTTATTATTATTATGTGTTAATTACCAAGTAGATAAAGTTAGCAAAGGTCTAGTTGCATTTGTTCCACAGCAAAGCGGCAATCAACGTGCTTCAGGGTATTTGACCGCAGTCGAGGACGAGTCAGCCAACTGTGAGAGAAGACAGCTGGGGACAGCCTCTGCGGGGGGTCACGAGCCAACAGCGAAGTGCTAATTCACACCACACTACATTCTTTTGCTAATCAGCGTTGCTACAGACACAATCCCCCCTCCCTTTAGTGTAGCAACGCCTCTGTAACCAGGGCAACCATAACATTAAAAAGAGGGGCACGTGGAGTAAGGACTGAGAACTGATGGAGGTTGTAACTGAGATTGCTTTCTCTATCGTTCTCCTCGCGAGTAAACCTGTTCTGGTTGTCTTCTCCTCTTCATTCCAGCGAGTGATTTAATGTCCAATCGTATTTAGACCCAACACGCAGCCATTAAACTGGTGAAGGAATCCCAAGCTCTGTGTGGCAAAGGACAACTCCGTCTCCACAAATTCATCTCCAATGATCGAGCAGTTCTAGAATCAATCTGTGAGAGTGAAAGAGCCAAGGGAGTAAAAGACGTACAGATTAGCCATGATGAGCTACCAGTTCAGCCAGTTCTTGGAGTGAGATGGAATGTAGAAATGGACACTTTCTTTTTCAAGGTCATACTCGAAGAGAAACCATGGACACGACGTGCAATTCTCTCAGTTGTAGCCTCCATGTATGACCCTTTGGGGTTTTTAGCCCCATTTCTACTCTCAGGCAACAGGTCCTTCAGAAAATGTGTCAGAAAGGCATCAGCTGGGATGAGCCACTTCCAGATGAGATAAAGCCAAGGTGGGTGTGCTGGGTCAGTGAGCATAGAAAATATTGAAATCAAAAGATGCTCCTCGCAACGAATGGAAGCTTGCAAGGGTGGTAGACGTGTGTGAGGATGCAGATGGACTTGTTCGCAAAGCAACTGTGCAGGTGAACGTCCTAACAAGCCATCTGTTGTTGAACGTCCCATCCAGAAATTAGTTGTTTTAGTGGAAAACACAACTCCCTGCGTGTCAAATTAGACAATCGTTTAGATATAGCGTTAAAATTACCATTGATTTAGTTACCGAGAAGTGCGTTGCTCATCATTGGTATGTTGTTAAATCAATGGCTAATTTGGTGGGAGTATAAATGACTGCATACATTTGCAGAAGAAATATAATTTATTTTGCTGTTTCCTCTAATTTGTCATTATTCATTCTGCTGTTTTTCTCTAATTTGTATTTTGTTCATAACCGGTTACATATGGGAGATTGCGTAGCGGGCGCGGAACAAGGAACAAAGAAGTTGAGGAGCGATAGGAGCGAGAGTGACGAGAGAAATAGCGAGCGGAGCGATTGAACGACGAAAGTTAATTTGGCTATACCTGGTCAACGGCGCACACGGTAGCTGTGTTTTAAAGAATAACTTTGTGTTGTTGACTCAAGTTGTTGATTGTAACGTCTATTGTGCAATGTGTGCTTGTAACGTGTTTGTGAAGTACATGGTGATGTATATGTGAAAGTTCTGTAATGTCAAATATTAATTTGTTTCATTTCATTTTTCTAGTTTTCACGGTGTCTAAAGTCTAAGTCAAAGTCTGTTCATGTATGAGAACATTAAATAGTTTCAACATCAATACGAGGCGTGGATCTTTCGACCGGGAGTAGCTACAGTGGTTGATGTGAAAATGTTGCATTTTATAGATGAAATCGCCCCTAAAAACTAACTTAAAAGCTTTTTTTCCTAAGACTTTTGGCGTTTCATGGAAACATGGCTATTATGAAAAGTTATTGAGTTTGATTCCCACATGTGAGTGTGTGTGAGTGATGGTGTGAATGTGTGTGTAAGTGACAAAAAGAAAAAAAGTTTTTGACAGCTTTTATGTGGTAGCCTGAATTTGCCATTGCGACCTGCATTTTGCTGTATCAAAGTAAATGTCAGGGTTAAAAGGGGGAAAACCCCTACATGGAAGCGCAATGTGTTGTGTTGGGTTCTTTTACAAATAATGACTGCTGCTTTGAGTTCACACGGAGCCAGCCTCTTTATTCACTGTACATGGTGAGCACTCTAGCGGTAAAAGACGGAACTACAGTGGTATGGATGACACCACACAATATAGCTTTGAAACTCGGGTTATAGTTTCAATGTCGAAGTTAAAACTAGGCTTGCAGTTTCCGAATGCCATACGATGGGTGTTGTAAAGATTTGCTGCAACGATTGAGGTGCAAAAAAAAAAAAAAAAAAAAAAAAGGTTACAGCACCTGATATTCCGAGGCGGTCTCCCGTCCAAACACTAACCAGGCCCAATCTTGCTTAGCTTCCAAGATCGGACGAGATCGGGTGTTCTCAGGGTAGTATGCCATAAATGGTGGTTGATGTCAAAATTTTGCATTTTGCAGATAAAACCGCCCCTATAACGGTTTATTTGGGGCACTTACATTTTTTAGAGTTACTTCCGGTTTAGTTGAGTTCACTTCCGGTTTGTTTGTGGTCAGTCCAGGTTAAAAAAGGTCACTTCCGGTTTATTTGGGGCACTTTCAGTTTGTTAGGAGTCACTTCCGTTTCTTTTTGGGGTCACTTCGGGTTTATTTGGGGCAGTTCCGGTTTACTTTATGTCACTTCCGGTTTGATTTGGGGAACTTCTGGTTTAATCTAGGTCACTTCTGGTTTATTTGGGGCACATCCGGTTTATTGTAGGTCATTTCTGGTTTAATTGGGTCACTCCCGGTTTAATTTAGGTCACTTCCGGTTTGATTTGGGGCACTTACGGTTTAATTTAGGTCACTTCCGGTTTATTTGGGGCACATCTGGTTTATTTTAGGTCATTTCCGGTTTAATTGGGTCACTTTCGGTTTAATTTAGATCACTTCTGGTTTGATTTGAGGCACTTCTGGTTCAATATAGGTCACTTCCGGTTTGATTTGGGGCATTTCCGGTTCACTTTCTGTTAAAATTGGAGCACTTCCGGTTCACTTCCTGTTCATATTGGGGCACTTCCTGTCCATTTTGGGGCCCTTCCTGTTTGTTTTGGGGCACTTCCGGTTCAGTTTGTGTTCATTTTGGGGCACTTCTGGGTCAATCCAAGATGGCCGCCCCACTGTGGAAGTGGGGGTGAAGGGGTGAATATGGTAAGCATAAGGTGAACAGTTCAAAGTTGGAACGGGTTGAATTGGTTAAAAAATGTAGAAATTAGAAAGGAAAAAACAAATTTTGGAGAATTTGGCGTGAATTTCAAAATTGAAATTTTGGAATTTTTGGTAAGTGGGAAGTTGTGGAATAGGTAGGCAAAACATGAACAGTTGAAAGTTTGAAAGGGTTGAATTGGTGAAAATATTTCGAAATTAGAAGGGAAAAAACAAATTTTGGAGAATTTGGTGCGAATTTCAAAATTGAAAATTTGGAATTTATGGTAAGTGGGAAGTTGTGGAATAGGTAGGCAAAAGTTTAAAGTTGGAATGGGTGGAATCGGTTGAAAAATGTAGAAATTAGAGCAAATGTTGAATGCCCCATAGAGAATGAATGGGAATTTAAAAAAAAAATTGCGCCAAAATTTTTGGGAATTTGGAACGAAACGAAAACTACAGGTTTAAAAGGTTAGGTTTTTGAATTTACCAATTTTGGGCGTGTCAAAAATCTTCCCGAATGTGATTTGAATGTGCTGAATGATGTGAATTTTCAGCTGGAAAGACATAAATGTGAAATGTTGAATGTGCCATTAAGAATGAACGGGGAAAAATTTGTTGTAAATTTGTTGTAAATTTGTCGTAAATTTGCGAATTTTGCGAAAACGGAAAATTTTCGGAATGAGAAAAATCTCGTGAATATTTAAAATACGTCAAAAATGGAATGGAGTGAATCGTACCGTAATTTTCGGACTATAAGTCGCGTTTTTTTTCGCAGTTTGGGTGGGGGGGCGACTTATACTCAGGAGCGACTTATATATGTTTTTTTTCACAAATCTTTACTTCATCATTAACACATCACTTACAAGTATAGTTGACCACTTCACATGTTATTTTTAGTATAGTTGATCACTTCACATGCTTTTATGTCTATCTTGAACATATTCAAAACAAAAAATAGAGAAAAAATCAAATAAAGCAATTAACACTTTAAAGCGCCATATCCAAGTCCACTGTCTGCTGTATGCACACTTGCTCCATTTTTGCTCCTCTTATATTTATTATGTTATTTGTTTATTTATTATTTATTCATCACTCTTATTTATTCATTGTTTGTGCCTTCTTGTTTTTTGTGTTGTTTACTAGTATGCATATTGTGTACTATGTCTTGTCACCGTGGGATAGTGGAAACGTAATTTCGATCTCTTTGTGTGTCTTGGCATATGAAGAAATCGACAATAAAACAGACTTTGACTTTGATGAAACAACCAAATAAACAAAACAAAAAAACTACGTCTGAAAAAAATATATTTTCAGACGAAACTGGATGAGGACGCTCTAAATGGGAAGGGCTTAAGAAAAATGGCACCAAAAAGAAACTCATATTTTGCAGGTAACAAACTTCAAGTTGTAAAATATGCAGCCGAAAACAGTAATCGAGCAGCAGAAAGAAAGTTTGGAGAACCGTGATGTACCAAAGCATTACTGTAATTTGAATTTCAAGTGACGTCAGTGGCACGGCGCGCCACCTTCAATAGAAGGTTTGAAAAACTATTATGGCTTTTACGGACGCCCGGTCCTACTCCACTGAGCTCTTGTTCACCTCGGTGGATCGAAGTCGGGGGCCGGCGCTCGTCCGGGTGGCTGTCTGCGGACGGTACATGGGGCTCGGACATGGCTTTTACGCACGCCCGTTCCTATTGTTTGGAGCTCTCTTCCACATCGGTGGCTGGAAGTCCACGCCGCCACACGCTTGGAAGTTTGTTTTGTTAAATAAAGAGCCGTTTACCAAACCCACATCTTTCTTTGTACTTTGTTAACGCTACAATATAGTTATATAGTAGATCTGTGGAATAACGACGAGGCTGACGTCAGGACGCACGCGCGGCGTTGTTGACAAAGGACGAGGAATTTGATCGATGGATTTAATGATTTAAAGTACACAGATGTTTTGATAATATTGCTTATATAATAGTTATTTGAAATATAATTTATATATCGTTATAAGGGCCTGTGGAATATTTTGAATTGCAAGTGCCGTCAGCCGCGTGCACCCATTGTTGACAAAGAACGATCGATGGATTTAAGGAATTGGAGTGACACAGATGGTTTTATAAACGTGTTATTTATGTAATAGTTCTCTTTAATAACTCTATATGTTACGTCAGGCCCATTCTCAGCTCTTCGTTTGTGTTTGTCACGTTAGCATACCTATCGTTTAGCCTGTTGTTGCTATCGTATCGAACGATCGATGGATTTGATGAATTGGAGTGACACAGATGGTTTTATAAACATGTTATTTATGCAATAGTAGTCTTTAATAACTCTATATGTTACATCAGGCCCGTTCTCAGCTCTTTGTTTGTGTTTGTCACGTTAGCATACCTATCGTTTAGCCTGTTGTTGCTATCGTTTAGCCTGTTGTTGCTCGTTCATGACTGTTCTTGGTGTGGGATTTTGTCGAATAAATTGCCCCCCAAAATGCGACTTATACTCCGGAGCGACTTATATATGTTTTTTTTCCACTTTTTGGGGCATTTTATGGCTGGTGCGATTTATACTCCGGAGCGACTTATAGTCCGAATATTACGGGATGTGGAAGTAGTAGCAGGACAAAACAGTGAGGAGAATAAAATAGAAGAAGAAGAAAGTAAATGGTGTAGAATATCAAGTGTGAAGGCCTTCGCCTTCACACTAATAAAGTGAATGGTGTAGAATAACATAAGTGTGAAGGCCTAATTACTTCTCCATGAATTCGTCTTTGCAACAATAACACAAAAAGCATATGCATGTTGTTTTTGACAGACTGAAAACAGTAATAGCATGGCGATGAGAGATTTACTGTCCCTAACATGTGCGCTTATGTGTTTTGTATAATGAATTAGGAAGCTGTCGGTGAAATAAAAGAAAAACATGTCAGCGGTACTCTGCCAGCAGGGAAGTGATGAAATGCTCCCTTGCAAGCACTCATCTCATGCAGAGCTTTTCGAATTTATGCTTGAAAAAAAAAAAAAAAACAGCCATGTGCAGTTCTGTTGACAATTCAGGTTTCACAAGGTTATTTAAGGGCATGTAAAGAAATAACTGAAACAGAACCCAAGTGAGAAAATTGAGAGGGGTGGGAGGGGAAGGGGGGCATCTGATTCAAACCAGTGTATATCTTGGATGTTCCTTTGTAATCCCAACTCGGTGTGAATATGTCAACTGTGCAGGCCGACACCAGCACAGTGTACACCAGAAATGGAATGTGAGCATTTGGGAAGTTGGCCTGTGCTTGTTTTGAACCGCTTACAAGATTTCTGTTGTCTCGGTCACCACCACCGCCAGATCAGTCAGGCTTAAGACCTTAATTGACCACAACGCGGCAATTTATATTTGCCGCTCCTTAGCTTACTCTCTAAGAATCGTTTTCATGCATGTGGTGGTTTTTGCTTATTTATGCTAACGGGTATAAAAATAAGGATCCACAATGTCTGAGTCTCTCATCAGCGAAACTGCATATCAACAAAATCATACTGGTTGTCTACAAAAACACGCTAACAACTCCCCAGTGTGTTCGAGTGAAATGTTTTCCCATGTCGAATAAAGAGTTTGAATATAATTGGCCACTGTGCGGTCCGATGCTATTGTGTCTTGGCAAGGAGATAAACACGACTTTAGCGGTTTAGAATCAAGGCTGGAGGATAAAAAAAAAAAAAAAATGATGTAGGCATCTGTTTGAAAGGAACAATACAAGTGAAGAATGCCAAATAACATGCGGGCGTATAAATCACAACAGGCATATAGTACAGTAGTGTGTAAGCAAGTGGCTTATTTTATTTGCACTCAAATGCATTGCACATTCTCTTCTGCTTGAAAAAAAGAAGAAAATGAATCCATCAAATCTGTTATTCTTCAAAGTAGAGAAAATTAATTTCGCCTGTGTCAGCATTTTTTGCAGACTCAAGCACTGACTGTACAAACTGAAAAATGTTTTCTCACATTTTGGAATCTGAAAACAATCGAGAAGACAGCAGAAAGACAAGAAAGGTAATACCCAGTTTTTCTTTTAACTTTGCTGGACAACATCATGAAGTGTAGAAAGCCAACATAGTTTGACTTCACTGGCGGAGCTAGAGGGGAAGCCAAGGTGTTCTGACCCCCCTTCTCCCCCCAAAAATATGCTTGACTTTTGGGTATTTTTAGATTTTTCTGGATTTTTTTTTTTTCGTTTTCTCGTGTCTCAAATTTCTGAAGAATTTGAAGGGTTGGTAAAAAAAAAAAAAAAAAAAAAAAAAAGTTTGGCGGATCACCGGACATATCAACACCCCCCCGCCCTATAAAGAACCCTTGCTCTGCCAGAACTTAAGTTTCTTGGTGTGTGTGAGTAGTGAGTGAGCAGGCGGCAGCCTCCTTATCAGATGACAAACAAACACACCCCTGACACACCATTCATGTGCCACTGCGCAGCACTGATCTGCAAATTTGGTTTTGTCTTGGCCCATGTCCAAGACAGTCTGCTCTCCCAGAAAGGGTCAGTGCGGTTAAGAAGGCGCCTGCGTGTTGTTTGATTGTCCCTTTCAAAAGGGGGACACCGTATCCTCATTTCGGGTGAGGCAGGTGAAGGACAGTGGGCAGTGCAGTTTTTTTGCGGCCCCTTTCTTTTTCTTGCGTCCCTCCCCCCCTCCCCACCACCACCACCACCACCACCACCACCACCACCACCACCACCACAAGGATCTTGTTTCTTCATGCAGGTAAGGCAAGGTGGAGCTAGTGGCCCTCTCATATGTCAAGTTAGCCGTGAGCAAAGCTGTAAAATAATGAAAAAAATGGAAGTTTAATGAATCAAAGCCAAGCTATTAACTGCAGCTTTGATATGGTTAGCGTTTTTGCTTCTTACCAAGATTGAGCATGCCAAACTTCTTAAATATTTCATTTCACAACTTTAGAAATTTAACACTTCTTAGAAATGTCTTGTTTTGGCATCATCAATATTTTTTTCATAAAAAAATAGATTTTATTGATGAGCGCATTGCAAAACAAAAGGAAAAAATCATCAATGCCAACACTGGATGATTTGGGTTGTATAAATGATAAATGATATATGTTTCAAGTTGTTCCCTTTGCTTTATTCTTTGCTTCTGCTCTCTTTTTTGGTTACATTCTTTTGGTATGTACGAAGCATTTTAATGAGTCACTGTGAGGTCAGGTTGGTCCATGTAATAGTCACGCACCCCGGAGGCCAAATGTGTTCAGCAGGAATTTTTACAGTTTTAACACAAACTTCCAAGCATATGGAATTCTAATCACCAGATGCAGCTTTTTTTTTTTTTTTTGCACTCCAGCTTCATGAATTCCCAAAAACTACCGCGGCTCTGATTGTGGCCTCGCCGCAGTAATCTCAAGTGCTTGTATGGTTTGCCCGACGCCTTCCGTAAACAGATGATTGTGTTTGCTCGCACACAAACACAGATGCTATGTGGACTGTACGTAAACTGTATTCTCTTGACTTGTAAATATTTTATGCTTTCGTCCGAGAATCAAACATATGATGCAAGAATCTTTGTGCACATATGTGAGACGGTCAGTCGCAGACATCAAATCTACACATAACCAAATTTTATCAAGAAGGAATTAATTCAATTTAAACACCACAAATGAATTTTAAAAATGCTAGTAGCATATCAGTCACGTACTGTACAGCGGATTGTGGCTATGGTACACATCCCACACATCTTTTTTCGTTTGACTCTTGCTGTAGCCTGGCATTTCTGTGGTCTAGCAGTCAGAGTTGTGACTTTATGACATCCTCTCCCATTCATTACAGTTGCTGTATATGACTGTATAGCACCTTGAGGCCCAATAGATTCTGCACAGTCAGCAAAAGGCAGAAATTGGGTTTTGCTGCGCTGGTGACCAGGCCAGGGGGTTAACCAGACACGGGGAGAACATGCAAACTCCAGACAGAGGAATCGAACCCGCACCCTCCTAACTGTGAGGCGAAGGGGCTACCCAGTGCACCACCAAACCACCCAGACAGTCCCAAGCATGTTTAAGAGGGCACAGGTAAAATTAGAAAATGCCTAAGTCAATTATCTGTCCTGGCACCCAGACAGTCCAAGCATATTTCAAAGAGGGGGGGGGGGGGCTGCAGTGCCCCCGCGCCTCCCCTCTTTCGCCGCCAGTGACTACAATCCAGTCCGTCAATTTAGTCACTCTTGAAAAACGATTCTGCTATATCTCCTGATTTCCAGCCACATCCTTCCAGATGTTTTCCATCTGCTCTCCAAGTTTTTTCATCTTCAGTCCATCATCTGGCATATCAAAGAACCTGGTTTTAGACTATTATTCTCACTCTTAGACCCCCAAAACTGTTTTGTGGATGGATGGTACACCTGCTGGCGGAAGTGAAGAACCCACATGATTTCGATCAACAGAGGTTTTGGGAAATACAAATGGTGTGTTAGCCTTTCCAAATTGAAACTCAATCCCTACTAATGTCATACAGCCATACAAAGCAGCACGCTACCCATGCTGTGCTCCGCATATGTGGGCTGGATTAGTTTACGAGCGCAATGTTTTATTTAGCACGTGTCAAAGCGCTTGTGTGGCGGGTGTGGGTGTGTCACAAACGCACTGACCCCTGTCTATAAAGAACCACAGAGGGATCGACAATGTACAATATTCTGAACGTCACTGAGAAAGTTTTGGCAAAATCTGATAATGACATATGGAGCACATCAGCGTGTGCATATGCATGATCTCTTATTCAATAGATGTCACCGCCTCGGTCACACTCATCTGAACAAGGATGCAACATGACACCAAAGCATTGAATGGCTCTCTTGTAATAACCCTGACATCATTAAAAATGAAAAGGCAACATGGCAATTACTACTTATTAGAGTCGGCGTCCGTCAGTCACATGTAGTGAGCTGTGAGTGTTTGCATCCATGTCAACCGCCAGAGCACATCCAGTCACAAGCAAACACATATGGACAAATGTTTATTTGGTTGTAAAGTTGTAAATACACTGCTCAAAAAAATTAAAGTAACACTTTGAAAACACATCAGATTTCAGTGGTGATTTTTTTTTTTTTTTAGGATATCTATACTGATATGGACAGTTTAATGTCTCAGGAACAAAAGGACGCCACATCTTTTGATGGAACTAAAAGTTTTCAGCCTACAGAGGGCTCAGTATACACACCCCAAAAATCAAAGTGAAAAAATGATGTGGCAGGCTCATCCATTTTGCCTATATTCAATTTCTGCAACTCAAAATTATTTTCAATATCTTGTGTGGCCCCCACGTGCTTGTATGCATGCTTGACAACGTCGCGGCATGCTCCTAATGAGACGACGGATGGTGTCTTGTGAGATATCCTCCCAGATCTGTCTAAGGGCATCAGTGAGCTCCTGTAAAGTCTGAGGAGCAACCTGGCGGCGTATGATGGACCGAAACATTTAGTCCCAGAGGTGTTCTAACGGGTTTAGATCAGGTGATCGTGAGGGCCATTCAATTGTGTCAATTCCTTCATCCTCCAGATACTGTCTGCAAACTCTTGTCACAATAGGCCGGGCATTGTTGTGGATGAGGAGGAACCCAGGACCTACTGCACCAGCGTAGGGTCTGACCATGGGTGCAAGGATTTCATCCCAATATCTAATGGCAGTCAGACTGTTGTTCTATAGCCTGTAGAGCAGGAGTGTCAAAGTCAAATGGACGGAGGGCCAAATAAAAAATTTAGCTACAAGCCGAGGGCCGGATTGATCGAATGTTCATTGAAATGTTTTTAAATGACGCATATAGTCTAGTGAACCTAATTGAACCTACTGAAAACCTAACAAATATATTCCAATATGATCAGATAAATAAAGCAATATTTTCTTATGGCTCTGTCAGTAATCTTTCATTTTCAACAGACACAAAAGACAAATTTCCTTTATATAAAAAATCCCCATAACATGAGCATTAAATGAAAGAAACCTGTATTGTTTAAGGCACCATCAGTAACCTATATTTTATATTTTAGCAAAAGTGGGCTAAATTTACTTCAAAGAAAAAAATAATAGCAATTTTCTATCATCCACTCAACTGAAATATTTTTAAAATATAATTGGATTGAAATACAATAAAATAAAGTGCAAAAATTTATTAATCAAAAACAACACTTTCCTCAAGGAGAAGTAACATGCAGTGAAAACAAATATTAAACTTTAACTTTTAAACTTTCTATTTTAGCAAAAGTGGGCTAAATTTACTTCAAAGAAAAAAAAATCTGCGTCTTTCGTTTCATAATGTCATCTCAGATTATACTCTTTCAGTACCGCCACACTTTCTCCACACAGAAGACACACAGGTTTTCCAGCTACCTCCGTGAACATATACTCCAACTCCCACCTTGTTTGAAACCCCCCGGTTCTCACCCCCACCTTCCTTTTTGCCATTTTTGATGGGTATCTGAAAGTTAATTTTACAGTTATGCTGACGACTGCTGTGCTAATAATAAACACTGAAATGAAGCAGCGTACTGCTCGGTGCGTCACCGTTGCATTGTGGGAAATGTAGTATTGGTGCGTGTAAAAGATCTGCGGGCTTCCGGCTTGCTGCGGTCTGCCGGCCGGTTCTAATAATAAATCAAGATCATCCCAGGGGCCGTAAAAAACCTTCTCGCGGGCCGGATGTGGCCCGCGGGCCTTGACTCTGACATATGTGCTGTAGAGGTATGTTCGTCGCTCCATGGAAATGCCTCCCCAGACCATCACCGACCCACCACCGAACCGGTCATGCTGAATGATGTGGCAGGCAGCATAGCGCTCTCCTTGGCTTTTCCAGACCCTTTCACGTCTATTACAGGTGCTCACGGTAAACCTGCTCTCATCTGTGAAAAGCACAGGGCGCCAGTGGCGGACTTGCCAATTCTGGTGTTCTATGGCAAATGCCAATCGAGCTCCATGGTGCTCAGCAGTGAGCTCAGGGCACACTACAGGACGTCGTGCCCTGAGGCCACCCTCGTGAAGTCTGTTTCTGACTGTTTGGGCAGAGACATTCACACCAGTAGCGTGCTGGAGGTCATTCAGTAGGGCTCAGGCAGTGCTCAACCTGTTCCTCCTTGCACAAAGCAGCAGATATCGGTCCTGCTGATGGGATGAGGACCGTCTACGGCCCTGTCCAGCTCTCCTAGAGTAACTGCCTGTCTCCTGGAATCTCCTCCATGCTCTGGAGATTGTACTGGGAGACACAACAAATCTTCCTGCAACAGCACGCATGAATGTGCCATCCTGGAGGAGCTGGACAATCTGCTCAACTGCAGGGGGGTTAAAAAATTGCCTCATGCTCCCAGTCGTGATAATGACTCTAGCTAAAGCCAACACTTGTGGAAAACCAGTTAAAAAAGATCAAGAGGGAGGAACTTGAAATGGTCTCCACCTGCAAAACCAGTCCTCTTTTGGGGACCATCTCGCCCTTCTAGTGCACCTGTTGTTAATTCCATCAACACCAACGCAGCTGAAACTGATTAACAACCCCCTCTGCCACGTACATGACCAAAACCTTATCAGAAAAGTCTAATTGAATTTATGCTATACCCTGATGAAAAACTGTTCCTTTAATTTTTTTGAGCAGTGTATGTTGTGCAACCCAATCAATAATCAGGAAACCAATAGAGAAGAGGGAGGAAGTCATTTGGTCTCGGTGCTGTGGTATCCCGGGCCAAGTTTATCTCCCTGGATTGTCAACTATGTTGTGTTTATTTCACTATCCACTTTACAACTCTGATAAATGTTTAACACTCATTATGAAGTCGTGGTGAACATATGTACTCTACTTACAGACGGAGGGCTATTTGGCATTCAGGTGAAAGTTCATCTTTCCAGGTGAACTTTAGTTGACCCTTTCTGAACTTTTGAATGAGAGGGGAGTTGTGACTTGTTAGCCTCACAGTTCCATGAGCAGGTTGCAATAGAGAAACCAGAAAAGTTAGAGAAAGGCATCAAACTTTGGAATATATTGGTCCGTTCATGGATCAAACACATGCTGTAAATTTAGCTACCGTATTTGCCGGTGTACAGGTCGACTCGGTGTATAAGTCGACCCCCTAAAATTCGACGGAAATTTACGATTTTATGATATATCCTTTGTATAAGTCGAGCTCAATTGTTGCATTATATTAAACTTCAAAATTCAATATGCGAAATTTATTGACGAAATGTGTTCAAATTCCGGGAGGCCGTGCGCATGCGGCTGTTTATAAGCACCGCGCAGGAGATCGCGGCCTGCGAGCTCGCGCACGCCGCCCGGCACCAACGGGAGGTCGGAAATAGCTCCAAGCCGAGCGGATCGGCACTTTATAAGCACCGCGCAGGAGATCGCGGCCGGCGAGCTCGTGCACGCCGCCCGGCACCAACGGGAAGTCGGAAATAGCTCCAAGCCGAGCGGATCGGCACTTAATAAGCACCGCGCAGGAGATCGCGGCCGGCGAGCTCGCGCACGCCGCCCGGCACCAACGGGAGGTCGGAAATAGCTCCAAGCCGAGCGGATCGGCACTTTATAAGCACCGCGCAGGAGATCGCGGCCGGCGAGCTCGCGCACGCCGCCCGGCACCAACGGGAGGTCGGAAATAGCTCCAAGCCGAGCGGATCGGCGCTTTATAAGCACCGCGCAGGAGATCGCGGCCGGCGAGTTTGCGCACGCCGCCCGGCACCAACGGGAGGTCGGAAATAGCTCCAAGCCGAGCGGATCGGCACTTTATAAGCACCGCGCAGGAGATCGCGGCCGGCGAGCTCGCGCACGCCGCCCGGCACCAACGGGAGGTCGGAAATAGCTCCAAGCCGAGCGGATCGGCACTTTATAAGCACCGCGCAGGAGATCGCGGCCGGCGAGCTCGCGCACGCCGCCCGGCACCAACGGGAGGTCGGAAATAGCTCCAAGCCGAGCGGATCGGCACTTTATAAGCACCGCGCAGGAGATCGCGGCAGGCGAGCTCGCGCACGCCGCCCGGCACCAACGGGAGGTCGGAAATAGCTCCAAGCCGAGCGGATCGGCACTTTATAAGCACCGCGCAGGAGATCGCGGCCGGCGAGCTCGCGCACGCCGCCCGGCACCAACGGGAGGTCGGAAATAGCTCCAAGCCGAGCGGATCGGCACTTTATAAGCACCGCGCAGGAGATCGCGGCCGGCGAGCTCGCGCACGCCGCCCGGCACCAACGGGAGGTCGGAAATAGCTCCAAGCCGAGCGGATCGGCACTTTATAAGCACCGCGCAGGAGATCGCGGCCGGCGAGCTCGCGCACGCCCCCCGGCACCAACGGGAGGTCGGAAATAGCTCCAAGCCGAGCGGATCAGCACTTTATAAGCACCGCGCAGGAGATCGCGGCCGGCGAGCTCGCGCACGCCGCCCGGCACCAACGGGAGGTCGGAAATAGCTCCAAGCCGAGCGGATCGGCACTTTATAAGCACCGCGCAGGAGATCGCGGCGCCTCATTGGACTTCCAGCGGGCCGCGCACTCGCGCACGGTTCAAATTTTCTAAGTGCAACGCACAATGAGATGCATGAGAAACGGCCTTGGTTACCATCACATTTGAAGCGATGAATACGAAGTTAAATTTTATGACTCGGTGTATAAGTCGAGGTCGATTTTTTTCGGTCGATTTTGGATCGAAAAAGGTCGACCAATACACCGGCAAATACGGTAGTTGAACAAACCAAACCAAACCAAACCAAACCAAAACAAAACAAAACAAAACAAAACAAAACAAAACAAAACAAAACAAAACAAAACAAAGCAAAACATTGAAAGGTTGGAATTTATTCAAACGTTAAGAGGTCAAAATTAAATTATTGCATATTTTGGGTTCATCTTCAGATATTTCAGCCAAAAGCTGAGTAGCCCGAACTATTTCTTTGGAATATAAATATTTCTTTTTTTGTCAAACGTCGAAGGGTTGTGAGGTTGAGGTGCAACCTCAGAGAACATCCATCCATCCATTTTCTGAACCGCTTAGTCCCCACGGGGGTCGCGGGCGTGCTGGAGCCTATCCCAGCCGTCATCGGGCAGTAGGCGGGGGACACCCTGAACTGGTTGCCAGCCAATCGCAGGGCACACAGAGACAGACAACCAATCGCACTCACACTCACACCTAGGGACATTTTGGAGTCTTCAATCGGCCTACCAAGCATGTTTTTGGAATGTGGGAGGAAACCGGAGTGCCCGGAGAAAACCCACGCGGGCCCGGGGAGAACATGCAAACTCCACACAGGGAGGGCCGGAGGTGGAATCGAACCCGCACCCTCCTAACTGTGAGGCGGACGTGCTACCCAGTGCGCCACCGAGCCGCCCCTCAGAGAACATGATCTTTTTTATTTTTATTTTTTTCCTGTACTAGAAGAGTGTCCTTTCACATCCACAACAGTAGATGGCAGTGGTGCTCTCATCATCAGAACTTGCGAAGGGAGTACGAACAGTGTTAATAAAGTTATTCAGCAGTTTTATATTTCAATTTGTCTTTAGTGTTAATAAAAATATAATGACAAGGTGTATTTATAACAGCTTTTAAAGACAAATGATCTTATTTATAGCCATGGCGTCGAGTTGGATGAGGCATAACATATTTTCTTCTTTCTGCGATTTGGGGGGGGGGGGGGGGTTGCGTAACAGTAAATAATTGAAGCACTGACATCTATAGATACACACATGTATACAAACATGCACATACATTATTAGAGCATATGATTCGTCTCTTTCAGGGCTCTTGGCAGCGAAGACGGACAGTAGGTCTTATTTAGTTGATCACCAGCGTAAATTTTGTCTCAGTAATTTTCCATGATCATTGGGAGACTTCCACCTCCGTGTGGGACACGTCTATAAACACCTGCTAATAGCCGCGGACACCTGTTAATACTTCACTGTGAGATACACACACACATGCGGTCTCGCTCTGAAAAGTCGACGCCCGCTACAGTCAGACGGTGATGCGGAGCACCTGGTCGCAATCTGTCAAGGCCAGGGGTTAAAATGATTGTCTTTAGTGTGGGGGGAAAAACCGTTGCTTGGAGGGCCTAGGGAAGCAGGAAGGAAGCTGGACTTGGATTATAAAAAGGTTGGAACTTTCTAAAACAGTTTTCCTTAATTAATGCTGACTACTGTGACTAAAATGTCAGGATAATATGAGACTAATATAGAAAAGAAAATATTTGAATGACCACAAGACTGATTGGAAATACAGTCTAGGCATGACTAATTTTGGGAATGCCGCGATGCCTTTTGTCGGAAATGAGTTTGTTTGGAATGTTTAGACAAGAATGGAATCACCGTTTCCTTTTGTCCAAATGTTAGATGGTGCCAAGTCAATAGTATTTAAGGCCTAATTGATCATCTGGGAAATTTTGTGGTCATACCAGTACAGCTTGAATCTCTTTCCAGTAAAAATTGCTCAGATTAGATCACCATCAGCATTTATGGTTTTGATTATAGACTCAAATTCGCTTTTCTTTTAAAACATGTAGTTTCTCACACAGATGTGATTTTTTTTTCTAACACAATTTTGTGTACACTTTGTAGGCAAACACTTGGACAAACGGTGTAAGTCTAAACTACTCTTGATACAACTTGTGCAGGTGGGCATTAAATGGATGGAAATTTCAGACGGATTCCAAACACTACGGTGATTTATGCCACAAAATCAATTCAAGTGATCCTATGCCCAGCCTCTTGGCAAGACATCTTATAGCTGACCTTTAACTTTGGAATGTAATGCTAAAGCCACACACACCTCATATTATCTTTGCACTACCGATCTCCGGATCTCCGGATAATCATCAGCAGCTGTCCGCTAACAGTAAAACACAAACATTTGGAATTCCTTCTCACTTTCTTTGTCTATCAAACAATTTGAAGAGCGAGCCAGCGGACCGACACTGACAGCAGCAGACACTGGAACAAAGATGGCAACTGTGGAGGTCAATCTAAACAACCGCCGGCCCTTTGGCTGAAAGGCAAGTCCCATTTATACATTCCTGTAAACACACACAGACATAAACACACATCTTTCACAAATATAACGTGAAGGCATTCAGACCCTGGCAGCATGACCTGTGTCACTCCATCCATCACTACCAGGCGATTTGGACCTGCCGGTTTACATAAGGAATGATGACCTAGTTTTGTTTTGGAAGGTAATGACTGGTTTTACCTCTCACATTTTGTGTTAGACAAAAAATCTATACTATTCTGTTCTGTATTAACAGTTAGAATTTTAATTGCTATTCATTTTTGGTTTTGTAAGGTTAGATTTTCTTTGTGAAAAACGGGCCCCTTGGCTCAATAAAGTTTGACAAACACACATTTAAATCATGCCCAATTTGGACAAAAGCATGGGAGTAGCTAGAAATGACACCAACAGGAAGTCCAAAAAGATAAACATGTAGAGTTGTCACCCAACTTGCTTAGCGCACGTGCCACACAGTTAAATGTGTCCGTAAAGTTTGACAAACACAAATTTAAATCATGCCCAATTTGTACAAAAGCATGGGGGTAGCTGTAAATTACACCAACAGGAAGTCTAAAAAGATAAACATATAGAGTTGTCACCCAACTTGCTTAGCGCACGTGCCGCACAGTTAAACGTGTCCGTTTCAGTTTTCAAGTAAGAGCAGGCTTTAGAATCTGTTAAAGCCAAAATGAGTCTTCTAAACAGTTTGACAGCTCGAACCATTATTTGAGTTTGGTTTGTCCATTTCCTGTCAGTAGCAGGATGAGGTTGAGAAGTAGTAACAACCGGATCTGTCTTTGCATAACATTTACCTGCCAGACGGAGACTCTGCAATACGTGGATGAGATTAAACAGCAAGACTGACTGGGGTCATTGTTGTGGTGTCATGTAAGATGCTCCCTGGTTTGTTGTCGGATTCCGAGACCGAGGCTACGTGCTGTCGCTGCCTCAGCATCGGCCAACATTGTGCAGACCTGCGATGTGGCAATGGCAACACGTGACATCATTAATGAGTCGCTGGACATAATGCAAACAGGACATCCATCATTCAGACACTGTTTTGTCCGGTTAATATTTGCGGAACTTCCTCCAACATTTTCTTTCTGGGCCCGACTCTCGATTGCTCCCTATAAAGTGGGGCATCGGCATGCACCAGATTTCCAAAAGGGGTGAACCACTTCAAGCCAGATGTTCCTTTGTACACAAAAGTGTCTCGGCATCTCAAAGAGGAAAATGTTGTCGTGTATCGTGTTTGACGAAAACGTTCACTGACATAAACCACTCATTTCGGCATCGCCAATAAAAACTACTATGTAAAAAACGAGGCTGCTGTATAATTGTGACTAAGACAAATACACCAATTTTCTGCCTCTGGTCTTTCTGCTCTGTGTTTGTCGTTAATTGTGTTACTGTAAATCAGTGCTTCTCAGTTATTTTCCGTAATAGAGCCCACAAGTACCAGCTGATAAAGTAGGTTGGAAAAAAATTAAGGCCGTAGATGACGTCAATAAAATATGTGGAACAGACTCAGTTTTATGAGATATGGTTAAATGTGATGTCATTCAACAAGTATCCACCTCGTCCATAGGCAGAAAGGCTTGCAGTCCAATCACTTGCAGTCCAATCCTATTGTGATCTTGTTGTCATTGGCGGAGCTAGAGATTCCCCCCCCCCCCCCCCCCCCCCCCCCAGTGGCTTTCCTGTGTGGTTTGACTGAAGTCAGACTATGTTAGTCAGACCTTTAAGTTTAAAGTTGGGGAGACATCTTTATTACTCTGAGGCCAGCGCTCACGTCACAACACTAAACACCAGTAGAACTTGGCCGAGCAGACCACCAGGACCTCCCACCCCCAGTTCTTTACATGCACTTTAATGTGTGAGCGCATCCACTATTTTTAACTCCTCTGATAAGAATAAGAAAAAAAATAAGCCATCGCTAAGTTGATTCTATGTTGTATCAAGGAATATCACCTTATAGTAGAAAAAAAGCCAAATACAAAATTTAGCAGCAATTACTTTAATCGCAAACTGTTCTATAAACCAACATCATCGGAGTAAGTTGAGAAGCATCATCTTCACTGCGAGGAGTCAGACTCTGTCAGACATTGGAATCCAGTAGTGTTCCCCGAAAAATGACTGTGAATTGTCTCCATCTTAGACCAAAGTGCTGTGCCGAGCACGAAGCCACCACATCTTTTCTCACTTAGAGAGGCTTACACAGCAGCTATTGAACTCCAGCGACCTTCACTGATTGGAGAAATGTTTGGCACTGAGGAAGGGTGTGTTTGCCCAGTCCTAATCACACACACAGACACACACACCAATACACAAATATATTTTTGGCCCATAATATACAGTTACACCCTTAGTTTGAAGAATTCATGACTAAAGTCTCAACTGGGATCATGCAAAAATGTTCACATCATTTTCACATTTTACAATGACATTTCCTATTTTGATAATTAATTTGATATTTCAGGGAACGATTACAAATCAGACAAAGAGTTAATTAAATTATTTGACACTGTTGCGATAACACCTTTCATTCGTCTGGAAAGACTTTTGACTAGAACTTTGATTTGTGGTGAAATTTTTATACATTTATTCAAAACGTTCCTTCATGGGGTCAGGGTCAGTTTTGTTTTACACCACAGGTCAGTTAGGTAGTAAAATGTACTGCTAAAGCTCTACTGTGCATTTATGGACCTAATTTGTTACAGTGAAGTACAGTCTAGCTGGAGCCAAAAATGGCTTTCTCATAACTTTTCCCACAAAGTTTCAAGGACATAATTGAAACACTTAGCAACAATTCCACCTCAATCATCTCGAAACATTCAGTCATTGTTTTTGTTTAGAGGTACGCACATACATTTTAAGGCCATACATTTCTTCCACCCCATAAAGAGAAAACATAATAGTTTCTGTGTTCTTCCAGATTTCAGTTTTCCAACATGCTCTTTTTTAACTATTTCAAAAACCTTTCCCGGCTGTACAATGACGAGTTTTGTCTAAACCTTTTTAGGGCAAAGGGGGAAAAAAACTGACTGGTTGCATAAGTGTGCACACCCTCTAATAACTGAGATTCAACTCTGTTTGCTATTAACTCGTAACATTCAATTGCATGTTAAATGAATGTCACTACACACTGCCCGGATTTTAAAGTTCCTTTAATTAACCCCAAAATAAATTTCAATTGATCTAACAGTTTGTTTGTTTTTAATTTTTTTTTGCTGTAAATTGCAAATATCCAAAACACATGTTTATACATTTATTCAAAACGTTCCTTCATGGGGTCAGGGTCAGTTTTGTTTTACACCACAGGTCAGTTAGGTAGTAAAATGTACTGCTAAAGCTCTACTGTGCATTTTATTAGTTTGTTAGTAAGCAACAATCCATCCATTTTCTGAACCGCTTAGTCCCCACGGGGGTCGCGGGTGTGCTGGAGCCTATTCCAGCCGTCAACAGGCAGTAGGCGGGGGACACCCTGAACCGGTTGCCAGCCAATCGCAGGGCACACAGAGACAAACAACCATTTGCACTCACACTCACACCTAGGGACAATTTGGAGTGCTCAATCGGCCGACCGAGCATGTTTTTAGGATGGGGGAGGAAACCGTAGTGCCCGGGGAAAACCCACGCGGGCCGGGGGAGAACATGCAAACTCCACACAGGGAGGGCCGGAGGTGGAATCGAACCCGCACCCTCCTAACTGTGAGGCGGACGTGCTACCCAGTGCGACACCGAGCCACCTGTTAGGAAGCAAAAGAAAAAAAAGAAAAAACCTTTTTCCACTATAATAATAAATGATCTCGTCTCATATTTTAATATTACAAACCCTTGTATTCAAACTGGGGTGTGTAGACTTTTTATACATACTGTACATTTCTATTTCTTATCGTGAAGATTTTTAACCAATCTTTCAATACAATTCCAGAATACGAGAATATACTTGCAGGCCAGACAAGGGATATTTCCTTCACTTTATTTGGTTTTTAATAAGGCGAAGCTCATCTGATGACACATGGTCAGTGTTGACAGAATGTAATCAGTCTAGAGCCATAAATGTCTTTATTCAATATCCCACGGATTGGAAAGGTCTTCCCCACTCATCACCCATATTTTTTTCCAATTACTTGTTTCACTCACCTTCACTCCAGCCATTTGAGAAAGCTCACTGGTGCTGTCCGCTACAGCAAATTGCCCCAAAGAAAACCAGACGGCTGAACTGTACTATGTGTGAAGGGAACATCTGTCCACAGCTTACTGTGGCGTCAAGTCAAGTGCCAGATACAGTGAAATTCAACGAAGATGTCTCTCACGGGATGGACCAAATAAATAACCCTCTTAAAGTTATCTCTTGACTTTATATACGTGATGAGCTCAGTCAGCCGGCGATATGATACGCATTTTCTTTCTTTCTGCATTTCCTCAACTTTTTGCTCTAAGGTGTTCCATTGAGCAGTTGTATTTCAGGCCTTTTTGTTTAAATGCTCTGGTTTTCTCTCACAGTCCAAACAAATCCTTTCCATGTCAAAATTAGAGATGATTAGCTGGGGAAAAAAAGCAACGTTTTGAAACAAACAACTCCAGTCATAATCGTTACATCGAGTTGTCTGGCGAGCAGTCCAATGTTTATGCTGTTTCTTGGCCAGAGTCAACAGCATTAGACTCCAGCGTACACGCCACCCTGACCAGGATAAGCAGCAAAATAAAGATTTTTGCTCATGATACAGTGCAGCACCAAACAAAAGCCATTTGAACCAAAAACGTTGCTATGAGACTCTCCAGAGTAATTCCGAGTGCATGTTTCTAAAGCAGGCCCAACATGAGCATCTGAAAAATTCTACAGAATATTCTACATGTCTCTGTTTATGACTGCATTGCATTTCGCCTTTTCCAGGAAACAGTGTGTTTTGGTTACGGGTAAATAAACAACAAAAACGAGTTCGCTCAAGGTGGATCATGTTAGAGTCCACGTGTAACCTTTTTTATGCACTCGGGGCCGTGAAATCTCGAGCCGGCTGAGCTCATTTTCATGACATGTTGAATGTGACAACGCTATTTTCTAATCTAATCCCTTGTGCACACTCACTCTAACATTGATCTCCATTAGTCTAAGCACACCAAAGGACAGCTCTGGACAAAAGAACGAGCCTAAAAGCCAATAAAAGCTTTTGATAATGCTTTCTTCTCTCTAAATATTTAGCGGAGTGGGGCTCAGTTCGTTACTTTTGCTGTTGCTTTGAGTCATTAGATTAGGTTTTCCCAAAACATTTTCAACTCTGGGTCTAAATTAGAATGAATTGCAATAAATGTAAAAATATCGATATCTAAAAGGTGACGTAACAGAGGTGTCAATTCCAAGTCAAGAAAGAAGAAACCCTGCCACAGTTTGCCAATGGTGCTTTTAATCAAACAAACAAGCCAGTAAACAAACTAGCAGGAGCTAACTAAAAAAAAGAAATTGCATTTATTGCAATCACAATTAAGGTAAAGTTATTTAGATATCTTAAGGGTGACAGAACGTGATGACAGAGGTGTCAAGAAAGAAGAAACCCTGCCACAATTTGCCAATGGTGCTTCTAATCAAACAAACAAGCTAGCAAGTAAACAGGCTAACGAAGGCTAACTCGTTTACCTTCCAGTTGATTGAAATTACATAATCACCTCTGGCTGAAGCTGATGTTTGGCTTTGTAAAAGGAGATATTAGGATAGTTTGAGAATGTTGTTTTTGGTCATACTTTGTGTCAAAAAATGGGACTGCAGAGTTGAACAAGGAATAAAAAGTGAATATGTGGTCAGTTATGTTTACCACTCAGCACTTTACACTGAAGACAAAGTGTCTCCGTTTTAAGATGACAGGGGCATTTACTCCCCTTTTTACTCCAGCATAAGGAAGCAAGAGCGTCCATGTGAATTCCCAGGTGTGATTGTATATGTAGGAGTTCATCGACTAACACCGTTGAACCCCTGACAAAGACTTGCAAAGACGTTTTGGAGAAGTAAAGCCTCACCAGCTGCTGCTTTGTTCAACCCCCAGGTGTCTCTTTTAACTCTCCATTGCTCTCATCTCTCCTTGCTCACCCGTTATATTTCACCAATAATCCCACGCCTCACTCAGGCCAAGCAGGAATGTTTAACATCCGAGAAAGCCACATTTCAGGCAAAGCGCGCATAGCCTATAAAAGTAGGATATTCATGGATCACTCACAAAAGTTGATGAGCTCTTCTTCCTTGGCTCATGCTACACCCTTTCAGCAAAATCTGTAAAAGTCACTTGATTCCTGGTCATGGCTCATCTGTGGCTGGACTTGGTCTACATTTCTCGACTGACACATTTCTGAACTCCTGCTCCCTAGTGGAGTAGTTGCATCGGATGGGATATTGTCTGATCCGAATGATGTCATGATTTGTGAAGTGCTTTTTTTATTACAATGGTGCTGGCAGGGTCAAGAGGCCACTGGCCTCAAACTTAAGCCTCGGGGGCCAGATTTGGCCCACCACATCATTTTATGTGGCCCAAAAAAGCAAATTGCGTTTGTCAACTTCCATGGCGCTCCATAAGATATTTGCCAAAATGTCATGTGCAATGTTGATATTTTGCCAGGGTTTATTTTCGCCATATTATAGTAAAAATAGTAGTTCAAACTGCAGCAGCCATTGCATGCCACACGGTGCGTGAGAGTGCGTGCAGGGCTAGGCTGTAGCTTGTGCATGCCACAGGCTGTCCTTGACGGGACAATAGCGGGATTCTACAAAGGGAGCCCGTGGGAGGAAGGCGACAGTGGAGTCAATGAGTGAGGAGGCTTCCAGATACGTCAGCACTTGGCCACCGCGAGAGTGTAGGAGGACAAGCCCGGCAAACCAACAATGTGCAGGATGTCACACATACACTATCCAAACAATCAAGGGTATACCAAGCATGTTTGGTCTTTTGGGTGAGAACATCTAAAAATAAACAAAAAAACATTTATAGGTGAACTTAATTTGAAGTCAAATTATTGAATGTAGATGTACTTTTTGCACAAATTGTTCTTTTTTAAAACCCTTTTCACACTTCACTTAGTAGAGACTCAACACAATGTATTCTGGCTTGTGGCTGTGGGTGTCATGTCTCGTCCCCAACTGCTCCAGTATGTGTCTGTTGTCTTGGTTTCTGTCTGTGTGCTCGCCCCTCCCCTCCTGTGTGCCCATGATCAGTGTGATTATTCCCACCTGCCTCTCGTTACCTGTCATGTATATAAGTCCTGTCTGCCCCTCACTCCCTGTCGGATCATTGGTTGTGGTTGTTCGGTGTTGTATTTATGTTGTGTGTTCCTGTCATGATGCCTTCTTGGTTCCTGTTCCTGTCGTTGGTAATGTCACCCTGTCTTTTTGTTTCACGTCTTTTTGGTCAGTCTCGTTGTTAGGTTTTGTTAAGTCATGTCAGTTGCCGAGTCTGTTAGTTTGCCTTTTTTGAGTTCACCAATAAACCCTGGTCCAAGCTGCACTTGGTCGTCCTGGTCCATGCTCCACCCCACCGTGACAGTGGGGTGGCCAATAAACTTTCAGGGATGGCCATGGCCACCCCCTAGTACCACCCTTTGTGAAATCAGTGTTTTTAAGCAGCCTTTGAATTTTTTACTATATCACATAAACTTAAACTTACTCAAACTTAAAAAGTAAAATGGAGGTATTAGACATTGTTTCAGGTCCTGAATATAAATACGATGTGGCCTTAAATTCAAAGACAGCTATGCAGTGTTAGAGCGCATCAAGAGCAAATTTATAGAGCAGTAAATTGATTATGACTCATCCTGATTATTGCTGGGAATTCATGTATGCGCATGCACTGTGATAACGATTAAGTTAACATATTCTGGAATAAGCACTAATGCACCTAGTCTTGATGTCAAACCATTGACAAACATGTTTGCCCTCCAACCTTTCCAACTCGTCCAAATGTGTTGAGATTAAAAACAGGAGATAAACTCTGTGCAGGTCTACGTGTGAAGCGGACTTGCTGACACCAAGTTTGAAATATGAGCATTTTAGCGCACTCCAAACCTGTACGACGCACCACCACCAGCCTGGTCCGCCTCCCCCCTCATCATTCCTCACCCTGAAACACCCTCAGAGTCGAGTGCGAGGGCAAAGTCCACCGTCTGGGGGTTGTCCCTTTCAGCCCTTGCCCCGATAACAAGGGCCTTGGCAAATCTGACAGCGACACGCTTGGGGCATTCGGTAAATGCTCTCCAGGGTTAGAATTCAAATGCAGGGGTCAACATTCTTAAGCAGATTCAAAGAAAAAGAGCGACAGACCTCTCTCAAGTTAGCACCTGTGTTATTTTTTTCAGGTTTGCACCCTAATAAAGTTTCTTCATTAACACCAAAGCAGCATCAACATATCAAGTGAAACTGAAGCAATTCTTTTCTCTCAAGGGGGAGGAGAAAGGGATGACACTGACACACAATCCTTCCTTTCTCTCATTTTTCTATCTGTCAGAGAGAAGCGAGGCGGGATGACTGCCTGCTCTGTCTGACAACGATACGGTTCGGGTCAAAGTGACGCCGCGCAAGACAGCAGCACTTTAGAAGCAAAACAATGGAAAGTGACAAAATAAAGATGCCAGAGTAAGAAAGAAGCGGCACTGTTGTCTAGAGGTCCGTGCAAATGGTCGGTGTAGCTTACCCTTAGAGGTGCGTGGGTTAACTTTTCATATTTCGCTTTGCCATCAAGCAGAAGTTGGGAATGAATATTGGATCGCATTTCTTGCATAGTTGTTGCAGTCTGCACTACCTTTGCCCATCTGGAAAGGCATTTAAGATTCCAGCGATTATCTTGGGAAGCATTTGATGCAAAAAGAGGGAACTCTGACATTGTGGTTTTGTTGTTTTTAAATTTCAGTAACATGCATTTCATACATTGACTGACTCTTATGGCAGTTTGAGAATAAGTCAATATGTAATTCTGGTGATATAAACAATGTGTAAATTCAGACTTGGAGCAAGATAGATTTGTGTTGTTGTTTGCGCAGTACACTTGAAATTAACAAACATTAGAATATTTAATGGAAAAAAACACAGAGTTAATATATGAATGGGCTGCTAATACCGCTTACTGGCCTTAGTGAAGCCACCGGTGGCCATCTTACATTGCCACTCACCAAATTGAATACATTGATTTCGCCACAGCGTTTTCACATTATAATCTGCTTACCTTTTGTAAATGGGCATTTCACTGAAGATTGTTTAAAATCATCTGAACGTTTGTGCTTTTTCTGTAAAACAAAATAATCTACCTCTCAGCACGACCTCTCACCTCCACACCTCCTCGATAAGGCAGCACATGGGAACAGACGGCACTAGGACCTGCAGTGAGGAACACCAACAGGGAGGGAGCGGTGTTGGGACTCTTGTTACTAAAGTTTTAGAACAATCCATTTTCCAGGAGTGTAGGAGAGCGAGACACACACACACACAGAAGTGAATGGCCCTGGCTCTGGATGCACAGCTGTGATATCAGGAGCAAGGACCGGACTTTGGGATAATTTTGGCAAGAGAGTGTGCTGGAATATTAAAATAACTTTTTTTCTGGAGGTTTTCACTCACTGGGGAGAGAAGGAGCGCTAAGAGGGTGGTGAGTTTTTCATTTTAAATATAAGCATGCGTGGTGTGGATCTTGGATAGTCAAAAGCAGGAGTGAGTTTTTCTAGAGGTTGGCTTTACACCTTCTCAACACCTGTTATTAAGTAAAAGTGGAGCCTTTGAATTGACACTGAGGCCAGCGAGAACCTTCTGCTGATGAGAGAAAATTTCCACCTCAAACATATGATTTCTTACTGATAAAAAGTGGGTGGGGTGGGGAAGTTATTGTTTTCTGGAATTTGGATATACAGACAGCTAAGACAACCTGAAGGGTGAAAATTGCCAAACTAGAGACTGGTTAGGAGAGAACTGGCAGGAACACGGAGCTTCTCCAAACTTCGAAGCAGCTTAGTGTTCCAAAACCCCCCGAGACATCAGGTTACCTTCTTTCTCTCTCACCCCTTTTTTTTCTGTCTCTCCCCCGTCTGTCTGTCTGTCTGTCTGTCTGTCTGTCTGACTGACTGACTGACTGACTGACTGACTGACTGACTGACTGACTGACTGACTGACTGACTGCTCATGTTACACAATCCTCGAAGGGCTTGTAGATTGGGATGAGCTCCAATGTCCTGTCTGAAATATGCCGTTGAGGATCCCCCTCACACATGTCTAGGTGGGGCCATGGCACTGTCATTGTTTATACCTTGACAGGTATACTGGATGTATGCGTTCCTTTCTGTGTATACAAGCGTGCGCGCGCGCGCGTGTGTGTGTGTGTGTGTGCGTGTGTTTGCGTGCGTGCATGCGTGTGTGTGTGTGCGTGCGTGCGCGCGTGCGTGCGTGCGTGCGTGCGTGCGTGCGTGCGTGTGTGCGTGTGTGTGTGTGTGTGTGTGTGTGTGTGTGTGTGTGTGTGTGTGTGTGAATGTGTGGGTGCGTGTGTGCGTGTGTGCGTGTGTGCGTGTGGGTGTGCGTGTGTGTGTGTGTGTGCGGGTGTGCGTGTGTGCGTGTGCGTGTGTGTGTGTGTAGCGAGACTTCATGCCTGCCACTCCTACCAGGGAATTCCTTTTTGGCTTTGACAGGAGAGGAATGTCAACCAGGACCCAAATTTACTATAAATCTTCGAGCAGTCATTACAAACCAAAGGCCTCCTCCAACCACTACTGACCTCTTAAGTACATACAGTTGTACCTTATATACAAGTTTTATTCATCACCCATCTTTCCACATTGAAATTTATGGAAATGTCATTAATCTGTTCCAGCTTCCACCTTAAAAACAAACATGTTTGTTTGTGTTAATATGGAACAAATACCACTCTCCCTTTTTTAAAGTATTTTATAAAAACATAAAGGAATAATACAATTAAATAGAATGTAAATAATTCAATTGTTTGTGACAGTGTTAAAAAAAGTGGCAATTGTAAAAATGACATTTTACTTTTTTGAAACAAACTAGTAAAATTCCTTGTCAATTTATTTCTAAGATGAACTTTCGGGGTTGATTTTTAACATTTATTTTGGTCATACGAAAGGTCAAACTGACGTTTGGAATGTATTTTACTTTAGGACACAATACATATTGGAGACTTTTTTAATCTTACACGTCACAAAAAATGCTTCTATTTCTACCGTAGGTAACTCAGAAAGATGCCGTAATATTTGTCATTTTATCATACAGGATAAAGAATATATGCCTGTGAGTACTGTTATCTGTCTACATGTAATGCTCCAGCACTTGTGTTCAAAGTAAATTGCAAGGTGAATTGCTTAATTTTCCATCAATATTTGTTTATTGAGCTGTTTCTATGATCACGGATTTTTTTTTTTTTTTAAACCCCAAATACAGTAAACACAAACTGGTGTTTGAATGGAAGGCAGATGGACAGTTTTCCAGTGCAGACAAAGATGTCTATCATTATTCATGACCAGCTCAGGTTTCCTTTGAAGCTGAATTACAGTTTTCCCTATGCTTGCGTGGGAGGGGGGTGGGAGGGGAGTCTAAAGAGAGAAAATGAGCTCCAACATCTATCTAGTAGTGGACAAAATATGCATTCATTATTTATATAAATACAGTAGTCAAAGCTCCATTCATATGCAGTTAAATCAAAATATATAGGCTTGATGTGCAAGTTTAGGGTTGGATGGATGGATGGATGGATGGATGGATGGATGGATGGATGGATGGATGGATGGATGGATGGATGGATGGATGGATGGATGGATGGATGGATGGATGGATGGATGGATGGATGGATGGATGGATGGATGGATGGATGGATGTCTTTGTTTGATTAAGTAGCTTGCTTAGTTTCACTCTGGGTCCAATGTTTTTAGGTTTCCACGGTTCTTTTTTATTACCGAGCCACAATCAAAGTAGAAGAATTGAGAATTGAGGTCATGTCCACGCGCACAAACCTGCCAAGTCAGATTTAGCACAGCAACAACAAGACATGAGGATAGAAAGGTGTGAGCCGTCTCGACTGACGTACGGGACACCTGGGCAGGGGACACGCTGTGACAACACACCTGGACTGTCGATTTAACTGCGACTGTTTCACCTCATGCTCATAGCCAAATTTTAAGCAACCTCTCACGGCTACAATTGCACATTCCACCCAATAAATGAGATAAGAAAAGTAGCTGTATTTGCCCTGTAGTGTCATCTTGAATGGAAAAAACATTTTGCTTGCTTGCAAAAAACAATGTTCTTAAAATAATGAAAACTCACCTTCATATAAATGTATTTTGGTAACTACGGTTTGAGGTCGTAATTACTTTTTAACAGTGTCTGGAATGTATAACTTGATGGCCACACTTACAGCCAAATAAAAACTTGCAGTACCAATTTAGCAAGTGAGCCCAACTGCAATTTTATATGCATGACGCAGTCGAGCAAAATGGTACACGTTCCCTGCTGTGCAATGCCTCCATAAACAGTTGCCACGGGGCCTTTTGATCAACTGGTGCCACCAGACAATTTGACATCTGGGGCAGTGCCAGTTGGCAGCGGAATTTTAATTCGGGAAGTGTTGTGTGATTACTTTTCATGACTTAACGACTTTGAATTAAAGAGATAACATCTTTCATACAGAGAAAAAAAAACATCCATCTTGATGATTTAATTCAGCCTCTGTGGTGAATGAATCTAACGATTTATAATGTTGCCACTATGAATCGCCTGTTACAATTGATCCTTACAGTTAAACTCGAAATTTAAATCCCAACTTGCTAAAGTGTCAGCACTGACATATTTTCAGCACTGCTTGTTATTTTTTGCACCATGTGGCTTTCAACGAAGCTGCCTCACTGTTTCCTTAACAGCAGCGGTGGCTACCAAAACAACATCTCGTACGTGGGGTAATTGCCTCGAGCTTTTTGGGGAAACGATTCCGTCTGAGGCATGTTAATGCATTCCAACTGAGTTTTAAGAGCATTTAGATAAGACAATAAAAACTGTGCAGTAATTCAACTAGATCATTCATATTTAACTGAAACTAACGACAATATATACTAAAGCCGGGGTTTTCCAACTTTATACACCTTTTACACTAAATAAAACAAAATATATTTTGCTCTCCATGTCCCACCATAGTACCAACATGAAGTCAATAGGATTTGTTTCATAATTATTGCACTACTGGTCAGTTCAAATTAATAAATGCATCATTTGCACAGCTGTCACTGCCCAATGTTCGGTACTAATAATATCCTTTAAATGATTGGAGAGTGACTAAAGAAGATTTACTAGCTAAAAAAGTTGTGGTGGCAGTCCAATTGCCACGAACAATAGCTGTATGCACGTGTCCAGCGCACACACACACACACAAGACTGACGAGATGTCGAAGGAGAACGAGCTTGGCTTGACTAAGTCCTGCGACTCTAATATTGAGAGATTTTGTAATGACAACTTCCTCATTTTTTCAATTGTAAACGTCTCCTTAACAGGGCTCCAAAAAGCCTGTCTAGGAAGGCGTTAGTCAGACAGTGTCAAAGTTTATTTGGTAGATAGACCCCTGATACTATAATGTCGAGAGATTTATTTTCCCTCTTTTTTGAATTGTAAACGTCTCCTTAACAGGGCTCCGAAAAGCTTGTCTAGGAGGACGTTAGTTAGAGAGTGTCAAAGTATATTTGGTGAACTAAACCCCTGCTACTATACTGTTGAAATGTTTTGTAATAACAACTTCCATGTTATTTCTGTGTCATTGCTTTGGTAGCGACTGTGAGCGATAAACACCTGCCGGCCAGTCCCTCTGCTATGCACATATATATATATATATATATATATATATATATATATATATATATATATATATATATATATATATATATATATATATATATAACCTGCTCAGAGAACCCTTCAATGTGGTCACACCTGGTCCCCATTCAAGCAATTTATCCACAGAGCTGGTGCCTGTTTTTTTTCATCCTTTAAAAAGACTCTAGCTTGTCCTTGGGTCCGAATGTTAGTGTGAAACCTTATTTTTATGTGTGAGCCCTGCAGTTACCTGAGTGGTGATGGGTGGCCACCATAAGGCAGGGGTCACAAACTCAAGGGCGCCAATCCAGCCTGTTTTAGGTGCAGCCCTACTACAGCACACTCGATTCAAATGATCAGCTCATCAGCAAGCTCTATTAAGCCTGATAACAATCCTGGTGAGGTAGCACGGTGGTGCACTGGTGAGCACGTCCACGTCACAGTCCCTGTGTGGAGTTTGTATTTTCTCCCCGTGCCTGCGTAGATTTTTTCGGGCAATCTAGTTTCTTCCCACATCCCAAAAACATGCCTGGTGGACTGATTGAGCACTTCAAACTGCCCTGTGTGAGTGCGAGTGCAGATGGTTGTTTCGTCTCTGTGTGCCCTGTGATTGGCTGGCAGCCGGTTCAGGGTGTCCCCCACTTACTGCCCGATGACTGCTGGGATAGGCTCCAATGCGCCCGTGACCCCGTGGGGATAAGAAAATGGATGGATGATCCTAATGATTTTAATCAGGTGTGTTGCAGTGGGGATGCATCTAAAACAGGCTAGATTGGCACCAACGAGGACCAAACTTGGTGACCCCTGCTATAAGGCAAGTGGTTGACTTCACCACTCCAGTCCTTTTTGTATTGTCTCATATTGTTGATTTGTCACCCTTGCTGCTCCTGGCTTGTTTGATTCTCCTGAAAAAATATGCATTGATGGTCTTAAAAAAATGTGAACGGACGCAGCACATCTGGTGTTAAGTGAACCAGCTGAGCTGTTTGGTGTGGGCTCAGCAGAGAGGTGAAAGGTCGGTGTGTGACCTCTGGGTTACGATAGCTGTTGGTGGAGGAAAACTAAAATCTGGAGGTTACTGGAACTCAGAATTCAAAAGCATGTGTGCCATTTTTTCTCTTGTTTCCGTATTAGCACAATGCATCATGGGAATTATTGCTTTACTAGTTGTTGTCCGCTATTATTCTCGATGCATTGTTCAATATGTTGAGATAATGTTTGGAATAAATTACTCATTGCCTACTCCTTAATCATTACATAGAAATTTTAAATTATGGACTAGTAACCCAACATTTGTTATGTTTAATACTCTAAAAAGGAACGACTCTATATTTATTTTATTATTCATCCATATCCTAAAGCTTTGATCATCCATGATTCACTACTTTTCAAGATTCATTGTGAGATACGTATATTGAGGGCACAAAATAGGGAAGATATGTCCAGCATATCACCCGATATAGAGGAGAATCTATTCTCCTTCCACATCTAAGCAGCATTCTTAATTTGTAAACTCACTTTGATGGCACTATAATACATTTGTGGTGACGCAGATGGAACCAATAAAGCATGCAAACAACAAAAACAGAACAAGCTGGGGCTAGCGCAGCAACAAAAAAGCACCTGGCTAAACTGGACACACACCATGAACCGATCAAGCTAAAAGCAAACGCAGGAGAGCTAAATAGGCTCAGATTAATTGACGGAACGAAGCACAGCTGAGAAGAAGCCGACAGGATGGGAGGAACTGATTGGTTTGGGCAAGAGAAGCAAAGAAATGACACAGTCAACCAATGCAAAAACAAGCAATGCAAACTGAGCAAATATTGAAAGTCTACATTGTAAATAATCAAATCCACGAATGGAAAAGCCCAATGTAAGCGCGATAATCTGACTGTTTACAGATCACATTTGAAAGCCAATACAACAGAATGACGCCATATTGCTTTTCAGCCTGCACTGTTTGGAAACTACATTAATAATCTAGCGTATTTATAGAAAACCAAGCAGTAATGTTAGCACATGTCTTTGCATTCAGCACACCTGACAGCTTTGACAGGTGCTTCGTCAAAAGAGATACATTTGCCTGTTTGTGCATGCTTGCATTTCCATGTGTGCAAATTAAATGTGCAGACGGGCTTGCTGAGTCCACATGCGGAGACGTGCAGAGTCGATGCAGAAATTAGCAAGATCAAATAATACTCTTGTGGTCTTACTGTGTCGGTTTAGTGCCGCAGTTATGTTCGAAATTGTTTCTGTGAATTTGTGTTGACATCGCCGTGGCCTCACTTTCATACCGTATCATCTATGGCTTGTTGGAACATGAAACTAATTTGCTGCTATTGAGAGTGCTGAAATGACCTCATATGGGCTTTGCCATATGCATATATATATATATATATATATATATATATATATATATATATATATATATATATATATATATATATATATATATATATATATATATATATATATATATATGTATATATGTATATGGGCGGCTCGGTGGCGCACTGGGTAGCACGTCCGCCTCACAGTTAGGAGGGTGCGGGTTCGATTCCACCTCCGGCCCTCCCTGTGTGGAGTTTGCATGTTCTCCCCGGGCCCGCGTGGGTTTTCTCCGGGCACTCCGGTTTCCTCCCACATTCCAAAAACATGCTTGGTAGGCCGATTGAAGACTCCAAATTGTCCCTAGGTGTGAGTGCGATTGGTTGTCTGTCTCTGTGTGCCCTGCGATTGGCTGGCAACCACTTCAGGGTGTCCCCCGCCTACTGCCCGATGACGGCTGGGATAGGCTCCAGCACGCCCGCGACCCCCGTGGGGACTAAGCGGTTCAGAAAATGGATGGATGGATATATATATATATATATATATATATATATATATATAAAAAAAAAAAACTTTTCCTCACCCCCCGTGGGTGGTCTCTTTTTCCCTTCAAGCTCGGGTCCTCTACCAGAGGCCTGGGAGCTTGAGGGTTCTACGCAGTATCTTTGCTGTTCCTAGTACTGCACTTTTCTGGACTGAGATGTCAGATGTTTTTCCTGGGATCTGTTTCAGCCACTCCTCCAGTTTGGGGGTTACTGCCCCTAGTGCTCCAATGACCACAGGTACCACTGAAGTCTTAACTCTCCAGGTCTTCTCCAGCTCTTCTCTGAGCCCTTGATATTTCTCAAGTTTCTCATGTTCCTTTTTCCTAATGTTACCATCATTTGGGATGGCTATGTCAACCACAACGGCTTTCCTCTGCTCTTTGTCCACCACCACAATGTCCGGTTGGTTCGCCATTACCATTCTGTCTGTCTGGATCTGGAAGTCCCAGAGGATCTTGGCTTGGTCATTCTCTACCACCTTTAGAGGTGTTTCCCACTTGGATCTTGGGACTTCCAGTCCATACTCTGCACAGATGTTCCTGTACACTATTCCAGCTACTTGGTTATGGCGCTCCATGTATGCTTTACCTGCCAGCATCTTACACCCTGCAGTTATGTGCTGGATTGTCTCAGGACCTTCTTTGCACAATCTACACCTGGGGTCTTGTCTGGTGTGGTAGATTTGGGCCTCTATTGCTCTGGTGCTCAAGGCCTGTTCTTGTGCAGCCAGGATCAGTGCCTCTGTGCTGTCCTTCAGACCAGCTCTTTCTAGCCATTGGTAGGATTTCTGGATATCAGCTACTTCAGCTATGTTTCGGTGGTACATCCCATGTAGGGGCTTGTCCTCCCATGATGGTCCCTCCAGCACGTCATCTTCCTTTGATGCCCATTGTCTGAGACATTCACTGAGCACGTCATCCGTTGGGGCCTTATCCCTGATGTACTTATGGATCTTGGATGTTTCATCTTGGATCGTGGCTCTCACGCTCGCTAGTCCTCGGCCTCCTTCTTTACGGCTAGTGTACAGTCTCAGGGTGCTGGACTTGGGATGGAACCCTCCATGCATGGTTAGGAGCTTCCGTGTCTTGATATCTGTGGTCTGTATATCTTCCTTTGGCCACCGTATGATTCCTGCAGGGTACCTGATTACTGGTAGGGCGTAGCTGTTAATGGCTAGGGACTTGTTCTTGCCATTGAGCTGACTTCTTAGGACTTGCCTTACTCGATGGAGGTATTTGGCTGTGGCTGCTTTCCTTGTTTCCTCGTCAAGGTTGCCATTTGCCTGTGGAATTCCAAGGTATTTGTAGCTGTCCTCAATGTCTGCTATTGTTCCTTCTGGGAGTGAGACCCCCTCTGTGTGGATTACCTTTCCTCTTTTAGTCACCATGCGGCCACATTTCTCAAGTCCGATTGACATTCCGATGTCAGAGCTGTAGATCCTGGTAGTGTGGATCAGGGAGTCAATGTCCCGCTCGTTCTTAGCGTACAGCTTTATGTCATCCATGTAGAGGAGGTGGCTGATGGTGGCCCCATTCCTGAGTTGGTATCCATAGCCCGTCTTGTTGATTATTTGGCTGAGGGGGTTCAGTCCTATACAGAACAGCATTGGGGACAGAGCGTCTCCTTGGTATATACCACATTTGATGGTCACGTGTGCAAGTGGCTTGCCATTGGCTTCAAGTGTGGTTTTCCACTGTTTCATCGAGTTGGCGATGAAGGTTCTCAGAGTCCCATTGATGTTGTACAGCCTCAAGCATTCAGTGATCCAAGTATGTGGCATTGAGTCATATGCTTTCTTGTAATCAATCCAGGCAGTGCTCAGGTTGGTACGTCTAGTTCTGCAGTCTTGGGTGACTGTTCTATCCACCAGGAGTTGATGTTTTGCTCCTCTGGTATTTTTACCAATCCCTTTCTGAGCAGTGCTCATGTATTGATCCATGTGCCTGCTGATCTTATCTGATAGTATGCCCGACATCAGCTTCCATGTTGTGGAGAGGCAGGTGATTGGCCGGTAGTTGGATGGGACTGTACCCTTTGATGGATCCTTCTGGATCAGGATCGTACGCCCTTGGGTTAGCCATTCAGGGTGAGTCCCATCCCTTAGCAGCTGGTTCATTTGTGCTGCCAGGCGCTCATGGAGAGTTGTAAGTTTCTTGAGCCAGTAGCTGTGGATCATGTCAGGGCCTGGTGCTGTCCAGTTTTTCATTCCTGAGACTCTTCTCTGGATGTCTGCCACTGTGATGGTTACTGGGTTCTGTTCGGGGAGCTTGCTGTGGTCCTTTCTCAGAGCCACCAGCCACTGTGCATCCTTCTTATGTGATGCCTCCCGCTCCCATATATCCTTCCAGTACTGTTCAGTTTCCAGCCTTGGTGGGTCTGCTCTGCTATTATTCCCCTGCCACTGAGCGTACACTTTCGCTGGTTGTGTTGTGAACAACCTGTTTATTCGTCTGGCTTCATTCTCTCTTGTGTACCTCTTTAGGCGGCTGGCCAAGGCTTGGAGTCTTTGTTTGGCAGTTTCGAGTGCTTCAGATATGGGCATATGGCTGTATTTCTTGGGAACTTGCTTTTTCATTGCACCTTTCTGGGCCTCTGTCATTTGGCTCACTTCTCTCCGTGCTATCTTGATTTTGGCCTCCAGCCTTCTCTTCCATGGTGGGCACTGTTGTGGTCGCATATGGTCATTCTTCTTGTAGCCAAGCATTTCTAGGATCACTGCTGCTGAGGTGTATATCAGCTCATTGGTTTCAGTGATGGTAGCCGTAGGAATTGTTGTCAATGCTGCATTCACATCTTCTAGGAGACTTTCTGAGGGTACTTCAGTTAGCCTCTGCAGTGTGTATCTAGGTTCCCGAGCATTCATTCTCACCGTGATCTTGTTCTTCAGGTCAGTTGCTGCCTCGTTCAGCTTGATTGTGCTTATTGGGGTTTCGTACCCAACCTCTGGGCTTTTACATGGATTTAACTCGTCTCTGACCTGGTGCTCTGGTTGGCCTTCGCTATGGCATTTGTGTTGTATCTCATCAATCTCGAGGTGTGATAGCAGGTGCCGTTTATGGATATTGGAACATTGAGCTACTAGTTGCTTGGCCGATAGTGTTGACTGTGGGTATTGAAGTTGCCACTGTTCCCGCATTCTCCGCATGTAACCCCTCTCGCCCGGGTTGCTGAAGTAGTAGCATTCCAACAGATCCTTATTCTCGCATCTCGCCCATTTGTGTCTTGTTCCAGTAGCCCATTTTTCATCAGGGTGCTCTGGTTCCCCAGCACCTGACGCAGACCTTGTTTGTCCGGGCGACGTCTGAGCCGGCATGTGTTTCGTTTCTTGCACTCTCATTATCTCTGAGGTAGGCGGTATCATTAAGGGTCTTGCCTAAGGACCCACACTGACTGCTGGTAAGGTAATCGCTCATTGCTCATATTGTGCCCCTGCCGGGAATCGAACCCGGGTCTTCCGTTTGTAAGTCATGTCACTTACTGATTGAGCTAGTCAGCCGTCTATATATATATATATATATATATATGTATATATATATATATATATATATATACATAATGGAGCCTCGGTTTTCGACCATAATCCATTCCAGAAGGCTTTTCGAGAAGTGAATCGTTCAAATTTCTATTCATGTTTTCCCATTACAAATAATGGAATAAAATGTAATCCGTTCCAAGCAAAAAAAAAAAAAAGAAAATCCCGCCTTTTTTAAGCATTTTTTCATTTGTGCATTATTGTCCGATCGCGCAACTGCAGCACACCGCCGAACGCGCAACCGTAGCGCGTCACCGACCGCGCAACTACACCGGGCTGGTCGCATTATTGTGACAGAGCCGTCGCTGAAATTTAGAAACGATTTTTAATGTCCTGATGTATTTTCCAAAATTTAAGTGGACCTCAGTGCGCAAGGAGCTTAATTTGGTCCGATCGCACAACCGCAGCGCGCCGGGCGTTCACTGTCGCATGGTTTAAGTGCGTCTTTGTGTTTTAGGATGGCTTTGTCACGTCTCGCCCCCAACTGCTCCACTATGTGTCTGTCTTGGTTTCTGTCTGTGTGCTCGCCCCTCCCCTCCTGTGTGCCCATGATCAGTGTGATTGTTCCCACCTGCCTCTCGTTACCTGTCGTGTATAAAAGTCCTGTCTGCCCCTCTCTCCCTGTCGGATCATTGGTTTGGGTATTGGTTTTGGTCTTTGGTTTTGGTTGCTGTCGTGTTGGTTGCTGTCGTTCGGTGTTGTCGTCCTGTCTTGATGCCGTCATGTCCTGCTGTCTTCTTGTTTCACGTCCCGGTCAGTCAGTCAAGTTATTGTTTGTTAAGTCATGTCAGTTTGCCTTTTGAGTTGCTTCAATAAACCCTGGTCCAAGCTGCACTTGGTCGTCCTGCTCCATGCTACACCCGACCGTGACAGAATGATCCGACCATCACAGCGGCCAGCGCTTGGACCACCCTTCACCACCAGCTCCCGCTGCGACGCCCGATCCACATCCGAGCATGTTCCAGCGCCATGGGCTTGCAGCCGCCATCGGATCTTGCTCCCGCGACGTCGGACTCGCGGCCACCACCGGGCTCCACAGCTGCCGTCGAACTTGCTCCCGCGACTCCGAACCCGCGGCCGCCATCGGAGTGCTTCTGGCGCCAGCGGCTTTGCGGCCGCGATCGGACTCTGGTGCCGCGACGCCGGACCCACGGCCGCCGTTGGAGTGCCTCCCGGCGTCATCAGACTCACGGCCGCCATCGGGCTCCACCCCAGCGTCGCAGGACCCGCGAACGTCGCCAGACATCCAAGCCAGCTGCGTCGGACCAGCGATCGTCCCTGGCTCCACTCCCACTGCTGCGGCGCGTGATGGCTCTTGCCGCCGCGCAGAGCCCCGCCTTCCGAATGTCGCCGATCACTGTACGGACTTTGTGAGTGGCCGCCGATCGCGGTACAGACTTCCCAAGTCGCCGCCCCAGAGCGGTTGTGTTTCCCCGAGTTTCCGCGGAGTGCGGTTCTGTTTCCCCAAGTCGCCGCCCGTGTGCTGTTGTGTTCCCCAAGTCGCCGCCCGAGCGCGGTTCTGTTCCCGAAGTCACCGCCAGAGTGCGGCTCTATCCCCTAGGTCACCGCCAGAGTGCGGCTCTGTCCCCTAGTGCACCGCCCGAGTGCGGATCTGTCCCCGCAGTCACCGCCCGAGTGCGGATCTGTCCCCGCAGTCACCGCCCGAGTGCGGATCTGTCCCCTCAGTCGCCGCCAGAGTGCGGCTCTGTCCCCTAGGTCACCGCCAGAGTGCGGCTCTGTCCCCTAGGTCACCGCCAGAGTGCGGATCTGTCCCCGCAGTCACCGCCCGAGTGCGGTTCTGTCCCCGCAGTCACCGCCCGAGTGTGGTTCTGTCCCCGAAGTCACCGCCAGAGTGCGGATCTGTCCCCGCAGTCGCCGCCAGAGTGCGGATCTGTCCCCGCAGTCGCCGCCAGAGTGCGGATCTGTCCCCGCAGTCGCCGCCAGAGTGCGGATCTGTCCCCGCAGTCGCCGCCAGAGTGCGGATCTGTCCCCGCAGTCGCCGCCAGAGTGCGGTTCTGTCCCCGCAGTCGCCGCCAGAGTGCGGATCTGTCCCCGCAGTCGCCGCCAGAGTGCGGATCTGTCCCCGCAGTCGCCGCCAGAGTGCGGATCTGTTCCCCGAAGTCGCCGCCAGAGTGCGGTTCGGTTCCCCCAAGTCGCCGCCCGAGTGCGGTGCGGTTCGGTTCCCCAAGTCGCCGCCCGAGTGCGGTGCGGTTCGGTTCCCCAAGTCGCCGCCCGAGTGCGGTGCGGTTCGGTTCCCCAGGTCGCCGCCCGAGTGCGGTGCGGTTCGGTTCCCCAAGTCGCCGCCCGAGTGCGGTGCGGTTCGGTTCCCCAAGTCGCCGCCCGAGTGCGGCGCGGTTCGGTTCCCCTAGTTTTTTTTTTGGGGACGTCGGGAGACGTCCCTAGTCGGGGGGGTTCTGTCACGTCTCGCCCCCAACTGCTCCACTATGTGTCTGTCTTGGTTTCTGTCTGTGTGCTCGCCCCTCCCCTCCTGTGTGCCCATGATCAGTGTGATTGTTCCCACCTGCCTCTCGTTACCTGTCGTGTATAAAAGTCCTGTCTGCCCCTCTCTCCCTGTCGGATCATTGGTTTTGGTATTGGTTTTGGTCTTTGGTTTTGGTTGCTGTCATGTTGGTTGCTGTCGTTCGGTGTTGTCGTCCTGTCTTGATGCCGTCATGTCCTGCTGTCTTCTTGTTTCACGTCCCGGTCAGTCAGTCAAGTTATTGTTTGTTAAGTCATGTCAGTTTGCCTTTTGAGTTGCTTCAATAAACCCTGGTCCAAGCTGCACTTGGTCGTCCTGCTCCATGCTACACCCGACCGTGACAGGCTTTACTGCTCCCACTTGCTTCCTTTGGAGGCATGATTAGAGTTGATGCAATCCTCAGAGTAATGAGAATGTAAAAACGAACGGAGTCAGTTGGCATGCGGGTCCTCTCGGCTCATCTCGCGAGGTTCGACAACCGAATTTCGTCCAACATCCGATGCAAAAAAATCTCAAATTTTTTGTTTGAATACCAATTTGTTCGAGAACCAGGACGTTCGAAAACCGAGGCTCCACTCTGTGTACATACGTGTACATATATATATATATATATATATATATATATATATATATATATATATATATATATATATATATATATATGTATAGTTTGCATGTTCTCCCTGTGCCTGCGTGAGTTTGCTCCAGCCACTCCAGTTTCCTCCCACATCCCAAAAACATGCTTGGTAGGCTGATTGAGCACTCCAAATTGTCCCTAGTGCGAATGGTTGTTTGTCTCTGTGTGCCCTGCGATTGGCTGGCAACCGGTTCAGGGTGTCCCACGCCTACTGCCCGATGACAGGCTGATGATAGGCTCCAGCACGCCTGCGACCCCGTGGGGACAAGCGGTATAGAAAATGGATGGATGGATGGATGGATGGATGGATGGATGGATGGATGGATGGACGGACGGACGGACGGACGGACGGACGGACGGACGGACGGACGGACGGACGGACGGACGGACGGACGGACGGATGGATGAGGCAACTGATTCTTTGTCTGTTCAAGTGTGTCAAATGTCAACGTGACTACAATTATGTATGTTTGTGTTGGATACGCATCAAACACACGCACACGCCTTAGCCCCAAGTCGACAATCCAAGCCGCTTATGATGCACTTATTCGAATTATGTCAATCTGGAATGCACACTACGTAAGATGATGAGTCATTGGACACAACTGCAAATTAGTTTAAGCATAGACTTTTACTGACGGAAGGAAGCAATTTTTCGGCTTCTCCCCAGTTTTGTGAGTTTTGTAGAGGAAGCAGTAGTTGTCGGATGTTTCCTAGGTGACGCCTGCGCTCGCATCAGTAAATATAAAACCATCTGCGCTTTAGCAGCAGGTCATACTGGGAACTTTTGAGTGTAGATTCGCTCGCATGCCGCTAACAGACGGAGTGCGGGCCTGTGAGGTCTCACACGGACAGGTGGTTGGCATTAGATCGACAGACGGTTGTGGGGGTGAGAGAGATTGTGAGGCAGCGGTGTGGACGCAGGCGGGAAGAGATGACAGAACGATGTGGGGACCACACAGAATTGAAAATGGTCTGCTTATGTCTTCAGAAGCCGGAGTGAGACCGAAGTAAAAAAAAAAAAAAGTGTAGATTGATTTTTTTGAATGTGTGTAAAGTAATGTTGGTCATTGTGGAAAGTACTCAATATTGCATGCTAGAAAGCCAAAATTAATGTTTTAATTTACATGAAAATGTGGAAAATACAATCTGACAACAAGAAACTAGCATTTGTTAACTGTCATTGAAAGACGCTGAAGTAACGATGCATCCGGTACAACTAGTTTGAGACCGAGTGCGATACTCAGTACAGATACTTGACAATTTCTGATATAGTACATCTTGTAATTGTGACGAAAATGTGTTTTACTTTTATCAAATATTGTTCATAGACACAAACCTTTATAGAACACAGAATATGTTTTGCTCAAATGTAACAATCATTATGATGACTGACTTCATTTCAAGGGGCATTGCTAAGGTACCGATACCTGATACTGGTATCCGCATCAGTTTATGAAACTCACGAAGGAGAACCAAAGAACACTAACACAAAACATCAGTGTCATAAACAATATTAAACATTGACAGATCAATTTACTGTGCAGTAAAGTTTGTGTACACAACTCAGAACAGTAACCCCAGCGCTAACAAAACATCACATGTATTACTTTGGAAACAATAGCGACAGTTTTTTTTTCCTTTTGTCTCTGCCAGTAAAAGATGAATTTCACATCCCGGGAAAATTTAATAACTATCCATCAATCTCATGCATACTTCATTTTTTCAAGAGAATCAATTGAAAAGAAAACAAACATTCATTTATTAATTTAATTTATTTATTTTAAATCTTTTTTTTTTTAAACAGATTTTTTCTTTTACTATTTGATATGGTAGACATGCAAGCAAAGGCTTATTCTTATTCTTATGCTTAGTTTTTCTCCCTTCGGTTAAACTGTATCTATTTATTGTATATAACATATTTCGCAGAGCTTTAAATTGCATTAAAGAAGCATTGCTGAGCACTAAACTTGATTTGTTACAATAAAAGACTTTCAAGTCTGTGTACACTTAATTTCTTCAAAACGTTAATATCTTATGTTTTATCTCCTCAGTGGCTCTGCACAGTGGGAATAATTCACGGTAACTGCTTAGTGCATTTACCTCTTCAATACAGTTGAGAATATTCAAAGGAAGCCATGCACGCGTGCATGCGTAACCTGAGGTCTGACGCATAGCACACCTAATTCTGAGCACAGCGTAAGTCATGCGTCATGGAAAAATGACGTGTCCCCAAGATTGAGATTTGGCCCAAAGGTGAAAGAAGACAGCTTGGGTTCAGTAGTCTTCCTCGGTGCTTAGTTTATTTTGTGTCCCTTTCAAAAATGTCATGTAGAGTCAACTTTAAATAAATGAGACCCTGGATTGTAAGGTCTGCGCTTGTTGCTTTTCTAGAATCAGTCAATCAAGCAAAAAGAAATAATCCAAATGAATGACAGCAAATATGTGTAACAAACTTTAAAATGTGGGGGGGGGGTTGTAAAACAACCCATTATTGCCACATTTTTTTGCTTCAGTTCAGTGGACATGGTGCTGCTCCTTCACATTTGTGTAACTTAGCCAGCTGGATGCAGTATATTACAGACATGGAGTTAAATGAAGGACATACTCTCACACTTGCTGAGTAAGTCTTCGCAGAGGATAAATAATATATGCCTGTGAGTATTGCTGGATTATCTACATGTGTGACTGCAGAGTTTGCTTAGATATCCATGGAAAGGGTTATAACACTGCCAGACTGATGCTATTTGTCAACCTGGCTATGGCATTTTTCATTGTTTGTTATCATTCAGCTAAATCACATATGTCAGAGTCAAGGCCCGCGGGCCACATCCGGCCCGCGAGAAGGTTTTTTACGGCCCCTGGGATGATCTTGATTTATTATTAGAACCGGCCGGCAGACCGCAGCAAGCCGGAAGCCCGCAGATCTTTTACACGCACCATTTGTCGGATTCCCTTACAGCAGGAGTGTCAAAGTCAAATGGACGGAGGGCCAAATAAAAAATTTAGCTACAAGCCGAGGGCCGGATTGATCGAATGTTCATTGAAATGTTTTTAAATGACGCATATAGTCTAGTGAACCTAATTGAACCTACTGAAAACCTAACAAATATATTCCAATATGATCAGATAAATAAAGCAATATTTTCTTATGGCTCTGTCAGTAATCTTTCATTTTCAACAGACACAAAAGACAAATTTCCTTTATATAAAAAATCCCCATAACATGAACATTAAATGAAAGAAACCTGTATTGTTTAAGGCACCATCAGTAACCTATATTTTATATTTTAGCAAAAGTGGGCTAAATTTACTTCAAAGAAAAAAATAATAGCAATTTTCTATCATCCACTCAACTGAAATATTTTTAAAATATAATTGGATTGAAATACAATAAAATAAAGTGCAAAAATCTATTAATCAAAAACAACACTTTCCTCAAGGAGAAGTAACATGCAGTGAAAACAAATATTAAACTTTAACTTTTAAACTTTCTATTTTAGCAAAAGTGGGCTAAATTTACTTCAAAGAAAAAAAAATCTGCGTCTTTCGTTTCATAATGTCATCTCAGATTATACTCTTTCAGTACCGCCACACTTTCTCCACACAGAAGACACACAGGTTTTCCAGCTACCTCCGTGAACATATACTCCAACTCCCACCTTGTTTGAAACCCCCCGGTTCTCAGTGTCCACCTTCCTTTTTGCCATTTTTGATGGGTATCTGAAAGTTAATTTTACAGTTATGCTGACGACTGCTGTGCTAATAATAAACACTGAAATGAAGCAGCGTACTGCTCGGTGCGTCACCGTTGCATTGTGGGAAATGTAGTATTGGTGCGTGTAAAAGATCTGCGGGCTTCCGGCTTGCTGCGGTCTGCCGGCCGGTTCTAATAATAAATCAAGATCATCCCAGGGGCCGTAAAAAACCTTCTCGCGGGCCGGATGTGGCCCGCGGGCCTTGACTCTGACATATGTGCCTTACAGTAAATACGCAACATGTGCTGCAACAGCTTTGCTGCAGTGGGCTTTGCTGACAGGTGGAACAAAGATTTTTTTGTTCAACTAGATGAAACTACACAACTCCCTTAGTGCTCCAACTTCCCCCTGTCTTTGTTCTCAAAAGTTCCTTCATTTGTTAATCGGCCACCCTCTATAGCTCGTTGCCTCTCCCCATCCCTTGATATTCCCGACTTCTTCCTCTCCCTCCTTCATCCTTTTCTGGGTCCCACAGACATGCCGGAGATTTTGGATTCTCAACAGCAAAGGGGAGTCATAAGTAGAGCCTTGCCAAAAGATTTAACACTTGTCTTGTGCGGATTGTTCAGCGTCAAGGTCATAAGAAAGTCTGGAAAACATGTTGAGTCATAGTATTCGTCCCAGCTACGAGGCCTCCCACATCTGCCGGGTAAGTACTGGGAGGGTCATCAGGAAGTGGAGTGGGCTTGGCTCTGGCTAGTGAAGATGGATCATAGAAGGCCTTATTAGTGTGGTCACGGTGCTTTTAATGTGGTTTTGCTTCTCTTGCCAGAAGAACCTCTCATGGCCGGAGTGTTCCAAAACAGAAGTCAAGTTTATTATGGGGGATATAAATTGAGTTGCCTGTAACAACATCGTAAGCCAACATGTCAGGGATCACTTTCATTAATGTCTCATTGCTCTCAAAGTGTGATAAATCCAAAGTGAGAATTTTGTGGGTTATGGAAGAATGACTGCTATTCCACTTGATTTTAAAAGATGATCATTTCTTTTCCAGAGTAAGGAATAGTCCATGAGACATTATGGTATGGTCATTAATTTAGCAACTAAAAATATGTGCTTTGGGGTTTTATTTCTCCGACACACACCTGGGGAAGATTGAGCATTAGGAAAAGCAGCTGAAGGTAAATGTGAGTTGTGTACATGAAATTACAAATTGAAAAACAAGACAGTGTCAAATGAAGCACTGGTGGGACTTTGTTCAGCGGTGCTTCTTAAAAATTTTGTACAACCTTTGCTCTCAAAGTACCATCATTGAATTTTTTTTTTCAAACCCAGATAATTCTTCAGACACTGCTGATGAGGATTCATTAGGTGTTTCCTGAAAGGGGTGTGTAGAAATGTTGAAAACAAATTTTAACATCCTGTAAAAAAATCGGAAAACACCTCAAAGTCAATTATCTGGCCTGATACCTATAGGGTCCATGCATATTTCAGAGGGGGGCAGTGCCCCTGTGGCCCCCTTCCTCTACTTCCGCCTGTGGATTTAATTCCCACCAAGTATGATTGTTTGATACTGTATCATTATGCGCAGTTTGAATATTACCACGGCACTTAAAGGGTATGTCAAAGTCAAAGTCAAAGTCAGCTTTATTGTCAATTTCTCCACATGCCAAAGACACACAAAGAAACCGAAATTTCGTTCCCCCCTATCCCACGGTGACAAGACATGGCTCACAACAGACAAACAAGTAAACAAGTATAACAAAAGTGTGCTGAATAAATAATGAATAAATAACACAACAATAAATAAATAAATAAATAAATAAATAAGAGGAGCAGAAAAAAAAGGAGCAAGTGCGCGTACAGCAGACATTCACGAAAATAGCGCAACAGTGCCGCACGCTACGCAGAAGGGGGTAGCGAGTTCAGGGCCCTAACAGCCTGGAGAAAGAAGCTGTTGGCGAGTCTGGTGGTGCGGGAGCACAGGCTCCTGTACCTCTTCCCAGAGGGCAGAAGGTCAAACAAAGAGTGAGCCGGGTGACTCACATCTCTGGCAATCGAGGTTGCCTTGCGGGCGAGATGGGAGGTGTAAATGTCCTTCAGGGAGGGGAGCGAAGCACCAATAATCTTAACAGCCGTATTCACTATGCGCTGCAGGGCCTTCAAGTTCTGTTCAGTGCAGTTACCACCCCAGACAGCGATGCAACTGGTGAGGACGCTCTCAATATTGCCACGGTAGAATGTAGACAGGACTGCCTGAGGAGCACATGCACGCCTGAGCTTCCGCAGGAAGTACAGGCGGCGCTGAGCTTTCTTTGCCAGTGACGAGGTGTTTGCGGACCAGGAGAGGTCCTCACTGATGTGCACCCCCAGGAACTTGGTGCAGCTCACCCTCTCCACCACAGCACCGTCGATGATCAGCGGCAAGTGTGTTGTGTGACCCTTCCGGAAGTCAACAATGATTTCCTTGGTCTTATTGACGTTCAGCAGGAGGTTGTTGTCCCTGCACCACGTGGTCAGAAGGTCAACTTCCGACCTGTACCGAGTCTCGTCGCCCTTCGTGATGAGACCCACCAGAGTCGTGTCGTCAGCAAACTTCACTATGCGGTTGTCGCTGTAGGTCGCAGTGCAGTCATGCGTCAGCAGGGTGAAGAGCAATGGACTGAGCACGCAGCCCTGGGGGGCCCCCGTGCTCAGCGTGATGCTGGCGGAGATTTTGTCACCAACACGCACTACCTGAGGCCTCTGACAGAGGAAGTCCAGTATCCAGTTGCAGAGGGAGGTACTGAGGCCCAGCTCGTCGAGTTTGCAGATGAGTCGCTGCGGCACAATGGTGTTGAAGGCAGAGCTTAAGTCCACAAACAGCAACCTCACATATGAGTCATTTCTCTCCAGATGGGTGAGGGCCGAGTGGAGGGCAGAGCAGATGGCATCCTCAGAGGACCGCTTGGCACGGTACGCGAACTGGAAAGGGTCAATGGTGGGGGGGAGAACGGATTTGATGTGCTCCATGACAAGCCGCTCAAAGCACTTCATGATGATGGGCATCAGTGCCACGGGGCGGTAGTCATTGAAGCAGGACGGTGCAGGTTTCTTTGGCACAGGAACGATGGTGGCAGCCTTGAAACACGAGGGGACGATGGCCTGCTGCAGGGAAACGTTAAAGATGTCCGTGAAGACACCCGACAGCTTCCCAGCGCAGTCCTTCAGCGCTCGACCCGGGATGATGTCAGGGCCCGCCGCCTTACGGGTGTCAATAGCGGCAAGCGCCCTCCTCACACCGTCGGCAGAGAGGCGCAGGGGCTGCTCGTGTGGGGGGGGAGTGGTCTTCAGCGGGCAAGTGCTGTTCTGGGCGTCGAAGCGAGCAAAGAAGCGGTTCAGATCGTTCAGCAGACGGACGTCGCCCTCACAGCTCCTCGGCGCGGGCTTGTAGTCCGTGATGGTCTGAATGCCCCGCCAAAGGCTACGTGCGTCCTTGCTGTCCTTGAAGTGGGTGGAGACCTTGCACGAGAACGCCTTCTTCGCTTCTTTGATGCCTCGGGACAGGTCCTCTGAAAGCCTTGTCCCTGGCCCTCAGCAGTCTGAGGACAGCCCCTGTCAGCCACGGCTTCCAGTTCGCGCGAGTGACGACGGATTTCGAGCAAGTCACATCATCGATGCACTTCGTGATGTAAGAGGTAACAGAGTCAGTATACTCCTCTATGTCCCTCCGATCGTTGTAGGTGGCTGCCTGCTTAAACAAGCACCGAGTGGTCCATGGTAATACGTCCTCTGAGCTTTATAATGTTACGTGTGGTGTCCCACAGGGATCGGTACTCGGACCGATTTTATTTAATATTTATATGATTCCGCTTGGGGACATAATACGTAAATATAATATTAGTTTTCAATGCTACGCGGATGACACCCAATTATATATGCCGTTATCGATGACAGATCCACAGGACTGCTGTAATCTCGAGGCGTGCCTTGCGGAGATTAAGCAATGGATGTCTCTCAACTTCCTTCGTCTTAACCCGGATAAAACTGAGATGTTGATAATTGGTCCTACTCGTTATCAACATTTATTTAAGGAAACCACTATAACTATAGATAACCGTACTATCACTCAGAGTGATACGGTAACTAATCTCGGGGTAATATTTGACCAAACGCTCTCCTTTCAAAAACACATTAAGAATATAACCAGGATTGCATTTTTTCACCTTCGTAATATTGCTAAGATTCGTCCTATCCTCTCGACCGGGGATGCGGAAACTATTATACATGCGTTCGTCACGTCGCGCTTGGACTACTGTAATGTATTATTCTCTGGTCTTCCTAAATCCAGTATTAAAAGTCTACAGTTAGTGCAAAATGCCGCTGCGAGGCTGCTCTCACGGTCAAGAAAATTTGATCACATTACCCCAATATTAGCCGAATTACATTGGCTCCCGGTCCATTTAAGATGTGACTTCAAGGTTCTTCTACTAACCTATAAAGCACTGCATGGCTTAGCGCCTTCATATCTCATCGACCTAGTCGTTCCTTACGTTCCGTCTCGTAACCTTCGTTCGCAAAACGCTAGTCTTTTAGTTATACCGAGGGCCAAGAAAATGTCTGCAGGGTCTAGAGCATTCTCTATTCGGGCTCCAGAGCTTTGGAATGCCCTACCAATGGATATTAGAACTACTACCTCAGTAGAAACATTTAAGACACGTTTAAAGACACATTTCTATGAGATGGCCTTTAACTAACTTGTGATGGCCGATTTGGCCGGAGTTTGTTCTGTTCTCTCTGCCCACCTCCTCCCCGGCCGGGGAGGGGGTTAGGTGGCTCAAAAGCTGATAACGGCTGGCTGGATTCTCGGGGACCAGTTCGGGATGGGGGAGCTGCGGCTCGGCCCCCTTGAGGACACTGCCAGGACAATCGAGGGCACCTCCGACATCCATTTTTTTTCATTGATTTTCATATTATGTATTACTTGTGCACTCTCTGCATCCTTCATCGGCCGCCCTCTCCCCTCCCTTACGGACATCTACACTACCCGCTGCCTCAGCAGGGCTAAGGCCATCTCAGCGGACAGCTCCCACCCTGGCTCCGCCCTGTTTGACCTGTTGCCCTCTGGAAGACGCTACAGGCAAATGAAGACCAGGACAAACAGACTCAGAAACAGTTTCTTTCCCCAAGCCATAGCCGCCCTCAACTCCAGCCGACACTGATGACACTTTCCTCCTGCACTATTACTGCACTTTGTCCGCACTACTGTTTCTGATTATTTCATCTACTTTTCTACTAGTCGATTACTTGACTGTTACTTGTGTCTACCTCATGCACTGGATGGAGGTCTCCAATTTCATTGTACTATGTAGAATGACAATAAAGGTTTTCTGATTCTGATTCTGATTCCATTACAACCTGGTGATCCTGAAAGGGGGATCCTTCCATCTGTGGTCCCTTCTCAAGGTTTCTCATTTTCCCCTGGCAGGGGTTTTTTGAGTTTTTCCTTGCCCTTTTGGGAGCTTATGATCAGGGGATGCTTTGAGAATAATTGTCAATTTTGGCTATGTGAACCCCTTTGAGACTGTTTGTGATTCAGGGCTATACAAATAAACTTGACTTGACTTGACAAGTCCCAGTCAGTGGTGTCGAAGCAGTCACAAAGTGCATCGGAGGCACCCTCAGGCCACACTCGAACCTGCCTCCGAACCGGCCTGGATGCCTTTACCAATTGTCTGTATGCGGGCAAAAGCAAAACGGTGAGATGGTCAGAAAGCCCCAGATGGGGGAGGGGGGTGTCAACAGTCAGCTTGAGTTTTTATAAAATTTGAGAGGTTCTCAGACCGCACAACTGAGTTTACTCGCTGTGTACTACTGACTGACTGATTTTCAGATTCTCATGTCCATGGTTTCTTAAAGTTATTGACATGAAAGTCAAGCCAGATGCAGAAAGACAAAGGTCTAACTACTTCAAGGATTTCTGATTCAAGACAGATTCCTTTTACTGGGGACTGTAAAATGTAAATGGCTTGCCACAACTTTGTTGACTTAGAATATTTGAAGCTGTCGAGAATTATAGCATTATATCTTAAGCTTCAGGAAAAAATTAATACTGTTTTTTTTTTTCCAATTTTGATTTTGGAAGATAGGAAGAAGCCAGAGTACCCGGAGAGAGGCAAGACATGGCCAGATTTGAAACCCCAAGCTCAGAATTTTGAGGCAGAGAGTCTAACCACTCGTTCACCATGCCGCTGGCCTATTTAATTTTGTGAAATTCTTAGATAATACCATAATACAATAATGTAATGTGCAATTGATCCCCGGGCTTTTTTTTTTTTTTTTTTTTTTATGAAGGCACCAGTTGGCAGTAAAATAAATGTTTGTATGACATGTCATTTTATTAAAATGTTAACAACAGCTTTGTTGGATCAGGAGGGTGGTGTTTTTTATATTACATTTGACAGACTTGTTTGTCTGGTTTATTATTGTAAAATCCGGCCTGACGATTTTGTCAGTAGGAGTAGAACGAAACTTGTTTTAATACCATTCATTAGTTCGGTTTACCCCTATGAGGTGAATTCCTTACCCCTATGAGGTGAATTCCTTTAATTTTCAATTACTATGTCATTTACCCCTAAAATGAACTTTTTACTTGTTGGCTTTGAAATTCTGGTGCAGTACAAACGGATTTATTGTCACAGATTTCAAAGCGGGTGTGCTGACCTTTCATCCCTCACAATAATAATTTCCACTTGAGGACAGAAAAAGGAAATGCGTTGGCCTCATTGGATGAGCGATACATTGAGTGAAAACGTTTAGCTTCCACTCTATTTGCTCGTTCTTTCGCCACAGCTGTCATGCTGACTTTCACACCTTCCGATTATCTGAAGCTGCTGTCATCACCTGCCAACGTGAGCTATGTTTGCTGGAGGAAGCCTTTTTTTTTTTATAATTGCAGTATCACATGTTAAGGGATACTCAATGGACAACGGGTTTCATCACGCTTTTGACACAACATTTCATGGTAGCAAAAGCCAAACAAGCACCAAACATGAAATTGTGTCATCGGCTAGCTAGTATTTGTCAAATTGAGGCTGCCTTCCCCTGCCTTGGGGCCAAGTAATTACCTTCCTCTCTTGTCTCCCTAACAATTCCTTTTTCAGGTCATAAACAAGCACTTAGCAGACTTAGATCGGAGGTGTCAGGGGCCAAATTTTGCCCGCAGTGTAATTATATTTGTCCCATCATCATCATCATCATCATCGGTTTAAAGTCCGTTTTCCAGGCACCGCTGGGTTGGACTGGGTTCTTGATATGGCTTTCTTTCACCGGGAACGGTCCATGGCCATCTCGTGGTTGATGCCGAGCGCCTTCATGTCGGCTGACACGGTCGTCTGCCAGGTCTTTTTAGGTCGGCCACTGGGTCTTGTTCCCTCTACGTTATACGTCATAACTTTCTTCACCTAGTCGTTCTCGTCCTTCCTCACTACATGTCCGTACCATCGCAGTCTGCCTCTCCTCACCACATCCACTATGGCCTCCACTCCCATCTTCTTTCTCAGCTCTGCACTGGTTTTTTTCTCCCTCATTGACACACCACACATACATCTGATCATCCTCATTTCTGCTCTGTTTAGTTTTTCTTTGTAGTCTGTTTTCAGGGCCCATGCCTCACTTCCGTACGTCATACTACTTCTGAAGCAGGCTGAGTACACTTGGCCTCTCATCTTCAGGGATGGGGCCTTAGATGTTAAGAAGAGCATGAGTTCCCTGAATTTCTTCCACCCGCTTCTCACCCTTGTGGTCACTGCTAGGTCCACACCCCCCCCCCCACCCCACCCCCCCCATCAGGATTATGTCTCCAAGGTAACAGAAGCTGTCCACCACCTCGTACACCTCCCCATCTACTATGAGCCCCTCTTGCTCAGCTGGGTCTGCTTGGGCGACTTCTCCCCTGCACCGCTTGCATTTGAAGGTCTCACTTGCAGCTAGTAGGCTGCCTTTTACTCCGCTGCATCTCCGGTGTACCCATCTCTGACAACCCTTGCACAGGATAGAGTTGGCTTGCACCCCCTTCCCGCAAACTCCACATGGCCATGCTCCTGACTGTGGTACCACTCCCAGGCCAGCACCACCGACCATGACCTTTGATTTTGCCGCATTCACCTTCATTCCTTTCACTTCCAGGCAGGTCTTCCAGCCTGCTAGCTTCCTAGCTAGGTCTTCTCGACTGTGAGCCATCAATACCAGGTCATCCGCGTAGAGCAGCTCCCATTGTAGTCCACCCCTCACTTCCCTCGATACCACATCCATCACGATAGCAAACAATAATGGGGTGAGCACCGATCCCTGGTGCACCCCTACCCTTACTTCAAACCCATTACTGTCGCCAACTACTGTACTAACAGCTGTGCATGCTCTGCAGTAGAGAGTCATCACAGCCTTAACCAGTCCCTCTTCCACGCCCGACTTCCTTAGGGCCCATCTCACCACCTCCCTTGGCACCCTGTCGAATGCTTTTTCCAGGTCAACAAAAGCGAAGTACAACCTCTTCTTCTTCTCCTGGTGTTTCTCCTGCATCTGTCGGATGACAAAAATTGCGTCTGTTGTACCTTTACCAGGCATGAAGCCATACTGCATCTTGTCCACCTCTACCCGTGACCTCACCCTCCTTTCCAACACCCTCTCTAACAGCTTCATTCCATGCTCCAGCAGCTTTATGGCCCTGTATGACCCGCATGCAAGTGGGTCCCTTTCCCTTTGAATAGCGGCACCAGGACGCTTCTTGTCCAGTCCTCCGGAATGTGTCCCTGAGCGATGACACTGTTACACAGGTCAGTCATCCACTGCACACCGACGTCTCCCGCTGCCTTTAGCATCTCTGCCACCACTCCAGATGGTCCATCTGCCTTTCCATCCTTCATGGCCCTCATGGCTTTCCCCACTTCTGTTCGCGTGATCAGGCCACATTCACCCTCCACTTCGTCGCATCCCACCTCTCCATCCCAGTCATTCTTCACATTTAGCAGCTTCTCCATGCACCTTCGCCATACTTCCTTCAGTCCTCTGTTGTCTGTCATGATGTTGCCATCCTCATCCTTTACACTGTTTGCAGCGGTCACATCACGCCTCTCCTTAACCATTTGCTTTGCTATCTTGAAGAAGCTCTTTCGTCCTCTCTCACTCTCCAATTCACTTGCAAATTATTTCCTCTTGGTCTCTTGGGCCTCCCACACTGCTGTCCGTGACGCCCTCCTTGCCTCTACATACCGCGATCGGTCTGCCTCTCTTTTAGATTTCTTCCATACTTTATGGCACCTCCTCTTCTCATTCACCGCTCTTTCAACGCTGTCATTCCACCACCATGTCTCTCTTTGTCTTGCTTTACCCTTTGACCATCCGCACACCTCCTCTGTAGCCTTCTTCATTGCCTGCCACTTGCCATCCACACCACCCGACTCCATCATCTCCTCCATTTCTTCTGCTATATGCTCAATCTTCTCCCTAAACTCGTTTTTACTCCCTGCGCTATGTAGCTTCCACACCTTCAACTTGGGAGGATGCTTCTTAGCCCCCACCTTCTTGATTCGCAGAGTTAGGTCTCCGATGACTAAGCGATGCTGAGACACACACTCTTCTCCGGCGATTGCCTTGGCATCCCTGACCAGGACGCGGTCCTCCTTTCTGACCATGATGTAATCTAATGTGCTCTTGTAGCCACCCGAACTGTATGTTACTAATTTGGCTTCTTCCTTCTTGAAAAGCGTGTTGCACAGCACCAGCTCCAGTGCGTCGCCGAACTCTAGGATCCTCTCTCCTTCTGCGTTCCGCATGCCGTACCCCTGTCCCCCATGTACCCCCTCAAAGCCATCTGACTCCCTCCCTACGTGTCCATTCAGATCACCTCCCAGAATTATGACCTCATTCTGGGGGATCCCTGACAGCACCATGATGGCCTTGTCCCAGAACGCATCCTTCTCGTCCTGACTTCTGCCAATTTGAGGGGCATAGATTGAAATTACGTTTGTCAGGCACTTCCCAACGATCAACTTCACAAAGATGATCCGCTCAGTTACCCTGCTAATGCTTAGCACTTGATCTATCCACTTTTCAGCGATAAGTACTCCAACACCACCAGTCCCTTCATTGCAGCCTTGCCAGAAGAACTTGTACCTTCTGCCGATTGCACCCAGTATCCTTGCACTTCCACCCTTCCATCTCGACTCCTGGACACAGCAGACATCCACCCTTTTCCTGTGTAGAGCCTCAACCACCTCCCCGGATCGGTGCGACATGCTGCCGATGTTCCATGTAGCCACCCTAACACGTGCCTCCTGCCCCTCTCTATTCCGGTTCAGGCCTCCCCGCAGTCCATCGGGCTGAGAGCCGTCATATCAACCTGCGGTTTGGCCTCCTTTTCCATCATTCTTTTTGTCGTAGGCTGATGAAAATGCCCACGGGGTACTTAAGGCTGTACCCCGCCTCTTTTGTGTTTGTCTAGCCATACTGAGAATATTTTTGGAGCAAAGGTTTTTACAGTCGGATGCCCTTCCTGATACCAACCCAAGGGGAAATTGATTTTCTGTAGGGGTTGACTCCCTTAGCCCATTCCTCTCCAGAGGAGCCCACTGGGCAGTGGTACTATTTAACCCATAGTTGGGGGCTGGTTCGTGGGCACCAGGGCATGTCCACACACTGGTGGGCCTGTGTGCCGCACGTCTAGGGCCCAGACCTCCTCCGAGTCCCTTGTAGTTTTGCCTGGGTCCGTGTTGTACCCAGTTACCATGTGTCGCCGCGTGGAGGCACTACATAGGGCTTGCTGTTAGAGAGGCTATGTACTGGCAGGGAGAGACTTACGCACTCGGCTCTCCCATTCGCATACTTCTAGCCAGCGGTGAGGGTTGACAGTGAGAAGTGACATGCACTGGGCACTCCACCAACACACTAGACGCATCACAACGACCCGACTTGGCCTTATGAAGTCAGACACACTATGAAGTCAGACACACTGTGAAGACAAATTGTGCATCGACTTTGTGTCAATACTAAAATGACAAATTCCTCACTTTTCAAAAATAGAGATGTTTCTAGCAATTTTTATTACCCTTCATCTTTTTAAAATTTGGAACAGTTCTTACTAGACTCTAGTTTACAAACTAGTTATTCATCAGTTTATTGTGTAACCTACACTGTATATAATATGAGTGTGTGTGTGTTTATGACACAGGGCGTGTGATGCGTCAGTGCAGTAGTGTTGGAGTAGTTGGCCTGTAGTTTGTGCATGCTGCATGCTGCCTCTGCTTGCCACTTTTCTGCTTTCAGCTACCGCCACCGGCTAGCCGTCTGTTTCCGGGGGTGTGGCATGTAGGCCCACCGGTGTGTGGACATGCCCTACTGCCCATCAACCACTGTTCCGGCTGTGGGTAAACAGCTCCAGCTATGGGTAAATAGTAAAGACCTCAACGGTGGACCAGGCGGAGGATGATGGCTGACCTAAGGGGTGGCGTCACAATGGCTGGGAAGGTGGATGAAGGCTGCAGCAGAAAAGGGTCACCAGTTGTCTTGGTCTCCTTGCCACTGGACTCTGACCCTGATCTGTCAAGAACAGTGTGGTGACTGTCTGTGCACCAGTCTCCCCACTCTAAACAAAGTCACACACAGGCGTCTTTTTCAGGGAATCCACCTTACATCCCGGATTAAAGTCCTGTGGCGACCGGTAAGTGGCAACGGGGGCAGGATTGTGAAGTCTGGAAGCCCCTAGTCACAAGTTGGCACATCAGGCGGTGGATGTTAGATGATCGTTGGGCTCTTGGACCGAGCCAGAAGAGCTCTTCGGTAGCTGCATCCACGACTGAGCAGCCCTTTTTAGGATCCACTCTGCTCACCCCTGTGGGGGAAGGGGCTAGAAAAGGTGCCCTAAACATAGCCTGCCTCAAACCTCCCGACTGGATTACCGCGTTCAGAGGGATCACCAATATGCGGTCGAAAACACAGAAACATGAATTTTGGAGCATGGAATGTGCGCACACTAATGGACAGTGTAACCAGTGATAGGCCGGAGAGGAGAACCGCCATCATTGCCAGGGAACTGAGAAGATGCCGGATTGACATAGCTGCTCTTTCAGAAACCCGACGGGCAGAGGAAGGTCATCTGAAGGACGAAAAGGGTGATACACTTTCTTCTGGAAAGGAAAGGCCACAGATGAGCCTAGGATCCATGGGGTTGGTTTTGCCATCAAGAACCAACTGATCAGTCAGCTCTCTGAACTCCCTGTGGGAATCAGTGAGCACCTGATGACACTCCGTCTGGTGCTGGCCAACAACCAGACGGCAACAGTTCTTAGTGCTTATACACCTACCCTCATTTCCGATGAGGACAAAAAAGAGGCCTTCTATGCCTGTCTGGATGAGGTATTGTCAAAAATCCCCAAGGAGGACAAGATTATTATATTGGGAGATTTCAATGCCAGAGTGGGCCGTGACCACCACCTCTGGAAGGGTACCATTGGAAAGGAAGGCATTGGAAACATCAACTCAAACGGGGTTTTGCTTCTTAGCAAATGTGCTCAATATGACCTTATCATCACCAATACCATCTTTCGCCAGAAGAACAAACTCAAGGGCTCATGGAGACACCCTCGCTCTAAACAATGGCATCTTATTGACTATGTCATAGTCAGAGCCAGGGATCAGCGCGACGTAAGCATCACAAAAGCCATGAAGGATTCAGAGGCCTGCTAGACAGATCAGCGCCTGATACGATCCACGATGTCCATCAGACTCAAGAGGAAGAGGAGACTTCAAAGACAGGCTCACTCCAGAGCTAAGGCTGACGTCCAGAGCCGGGTGAGACAGATTAAAAACTCCTGGTGGACAGAAAGGGCACTGGAAATCCAGAGTTTGGCAGACTCTGGTGACACCAGAGGCTTTTTCAGTGCTACCAAGGCTGTCTACGGCCCAAGCCATCACGGCCAAAACCCCCTGCGTTCTAAAGACGGGCAGGAACTGTTGAAGGACAATGAGTCCATAAACAACCGGTGGAGAGAGCACTTTCAGGAACTCCTCAACCGTGACAGCACAACTCAGTCAGATTTCCCCAGTCACATCCCTCAGAGTCCCATCAGGGAAGACATGGGTGAACCTCCCACTTTAGCAGAGGTTCAAGATGCCATCAGGAGCCTGAAGAAAAACAAGGCCTCTGGGCCAGATGGGATCCCAGCTGAGGTCCTAAAGGAAGGTGGACTAGAGCTCCAGCGCCACCTCCATTCCCTCTTTCTGAAGGTCTGGGAAAAAGAAGTAGTCCCCTCGGAGCACAGGGATGCTCTGATAGTGACCATTTTCAAGAAAGGGGACAAAGCGGAATGTGGAAACTATAGGGGCATCTCGCTCCTTTCAACAGTTGGCAAAGTACTTGCTCGTGTTCTTGCCAACCGCCTACTGCCACTGTCTGAGGAAGTTCTCCCAGAATTGCAGTGCGGTTTTCGCCCAGCTAGAGGCACTGCAGACATGATTTTTACAGCACGCCAACTCCAGAAGAAATGCCGTGAGCATAAACAGCCTTTGTTCATGGCTTTCATAGACCTGACAAAGGCCTTTGACTCGGTGGATCGCCAGGCCCTATGGAGCATCCTTCTGAGGTATGGTTGCCCGGATAAATACGTCAGAATACTGCGTTTATTACATGACGGAATGACAGCCACAGTGCTCAACAACAGCTCCTTGACTGAGCCTTTCACTGTAGAGACAGGGGTCAAACAGGGATGCATCATTGCACCCACCCTGTTCTCTGTCTTCAGTGCCGCCATACTCCACCTCATCAACGAAAAACTACCACACGGAATCCCAATTTGGTACAGAACTAAAGGCAGGCTCTTCAACCTTAACAGGTTCAAAGCCAAAACCAAGATCAGAACCACCACGGTTGTGGAGCTCCAGACGATAATGCCATTGCAGCACACTCTGCAGAAGACCTCCAGGGCATCCTGAACTCCTTCGCTAAGGCATACAGAGCCCTGGGTCTGACCGTGAACATCAAGAAGACCCAGGTGCTACATCAGCGTATGCCAGACTCCGGAAAAGAGTCTTTGAAGACTGAGACCTCCGGGCTGACACCAAGCTCCTGGTTTACAAAGCTGTGGTTCTCCCCACCTTACTTTATGGGGCAGAATCATGGACAACCTACAGCAGGCACCTAAGAGCTCTTGAACAACACCACCAGAGAACCTTGAGGAAAATACTCAGGATCAAATGGGTGTACAGACACACAAACATCAGCGTTCTGGAGGAAGCCAGGGTACAGAGCATCACCGCTTTAATAATGCAGCACCAACTCCGATGGACAGGACATCTCAAAAAGTCAAAGTCAAAGTCAGCTTTATTGTCAATTTCTCTACATGCCAAAGACACACAAAGAAACCGAAAATTCGTTCCCTCCTATCCCACGGTGACAAGACATGGCCCACAACAGACAAACAATTAAACAAGTATAACAACAGCTTGCTGAATAAATAATGAATAAATAACACAATAAATAAATAAATATATAAGAGGAGCAAAAAAAGGAGCAAGTGTGCGTACAGCAGACATTCCAGAAAAAGCGAAACAGTGCCGCACGCTACGCAGAAGGGGGTAGCGAGTTCAGGGTCCTAACAGCCTGGAGAAAGAAGCTGTTGGCGAGTCTGGTGGTGCGGGAGCGCAGGCTCCTGTACCTCTTCCCAGAGGGCAGAAGGTCAAACAAAGAGTGAGCCGGGTGACTCACATCTCTCGCAATCGAGGTTGCCTTGCGGGCGAGATGGGAGGTGTAAATGTCCTTCAGGGAGGGGAGCGAAGCACCAATAATCTTACTAGCCGTATTCACTATGCGCTGCAGGGCCTTCAAGTTCTGTTCAGTGCAGTTACCACCCCAGACAGCAATGCAACTGGTGAGGACGCTCTCAACGGTGCCACGGTAGAATGTAGACAGGACTGCCTGAGGAGCACATGCACGCCTGAGCTTCCGCAGGAAGTACAGGCGGCGCTGAGCTTTCTTTGCCAGTGACGAGGTGTTTGCGGACCAGGAGAGGTCCTCAGTGATGTGCACCCCGAGGAACTTGGTGCAGCTCACCCTCTCCACCACAGCACCGTCGATGATCAGCGGCAGGTGTTTTGTGTGAGCCTTCCGGAAGTCAACAACGATTTCCTTGGTCTTGTTGACGTTCAGCAGGAGGTTGTTGTCCCTGCACCACGTGGTCAGAAGATCAACTTCCGACCTGTACCGAGTCTCGTCGCCCTTCGTGATGAGACCCACCAGAGTCGTGTCGTCAGCAAACTTCACTATGCGGTTGTCGCTGTAGGTCGCAGTGCAATCATGCATTAGCAGGGTGAAGAGCAATGGACTGAGCACGCAGCCCTGGGGGGCCCCCGTGCTTAGCGTGATGCTGGCCGAGATTTTATCGCCAACACGCACCACCTGAGGCCTCTGACAGAGGAAGTCCAGTATCCAGTTGCAGAGGGAGGTACTGAGGCCCAGCTCGTCGAGTTTGCAGATGAGTCGCTGCGGCACAATGGTGTTGAAGGCAGAGCTTAAGTCCACAAACAGCAACCTCACATATGATTCATTTCTCTCCAGATGGGTGAGGGCCGAGTGGAGGGCAGAGCAGATGGCATCCTCAGAGGACCGCTTGGCACGGTACGCGAACTGGAAAGGGTCAATGGTGGGGGGGAGAACGGATTTGATGTGCTCCATGACAAGCCGCTCAAAGCACTTCATGATGATGGGCATCAGTGCCACGGGGCGGTAGTCATTGAAGCAGGACGGTGCAGGTTTCTTTGGCACAGGAACGATGGTGGCAGCCTTGAAACACAAGGGGACGATGGCCTGCTGCGGCGAAACGTTAAAGATGTCCGTGAAGACACCCGACAGCTCCCCAGCGCAGTCCTTCAGCGCTCGACCCGGGATGTTGTCAGGGCCCGCCGCCTTACGGGTGTCAATAGCGGCAAGCGCCCTCCTCACACCGTCGGCAGAGAGGCGCAGGGGCTGCTCGTGTGGGGGGGGGAGTGGTCTTCAGCGGGCAATTGCTGTTCTGGGCGTCGAAGCGAGCAAAGAAGTGGTTCAGATCGTTCAGCAGACGGACGTCGCCCTCACAGCTCCTCGGCGCGGGCTTGTAGTCCGTGATGGTCTGAATGCCCCGCCAAAGGCTACGTGCGTCCTTGCTGTCCTTGAAGTGGGTGGAGACCTTGCACGAGAACGCCTTCTTCGCTTCTTTGATGCCTCGGGACAGGTCCTCTGAAAGCCTTGTCCCTGGCCCTCAGCAGTCTGAGGACAGCCCCTGTCAGCCACGGCTTCCAGTTCGCGCGAGTGACGACGGATTTCGAGCAAGTCACATCATCGATGCACTTCGTGATGTAAGAGGTTACAGAGTCAGTATACTCCTCTATGTCCGTCCGATCGTTGTAGGTGGCTGCCTGCTTAAACAAGTCCCAGTCAGTGGTGTCGAAGCAGTCACGAAGTGCATCGGAGGCACCCTCAGGCCACACCCGAACCCGCCTCTGAACCGGCCTGGATGCCTTCACCAATTGTCTGTATGTGGGCAAAAGCAAAACGGTGAGATGGTCAGAAAGCCCAAGATGGGGGAGGGGGGTGGCTTTGAAAGCTCCCTTTTGCGCAGAGTAGACTAGGTCCAGGAAGCTGTCTCCACGTGTTGGAAAAGTAACATGCTGGTGAAGCCTCGGGAAAACAGACTTCAGGTTGGCATGATTGAAGTCTCCAGCGAAGATGGTGAAACCGTCAGGGTGCGCTGTCTGCTGTTCACTGACAGCCTGGTACAGTTCACCAAGCGCCGCGATCCTGTCGCCTTCGATGTTGGAAGGCGGGATGTATACCGCGACTAGCAGAATCGCGGTAAATTCCCTCGGCAGGTAAAAAGGACGGCACTTGATGATCACAAACTCCGCAAGTGGCGAGCAGTGCTTACATACCACCACAGAGTCCCGGCACCATTCTTCTCAGACGTAGACGCATATTCCACCTCCTCGCGACTTTCCCCCTCGTACAATGGCACGGTCCGCCCGATAGCACGCTAGCTGCTCCAGATGCACGGCAGAGACCGGAATGTTGTCAGTCAACCAGGTCTCGGTGAACACGAGCACACAGCAGTTCCGCACCGTCCGGTTCGTAGACCTCAGCAGGCGAACGTAATCCATTTTGTTGTCCAGCGATCGAACATTCGCCAGAAGAATGGAGGGCACCGCCGGGCGCGCTGGGTTGGCCGCCAGCCTGGCCCGGACGCCTCCGCGCTTGCCCCTCTTCTGCCTCCTCGCACACCGTTTCCGACGGCTCCCAACCGGGGGAGGAATAGCGGGCGAGGTCGGCGACGTTTCAGGACGTAGCAGTCCGAGCGCCTTTAATGTCGCCGCTTCAAAGTCCAGAACGCCACAAAACCCACTTCTGCCGACGTCGAGCAGAACCCGCCTGCTGTACTTGTAGCACGATAAAGCACGACGAGACGAACACATAAGACTGTCGGACGAACACTCATTAGACGAACAAATCACCGTACTGACGGGACAGAGAGTGTGCACGCGCCGCCATCTTGAAAAATCTCCCCAAACAGATGTTATACTCCCAGCTGGAGAGAAGTCCCCGAGCCCCGGGCAGGCAAAAGAAACGTTTTAAGGACAACCTCAAGACCAATCTCAAGAAATTCCAAATAACATCTCAGGACTGGGAGCGCATCGCCTTGAACAGGAACTGCTGGAGGGCAGCGGTGCAAGAAGGTGCAGCACGTCACGAAAAGGAACTCCGCCGTGTCGCAGAAACCAAACGACAACTCCGTAAGGAAAGACAAAAACAGGCTCCGGCACGACCACAACCCACCACCACTTTCCCCTGCCCACACTGCACAAAAATATGTGGATCTCGGATCGGCCTCTACGCCCACCTGCGGACCCACAAGTAGACGACCCTGAGAAAAAGACAGTCATACTCGTCCCGAGTGACCGCCGATGATGATGATGATGATGATGATGATGATGATGATGATGATGATGATGATGATGATATAATATGAGACGTTCATACATTTATTTGGGTTGACAGTCATAATGGCTTGCCGAAGGAAACTAAGACTACGATGCGGCCGTCGACAAAAATTAGTTTGACCCCCCTGACTTAGATGGTCTTCTCTTCAACGTCATAGAATCACGATAGACAAAACTATCCATTGATGGTAGAAAGTAATACGTGACTCACAGGGAATGGTCTTGATTTACAGTGAATGCAAGTCATCCCCCTATGGTGCTAATTTAGGAACCTTACAAGGTATGGTGCTAATTTAGGAACCTTACAAGGTATGACTCATACCACAAAAACCAGATTGAATAACTGCGTTGTTTATGCCGGACTGTATTAATGTAATGTGAAGCATCGTGTGTTTGTCACTTGTGAAATGTTTTCACATATGAACCTGGAGACCCTTTTGGTATAATTAGAATTGCACATGAGAGCAAAACCTTTTGTTTTTCTTGAGGGTCTGGATGCTTGCACACCACCCTGTCGCAGCTTTATCACTTCCATATGATTATATTGTGATATTGAATATAAGAGAAACTCCCTGGACCCTTTTTGGGGGTTTTGGGTTGTTGTTGTTTTTTTTTCTTCAGATGAATGCAAGATTCTGAAATTGTGGTTGAAACGTTACACTTTTCATATTGTAAGAAGCAGACTCTCTCTGGAGTGAAATTGTTTCTATTTTCATCAAACAATAAAACAAGTAATTGGCACCTGGGGCACATTCAGACTCTAATTCCAGAAATATTCAAAGTTCTCAGGAGTATCTCACAAGGTTGTCTAACAGATGTGTTCTAGCAGAAATATTATTTTTGTAGCTTCAATTCAACTCAGGTTCACTCATATGGCACTGAAACCCAACACTTTCGAGAACACGTTAACAATAACACAAACATAACAGGATCACAGACAGTCCACAAGGATGGGGAGTAGTCAGTAAACCGCATCGAGCTGTTTGCTCCCACAGCAGCATTTGTGCTGGCTCCACCGGCATTAAACACTAGTCACATATTTTTAACATTAGGAGTCTCCTGGCTCACGCCGGACTTTTTACAGAGAGACCTTTTACACGTCAGCCTGGATCAATCAAATCAATGCCTGATTGGACCTGCTCCATCTGCGTGCGTGCGCGTGCGTGTGTGCGCGCGCAGGCTTGTTCAAGCCAAAACAGTGGTTCCTCACACAATTCATCCCTTAATAAGATTATTCAGTGTTGAAAATATCGAAGTATTATTGTCTATGGCAGCAACTTAGAAAAAATGCAAAACGATTTGGATTTTCTCTGTCACGGCATTCTCTCACAAACAAGTAAATGTAATCGAGTATGTTGACTGATCTCGGCGCCATGAATGAGCTGACGTCACGCTGGCCTGCTATTTTTATTGTATTGCCACAAGGGAAAAAAAAAAAAATCCCACTGACTGCAGTGTGAAAATTTCACCAATAGAGGATGCTAACAGAGCGTGTAAAAGTAATCAGTGCTGTTTTTTTGAGAAATTACCGTATTTTCCGGACTATAAGTCGCTCCGGAGTATAAGTCGCACCAGCCATAAAATGCCCCAAAAAGTGAAAAAAAAAGATATATAAGTCGCTCCGGAGTATAAGTCGCATTTTGGGGGCAATTTATTCGACAAAATCCCACACCAAAAACAGTCATGAACGAGCAACAACAGGCTAAACGATAGCAACAACAGGCTAAACGATAGGTATGCTAACGTGACAAACACGAACAAAGAGCTGAGAACGGGCCTGACGTAACATATAGAGTGATTAAGGACAACTATTACATGAATAACATGTTTCTAAAACCATCAGTGTCACTCCAATTCATTAAATAGCAACAACAGGCTAAACGATAGGTATGCTAACGTGACAAACTCAAACAAAGAGCTGAGAACGGGCCTGACGTAACATATAGAGTGATTAAGGACAACTATTACATGAATAACATGTTTATAAAACCATCGGTGTCACTCCAATTCATTAAATAGCAACAACAGGCTAAACGATAGGTATGCTAACGTGACAAACACAAACAAAGAGCTGAGAACGGGCCTGACGTAACATATAGAGTGATTAAGGACAACTATTACATGAATAACATGTTTATAAAACCATCGGTGTCACTCCAATTCATTAAATCCATCGATCGTTCTTTGTCAACAATGGGTGCGCACGGCTGAGGGCGCTTGCGCTTCAAAATATTCCACAGGCTCATATAACGATAGATAAACTATATTTTAAATAACTATAATACAAGCCAATAATATTATCAAACCATCCGTGCACTTTAATTCCATTAAATCCATCGATCAAATTCCTCGTCCTTTGTCAACATCGCCGCGCGTGCGCCCTGACGTCAGCCTCGTCTTTATTCCACAGATCTACTATATAACTATATTGTAGCGTTAACAAAGTACAAGGATAGACGTAGGTTTGGTAAACGGCTCTTTATTAAACAAAACAAACTTCCAAGCGTGTGGCGGCGTGGACTTCCAGACAGACCGGGCGTGCGTAATGGCCATGTCCGAGCCCCGCGCACCGTTCGCGGACAGCCACTCGGCCGAGCGTCGGCCCCCGACTCAGTAGAGACCGGGCGTGCGTAAAAGCCATAATAGTTTTTCAAACCTTCTATGTCACTCCAAATCCTTAATTCCTTCAAACTCTTTGTCCTCCGTGTCACTTAGAAATGATCACCGCTAATGATGCCGGTAGTCCTTGTGTGGGCACGTTTGTATGTAAACAACCGGCGCGCCGCGCTACTGACGTCACTTGAAATAGTAATCCATTGGTACATCACGGTTCTCCAAACTTTCTTTCTGCTGCTCGATTACTGTTTTCAGCTGCATATTTTACAACTTGGAAGTTTGTAACCTGCAAAATATGAGTTTCTTTTTGGTGCCATTTTTCTTAAGCCCACCCAGTTGATGAGTCACGGCCAACGGTAAAATTTAGAGCGCCCTCATCCAGTTTCGTCTGAAAATATAATTTTTTTTGGTTGTTTTATCAAAGTCAAAGTCTGCTTTATCGTCGATATTTTTTTTATATACTAAGAAACACAAAGAGATTGAAATTACATTTCCACTATCCCTCGGTGAGATAGTACACATATGCATACAAGCAACGCAAAAAAAAACAAGAAGACACTAACAATGAATAAAAAAGAGTATTGAATAAATGATAAATAAACAAATAATAATAAATAATAATAATAAATATAAGAGGAGCAAAAATGGAGCAAGTGTACATACAGCAGACAGTGGACTTGGATATGGTGCTTTAAAGTGTTATTTGCTTTATTTGATGTTTTCTCTATTTTTTATGTTTTGAATATGTTCAAGATAAAGAAATAAAAGCATGTGAAGTGATCAACTATACTAAAAATAACATGGGAAGTGGTCAACTATACTTGTAAGTGATGTCTTAATGATCAAGTAAAAATTTGTGAAAAAAAAACACAAATATAAGTCGTATAAGTCGCCCCCCCACCCAAACTATGAAAAAAAACGCGACTTATAGTCCGGAAATTACGGTATTTACATCAGGAAACGATTGCAACCAATGTTACCTCTAATTTTTCAAGTGTCTGTGCAAACACACTAGCTCCCTGTACACCAGGAGTGTCAAAGTCAAATGGACGGAGGGCCAAATAAAAAATTTAGCTACAAGCCGAGGGCCGGATTGATCGAATGTTCATTGAAATGTTTTTAAATGACGCATATAGTCTAGTGAACCTAATTGAACCTACTGAAAACCTAACAAATATATTCCAATATGATCAGATAAATAAAGCAATATTTTCTTATGGCTCTGTCAGTAATCTTTCATTTTCAACAGACACAAAAGACAAATTTCCTTTATATAAAAAATCCCCATAACATGAACATTAAATGAAAGAAACCTGTATTGTTTAAGGCACCATCAGTAACCTATATTTTATATTTTAGCAAAAGTGGGCTAAATTTACTTCAAAGAAAAAAATAATAGCAATTTTCTATCATCCACTCAACTGAAATATTTTTAAAATATAATTGGATTGAAATACAATAAAATAAAGTGCAAAAATCTATTAATCAAAAACAACACTTTCCTCAAGGAGAAGTAACATGCAGTGAAAACAAATATTAAACTTTAACTTTTAAACTTTCTATTTTAGCAAAAGTGGGCTAAATTTACTTCAAAGAAAAAAAAATCTGCGTCTTTCGTTTCATAATGTCATCTCAGATTATACTCTTTCAGTACCGCCACACTTTCTCCACACAGAAGACACACAGGTTTTCCAGCTACCTCCGTGAACATATACTCCAACTCCCACCTTGTTTGAAACCCCCCGGTTCTCAGTGTCCACCTTCCTTTTTGCCATTTTTAATGGGTATCTGAAAGTTAATTTTACAGTTATGCTGACGACTGCTGTGCTAATAATAAACACTGAAATGAAGCAGCGTACTGCTCGGTGCGTCACCGTTGCATTGTGGGAAATGTAGTATTGGTGCGTGTAAAAGATCTGCGGGCTTCCGGCTTGCTGCGGTCTGCCGGCCGGTTCAAATAATAAATCAAGATCATCCCAGGGGCCGTAAAAAACCTTCTCGCGGGCCGGAGTGGCCCGCGGGCCTTGACTCTGACATATGTGCTCTAAGCCTTAGAGGGAACACTGAACGCAACCATATTTATTCTGTGATGTCACTGTGCAATTATAGAAATATTTTTTTCTCATTTGTCATTCTTTTGGATGATATACTCATTCATTTATAACTTAAGTCAGTATATCACCTGTTCATTTCTTTTTCTCAATGACATGCAATTGTGCTTTTCAGACTCAAATTCTCATAAGTGTGCAGTAGATATATTTCAAGTGTTTTAATATGTAGATTTAAAGAAGGAATGCTAAATGTGTATATTGTGTTCCTTCTGTACAGTACGTGCGTGTTGCAGAGCTGTGGTTCAGGGGGGTCCAGATGGCAGGCATAAGGGGGGCGGCCTGCACTGGAGTCTGGCTCTAGAGTCCACCGAGGGCTCCCCTCTTTAACTGGACACATTCCACAGGTGTGTCTTTTGGGGTGGAAATTAATGTTGGCCGCTGTATCGCGCCGTCATTTGAACTCTGTGTTGATCCTCAGGACGTGTGCCCATGAGGTCGACACCACTGGTCCTGGTCCTCCTGATCGGCGTCCAGGCTGTACTGAACATGGGAGGTGGACTGGCCCAGAGTGCCAACCACAAAGTGGAAGAGCAGACCAAAGCCAATCGACGCCAGACTCTGGCGGTGGCAGAGGACCAGCACGGGGAACTTCACAGGACCAGCAACCACAGGACCAAGAGGCGTCATCGGGTAGCCTCCCACACGCCCGACCCTTCCATCCCGGCGGTGGACCCCAAGCTCTTCGCCAAGCGACGATACCGTTCCTCACCCCGCGTCGTCTTCAGCGAGGTGCCACCCTTGCATGACGCCCTGGAGGCCGAGGGCTATGACACTGAGGGGGGTAGGGGCCTACGGGTGAGGCGCAAGGCCGGCTCACACACCATGCACAGAGGAGAGTACTCGGTATGCGACAGCATTAACACCTGGGTGGGCAACATGACCCGGGCCACGGACATTGCTGGCAACGAGGTGACGGTGCTGCCCAATGTCACCATCAACAACGTGGTGAAGAAGCAGTTCTTCTATGAGACCACCTGCCGAACCCCAACGCACAGAGCAAGGGCGGGGGGCCGAGGCGGCAAGCAGGGCTCCAAATCGGGCAACTCGGGCTGTCTCGGCATCGACAGTCGCCACTGGAACTCCTATTGCACAAACACGCACATCTTTGTAAGCGCCCTCACTATCTTCAAGGAACGGACAGCCTGGCGCTTCATCCGCATCAACGCCGCGTGTGTGTGCGTGCTCAGCAGAAAGTCTTGGGCGGGGCGACTCGGACACTGACTAGGAAGGACGGCCCCCGCCCGGCCAGCTATGAAACTAGCACACACATTTCCCCCAGACGACCTACAGCTTTATTGCCAATACTGTAAACCTTGTCCCCGTCTCACACACACACACACACGCACACACACACACACGCACACACACACACACATTCACATACATGGCTTCATCGTTCCAGCCCCATGGCACCCCTGCCCCTCACCCTACCTCAGCCCGAGAAGTCCTGGTCTGGACTGCATGTTATATTTATGACTTCTACAGTGAAATATGAAATTATATAGTACGCGTGTAAATGTGTGTTTGTGTGTGTGTGTGTCTGTGTTTGTATACACACAAAATGAGCTTTTATTGTTGTCGTTGTTTTGTTGTTGTTCTTATTGTTATTTATTCAACACATCTGTACTTGCCTGGTTTGTTTTGTCAATTTTAAATATGCACATTCAGAATTTCTACATGATGGATAAAAGGAAATGACCAACTCTACAGTTGGTATATTGACTTCCTGTGCTGATTTTCTATTCTACTAACCAGGTTGTTCTTGGATTCAGGTTTCTAGATGCAACGTATCCAAACTCAGCTCATCTAAAATACATGCTGAATATTTATTACACATGTTTATTACACATTGCTCAATTCTAGAAATAGGGCCACCAACAGTTATCATATAACGTTCGTTAATAGGCCATTTTTTACTTCTAGTCAGGTGTTAGAAAGTGGCTCATAGACAGGCGCACATGTGCTCAGCATCAAAACAGGCACATCTTCATGCCAGGCCAAGTCTCGATTACCAAAATTGGGAATTCGGCAGGTTGCATTGTGCGATGCTGGGAGCCTCAGGATCACCAAGAGGATTTCCTTGTTAGCTGCCTCCGGCGCACTTTAAAATTTGTTGACGGAAAGTAGACTAGAATTTGGACTATCAAAAAGCAGGACCAAATTGTGGTGTAACGCAGTTTTGGCAGATTTGATTGTGGTGCTGGCAGACTCTGCTCAAAGCTCTGCGAATGTCTTTGGTGGATATCATCCTATTTCAATTATAAATATGTCAAAAGTGTGCATCAGTTCCAAACGGGCAAACAGGTCGGCTCAGTTCCCTTCCACAACGTCGCAAACACCCCTTTCTATTTGCGCCCAAAAATTATACAGACAATAGAAGTGAAAAGGTAGGTGAAAACGCAAATTGTTTTTTCCATGCTCCCGCTTGGAGGAAAATGCAGCGAAAACATCAGCGAAATATGAAACATGCACTCACACAGTACACTAGTTGAGAATCACTACTCTGGTAAATATTTTAATCTAGCTAAAAAGATCATCTGCATTTGTAGAATTTTTCATCAGCAGAGAAGTTGCACAAACCCGTCCCAAGATTCTAATCTGTGACCAGGATGACAGTACAGTTGACCAATACACTAGTCCTGTATGTTTGTATGGTTCTAATCCTCCATCAATTTTCTTGCCTTAAGTCAGCTTCAGCTCACTTGTGACCTTTTTGAGAATACGCAGCCCAAAAATCATTAATGGAGGAAGGACTAGATTGACTCGACTGTAAATACTGTTACCGGAAACAAGGCCACGGACATGCAGCAGTCCTACCACAAGATGACACTGTACTACCACAAATGGGATCTCAACCTTTTTTTTTTTTTTTTTTCCCTACTGTACAACAGTAAAATACAGCCATTTAGATATTGACATGTTATTAATTGGTGTACACCCATCACCTATTTTTGTCTGACTGCTCCTCTCCTACAGGGTTCAGCTTGGCTTTGTTCCTCGGCGAGGACATTTTCAGAGCATGGCCACATTTCTCGAAGAGATAAGATAAACTACTATTTATTCCCTCGGGGTGACTTTTATGTTGGACCTGGTGGTGCTGATTATTTGCAGCAACACAAAGGGAGCAAATCAATTTCATCATAAGCTTTGAGTTGCTGTCAGGGTTTTAATTTAGCTTTTGTGTTAGCTAGAACTAGCGCAGCTTTTTGTCTTTTTTGTACAGTCAAATAAAAGCTTTATTAGTGCGGTTGAAACAGCTGCTATTTACGCTCCATTCTTTTGGGAGTGTTATCATGTACTTAATGTTTTATTCATGCGCTTTAGAAATAAATTGAAGCAGCTTTACCATTAAGAAGACTGTTTTGCATATTTATATTAATATATTCATGAGCACAGGACACAAGTTGTGCCACACAACAATGTCCCCAAAATAATTTTATTTGGAAAAAATAAACTGTGACATTTTTGTTTTTTTACTTGCCCCAGTCAGACTTTTGTTTTTAGATATCTGAAAATGTTTGCAGCTGTAGCTACAATCTTTAATGGCGTATTGGAGAAATGAGTGGGAGCGTTTTTCTCTCTCTCTCTCCTCGTTTGTAAACATTTGCCAAATCCTCATTGTAGGCCCCCCTGCAGCCCGGCACTCCCTCCCTCCCTCTGCATTATAGAAGGGGGCGGTCTGGAAAGAAGTGTGTGTTAAGTGTGTGTGCGCGTGCGCGTGTACCAGAGGGAGAGAGCGAGAGAGAGCTCCCATGACATCGCTACTTGATGCACAAGTGTTGTGACTCGCTGGGACGATCCTTGTAACGGAACCGACTCCCATCAGCCTTCCCTTTAGGCCGTATTGTGCGGATAAGAGCACAGCCAGTTAACATGGGGAAAGTGGAAGGAGGGATGAAATGTGTGAAATATCTTCTGTTCGTGTTCAACTTCATCTTTTGGGTAAGTGGCCGTGAAGATAGCACTGGCGCGAGCTGCGCGTGCACGCAGGTGCAGCAAGTGCAACCGTGACTCGTGCATGAGATTGTTTACATACAAGTTGACTCCGTCCGTTGCTTGGTGTGCGGTGGGGCCTAAAGTGTGATTTTGCAGTCGGTCAGTGCGGTTTGAGAGACAGAAAGAGCTTTTTGTTGTTATTTAACTGCGCAAATCAAATTTTCCATAGAAGGAAAAAAAAGTAGCATTCATTCACGCAAGTTTTTTTTTTCTTAAGGAAAGAATGAATGAAGAATGGGAAATTATGGGCCAGCTAGGGAAGCCAAGTCATTAGTTGGCGCCACATGACCTCGTTAACACAAAATGTGGAGTTATTTGATAAAGTCAGCGTACATGAATCACCTCTAAGCTACTGGGACATTTTTAGCACAAAACACTTCTAAATGACGCTCGGCAGTCAGGTGGACATGAAGTGTGTGTGTGTGTGTGTGTGTGTGTGTGTGCGCGTGCGCGCGTGCGTGCGTGCATGCGTGTGTGACACACACACTTTTCAAACCCGAGCAATGTTCTCCAATGGAACTTTTCTTTGTATACGTGAGAGAGAGCTTTTCCAGCGAGTGTCTTTGGCGGAGGCTCAGTGTGAATAGATCCATTGTGACAACGGGACAATAGCATCACTTCAGCCTGCTGCTTCAGCCCGGATAAGCGGCTCGGCTCCAAAAAGCAGCAACAGCCCCCTCCAGTTGAGAATACCCCACATAGAATAATTAATCTTGTATCTTGATGGAGTGCGGCTGATGTAAATAAAAATAAAAAAAGGCACACAAATAATGGAGGCTAGTAGACAAATGTGACAGAAGATGAGGGTGACAGAGGTCATCGGGGGATTGTGAGGGATGTTGGCGTGTTGCACCGGCTCACATGGCAAAAGAGGGTCAGCTGGCATGAACTTGACCTAGATAACGTCAAAAAATCAGTGTGGGGATAACAGAATGTCATGTGGCTGCTGTGTTGATGTCACAGCACCGCAAGCTATTATTTTGCTCGCCTCAGAACAGTAATCCGTCGGAGCAGAAGGGCTAAAGCTCGCTTGATCTTGATTTTCAGTTCCTGCAGAGATTCTCTTGCTATTAAGATGTTTATTTTGTGTGTGTTCCATGTAAAGACTAACAGCAGAAAATCTTGCTGGTATGTCTGGTTGCGTAGTTCAACAGCTGCTGTTTTTAGCAACAGTATATCCAGAGATAAACAGTGCAAGATAAACATTGCTCAATAGAAACATGCCTCAACGGTGAAAAATATTATTTTTAACATGTCTGTTTTCCAAGTAAAACAATAAAATATATATATACTATATACGTATATAGCTTTCCCAATAATTAGATCTTCATCTTTTAATTCTATGTAATGATGGTTCTTTAAATTTTAAACAAATTTTAAAGTGTTGTTATAAACCCTGCCAAGTTTGTGTAGAATAAAAAATGAGACAACAAAAGCATGAAAAAAACCACGCCTTTCTCTCCAATTTTAAACGCAGTGGGCGTGTCCACCAAGAATGGACTTAAACCACACCCCCACTCAACTTTCAATCGCAAATATAAATGAGCGCGTCTTTGTCTAGCATCTTTCTTATGCCTATACAAGTCTTAGTAATTAAAATAGATCCATTGAAAGCCTCCGATGGCGGGAATATATCCCATCTAGTTGTTTCGTACAGAATCTACACACTCATGGCTGACAACGAGGTGCTCTAAAGCAGAAAACGTTTTTACTGTAAAAAAAAAAAAAATCGTATTAATAATACAGAGACGTGTCTTTATCCCAAGCATTCACTAATAAAGGAACACTATCTTGATCTGTTTTCATTCACCCATCTATTTCATTTCAAAATAGCACTGTCACTTTATTTTACATCCATCCATCCATCAATTTCCAAACCGCTTAGTCCCCACGGGGGTCGCGGGCGTGCTGGAGCCTATCCCAGCCGTCATCGGGCAGTAGGCGGGGGACACCCTGAACTGGTTGCCAGCCAATCGCAGGGCACACAGAGACAGACAACCAATCGCACTCACACTCACACCTAGGGACAATTTGGAGTCTTCAATCGGCCTACCAAGCATGTTTTTGGAATGTGGGAGGAAACCGGAGTGCCCGGAGAAAACCCACGCGGGCCCGGGGAGAACATGCAAACTCCACACAGGGAGGGCCGGAGGTGGAATCGAACCCGCACCCTCCTAACTGTGAGGCGGACGTGCTACCCAGTGCGCCACCGAGCCGCCTACTTTATTTTACACTCAATTATAAATAAATAAATAAAATAATTCCACAGACTGTCCCTGAGTGTGTCCATTCTGCTCTCATGGAAATTCCGCTTATAAAGACACAATTCAACTGCTCTTTTAAAAGTTGCCTTAACACCATCAAACAAGTATTTCAACTTAAATATAGGTTTATTTCAACTTCCAGAACTGGCCCGGCGGACAACTAGCTCGTATGTCAAGTAGTATGTAGTTTGATTACGCACAGCGAAGTAAAGGTGATAACAAACACCCACCCTTTTATCTCATTCATTGTGGTTGTCACGTTCCCTCCTTTTGTGTGCCAAAGGAAGACACTGGGTCTTTGTCCTCTCGGGTGTATTGCGTGGGAGGGCGTGGAACAAGGTGGGGTGGAGTTGGGTGGTAACATGGGGGAAAGTCAGGGGGTGGGTGGGGCCCTGGGTGGGGCCCTTTGGGATGAGAGACGGAGGCGGGGATTGGGTGTGTCTACTGTTCGGAAGGGTAATGATTCAAGACAAAAAGTATTGGGAGGGGGGTTGATGACGTTTTGGTGCCTTGAGCTGGTATTTATTACCACAGAGCTTCTTCCCCAGAGCACATATTTTAAATATCATGTTGACTGTTGCAAGCAGTCGAGGGGTAACCAAGAACTTTGGATCCCTAGGCAGCTTACGTAAGCATATCGTAGTGGGTGGCATTGGAGTTCATTAGGGCTTCAGTGCTAGCAATAATTTCAAAATTTCAAAGAGTTGAAAATCCTCAAAGAGCAAGGGTCTTCGTTGGCTGCTTGTATTGATGTGTCAGAGTAGCAACCACCAAATTTATGCCTTCAAAAATCTCACAGGAGTACTTTGACGTCAGGCGCGTCCAATAATGTTTGTGCAGAGAAGACTTTTATTCAATGAATGAAGGAAAATGTGAGCAGCATGAAACCAATTTTCCAAACGAACAGGAGGACCTGGTTTAGCTCAAGGTGGCACACTGCTGCAGTTGCACAGCCAGAGATGGTTAGGAGTGTCGTAAACGCTCTTCTTAATGCAATCCGGTGGTCAACACGGCAGGTCGTATATCTGACAAATACTCCGTCTTAGGTCATGATTTTATTTTGACTGCACCAAAATTACACTTGTACTGTATATACAACTGCTTAAGTGCAAAGGGTGGAGGGCCCGTCTGGAAACTTCCTGTCATCATTCGTTTTATTTTGGTGGAAAACCACAATTAGGCAGAGCAAGAGAATATGTTGTCTGTTAAGCAGAAAACATTTACTGTGTTTCTTTCTTTTTTAATACTGTTGCTGAAACAAAGCAACAGTATCCTTCCTCAATAGTATACAAGAAATCATGTTCACAAGATGAGTTATATGTTTTTTCACTATGTTATTCTAACCATTAAGTTTCATTTGTCTACAGATTTCATTTAAGGGAAGTCGACCACAATTTTTTGTAATAATATATTCTGTGCAGCCAAACTAGTTAAAACAGTGTTCTGATTGTTTTGTTTGTGGAATATGAATTAAACAGGCAAATTCCAGCTGTTTTTATCTATCTCGGGGGCGGCCATTTTGCCACTTGCTATTGACTAAAAATGATATCAGTTGCCAGATCTCAGATCACAACCAATCACTGCTCACCAGTTGTCTGAAGCTGAGCCGTGATTGGTTGTGACTCGCAAGCTGCCAACTGTGGTCATTTGCATGTGACAGCAAGTGGCAGAATGGCCGCCACTTGAGATGGATAGAAATGAGTGATTTTTGCTGCTTAACTCATATTCCACAAATTCAATATTAATCAGAATGCCGTATTTAGACTAGTGGATGCACATACAAAGACATTTTAGGGCTTGTTGAGCTGCCGTTGTACTGTGTGACTCGATGAAAGAGTGCGTTGGAGACAAGAAAACTTCCCTTTTTAGGCTCTTCATAGCCGCTTTATTTGGAACTATGTACACTCGCTGAGGGTTTCTTTCAACTCACATTAGGCACACTTACACACTTGTATGCAGTGTCATACAGATCACTGCATCTGAGTACACAAACACAAACTAGGCTTCATCTTAACAGTGCTTGACTTCCTCTTTAATGTCACATTTGCAGTTGTTGTTCTCCTCACTTTGTCAGTGTATTTACAGGTATTTAAGAATCATTCCTGATAAAAGAATAAATATGGTTTGGCCATACAGCATGTTTGTTTGCCTCTACTGAGTGCATTTGTACTTTATAGTTGGAATTGCATTTAATGTGTATCCTAATCTTTCTGCTACATCCACCCACAGCTGATGGGCTCCTTTGTTCTAGCAGTGGGGCTGTGGTTACGTTTTGACCCGGAAACTGTGTCCCTGCTCAACGGCGATAAGGCTCCAGACACATACTTCATTGGTAAGTAGCTTTACTTTCCATGTCTCTCACATCTAATGTCTGGCTGGGTGACCCAAAAGCCAAACTAATTAATTGTTATGATTGCAGTGGTGCCTTGCAATACGAGTTGAATTCAATCCATAACCAGGAGTGTAACTCAAAATGATAAATGAAAATGTCATTAATCCATTTTATTCAATTAATCAGTCCTGAGAATGGAGCAAGAGTTGCTACTTTGCTGTCACATTCCTGTTCAGTCTTAATACTGGTGACAAAAAGAAGCCACATGGCTTTTTCCTTATTTTCCGTCTGGAAAGGGGCTTAAATTGTTGCCATTGACATGTTTCTGTGCTATTCTCGGCTAAAGGCCAAGATCACTCGGGATATTCCTACCACCGTCTTGTGGTCAAACGCTCAGTGACCACACACACAAAAGCCACATGTGCTCTAATCTTGGGTACAACGGAAAAACATTCACATGAGACCTCCTGATTTTTCCCCTGTAGTCTCCTGTAAGGGAAGTGTGCTAAACGATAATGTCAAATAACATAACTCACTGGCAAAAAGGAGCATTTAGAAATAACCTTTTTGTAGCCAATAATGTATTTCAGGAAACGTGTGTGTGTGTGTATTATATTTGATCTCTCAGACATTCATCATCAGTTTTTAGCTTATAAATTTGTGATTGTAGCGTCTGAGGCGAAGTAGTCTCAACAATCGCAGTCTGAATCATCCCCACATTCGGGTGATTTTGCTTTCGCCGAGCACGACTTGTCTGGCCTTCAGAGCAGATCGTTTCAAAACAGCAAACCGCAGAGTGAGCTGTTAAAGCAGATGTGACAAGTGTGGTCAGGGCTATGGAAGAGAGATGTTCAACTTGGACAAGCCAGTAACGCCCACAGAAGTGAGAATAGCATTTATTTAAACAGATCGCTGACTGTATAAACAAGGACGACACAACAGCGCACAGAGAGTCCAAAGCCACTTGTAAATCATGTGACCAACGGATTTTTTTTTTGTTTTGCTATTGGAGGCCCACATATGATCACAGACACCTCATAACCAGAGGTATAAATGAACAAATAAATCAATAAATATGCTATATAATATGATAATACAATTTAATATTTAATAATTGTTCTTGTTTTCCACATAGTTTATGTCAGACAGTCTTGTAAGTGTTCCAAACAGTTTCAAATGGACACAAAAAATAACTTAAGTCTCCCAGTTGCAACGAAGAACAACACTGCATTCAACTGGGTTATTGTGCTTGTGTAAAGTTCTTTCGTTGACACCTGAGCCCACATCACCTGGGGTGTAGCCTAGCAACACAAGAGAACCAAACCATTGTCCGCTTGCTTCGTCCCTGCAGACCCGCATTGTACTTTTCCAAACGAGTACCTTTAATGGGATATATGGGTGTCGTCATCTCACTTGACGATTCCCCAAATGAATTTTTCTGTGAGGCATTTATTGGATTTCACTCTGTTTACTTGCAAATCAAATCTGAAATTTTGGATAATCGTCAATCTTGCCTTTTGTTCGTTACATTCTCAAAATGTGATGGCACAAGGAAGATCTTGACGATTTCATCCATTAGTCTTATTTATGCTGCCCCATGTTGGTGAAAAACAGATATAGCCGAAACAACAGGAAATAAAAGCATTCAAATGTTTTCCTCATAGGCGCAGATAGCACTGGGCATGGGGTAGAATTATCCCCGCAGTTTCATTAGAAACGCGATCTGTCCCCCACACTTAATGCAAAAACAAAAAAATCCAGTAAAACGAAGACGAAAAGCAATGTATGGCTAAAACATGATCACCCGTCCCCCACAGTTTTCCCTATTTGGGTCATGAAGCTTCGCTTTTTTTTTTTTTTTTTTTTTTCTGGGACTGATCATTAGTAATTCCTCACACAATTTCATAGTGACTTGAGTGATATAGAGTTAAAGAAAAAATTCCTTCTTCTTGCAGGTGTATATATCCTGATAGGAGCTGGCAGTCTGGTGATGTTAGTGGGTTTCTTTGGCTGCTGTGGAGCTGTTCGGGAATCTCAATGTCTACTGGGTTCAGTGAGTCCATACAGAACCTCTGATCTTGTATCAACAGATATACAGTATAGTTTTTTAATTATCGCTCTTCTGTGTGGATCTCTTCCAGTTCTTTGCCTGTTTATTGATCATCTTTGGCGCTGAGGTGGCAGCAGGCGTGTTTGGATTCTTGAACAAAGACAAGGTACATAAAAAGCATAATAGCTTGGTTACTCTTTTTGTAGTATGTGTGCCTGTTAACATATTTTTCTCACTTTTAGATAATCAAAGACGTTCAAAATTTCTATGCCACAACCTTCAATGAAAATAACAACAGCACATTGATGATCTCGTACCAGAAAGTAGTAAGTTGGGGGAGACTAAAATAATCTTTCTTGTCTGTCAATATCCACACAAAAAGATTTTCATATAAAAAGTTATGCTTCCTCCTACTCCTTTTCAAGCATTTTATGTTGTTGTTATTTCAGTTTGTTGGTTTATTGTTTGTTGGTTTGTTTCATGGACTACGATATGGCACATCAAAGTGTTATTTGTTTTATTATTTTTTTTCCCTATTTTCACGTTTTAAAAGTGTTATTTGTTTTATTAATTTTTTCCCCTATTTTCATGTTTTAAATATGTTCAAAATAAAGATATATCAATCAATCAATATATAGGTAGTTAAATTTATTTAATTTTTTTTAACCACTTGCTAATAGTGATAAATGTGCTTGAATTAGCAAAGAGTATTTTGTTTTAATAATAATAATAATAATGATAACAGTACTGCATGATTGTAAACATTTTGCATTGCGTTTTTAGCTGAATTGTTGTGGCACGCTAGCTGACAACTGCCCTGCTCAAGAACTGCAAACAAAGGTAAGATTCTGTTCTTTTTCTTTTATACTGAACTGAGCGATATTTTCTTACTTGCTATGCACATGACATCATGTAGATTATGCAGGACTGCGAGACAGCTATCAAGGATTTCTTCAACAGTAAACTCTACATCATTGGGTACGTTGGCATCGGCATCGCTGGCGTCATGGTGAGTTGACAAAAGTCATGTGATGTGTTCCATTTGATGTTCTTTTTAGAAAGCTGCCTTTTTCTCAATCAGATCATCGGGATGATCTTCAGCATGGTACTCTGCTGCGCAGTACGTAACAGTCGGGAGGTCATATGAACGAGCCCAGCAGTCCTCATTCAAACCTCATTATGCATCCGTCATCTGCCAAGCGATCCGGGGATCAGTACAAGTTCCCAGCTGCTCTCAATGGATCTCCCTTTTATTTTTGTAGTCTTTTATTTCACAACGTCATAGCATGGGATGCCCCTTCTTAGCTTTCAGATGGTCAACCGCAAACAAATTCAAACCGACATACTTTCACAGACATTGACGTAAAATACCTGTTTGAGTCACGGTAATGCAAAACTGAAGACAATTTGCTATGAGGGATACATGGTAGGTTATTTCATATCCAGCTCAATGTTTGATGTTAATTTTAGGTATTTTTGTTTAGGTTACGGTATGATTTTGTTTTATCATTAATTCCTTTTTATTTTCTATTTCTATTTTTTATTTTAACATCGTATTTTATTTTTGTTATTTTGAAATAGAGACCAAACAATGCCTGCAGTGCAATTTTAGAATTTGTGGGAACTAAAAAAAAAATAATAATAATCAACACTTTCACAGTGAAGTCATTTAGTTGGATATAACCCAGTGCCATAAATATCTAATTATTGCCACCCTTTTATTTTATAATCTGTAAATCTGGACCCTCATGCAAGTCCAAAAAACCTGTGACCAGGCTAAACAAAAATACAGACCTGCTTCTTTTTTCTTAGCATCACGGGTGAGAAATCCACTCTTTGAAGACTATCAGCAAATTTGCCCATTCATTTGCTTTCCCTTTGTGCTTTTCAAACTTTGTCATTGTTGGTTCTTCTTCTTCTGCCACTTTGCGCTCCATTATGTAAATATCCACCAGGGGAGGGGGGTTGTAGCTGTACATTTTTGTGGCTAATTCAATCGCACTGTGTGTAGATAACGTTTTGTAATAGTTGTTGTACAGTCAGCATTTCTGTCAAGAACTAATCCACATGGCCGAAAACCAGCCTTTCAATGTGCCTTTTCTCAGTGACAAGCTGTTTTAGCGACAATGTGCTGTCCGGATGTAGCGGCTAGATGTACAGCACGCACGATTGTGACGTTGGACTGCATTTAATTAGCACATGTTTTCAACAAGTAGCACATAGTCATTCAACTTTTTTTTTATTATTGTTGTTGTTTTACTTGTGTCATTCAACTGTGTTTCCTAGCCCTAAATGTATTTTTTTTATTATAGAAGTAATTGAGCAATTTTGGACATACCTGAACATTAATTTTTAGTTAATAGCAACACAACCATGAGCTGTGATGAATGAAGGTTAAACAAAAAATAATAATTGCACACGTCAAGCCGTCTTGTAGTTTGTGTTTATTTATTTTGGTACCATTTTGGGCTTCTCAGGTCAACACAGTAGTTTGAAGTTAAATAAAGCGTTTTGAACCTGTTTCCTTCATTTTATTTTAAACTGTAATGTATTTTTCAAGTCAAGTCAAGTTTATTTGTATAGCCCTAAATCACAAACAGTCTTAAAGGGCTTCACATAGCCAAAAATTGACAATTATTCTCAAAGCATCCCCTGATCTTAAGCTCCCAAAAGGGCAAGGAAAAACTTTAAAAAACCCTGCCAGGGGAAAATGAGAAAACTTGAGAAGGGACCACAGATGGAAGGATCCCCCTTTCAGGATCACCAGGTTGTAAGGGATGCAGAGAGGGCACAAGTAATACATAATTTGAAAATCAGTGAATTTATTTTATTATTATTGTTGTTTGTCTTGTGCATTTTGATTCTTGCTTTGAGACGGGGAAGTTTGTGATTTCCACAGTCGGACTAATTTCCTATATGACGGTATTGGATATCCCCCCTCAGTTGAAAAAGGTACTGTACTAAGCAGAGTAGTAAAGACAGCTGAACACTTGACTTATGTGAGTGATCTTGCAGAGGCCTCACTCAGGCTAGAGTTACTCCAACATTGCAGCATGAGCGCTTTCTACAGCCACAAATGTGCCCACGCGAGTGCTGCGTGCACTTTGAGGTAAGGCGACACTTTGCATCTGAATGTTTGACTCGTGCGAAACAAAACACACGCAGTGCGTGAGTCCAGAGTGAATCAGAATTTATTTTTCCTGTATTTACATGTGTAATTCTAAAATGAATTTGAACATAACGACGACATGGTGGTTGCAAAATTTTTCAGTCCCTCAATTTGAGTTTTTTTTTCAAAATTTGTTACATTTTCTCCTTCAATTTTGAGAAAATATCAAATCTACAAGATATATTTACAGTTGTATAAATCCTAATTTTCATTACTATGTGAATGCACTAGGGTTGGCTCATGAAAATGAAGGCAGAGTCACGCGCCATTTGGGCAAAAACGTCTCGTAACCTCGTTCCCCATTCTTAACAGGATCCCCGAAACCTGTCTATGCCGAATAGTAGATACTATATGGTGTGTAACCAAGCAGTAACTCCCCGACTCCTACAAAGTACACGACCTGGGCGATGCCAAAGAGAGGTGCGATGACAAGGGCCCGGCAACTGGCCCCCTTAAGAAAAGCAGAGGGACCCTCTTTCCTCATGATTTTTCTGCAATGAAAGCAAATATTTCATATCATCTCGAGTTAGGATTCAGCTCCTCCTGAAAGTAAATTTACCTGACGCAGTCGACCACTCCATTATACGTTTCCTCATTTGTCCCCTTTTTCAGAGATTGTAGTCTTGTTTTGACCACTATGAAGACAAACGCAATCAGAGTTGGCCTTGCTGTGTGGCCAGATTTCTTAAACAAACGCTAACCATCGCAAGGGCTGACAGCCACAGCTGCAACGGATCCAGCCAAGCATCCAGAAACAAAGGACCAATAGAAAGGCACCGATGGGTTTTCTGATGAGTGCTGACCGAGTTGGTGCAAGTGTGCGAAAAGAGGGAAGTAAACGACCGAGAAGGGAATGTCCCTAAAGAGAAAACAAACAAACATGTTAGGCACCGGAGAAGGCGAGCCAGGTTGCAAAATGGTCTCACCGCATTAATGTGGCCCCGAGGCCTCTGTACAAGCCCGTGACACCTTTGGTCTTCAACAGGTCTCGTGTGATCTGCGTGGCTGACACCGTCCTGACCTGAGGCGCAGGGCTCGCGTTGTAAGAACGACTAAGGACTGTGCTGGTCCCGCCCATCTTTAGAGATGACGCCACACTGGGCATCACCCGCTGCTGTGCCGCTGCACGGTGGAGGGAGATAAATGTAGTTTCTTCTTACTGCTCAAATGCTTTTTAAAAATCTGTATGCGTATATGCGCATGTTTGTATAAATAATTGCCAAGCTCACCTAGCCTGCCGGCATCTTGGAGCTGTATCTTGAGCATCTCCATAGGCGTGGTAACAACCACTTGGCACATTCCCGCACAGCATCCTGCCAACATCTCCTTAAACACCGTCAGCTTACCACTGACGACACATGCGTGAGTTCAAACAAAGAAAGCAAGATCCACTTTTTGTTTGTTGGACAACTCACCCATCTTTGCTGAGCTGGTGGCGAAAGAAGTCATTGGCGGCAAGTTTAATGGCCTTTTCAGGAGTCACTAGGGTGAGATTGACGGCAGCGCCTACAAGGCGGATTTTATTAACTCATTCACTGCCATTGACGACTATAGACATCAAGCATCTATTTTAACTGGGCTGGCACTGAATGAATATAGTTGCAAAGTAATGGAAAATTAAAAACGCTCTGTGATGCATTGGCAATACCTAATACCATTATTATGAACCATTATTTAAACCCTTACATTGAATTTTTTGACAGTTGCGCTGTAAACTTAAAATGTTTAAAGTGTACAGCAGACTGTAGATCAGTGGTTCTTAACCTTGTTGGATGTACCGAACCCCACCAGTTTCATATGCGCATTCACCGAACCCCTTGTTAGTGAAAACAATTTTTTGGGGAATTCAAGACATAGATGATTTTTACTAGTGCACAAAATGAGCCGTGCATGAACATCACCTTGCTCAAAGAACAAAACCAACACTATACATGACCTCACAACAAATTACATACTGGCATATCAGAATTTACACAATAAATTAGGTTTGTTCAGACCTCCACAGTGGAGGCTCTGTCGAACCCTTAAGACCGACTCACCAAACCCCTAGGGTTCGATCAAACCCAGGTTAAGAACCACTGCTGTAGATGATTTGTGAGGAAAACATTTCTCCTTGTCTTCATTATGTAAGGCAGGGGTAGGCAATTCCGGTCCTCGAGGGCCGGTGTCCTGCATGTTTTCTATGTCACCCTGTTGCAACACAGCTGATTCAAATGGTCAGATAATTGGCAAGGTCTGCAGAAGCTGGATAACAATCCTGATCATTCGAATCAGGTGTGTTGCAACAGGGTGACATAGAAAACATGCAGGACACCGGCCCTCGAGGACCGGAATTGCCTACCCCTGATGTAAGGGATCAGACAGTACAGCCAAATGCGCAGCGACAGAGACTTTATTGTGGGGGGAAGATGGGAATAGCTGGCGCTGGAGCGGCGATCTGGCTGGGGTGGACAGGCAATTCTGTGGGATTTCCGAATTGTTAAGCAAGTCAATTTCACAGGGACTGATGAGCGAAGCAGCATCACGGGACAGACTGACACTCGGGTCTGCGCTGGCGGCGCTGATATAGCGCTGTCAATGAGCCCGTGGCAGGTGGGGGCGATTCCGCTGACAGGGGGGCGTGGTCGTGTGGCAGGTGGCGCCAGCATGTGACACATTATGCTAGTGATGTTGCATTATTATTTTCACCAACAACAATCAAATGAAGCTTACTTACCTCTATACATTCCAAAGTAACCTTCGGATTTTACCGTCTTCATAAGACAGTCCATCCTGACAAAAAAAAACCAACAAAAAAAAACATATATATATATATATATATATATATATATATATATATATATTTGGGTAATGCTCTTAAAGTGATTGCTTTTAATTACATTTGATTTAATTATTTTCATTTCATGCTTCCTTGACTTGACTTGAATGGAAAATTATAGCAGAAATGAAAAGATTATCCAGACCACTGAGGGATATGATGCCAATATACTACATTCCAGGCATATGTAAAAAAAATAATAATAATAATAAATAAAATACTAATTAAAATGCTGCAAGAAAAAACCCAAATTTACTCCAGTAATTCAACTCAAAAAGAGAAACTCATAAATGGTATGATTTAATTACGCACAGAGTGAAATACCTTTACTTTTTACCCATAATTGTGAGAATCTCTGCTTATATATGAAAAATTTGTTAATAAATGTGTTTGGAAGGGGTTTGGTATTCATGCATGTAAATGGGGGTGGTGTTCTTACATATTCTTGTAGAGTTGCTGCCCGCTTCGTTGGTTTTGCAGGCGCGTCTTGGCCAGGTCGACTGGGAATACACAGGTGACACCAACCATGCCTGCAATTCCTCCGTTAATCAGTTTTGCTGGCAAGCTGAAATCAGGAAAAGTCAAACACAAATATGTACATATACCAATCATTGCTGCTCTTATTATTTGTAAACAGCAAAACTCTACACACCCTGGTTTTGTGTGCACACTCTAACAAGTAGGATGTGGTGATGAGTAGCAGTGTTGGCACCACAAGTGAGTACAACCACTTGGGAAACAACTGTGATCATTTGTGGTTTGAGTGCAAATGCATTATTAGTAACTGCAGAATTGCAACATTGGGTCACCTAATTTACTAACTAAAAATAAAAAGAAATTACACATGGACGGCATCTTCCTCCTACCTCATCTGTTGCTGGTGGGTCATGATTTTGGGTTGTTGTGTGTGCAAAAGCACAACGGCATAAGATGAGCAGCTAAGCGTCTCAGTAAGGCTCCGCGCAAGGCAAGAGCAAAGAGTGGCTCTGTCTTGTATATATAGACAAGTTTAACACGGCGCTTCCAGGGATGAATTCCACTCACACCCCCTGCTATGCGAGCCAAGAAATGGAGCCTGGGTCCTCACTGGCCTGCCAAAAGCAAACCACAATCAGAAAGGTTGTCAGGCGGAAATACTTTCTAAATCAGAGTCTTCTATTTTACAGCAATAATAAAATGACTTGTCAACAGTTCTATTCTAAGAAGTGAAAGCAGTCATTAGTGAATAGCAGGCCCATAAGTGTTAGATGACCCGTAGGTGCAGAAAGAAAGAAAGAAAGAAAGAAAGAAAGAAAGAAAGAAAGAAAGAAAGAAAGAAAGAAAGAAAGAAAGAAAGAAAGAAAGAAAGAAAGAAAGAAAGAAAGAAAGGCCAACATGATGCAATATTGAAAAGACATTTCATCCCTGGGAAAGGATACAAAGAGTTTCTGCATCCAATTCAGTTATGATTCTGGTTGTTCATTTATACTCAAAAAGTTCTATTTCAAAAGTTGGTTCCTTATTAATACTTTGATGTAGTTGAGCAATTAACTTATCTTGCTAGATTACCTTCATTTCATATGTAGCTTAGCTCATTACCTACCATCTAGGTTTTTCAATAGTTATAAATTGATTCTACAATAAAAGATTACTGTGAGCACATTAAATCTTTACGGCACACAAGCTCTTTTCCAAACGACCCCATAACAGAGATTTTATCAGCTTACTGTTTACCAGTCATATAAATATATATTTGCCTATACGTTTGTGACACCCCTGAGGTAGAGATCACATTAGTTCCTTAGGTGCAATCTGGGCAAAATTCAGTGCCCATCTTCCCATCTCTTTCTCCTTTCCACCTGTTCATACAGGTCAGTAAATGGTATACAAAGTGCAAATACCTCTGTTTATGATGTTGTATTTGAGTGTATGGCTATCGGTTGAGTGCTTAAGAAACCGTCTTAACCCTAATGTGTGTGAAACTTGTGACAGAAAGTTAGGTTGTTGTTGTGCACCCCAATGGGATTAAGTAGACATTCAGGGAAAATGTTCATGTATATACGGAAATTACTATTTTGTTTTAAAATGTTGAACATGGTGAGACATGCAGATGAATGGTGAATTTGAGAAGTCACCTAGAAAATTGTGTAGCTGAACAGAAATTCATAGCGGCTCGCCAATTTGAACCACCAGAGGACAGCAAAGAACAATCTAATGTGCATTTGAGTGACGTTGAGTCCAACAGTTTTTCCGGTGGCTGTAACTGAAACAATATTATCCAAACAGCCCCTTGAACTAAATGCATGGCATAAACGTGATGCCGAGACTCAAAAGAACAGGTGGTAGATGAGAATGGCCACCTGGCGTGCTATCAAACATAATGCCTAATGGGTATGTTTTATTTTCCTTTTCAATGAGCGCATCCAAGCTGAATTGCATTACTTGTATATTGTTTTTAAACGCAAAACCAGAAGGCTCTGGTAGATATATAGTGGCATAATTGAAACATTGGAAAAGAAAAGTGCAAAAGTTAAAAAAAAAAAAAACAGGGAAAAAAGTACATCTTATTAGAAAGAAAAATCCAGTTAAAAAGGAAAGAAATGTATTCCTGAGTTTTGTTCCGGAGCTGAGCACACCGAGATTTTTGGGGGTCTTTTTTATCGGAGGGAGACTTCTCATAAGAAAGTCAGATGAAATAGTTTGACCTAAATCGTTGCCGCAGTCCTTGCAGAGAGTCTTATTAATAACCTCAGGAATCTGGAGACCATCGCACACCATTCCTCCCGCCTTCCTGCCCACATTTAATTTGAAGTTTCTATCCAAAAGATTTTTTATTACCATTTTTACCTAATTTTGGGCTGTGTACATCAGCCACCTCCTTCTCACGAACACTCAAGCTCCCCACAGGGGCTCCAGATCAAGAAGCCAAGTTGGGGGAGAACGTTTACCAGTCGACAGTTTTTGCCATAAAAGCTGTATTCTTAGTTTATATTGACGTTATTTTTCAAATATAATGATCTTAAATGAAATTACAAAGCATTTTACTTACATGCCGTTTCAAAGCTTATAGTTTTCATTGTATTCAATTGCTTCATACTTAAGCCATTTGGAATTATTTTTGGAGATGATTCATAACTGTACAAAATAAAAATGAAACACATTTATTTGTGCAAGCGTTTGTGTGTGTCATTTTAGATTCATAAATGATTTAAATTCTCTATTAGTATATGTTTCTCTATTGCACAAATAATTCATCCAGCTGGTTGGTGAAACATATAAATATATATTTTTAAATAATAGTATAGCGTGCCGTTCTTTTGCCAATAGATTTTGCAGAAAGCTAATACGTGGACCCATGTGGCTCAGATGCCAGCAATTCCAGCAAGGTGAAAGCACGCCACTTCCATCATTCTAAGAGTATATTGACGGCTGAGTATGTCACAATATTGCGGCAAGGTTATGCCAATTCAATGGCTCCTCCACAAATGCGGCATTCTCGCTGCACGTCTCTATAATGCGTGGCTCCATCAAAAGTTCAGTTGGGACAGAGCTAGTGGCTTCATCTGCTATTCAAATTAATTCACCCATTGAGAATCAGCTACATTGCATGATAAGGTCATATGACATAAAAAATATGGCCCCCAAATTTCAGATGCTGTCGTACACTTAATTGAGAACATAAAACCTGCAAGTCGTTGCCTTATTTCCTCACGACTGTAAATTCATACATAATTCATTTGTTCAACTCATCTGCACTGGATGAAAGATGAGCCAAGCAGGGGAAACTATGGCAAAAGGAAAGAAAGAATGGTTATAGGTGCTTTGTAATTGAGGACCTTGTCTGGAAAAGATGTGACTGCAGACAGATGGAGGGAAATATCTCTGATCAGACAGGAAAAAAAATAGACACTGTCAGCACCGAAAGTCTTCTTTCCGCATTTATAAATGTAATTAATAGCATTGCTTAAAGATAAAGGATGTCTAGTCAAGCATCTTGTAACAGTCGTGCTAGTTACAAACTTCAACTAACAGATTCTAAAGTCATGGTTGTTTCCACCTTTTGTGTGATTTTATTTCAAAGATATTCTTAGCACTGAAGTCATGGAGGCATTGGTCGCCCTACATTACAACTCAAATATAGCTTTGCCAATTAAGGCCAACTCTCCTATGCTACATTAAGCATGGCAGACAAAGCATTCGATATCGCCTATTATTTATCTCTCAATATAGGAGCGGGTGCACGCAAGTTGTCGGGAAGAAAAATTATTAGACATATTTTTTGAGGAAACTCAAGTGATTTTGATTATTACTGAGAAAACCATCAGTGTGGGTCAATGCTGGCCACACTGTGACAGGACACGAGGGGAGACCAAGAAACATGAGTGCGGAGGCCAACTTAAACATTTTGTGAAAGCTGGAAAATAGGAAAAGCAGAGTGCATGAGCAGCGAACCAATGAAGGATGCTGGTGGGGGACAGAATGGGAGAAGAGGGCTGGCAAGATGAAAGGAGAGCGGAAGTGGGACACTGTCCAGTAAAAACACCAAAGGGGGTGGGGGTGTGGGGTGTGTATGTGTGTGTGCGTGTGTGTGTGTGGGGGGGGGGGGTGTCGGTGTGTGCGTGCAGTTGCCCTGATCAAGTGCTTTATGCCAAAATAAGAAACATGCTGCATGCAGAGATTCACTCCTGTTTGGGATTCTATTTAAATTCAAAGCCTGCAGGGACAAAGTGAGTGAGTGAGTGAGTGAGTGAGTGAGTGAGTGAGTGAGTGAGTGAGTGAGTGAGTGAGTGAGTGAGTGAGTGAGTGAGTGAGTGAGTGAGTGAGTGAGTGAGTGAGTGAGTGAGTGAAGCCTAAATTCTCAGTCCTCTTTCAATGGCTTTTGGCCTTGAACCCTGCTTGGCAGCTTCGAGTGACACATTTGACATAAAGACATGTTTGCTCTGAGTCCTTGAAATCAATGATGCAGTTCACTTTTGTCCATACAGCTGTGCTTTTGCTTCCTCTTTAATGGCACAATTTAGTTGACCACATTATTTCTGTCTTTTTTTTGGTTATTCCTCTCTGTGTGCCCTGCAATCGGCTGGCAACCGGTTCAGGGTGTCCCCCGCCTACTGCCCGATGACTGCTGGGATAGGCTCCAGGACGCCCGCGACCCCCGTGGGGACAAGCAGTATAGAAAATAGATGGATGGATTTGTACATTTCTGTCGGCAGCATAGTGAAGTAGTGGTTGTCTGGTTTGAGACATAGTCTCAGGGATGCCGGGTTTGAATCTTACCTCTGGTCCTCCTGTGTTGAGTCTGCACGTTAGGTTCATGTTGGCTCTATCCTGATGCCAACTCAGATAGGCTCCGCCTCCCGCTCACCAGCATCACTTAATGATGACAAGCGCTCTGAAACATGTTCCAAAAACGTCAAAGCCGAGCAGAACATTTGCAGATGCCACCTGGGACATGTACTGTTAGTTGTTTTGCATGTATTAAGGATAAAGCAAGTCCCGACAGTGTTCCTCGTTAGGACGGTGATTTAAAATTCACTGGCTTGATGATTCTCACATGGTCGCTATCGCTTTAATGATGAGGCTATTATTTGTCGAGTATGACCCGTTCGCTCGCTCTCTATTAACCCGTCTTTTCGCTCTATCGTTCTCTCACATTATCAGACAAGGTTTTTTTCAGGAAATGAACGTTGCCTGCAAGGTGTTGCAACGTTGCAAGCTCAAGGTGAACGTCGGTGGGAATGAAAACCGTTTGTGTGTGCGACTTATTACTTCTTATATCAAGAGCTCGTGTATATAATTGGAGGTATTTGTGTCCCTGGTGAGGTCAAATGTTGAATTTTAGATGGAGAATGCATTGTGTTATAAATTGAGTGTTTGGGGAAAAAAATTACAGCCGAGGCCACCTTTATGTTGAGCAACAATTTATTTTTTCACACTCTTGCAGAGTTCTATTTGATGAGGTGCCATATTGAATAAAATAATATAGATTTTTTTTAGGTTGATGCCAATTTTGGCAGAAAAAAATTGTAATGTGCATGTGTTATTTTGTTAATAATTTCCCACTAATGGAGTTCAATGGGTGTCAATTATACGCTAATTTTTGCAATTGGCGAGCCGGCCAGGTCTCTGTAGCAAGCGTCAACTGTAAATATTTTGCTTAAAAAAACACCAGTTGAATGCATGTAATATTTAACACATTTAGATTCAATTTATGTTTCACTGATTTTGTTATATAATTGATTATTTTGGCCAATGTTTCAAAGTCATCAACCGATTTAATCAAGCTGGCTGATTAATCAATCAAGCCCTAATATTGAGAGCCCGTAAGAGCGACACACCAACTTTTCAAACCTGCAGCCCACTCACACCTGTGACCTTGTAACACATTCTGACTAGTCACATGACACCAGCAGACAAAATGAGTCGTCAAGTCAAGTTTTAACATTTTCACTCTGGGGTCTACTCACCTTTGTTGCCAGCAATTTCGACAAGCAAACGTGTTTACATCCCATCATAAACATAACATTTGCAAAATATTATTGAGCAGTACTGCATTATCAAATATAAATAAAATCAAGTAGTGCCTCTCCACTTTCTGCATAATCCAAGAATAGATTTGCTTGAACCCAGGCATTAGTTCCTGCATCATTACAATAGCCATCTGTCAGCAGGCACACCGCCTTGGCTCTGTTTATGCCCCCACACACATCACGTGCCAAATAGCTCACCCATGAACCCCGTGACCCCACCTAACAAACGGCAGGTCACCAGGGTTCCAGCATGATGCTTTACATTCACAAGGATCAATGATGGAAGGTCATTCATTGCCTTCCCCCTCTCCATCTTTGGCCACACAATGGCGGTGCTCATCTGCCAAACGCTGATGTCATTGTCCAACAGCGCATGAGATGAAATGATGAACCTTTCAGGCATAATCCCACAGTTTAATCCTAACTCCTCTGATGTGCCTACACAGAGAGACTATTTGTTTGGCTGTGTAAGTTTTAGACAGGGAGATAGTACACATTTGGGCGTGTTGCGCTTCAACCAGATCTCACATGATAGATCATTTCTGTTCTAGTGAGTGAGTGAGTTGGTGAGTGGAGCAGGGAGGGCTGGCAGTCAGAAAGGAGCAAAGTAATTCTTCCCAGCAAAGCGCAGACGGCAAAGCTGGAGCAGGAGCAGCGGTTACATCCCCTCTTCTCTCCTTTTGCGCTTGAGACCGCTGGCATTTTCCGCTCATCCTCTGTTGCCCACTCAAGTCCAGACAGATCCTCGGGGTCTCATTTTGGATAGTTTGGCTGCACCCACACTTCTTCAGAGACGCCAAAAGTCAAGGTGAGAACTCACTGGTGCATGATGTATGCATGCCTGACACGCCAAGTGAGAAGACAGAAAAAAAAGGTTTTGTCATGTGATGATGATGAGATGCGCATGGCAAAATCAAAGTGTGCTCAGTTTTATACAAACTTGTTGATTTGCATGTCATTTATATTGTGCAAAACTGTAACTATAGTTTTTTTTTAACCTTGTACTGACAATAATACACCTTTTCTATTCCGTGATGGATGGACACAGAAACAGTCCCATTTATTATTGCGTTCGCTTTACTTGCTCCATCCTGGAATTATGTTGACTGAAGGCTTATGTTGAATCAAGGCAGATGCTCGGGGATTTTAAGTGCACATTGGGAACAACTGCAAGCAGCCAGCTCGGATAGCTACGCGAGAGAGAAAGAGAGGGAGGGGGCAGTTAATCTGCATGCGCTAAAGTACAATATGTGCGTTAGCTGTCATCGGCAATGTTTCTAATTCCAACAATTCAAATCATCTTGATTTGTCGACGATAATTTTGTCATCCAAAATGAACCCAATTGCCTGTGAGCGACAGAGCCAACAGCTAGGAAAGTAAAAGGATGACAAAAAGAATTGGCGGGGGGGAGTGAGTGTGGATGTTCACCTGTTAATCTCATCTATCAAGTTGTTGCCCCCCCCCCCCCCCCCCCCCCCCCCCATTCCCCGGTTTGCAGGGGCAGTACTATACCTTTGAAACCATCTCCAGGGATTTAATTTAGAGTTTGTAGAAAGGTTTTAGCCTAAAGGAGGAAAGACTTTCAAAGCAGTGTGTTCTGGCTTTTTTTGTACGTGTGTTCACTTTTTAATGGTTTAAAAAATAAAATAAAAAGGATGTGCAACCTGCTTGCAGACGGGTTTAGAGTTAGGCGGAGTTTATTTACGAAATGGGCGCCACGTGTATGTTTATGTTGTCCTTTGTTGTCAAAGTAGTGGCGGAGGAACATCTGTTGTTCCATGCATTGTTTTTCAAAAATTTGGGTGTATTTGGTCTTTAGATTTATGATTAGCATAAACTTTCCAAATCAATGCAAAGTATGTTGATATAAACAGAAAACAAATTGGTAAATGAAAAAAAGCATTTTCTTGTGCCAAATGTGTTAATGTAATCGGATTACAATGGCCAAGTGTACCTAATAAAATGTCCAATTACTGTACACATATACTTTTGTGATTAAATCACATACTTTTTACAAATCTGTGAAAGAAATCCATTTCAATTAGAATTCAATTAAGGCAATTTAAGCCGTAGGTCCAAGGTCTGTATTTTGGTGCAGATCGCCAAACAGGTGTGAAGTTTGCTTTTTATTTGCGTTCTATTCCGCAGTCTTGAACCGGTGGCCTTGCTGAATGAGAAAAAGCTTAAGCGAGTATTTCATGGCCATCTATTCATATTCCAATTTCCCCGCAGATACATATTTTCACAGCTTTCTCAGGTTTTCCATGCAAGTCGCTAAATTAAAAGAGCTGCTGCTTTTTTAGGTTTTTATTCATTCCATTTGTTTTTCGAAGTTAAAGGACACATAGGGAAACATAAAGATGGTGTAACCAGTAACAATTCTGTATTACAAAAAATGTTAAACCTAAAAATAACATATCGAAAACATGAACATTATTATCACTTAAATTATTCAATGCAAGGTCAGGGCAGTGCCTCATACGTGGTTGCGTCCAAGTAGATAAATAGCATTTGAACAGATTTATGATTTCATCAATAGAAGATCTAACAGCAAGATGTGTGCATGGTGCTCCATAGACATCAATATCTCATTATGGTGTACTGCGGCACAAAAGCAGGAAGAAAAGGCGTCTGATTTCGTATGCTACGTGTTTTCCTATTGAGAAGATCTTGCCCTGGTTGAATCTTATGCTTATACTGGCAAGCAAATATGAGTAAACAAACAACTTTTTTTTTTTTTTTAAACAAATCCATGTTAGATGAGTGTCAGATTCAGGATATGCTAGAAACATGGCATATGTTTCCCTCAAACTTCATTTGGTGCCGGAGGTTCCTTCTGTCCATGATCATTTTATGCCTCCTTGCATCTCATCTGCAGCACATCCTCGTCCAGCTGAGTCCCTCATCCATAATCCCAGCACTTGTCTTTTTTTTTCTCTGAAACTACCCAATCTTTTTTTTTTTGTGCTGTGCAAAATAACATGATTAAACATTTACCAAAATGAACAGTTACAATTGGCACATGATGATGCCACCTGGACGTTTTTATTACAGATGCCTGGGAAGAGTTGTGGATTGTGGCACAGTTTATAATGCTAGCAGATGACATCCACCCACTAGCCAACTGATTCTGAATCATCAGTTTGTTTCCATTCAAAGCCTGAGCGATGCTTAGGTTGGATTCAGAATCTATTTGATTTTTTAAACTAAGTTTTGTATGGCAGTGACTATTCTGCCTTTTGAGAGAAATAAATGATAGGTCTTTCTTTATATCAATATTATATATATACACACCGTATTTTTCGGAGTATAAGTCGCACGTTTTTTTTTCATAGTTTGGGTGGGGGGGCAATTTATACTCAAGAGCGACTTATAGGTGAAATTAAAATGAAATAAAAAAATTTCAAAATTCAAAATTCCGCGATGTAGTGAAACCGCGATAAACGAACCGCGATGTAGCGAGGGATTACTCGCTAATTTGAACTGCAACCGATGACCTCAGCAGCGTGGTGCACACGTGGCGTTGTTTACATAAAGGACGAAGAATTCGATCGATGGATTTAATGATTTGGAGTGACACAGATGGTTTGATAAAATTGTTGTTTATATTATAGACTTAGACTTAGACTCAACTTTATTAATCCCTTGGGATTACTCCTTCAGGGAAATTCAGGCCCCAGCAGTATCCATACCACAGAGCGGGTATACAAAAGACACACAGATGGCATGAGCGCAACTCAATAGGCCCTCATAAGGCTGCCATACAACGGCGCCACAAAGAAAGCCAGAAAGTGCGAAAGATAAAAGCCAGCAAAGCAAAGCAAAGCAAAGCAAAAAGACAAAAGAAAAAAGCAACAGTGCCCAACCAGCACCCCTCAATATCAGAAAACACCCCAAAACACACAAAATAGCCTCCACGGGGTCCACAGACAGGTGTAAGGGTAGTCCAGTTCAACGGCACCCAATGGACCGTGGTCGTGAATCGGTGAAAACATCACAAAGCAGGCAAACGTGTGAGCAGCGTCCTGGGCACTCAGTCGGGGCACGTGCAGATGGTCACCACGGGGCTAGCACGGCGAAGGTCGCTGGTTCTGACGGGTCGCGGCTGCAAGGCAAGGGACCCGGTCAGCATCAGCCGGATAAGCAGGAAACCGTCGTAGAGGTACGCCGGTCTCGACCGATGTGCGCAGCCATCCCGGTCCCAGGGAAAAAAAAAAAAGAAAATCACATCCAAAGCGATACTGAGGTGCGGTAGAAGGCACCAGCATCGCCGAATAGACAAAAAGACAGAAAGAAAAAGGAGAAAAGAAGGAAATAAAGAGAAAAAAGAGAGAACACTGCTGGGAGGCTGCCACTCACGTCGGCGCCATACCAAAAAAAAAAAAAAAAAAAAAAAAGCTATTTGATATATAGTTTATATATCGTTATATGGACCTGTGGAATGATTTGAACTGCAACTTACGATGAGTCCGACATCAGCGGCGCACACGCGGTGCACACGCGGTGCACACGCGGTGCACACGCGGTGCACACGCGGTGCACACGCGGTGCACTCGCGGTGCACTCGCGGTGCACTCGCGGTGCACTCGCGGTGCACTCGCGGTGCACACGATTTGGAGTGACACCGATGGTTTGATAAAGGTGTTATTTATGTTATACAGTGGAGCCTCGGTTTTCGAACGTCCCAGTTCTCAAACAAATCGGTATTCTAACAAAAAATTCTAGATTTTTTGCTTCGGATGTCGGACGAAATTTTGGTTGTCGAACCTCGCGAGATGAGCCGAGAGGACCCGCATGCCAACTGACTCCGTTTGTTATTACATTCTCGTTACTCTGAGGATTGCATCAACGCTAATCATGCCTCCAAAGGAAGCAAGTGGGAGCAGTAAAGCTGATCATGGCAAAAAGTGGAAAGTAGTGCGCAAAACGATTTAATTTAAAAAAGAAATAATCGCAAAATATGAGTCCGGTGTGCGTGTGTCAGAGTTGGCGCGGGAGTTTTGCATGGCAAAATCGACAATAAGCTCGATCCTGAAAAGCAAAGACGCTCTTAAAGGAAGTGATGTTGCGAGAGGGGTGATTGTGCTTACCAAACAATGGCCACAGGTGCTGGAAGAAGTTGAAAAACTCTTGCTAGTTTTCATTAATGAGCAACAGTTAGCAGGGGATACTGTTATTGAGGGCACCATTTGTGCCAAAGCGAGACATCTTTTTGAGGACCTGGAAAAAAAAGACCCTAGTCTGGTTCCTGAAGGGTTTGTTTTCAAGGCAAGCTGAGGATGGTTCGATTTTCCCTCACAATTTAAAAAGATATATTTTACTATTCGAATGAAACACACAAACGAGTTGCTACAGATACGGCAATACATTCCCCAGCCGAGCCTATTCTATTAATTGAGTTTATTATTTATATTATTTATTTATACATTACCTACTCACTTATTTATGCAGTTTATGGTGTAAAATAATGAAAGAATGCTTTAAAAAAGCGTTGGTTTTTATGCTTGGAACGGATATTTTTTTTCCATTATTTGTAATGGGAAAGATGATTCGAAATTTGAACAATTCACTTCTCGAACAGCCTCCTGGAACGGATTGTGGTCGAAAACCGAGGCTCCACTGTAGTTATTTGGATAACTGTTAATGTTACGTCAGGCCCGTTCTCAGCTCCTCGCTTGTGTTTATGTCACATTAGCATACCGTATTGTTTAGCCTGTTGTTGCTGGTTCATGCCTGTTCTTGGTGTTGGATTTTGTCAAATAAATTTCCCCCAAAATGCGACTTAAACTCCGGTGCGACTTATATTTGTTTTTTTCCTCTTCATTGTGCATTTTATGGCTGATGCGACTTTTACTCCGAGCAACTTTTAGTCCGGAAAATACGTTATTTATATCATATATAAATATATATAGTAAATATTATTTATCTATATTATACATAAATCATATAATATTTATATTATATTATATAAATATACTGTATAGTTAAATAATCCCTCATTGGTTTAATAGAAATTTTACCTGTGGTATCGGTAACTTGGTATTGGTATTTATGATATGTGAGTGGTATGGAACACTGCCAAGAGAGATCTCTCTCTCAAATAGTGATGAAGGGACTGAAACTGCATTCCACTGGAATCAAAATGCTGGCCGAGTCAAGTAAAAAAGGTCAAATAGGGAGATTTTGATCAACAAGGATCAGACAGGCCTAAATTCAGAATAAAAACACAGCATTGAGACGAGTGAGCTGACAACAAGCTGATTGGCAGACTGATGAGATCAGGAGGAACCAATGACCAGCTGAAACAGACAAGCGTGGGCAGAAATGTTCAATGTCATTAGCGTCATTCATTCTCACACAATAGCACAAATATGAATGCATTTTTCTTCATACGCAAGTGAGGACAAGCAGTATAGAAGATGGATAGATGGATTAACCAAAACTAAACGCTTGTCAAAGCTGAAAAATGCAAGCTGGTGTTTAAAGCTCTCTAAGCGACCCGTCCACCAGGCACTCATCAACACACCACCACAGTATGGGAAAGAAGATGCTAAACTCATGAATTCTTCATGAAATTTTGTGGTGCACATTTGTATACATGCTGCATTCAGGCAGCCACAGTTTACTCAAGCTAGTGCTGTACTTGCACATTTCAAACAATCCAGTTTTTATGCAAACCATTTTTTTTTCTCTCAGAGTATATGGCAAGCAATGAAACAAAATAAAAATTTATTTACATGTGGAAAGCTGCATTTATTCATTTGTTATTTTCAGACACAGACTAAAACATTATTTGATTCACATTGAACATATTCTTGTCTTCAATTCAAATGTTCCCGCAGTGCTGCAGTTAAAAAGCCAGTTTGTTTTAACAAAAACAAAGAAAGACTGACGACAAACTTTATTCAAAGTGGCGGGTAGGAAGCAGCTAAATGATTCACATAAAAGATGTGTTGTTCTACACTTCTTCGCAAGATACTGAATTAACCGGAATTCAAAAGGCCTTGTAAATACATATATGGGGAGAAGCTATGAATTAGTTATGAGTTATCCATTCCTTTATTGCTCTGTAATGCCACAGGAGCAAGAGGAGCGATTAGAAGTGCAGTAGAAGAAATAGATTGGATAGAAAGAAAGGAGCAACAAAGAGAGGAGTCTATCATTTCTCTGCTGACTACTTTTAGTTATTTTTTCTTTATTGCGGCACTTTTTTATTAAGTTTTAATTCTTTTTAAGTTTTTTATTTTTTTACCTTTTTAAAGCTTTATACACATACTTTGAAAATAATAAAAACACATTTAAACAAATAAGCAATATATTGTACAAATAATGTAGCAGTCTTTCTGAATTTACAGTAAACAAGTCTCCTTATTTTTTCTGAACTCATCACACTTATCATCACAAAATATACATCAACAGTTACGAAACCCAAAAATCAACATTATATAGCGACACTGCAGCTGTCGTTTTCTGTATGCCTGAAAAACACGATTGCTGCCAAAGACATTCAATAATATTCAACGAAAATTAGCGGAAACACCTCCTGTTTCATTCTTCTTCCCTCAATTATCCACCATCTCAAACTCAATATCGCCATCTAATGGTCAATAGTGGAGTTTAACAAACCTTTACTGTATGGGTTTACTGTATACTTATTATAACCTAAATGGGAAAAAAATGCTGTGGTAAATTAAAATTTATATGTGATTGCCAACTACCTGAATTCTTTAGCCGCTCATCATTATTATTAACACATCTCAAGCTATGAGCGCTTACGTAACACCACAATCTGTTGTAATGATGGCTCCAACATGGCACTGGCTTATCAGTCCCTCAATTGCGGCTCACCATCCGATCATGATTAAAGATGCCAAAAAAAACTTCAGAAGTCTGTCCCCTCACTTTAACAAATATGGCCAACTGTAAATGTTTTGTTTTGTTTTTTTGTCTGATCAGGTAATAGTAAGTGTCAAGCGCCTCCACTTTATGGTCAATGGTCAGCATCACAGTCTCTTTAGTTATTCTATTTCAAGGAGCAAACCGGAACAAACATTAAGATTCTACGCTGAAAATGGGTCCGTTGAAATCATCTCAACATTAGATGAGAGGAGAAAATAACAATAGGTCTGAGCTGGTCTGTATTTATTGGCTGTGCTGGTCGTAAGGACTTTCTGTGCTCACATTATGCAAAGCAAACTATGCTATGCTAAAGGTAAATGATGACTGCTCTGCAGATGTTCTCTTTCTCATCCTTTCTCACTCTCAGGATGGATGACTTTAATACACAAGTGCTTCACAACAAAGACAGTTTTCCTCACCATGGTGCATTTTTCACTCTGGCTAGCTCGAGAAACAACACCAAGGCCTTCTTGTGCCCTTGTCCGCCTCTAAACCAATTGCCCAACTTGGCCTTTGGCTTTTTCTTACTTTTCAACTCTCTCTCTTTGCTGTGCCGCCGAGAAGCTTCTCATTAACGGGTGAATGGATCGACTCATCTACAAGAAACAAGAACGTAGGGAAAGGTATTGACAAGAATGTATGCGCTTTAGAGCACTATTTGACTGAATCCAGATAATCTCATGTGCAGTCACAGAGCTATAGAGAATTGAGGTTGAACAGACTAGTCAACACGCAACGATGATTATAGCTTGCAGACAATTAATTGTCAATCATGTGTTTTGGCATTAAGAACACAGATATCCTACTCATTGCAGCAAAGTAATGGTGGACCTTTAATCGCTAGCAGGCGTCTATTGTTTTTGTTATACCGCTACTAGAACTACTTCCTGCTTCTGTGTCTAAGAATCAGCAATGTAGCATAAATGTAGCACTGCTAGCCTAATTCTGCGGTCAGACCGAATGGTAGCTGGTTTTAGATGCTAAAATGTGGGACAGCAAGGTAAACGACAGGCATTTTCTGATAGCGAGCAAAAAGGGTTGCATAATGGTGAGTGTGTGAACTTGCAACCAGCTGTTGAACTGTCCAACACGCTGCGCGAAAGTTCATGTGTGGTCTGAATTTAGCATAAAAGTGCTAAATCTATTAATTAAATGTATGGTACAATTACAATCACCTATTTAACCTATAATTTTCACGAAGATAATGGGCCCGATGCGCTCAAAAACGACCCGTTCATTGACCGTGCCTAATAATAGACAGTGCGTAATGGTCAAAAAAAAATGTAATATAAAAGTGTATATATAGATCATCAGTGTTTGTTGACTTGACTATCATCACAAAAAACACGTTTTCCAAAAATAAAAACTATGTATCTTGTACCTTGTGGCCTACCTGCTATTATTTTCTCTCATTTATTTTAAGATAATTGGATAAATGAGCAATGTTAAGTAACAAACACCTAATTGGTAATCTGCTCTGTTAATATTTTGTAAGGTGGACCAGATTACTGGAGAAGGTCGGAGTGTTAAAAAAAATGTTGAGAAAGGCAACTAAATTGGAGAGAAGCTAGAGATGCTCTGCTTTTTGCTCTGACCTGGTTCCAGTTAATCCGCCCACTTTACACGATGAACATTACCTCCACACTGTATTTATAGAGAGACATTTGCTGTGAGTTTTTCTGTCTACGCCTGCTTCAATGTACAGTATTTATAGTAGTTTTAAATATTTCAGAAACTCTGGAATTTAAGCAGGTTATCGTCAAATTTAACAAATTAGATTTGATAGCACAGTTTCCACAAGACACTCATTTACACATGTGCAAAGGAAAATAACTCCCCATATACATTGTAAGTTTATAATACTTTGATGGATCAAAGGTAAAACTAGATACACCGTGAATGCATATGGACATTGTACTATTCTGGGAATTAGTTCCGGCAAATTTCCATTTCAAGATGGAAGGCCATCTTTATTTAATGAGCAGAATTCTTCGCCTCTCCCAAAGATGGCAAACCCGCAGTGAATTCGAGCTCCACAGGTATACTGGATGCAATATGGCAGGAGCAGTATACACTGTAAACTTTCCAAAAATAGAAAAAGGCCCTGACAGTCCTCCACTCCGCTTCACTGCAGCAACCTTTCTGCTCTCTCCTGTCCAAAACTTTCATAAATGCTGCTTTCTACTTCTTGTTGTCTTTAGTTTTCTTCTCTCCATCACCAAAGGAGATTAGTTCTCAATCTTTCTGAATATCTAGGAAAAAAAAGAATTCTACTGGCTTGGACTGATGGACTTCCATGGAGCAGTTCTCGCTTTGATTCCTCCGTGCCCTTTACGTCAGTCATTGGTCTTCTTCTTTGTCATCTTCATCTCAATCTTATGCTCCCCTCCGATCACAGCTCATCTTCTGACGCCGCAGCTCATTCTTCATCGCTTTTTATTGCAGTTTATTGAAGTCCCTTGACTTCTCACTTGGTCTCAGCTTAAATTTGGCTCCATCAACCCTGTGCCGGAAATATCGTTGAAGGTAGCGTATTGTAATTTTTATTTTTTTTTTAGTTTTGACTTAAGAGGTGAACCAGACCGAAGGGGGAGTAAAATATCAAGAATACAGTTTTTCATCGAACGCATTCAAATGTATAGCGTAAAATTGAACTGCATTATAGCGAGAATTGATTCACACAGGCCCTTGAGTTTTGCAATAAAACTTTTTTGGAACACTTTGTGTGGTCTAGTACGAAATGTGCAGTGGTCCTGTAGCACTCTTAACATGCTTCTTAACCAGGGGTGTCAAACAAATTTTTGTCGTGGGCCGCATCGTAGTCATAGATTCCTTCGGAGGGCCCTTATGACTGACAACCCAAATAAATGTATGAACGTTTCATATACAGTATAGGCTACACAACAAACTGATGAACAACTAGTTATGTAAACAGAGTCTAGTAAGAATTGTTCAAATTTATAAAAAGATGAATGGTAATGAAAATTGCTTGAAACAGCTCTATTTTTTTTAAAAAGTTAGGACAATTTTCAATATTGGCCGATGCACAATTTGTCTTTGCGGGCCAAATATAATTACACCGAGGGCTAAATTTGGCCCGCAGGCCAGAGTTTGACACTCCAATTCAAAACTGACTACCTCACACTGTGCAAGTGTTCCTAATGTTGTGGCTAATGAGTGTATATTTAATCCTAAATTTCAATGATCTCATTGATCATGATCAAGACCACCAAGACATGTAAGAAATGTGCTTTGTTAACACGGCATTCAATAAAGGTGCCAACCCAATAGTGAATGAGCACACACTACATCACTCTAAACCAGTGGTTCTTAACCTTGTTGGAGGTACCCAACCCCACCAGTTTCATATGCGCATTCACCAAACCCCTCGTTAGTGATTTTTTTTTTTTTTTTAATTCTAGACATAGATGTTTTTTTACTGGTGCACAAAATGAGCCATGCATGAACATCACCTTGTTCAAAGAACAAAACCAACACAATGCATGAACTCACAACAAATTACATACTGGTAAAGCAGAATTTACACAATAAATCAGGTTTGTTCGGACCTCCTCAGTGGAGGCTCTGTCGAACCCCTGAGACCGACTCACCGAACCCCTAGGGTTCGATCGAACCCAGGTTAACAACCACTGCTCTTGACTCATAGGCATTTTCTCTTTCCTATGAATCATTTATATGGGACGCGGGCTCTATTTCATCAGCATCATTCTGCACCTACAGTTGGTTTCGTCTCTGAAATATGATTCCTCATCTTATCACAAATCATAATTATTGCCCATATGTAAGATCTCCTCTGAAATATTCAAAAAGAATTAAGAGCGATCGTCTGTCTTTTTGTATGACTATTGTTTCTCTTCTCATTCTCTTCCTCTCTTTGCAATGACATGCCCAAGTTATCTGGAATACAATGCAAGGTGGAGACATTTGAAGTGAGCTTCCGTTGCATGACATTCACAGTTAATATTTCATAGTATACTACTCAACGGCATGCTACTCAGGAGCCCAGCTTGGTGCCTGGAGGCTAATTCCATCATGGTGAGACGCACTGTGTCCTACCTGAACATGTAAGTCTTATTCGTTGCATGTCTATTATGTGAATGAGTTTTAAGGCACAAAATGCTCAGATCACACTGCGTACTATTGAAATAAATTTGTACTTCCCACTAACAGAGGAGTGTGTTCACAATGGAGTCATAGAAATTTTATAATCCACTCTATATGACATCAGAGCCGAGCCGACCCTCGCTAAACACAAGAGCATAAGTACGTAGGTCCTCATCTTCCACAGTGGGACACTTTTTTAGTGCAAGGAGACACATCTGCTCATATGTATAAATTGGCACACATAGAAGATTCTGTGAAGTGTGCGGAAATGACAGTACTTGACGTTTTTGTCAACAGAGGGATGCGCTGGCCATCAGTCGGCAGAGCAAAGAGTTGACATGTCAGCTAAAGGGGGCAGAGGAGCAAAACTAGCCTAAGATGGTCTGTCACCGGAAGGTGGCTGTCATAAATTCAATAAAATAAATGCATATGTGGCACAAACCAGAAACTCATTAGAATTGAATCTCTGAAAACAGCTACCATCATACTTCTCCAGCACTGATGACTATTTATGATTTATTTACAGCCTCTGCATTCATGGAAGGAAAAAGCAATGATAAAATGAGCAAAGTGATGGTGGTTGTAGAAACGTCAGCCAATACATTGATTAAAGAAAGCATATCCATGAGACTAGCGAGTCTCCAAACATTTTTGAAGCTGAGACAAAATTTGGTTTAGATGTGCAGAGTTTGATTCTGATGGATGGATACTTATAATAATGATAATAATAATAATAATAATAATAATAATAATAATAATAATATTAGCCTAATAATACTATTATTATTATCCATCCATCCATCCATCCATCTTCTTCCGCTTATCCGGGGTCGGGTCGCGGGGGCAACAGCTTCAGGAGGGACTCCCAGACTTCCCTCTCCCCAGCCACTTCATCCAGCTCATCCCGGGGGATCCCAAGGCGTTCCCAGGCCAGCTGAGAGACATAGTCTCTCCAGCGCGTCCTGGGTCGTCCCCGGGGTCTCCTACCGGTGGGACATGCCCGGAACACCTCCCCAGGGAGGCGTCCAGGAGGCATCCTGATAAGATGCCCGAGCCACCTCATCTGGCTCCTCTCAACGTGGAGGAGTAGCGACTCCACTCCGAGTCTCTCCCGGATGACCGAGCTTCTCACCCTATCTCTAAGGGAGAGCCCGGACATCCTGCGGAGAAAACTCATTTCGGCCGCTTGTATCCGAGATCTCGTTCTTTCGGTCACGACCCATAGCTCGTGACCATAGGTGAGGGTAGGAGCGTAAATCGACCGGTAAATTGAGAGCTTTGCCTTTTGGCTCAGCTCTCTCTTCACCACAACGGACCGGTACAGGGTCCGCATTACTGCCGACGCTGCACCGATCCGCCTGTCGATCTCACGCTCCATCCTCCCCTCACTCGTGAACAAGACTCCAAGATATTTGAACTCCTCCACTTGGGGCAGGATCTCATCCCCGATCCGGAGAGGGCATTCCACCCTTTTCCGATCGAGGACCATGGACTCGGATTTGGAGGTGCTGACCCTCATCCCGACCGCTTCGCACTCGGCTGCGAACCGTTCCAGCGAGAGCTGGAGATCACGGCCTGAAGAAGCCAACAGCACCACGTCATCTGCAAAAAGCAGAGACGCGATGCTGAGGTCCCCAAACCGGACCCCCTCAACGCCTCGGCTGCGCCTAGAAATTCTGTCCATAAAAATTATGAACAGAATCGGTGACAAAGGGCAGCCTTGGCGGAGTCCAACCCTCACTGGGAACGAATCCGACTTACTGCCGGAAATGCGGACCAGACTCTGGCATCGGTGATACAGGGACCGAACCGCCCTTATCAGTTGGCTCGGCACCCCGTACTCCCGAAGCACCCTCCACAGAACCTCCCGAGGGACACGGTCGAACGCCTTCTCCAAGTCCACAAAACACATGTGGACTGGTTGGGCAAACTCCCATGCACCCTCGAGGATCCTGCCGAGGGTGTAGAGCTGGTCCACTGTTCCACGGCCAGGACGAAAGCCACACTGCTCCTCCTGAATCCGAGGTTCGACCTCCCGACGGACCCTCCTCTCCAGCACCCCTGAATAGACCTTACCAGGGAGGCTGAGGAGTGTGATTCCCCTGTAATTGGAACACACCCTCCGGTCCCCCTTCTTAAAGAGGGGAACCACCACCCCAGTCTGCCAATCCAGAGGCACTGTCCCCGATGTCCACGCAACGTTGTAGAGGCGTGTCAGCCATGACAGCCCCACAACATCCAGAGCCTTTAGGAACTCTGGGCGGATCTCATCCACCCCCGGGGCCTTGCCACCGAGGAGTTTTTTAACTACCTCAGTGACTTCGACCCCAGAGATTGGAGAATCCGCCTCAGAGTCTCCAGGCCCTACTTCCTCAATGGAAGGCGTGTAGGTGGAATTGAGGAGGTCTTCGAAGTATTCTCCCCACCGACTCACGACGTCCCGAGTCGAGGTCAGCAGCACGCCATCCCCACTGTAAACAGTGTTGACGTTGCACTGCTTCCCCCTCCTGAGACGCCGGATGGTGGACCAGAATTTCCTCGAAGCCGTCCGAAAGTCATTCTCCATGGCCTCACCGAACTCCTCCCACGCCCGGGTTTTTGCCTCAGCAACCGCCGAAGCCGCGTTCCGCTTGGCCATCCGGTACCTGTCAGCTGCCTCCGGAGTCCCGCAGGCCAAAACGGCCCGATAGGACTCCTTCTTCAGCTTGACGGCATCCCTTACCGCCGGTGTCCACCAGCGGGTTCGGGGATTGCCGCCACGACAGGCACCAACGACCTTACGGCCACAGCTCCGGTCGGCCGCCTCAACAATGGAGGCGCGGAACATGGTCCACTCAGACTCAATGTCCCCCGCCTCCCCCGGGACGTGGGAAAAGCTCTGCCGGAGGTGGGAGTTGAAGCTCTTCCTGACAGGAGATTCTGCCAGACGTTCCCAGCAGACCCTCACAGAGCGTTTGGGTCTGCCAGGTCGGACCGGCATCTTCCCCCACCATCGGAGCCAACCCACCACCAGGTGGTGATCAGTTGACAGCTCCGCCCCTCTCTTCACCCGAGTGTCCAAAACATGCGGCCGCAAATCCGATGACACGACTACAAAGTCGATCATCGAACTGCGGCCTAGGGTGTCCTGGTGCCAAGTGCACACATGGACACCCTTATGTTTGAACATGGTGTTCATTATTGAAAATCCGTGTCGAGCACAGAAGTCCAACAATAGAACACCGCTCGGGTTCAGATCAGGGGGGCCGTTCCTCCCAATCACGCCCTTCCAGGTCTCACTGTCATTGCCCACGTGAGCATTGAAGTCACCCAGTAGAACGATAGAGTCCCCAGAAGGAGCGCTCTCCAGCACTTCCTCCAGGGACCCCAAGAAGGGTGGGTACTCTGAGCTGCTGTTTGGTGCATAGACACAAACAACAGTCAGGACCCGTCCCCCCACCCGAAGGCGGAGGGAGGCTACCCTCTCGTTCACCGCGGTGAACCCCAATGTGCAGGCGCCCAGCCGGGGGGCAATAAGTATACCCACACCTGCTCGACGCCTCTCACCGTGGGCAACTCCAGAGTGGAAGAGAGTCCAGCCCCTCTCGAGAGGGCTTGTACCGGAACCCAAACTGTGTGTGGAGGCTAGTCCGACTATATCTAGTCGGAATCTTTCTGCCTCGCACACCAGCTCGGGCTCCTTTCCAGCCAGAGAGGTGACATTCCATGTCCCAAGAGCCAGCTTCTGCAGCCGGGGATCAGACCGCCAAGGTCCCCGCCTTTGGCTGCCGCCCAGCTCACATTGCACCCGACCCCTTCGGCCCCTCCCACAGGTGGTGAGCCCATGGGAAGGGGGACCCACGTTTCCATTTCGGGCTATGCCCGGCCGGGCCCCATGGGCGAAGGCCCGGCCACCAGACGCTCGCCTTCGAGCCCCGCCTCCAGGCCTGGCTCCAGAGGGAGGCCCCGGTGACCCGCGTCCGGGCGAGGGAAAACTAAGTCCATTTATATTACTCATCATAAGGGGCTTGTGAGCCGTGCTTTGTCTGGCCCCTCACCTAGGACCCGTTTGCCATGGGTGACCCTACCAGGGGCACGAAGCCCCCGACAACATGGCTCCTAGGATCATAGGGGCACGCAAACCCCTCCACCACGATAAGGTGACGACTCGCGGAGGGGATATTATTATTGTGTGAAGGCGAAGGCCTTCACACATTGTTATTCTACTTTATTATTATTATTATTATTCAACTTATTCCGCCCACTTTTTTGGCACCTAACTAGTCCTACATGCTTCAACCGATTCACCCCGTTCAAACTTTCACACATTCCAAATATTCATGTCATGCTTGCTACCATTTTTTTTGTTGATAACATTTACCGTTTTTGTGTAATTAGCAAATTTGTGACTTTTAAATCCCCATTCATTCTTAATGGCAATTTCAACACGAGCCATTTGCCTGCGTGGGTTCGAATTTTACATGTGTCACATTGGGTGTCTCACCATTACACAAACTCACACGACACTGGCTGCAGTTTTTTTTCTTTATAAACATTTGTTATTTTTGCATAATTAGTACATTTATGGTATAAAATTACGCATTCATTCTTAATGGCGCATTCAACATGAACATTCATCACATTAAGCAAATTCTACCGGTTCACAAAAGGAAACTGATTAGCTCAGTTTGTAACGCGGCCACTTCTTAACTCTAGCCGCTTCCCCGTGTGAGTTCGATTCCAACTGTGGGTACCGTTTTTTTTAATTTTTTATTCACTACTTCATATTTTTTACGCTTATGATTTGTAACTTGTCATTTTACCATTTATTTTAATAATTTATTTTCCTTTTTATTCTTCCCGCTTATCATTTGTAACTCTCGTCATTTTTCCATTTATTGTACAATAATAATTTATATTCTTCCCGCTTATCATTTTTATCATTTGTAACTTTTGTCATTTTCCCATTTATTTTATAATAATTTAATTTCCTTTTTATTTTTCCCGCTTATCATTATTAACACTTATCATTTGTAACTCGTCATATTCCCATTTATTTTTTTCATCATTTATCATTTGTAACTTTTATCATTTTCCCATTTATTTTATAATAATTTAATTTCCTTTTTATTTTTCCCGCTTATTATTAACGTTTATCATTTGTAACTCTCGTCATTTTCCCATTTATTTTATTCATTATTATTATTATTATTATTATTATTATTATTATTATTAATAATAATACTTATTTGCATAGTATTAGCATAGTCTTTGAATAAAAAAGGATAAAAATGAAAAATGTATAAAAGTGAAATGGGAACCTTTTTCATTTTTATATTTATTTATGACCATATAGCCTATATATTATTTCATTATTGTCCTCTGCATTGCAGTAATTCTCCCTGGTTGACTCTATTTAAAAGTGAAGCTCATCAAGACTTAGTTGCACTCATCAAAGGCACAAGAGCGCTTACATGGTTTGGCGATCGAAAGCATCAACTATGACATCACACAGCCGTTGTCATACAATGGCCTCACGGATGACTTTCCATTTTGGGAATGCAGACATGTTTTTCTGGAAAAGGCCCACACAAATGTTTACTTCTGATTTGTTCATTTATTTGTTTTTTGTTTTTAAACATGCATTGATTTCATTCCAAGTGATTCCAAATACAAATTTGTTTAGGTCCCTAATTTGGTCCCTGGCGGCTCGGCATCAGATGGATGTGTATTAACAAACTGCTGTAATTATTTCGACCTGTGCATGTTCTTGTGCAGAGGATTTGTTATTCCCTTGTTCTCATCTTCCTTACAACTTCTTTCGTTTTCCTTATGATCTGTTTCTTTTGTCTTCGCTTAACCTTCCCATGCTCTGCTTTGCTCACTCTAACTTTCCCACGAGACCAGATGTCCTAATTTACTTCTTAAGACTTGAGCAATATCACCCATGCAAGTCAAAAGAGGGCAATGCATAGTACAAGTGCACATATAAGGAGCCAAAGGTGGTTTCTACATTATGCTTGATCTTGCTTGTGCAGATGGGACCCAAACAACTGGCTCAGTCAGACGTTGTCAAGCCTGAGTGGAGCTGTGTTCTATTACACTTACAAACTCACTGATAGAATGATAGAAAAACAAGTCACTCAACTTTACAGCAAAGATTAATTGAAACCCTTTCCAAGTTTTTTTGCGTGTATGAGCTGTGTGTAACAATAAAACATTGAACACATTAATTACCGCAGTAGGAAAGGAAGGTCGTGATAATAATGAAAATATTTTAAACTGTTATACTGTCTGCCTTGTTATTTTTACATGTATCACCCTAAATATTCCCGGAAATTATTACTACTTATAAACAATATATATTTATTGGTAAACTATTACAATGGGTGCTACTAAGTCATTTTTAAATCATGTTTATTTTTGTTAATGTTTGTTTGTTTGTTTGTTTGTTTGTTTGTTTGTTTGTTTGTTTGTTTGTTTGTTTGTTTGTTTTTATTCTTATCACAGGACTGCCCCCATCATTTTAATAATATTTTTTTCAGTACCAAAAAACGAAAATGAAAAATATAATTGGAAATTTATTTTTATTTAAATATATATATATATATATATATATATATATATATATATATATATATATATATATATATATATATATATATATATATATATATATATATATCGAAATAAAGTGCAAAAAATACTAAATAACTAAAAAGTAAATTAAATGATAAATATGGAAACAAATGCAAAAATGAATTGATGAATATAATTAAACATCAATTTATAGATATTTTATTCAGTTTTTCAATTATTTTTTATATTGGTTTTTATTGTCACTTGTATTTACTTTTGAAATTTACAGTCCTTCATAGGTATATATATTGGCGCATAATAAATACAATAACAATACTATATATATTATACATACTGCAGCCTCACTGTAGACTGTTCAAACTGCAGTCAATAATTCCAAGTATTGCCTCAATCAAGCAATTTCAAGAAGATTGCTGGCCATGTTTTGTGTTTCCTGAGTCGCTTTGTGTGTGTCCATACGGTATGTATGCTCTCTATTCTTCTTCTTTCTATTCTCCAAATTACTCACAGGCAAAATGATATCCTATCCTATGCTTCAGAGCGTTCGTGCGTCACAATAATGGTGAGAACGTTGTACTTTCCACATTTCTTTATTTCAGCGCCACATCATCCTCTGAATTTTTAACTGAGAACTGGAGCACTCATTCTTTGCGCGATGTGCTCGTGTCAGAATAGACAGGAGGAGTTTTATTCCATGGTATTATATTTTTCATGCTTATGACTGCTTTGCTTCTGCATCACAAACTTTGCATATGTAGGTTGATTTCTCAGCAGTCGCATGCATGAGTGGAGCGTGAAATATATGTTTTTTTAATCAGCTGTGAAGAACATATAAACGCAATAGTGTGCTCAAAGTAATAACAGCCTCATTGCATTTTATTGAAGGATGAATTTGAGAGATGACGTTGTATTTGCTGTTTGTAGAGGGAATACAGTTTAAGAATATCACACTATGGCATAGCTTCATCTGCGAAATAAAATTCTTGGCAAACAAAGGAAAGAAGGATTTTGTACATTTATCTCATAATAAAGCTGTATGCACACAACCTTCAAATAGTGATTAATGATTGTAATTAATTCTACTTACACTGTTTAGCTGAGCAGCAGTGCTGTGTGCATGCTTTGACTTTTTTTCATAGAACATTGGTTTGAATTCAGTCTTGCAATGTTGACAACATAAAAATTGTATCTGCAGAATATTACACATTAATCTACATTTTCATAATGTATTCAACATGTGAAAAGAGTAAAGCAGATAAATAGTGCAGACAACCGAATTATTACATATATAATATTTTGATGAATCTATTGCAAATAAAATGTATCATTGTTTCATTTAATTGTTTTCTTTTTCTTTTTTTAATGTAGGTAGTTGTACTTTAAAAATTCTGTTGAAAAAAAATTGCATATCTGACCATGTGAAATGCCGTCTCCCGCCAATACTTGGAATTAATTGACAAATTATCTATTAATTTTGAATGTCATCTCATGTCCTCACCTTTGGGACAAAGAAATCCATCCAGTGCAGAACAACACGTCTTACGAAAAAAAAAAAAAAAAAAGCAAAACATAGCCATCATAACGCCTAAATCTAATCTAATGAGATCTATCTTTATCTGTGTTCTGAACTTGGCTATACCACAGAAAAGATTGATGACTTCACCAATGTTGACTGTTTGGAAAAAAAAATATCACAACGTAGAAAAAAATAAGTGGCATCAAGATTTTTGTATGCCACTGGCTAGATGCGGGGATTTTCCATGTTGGGACAACGAGACGCTCAAAGCAGTTTTCATTCTCTCTTGATATTCTGCTTTCTCTGCATTTGGGCGTACATTCACAACTGACAACGTTGTGCTCTAAAACTGCCATGCTAAAGCACTACCTGAAGGAAAGTGCATTTTCGAGGTGTCTTTAGTTAGCTAGTTAACTAGTTAACCTTTTTTTTAGCTAGTTAGCTAACTTATCATACGAAATGCCCCAGATAACCAATGAAGTAAACAAAGGCGCTCCAGCTTTTATATAGTGCGCTGTTGTGACTAATGTCTGACCACAAATGTGTTTCATGCGCCATTTTAGTCACAACCCAAAAAAATCGAGAAAACTGAAATGGTGAAAAACATTTAATGCTCTAATACCCTAATGCTACAAGTGAATACCACAATGCTCTCAGTTTTTATATGTTTTCAGTCTAATGTATTTAGAAACAAATCTCTGAGTATAATGTATTTAGAAACAAATCTGATTTATTTTTAAAGTGTCTTAAAAAAAATGAATTACTTTCCCGGTGCCAACTCCTCGCATGTGACTCTGGTCTAGGCTCTTCAATTATTTTTGTCAAAAAGAGCACTCCTAGATATTGCACATGGTTGGACATCAATTCTTGACAGGCATGTTCAGCCTTACAATTTCTGTATTTATTTTTGTCCACGGGATGAGAAAGACACTCTTCTCCCCAAGGACGCACTTACTGTGGTGTAAGCCCTGCGCCAGCTGACTCACCTAATGAGGGGACCGAAACCTGACGATAGACAATAGCTAGAGAAAAGCAGGAAGTGTCTAATAGAACAAAAAATAAACAATAAAAAAACAACATGCATCCATTATTCGTCACGAGATTTACAGGCTGAGTGAGGGTTATTTTATTGTTTTCTCAGTGTATATGTGTTATTTCTTGACAGAGGCAAAGAGCAGAACTACACATGAGCACACATAATAAAGAGCTGAGATGAGAGTGGCGCTATGAGCAGTAAGGGAATTAGTGTTTAGTACAAGCTGGAGAAGCACCCCAGTGGAAACACAGAGAAAGAAATAAAAGCAATTGAATTGATTGCCCAACACACACGCGCGCACGCACACATGCTAGCTATTATATGTTGATCTGTACCTCACAACATGTGAGTTGTTGTGTGCCCAACATACTTTATTTTCAAATTATCTCTTTGCCTGCCTCTTCCTTTCTCTCGGGTATTGTCTTTTGCCCTAGCAGCTCTTGCTCCAGCTCCACTCTCACATCACAACATCGTAATAAATGCCAGCGAGCGACCTGAGGCGGCCGAGCGCTCGGCTCAATATCCAACGCACACTTGTCAACTGGGGCAATGAGCTTGGGAGTAATCAGTCGACCAATTCCTGTTTAATGTTTTGCAGGCCAAAGTGATATTAATGGCAAAATATGTTGCGCGCTTTCAGATGCGTCTCGGATATTGATTGCGTTATTGTTTCCTAATTACACCCATTGCAATTCTTACAAGGGTGTGGGAATCTAATAACGCTTCTACTGACGAATCACAAACCGGAGAGACTCGGAAACAAGGTTTTCAACGTTTTTCTTTACTGCTTGCATGGTCGGGGAAATCCGGAAAGATATTAAGTATCGATCGATAAAAACTGAGCTGGAGAAAAAAAAGGAAGTATCATCAAATATGTGGTGATCGTTACAGGCTCAATGACTGCAGGCATTTTGTAAGTGTCTGAGCGGCTCTTAAATGTATTTATTTAATTTTATAACACACAGGCCGGCAAGACCGACGGTCGTAAAGCGCTAGCTGCAATGACGGCTGCATTTCACCGTTGTCAATTCCATTTGTGTAGCAAGCATTCGTTTGCCACGATTGTTGTAACTTGTGATGTTCTTCAGTGTTCTGCTGTTTTCTGCATGTGTGCAACGCCTTCAGGGATGCTAAAACATGAAACGAGTTGGTGAGAGACAAGAAAAGGGGGGAGGAAGTAGCGCCCATCTGTCTGCTTGATGTGATGTTTCCCAAACAGGAGTCAGCACACAAAATGGGTCACTGGTAGTTTTCTTTTCTTTTTTTTTGGGGGGGGGGGCTGAGCAGAGTAATATGCTGTCATATATTTGATTAATGTCTGAGCAATTATCTGGGTAAGGGACCCCTTAGAAGGACGTAGAACATTTTCCAAACTCTGCTAGTTTATTGATGATTTGTTTTAACTGCTAGAGGCCATTACATCTAATTAGTTACAATTGTTATTATTTTTATTTCATTGCATTTACTGAACGACCGCCTCACAGTTAGGAGGGTGCGAATTTGATTCTACCTTCGGCCCTCCCTGTGTGGAGTTTGCATGTTCTCCCCGTGTCCATGTGGGTTTTCTCCAGGCAATCCGGTTTCCTCCCACATCCCAAAAGCATGCTTGGTCGGCCGATTGAGCACTCCAAATTGTCCCTAAGTGTGAGTGCGAGTGCAAATGATTGTTCGTCTCTATGTGCCCTGCGATTGGCTGGCAACCAGTTCAGGGTGTCCCCCGCCTACTGCCCGATGACTGGTGGGATAGGCTCCAGCACGCCTGCAACCCTCGTGGGGACAAGTGGTTCAGATGATGGATGGATGGATGGATGGATGGATGGACGGACGGACGGACGGACGGACGGACGGACGGACGGACGGACGGACGGACGGATGGATGGATTTACTAAAGATGCAATTAGACCAAGTTTTATGAGACGTGTCAGAAAAGTTCCAGGATGCTGAATAATAATGGATTTTTTTTTTTTTACTTGAAGTATATAGTACAACACTCGCTTCGTCAATATGGGGAGAAAAAAACAAAATATTTTTTCTATAGTTTTCAGAAAAAGTCATTTGAAAATAAGTAAATAGTAAATATCATGAATTTTTATTTGCCAAATGCAATCTGAGCGACAGTTACTGACACAGAATATTAAACATTAAAATAATATTTGCAGTTATGTTATGTCAGCAATCGCATTCTGATTGTTCCTTAATCTGCATTTCCTGCAAAGAATCTGACTTTAGCAAAAAGCGTTGTTAGCGTGACAATTTACTGGATTGGCTATGTTGCTGTCACGTCTGAAGAGTTGCACAGCAGGAATGTACCGATGATCTATAGGATTGTGTACACTACAGTGTGTGTGTTCACGCATGCTTGTGTATCAGGTGCACCGTGCTCACATGAGATCTGACATGCAAGACCTGTAAGTTCTTGTTCACAGAGGCAGAAGTAACTAACCACATACGCTCCGCTCCTCGGGCTCCATTAACCAGGCGGACATTGATTTTAAAAAATAAATAAATAAACATTTTATGAAGACACATACACACACACTACTCAACGTAGGTTTCCTAATTTTATGAGTGGTGTGTCCAAATAAATGAACTTTGCTCAAAGTTAGCAATGGAATTTTGCCGTGGTTCTATTATTTTCCTAAACTTTAGTTCCAACATTTAAGCTAATTCACATCAAGCTTGTGTCTAACACAGTTATTCTCAAAGCGTGGCGGCCCAAAGGCGTAGAAAGCAAAGCCTGGACAGTGACATGTGCTGGCGCCATATTGTAACCCAGCTTGAGATGATTCACCATTCATTATGCAATGCTATGCAATGCATCATTTGAACATTTTCAAAATGTACCATTGTGGATATTAACCACAGATCATAGTCTATCTATCGATCGATCGATCGGTCCGTCCGTCCGTCCGTCCGTCCGTCCGTCCGTCCGTCCGTCCATCCATCCATCCATCCATCCATCCATCCATCCATCCATCCATCCATCCATCCATCCATCTATCTATTGTTGGATTTTGTCCACAATTTAGGGAGCGCATTATCTGCGCCTCACGGCAAAAGCCATTGCCAATCACCTGTTATCCAATTTACTCACTGCGTGTTTGTTTGATTTCTTCAGATTTAGGAAAATGCTAAGACACTGAAGCAGAAATTAGACTTACACAGGTTGGTTGAGTTCAATCACAATTCTTGTTCAAAAAGCTCTGTTTTCAGGAAAGTACAATACAGCGCTGGGCCCTTCAAGAGCGGAAAGTCTCCATTCAGAAAAGGCAACGTTCAAGGTTCTTTGGTTAGTTTATATCAGTTGCACATGCCAGTGTGGGCCGAGTTTGATGGGTGATGAGTCTTTGGGGTGGGGCAAGTTCGCCATGGGAGTGGGTGCTGGTTATGGGCGATTCGGTGTGTGTGGGGGCTGTTGTCTTCCATCCTGTCTTTCGGCCTTGGCGATGATCTTTGGCCGAGTCCTTGGCTGGCTCCCTCTGGCACCTGCTGGTTTTATCTCCACGTGACCTTCCTGTGAACATTCTTCTCCAATCTTGGACATACACTGTCGTACCTCATTCTTTCAATTTTGTCATTTTGTACGAAATTATGTTAGCTTTTGGCTGTGACATCATTAATCTATTGCTGTTCTTTTGATACTTCATGTCTTTGCTTATTCTTAGTTTAATCATGCTTCCAACCGTATCTTTTCTTTCATCCATCCATCCATCCATCTTCTTCCGCTTATCCGGGGTCGGGTCGCGGGGGCAGCAGCTTTAGGAGGGACTCCCAGACTTCCCTCTCCCCAGCCACTTCATCCAGCTCATCCCGGGGGATCCCAAGGCGTTCCCAGGCCAGCTGAGAGACATAGTCTCTCCAGCGCGTCCTGGGTCGTCCCCGGGGTCTCCTACCGGTGGGACATGCCCGGAACACCTCCCCAGGGAGGCGTCCAGGAGGCATCCTGATAAGATGCCCGAGCCACCTCATCTGGCTCCTCTCAACGTGGAGGAGTAGCGACTCTACTCCGAGTCTCTCCCGGATGACCGAGCTGCTCACCCTATCGCTAAGGGAGAGCCCAGACATCCTGCGGAGAAAACTCATTTCGGCCGCTTGTATCCGGGATCTCGTTCTTTCGGTCACGACCCATAGCTCGTGACCATAGGTGAGGGTAGGAGCGTAAATCGACCGGTAAATTGAGAGCTTTGCCTTTTGGCTCAGCTCTCTCTTCACCACAACGGACCGGTACAGGGTCCGCATTACTGCCGACGCTGCACCGATCCGCCTGTCGATCTCGCGCTCCATCCTCCCCTCACTCGTGAACAAGACTCGAAGATACTTGAACTCCTCCACTTGGGGCAGGATCTCATCCCCGATCCGGAGAGGGCATTCCACCCTTTTCCGATCGAGGACCATGGACTCGGATTTGGAGGTGCTGACCCTCATCCCGACCGCTTCACACTCAGCTGCGAACCGTTCCAGCGAGAGCTGGAGATCACGGCCTGAAGAAGCCAACAGCACCACGTCATCTGCAAAAAGCAGAGACGCGATGCTGAGGTCCCCAAACCGGACCCCCTCAACGCCTCGGCTGCGCCTAGAAATTCTGTCCATAAAAATTATGAACAGAATCGGTGACAAAAGGGCAGCCTTGGCGGAGTCCAACCCTCACTGGGAACGAATCCGACTTACTGCCGGAAATGCGGACCAGACTCTGGCATCGGTGATACAGGGACCGAACCGCCCTTATCAGTTGGCTCGGCACCCCGTACTCCCGAAGCACCCTCCACAGAACCTCCCGAGGGACACGGTCGAACGCCTTCTCCAAGTCCACAAAACACATGTGGACTGGTTGGGCGAACTCCCATGCACCCTCGAGGATCCTGCCGAGGGTGTAGAGCTGGTCCACTGTTCCACGGCCAGGACGAAAGCCACACTGTTCCTCCTGAATCCGAGGTTCGACCTCCCGACGGACCCTCCTCTCCAGCACCCCTGAATAGACCTTACCAGGGAGGCTGAGGAGTGTGATTCCCCTGTAATTGGAACACACCCTCCGGTCCCCCTTCTTAAAGAGGGGAACCACCACCCCAGTCTGCCAATCCAGAGGCACTGTCCCCGATGTAGAGGCGTGTCAGCCATGACAGCCCCACAACATCCAGAGCCTTTAAGAACACCGGGCGGATCTCATCCACCCCCGGGGCCTTGCCACCGAGGAGTTTTTTAACTACCTCAGTGACTTCGACCCCAGAGATTGGAGAATCCGCCTCAGAGTCTCCAGGCCCTGCTTCCTCAATGGAAGGCGTGTAGGTGGAATTGAGGAGGTCTTCGAAGTATTCTCCCCACCGACTCACGACGTCCCCAGTCGAGGTCAGCAGCACGCCATCCCCACTGTAAACAGTGTTGACGTTGCACTGCTTCCCCCTCCTGAGACGCCGGATGGTGGACCAGAATTTCCTCGAAGCCGTCCGAAAGTCATTCTCCATGACCTCACCAAACTCCTCCCACGCCCGGGTTTTTGCCCCAGCAACCGCCGAAGCCGCGTTCCGCTTGGCCATCCGGTACCTGTCAGCTGCCTCCGGAGTCCCGCAGGCCAAAACGGCCCGATAGGACTCCTTCTTCAGCTTGACTGCATCCCTTACCGCCGGTGTTCACCAGCGGGTTCAGGGATTGCCGCCACGACAGGCACCAACGACCTTACGGCCACAGCTCCGGTCGGCCGCCTCAACAATGGAGGCGCGGAACATGGTCCACTCAGATTCAATGTCCCCCGCCTCCCCCGGGACGTGGGAAAAGCTCTGCCGGAGGTGGGAGTTGAAACTCTTCCTGACAGGAGATTCTGCCAGACGTTCCCAGCAGACCCTCACAGAGCGTTTGGGTCTGCCAGGTCGGACCGGCATCTTCCCCCACCATCGGAGCCAACCCACCACCAGGTGGTGATCAGTTGACAGCTTCGCCCCTCTCTTCACCCGAGTGTCCAAAACATGCGGCCGCAAATCCGATGACACGACTACAAAGTCGATCATCGAACTGCGGCCTAGGGTGTCCTGGTGCCAAGTGCACACATGGACACCCTTATGCTTGAACATGGTGTTCATTATTGAAAATCCATGTCGAGCACAGAAGTCCAACAATAGAACACCGCTCGGGTTCAGATCGGGGGGGCCGTTCCTCCCAATCACGCCCTTCCAGGTCTCACTGTCATTGCCCACGTGAGCATTGAAGTCACCCAGTAGAACGATGGAGTCCCCAGAAGGAGCGCTCTCCAGCACTTCCTCCAGGGACCCCAAGAAGGGTGGGTACTCTGAGCTGCTGTTTGGTGCATAGACACAAACAACAGTCAGGACCCGTCCCCCCACCCGAAGGCGGAGGGAGGCTACCCTCTCGTTCACCGGGGTGAACCCCAATGTGCAGGCGCCCAGCCGGGGGCAATAAGTATACCCACACCTGCTCGACGCCTCTCACCGTGGGCAACTCCAGAGTGGTAGAGAGTCCAGCCCCTCTCGAGAGGGCTTGTACCGGAACCCAAACTGTGCGTGGAGGCTAGTCCGACTATATCTAGTCGGAATTTTTCTGCCTCGCACACCAGCTCGGGCTCCTTTCCAGCCAGAGAGGTGACATTCCATGTCCCAAGAGCCAGCTTCTGCAGCCGGGGATCAGACCGCCAAGGTCCCTGCCTTTGGCTGCCGCCCAGCACACATTGCACCCGACCCCTTTGGCCCCTCCCACAGGTGGTGAGCCCATGGGAAGGGGGACCCACGTTTCCTTTTCGGGCTATGCCCGGCCGGGCCCAATGGGCGAAGGCCCGGCCACCAGACGCTCGCCTTCGAGCCCCGCCTCCAGGCCTGGCTCCAGAGGGAGGCCCCGGTGACCCGCGTCCGTATCTTTTCTTTGTTAGGCAAAATATTTCCCTCTGTGCAGAGCGTTCAGTAGTAATCAAAAACTGGCGTCTAGCATTAGTCAAAACATAAGATACAATCAAGTACTGAACAGTCAAGACGACTCTGGCCGTGTCCATGATTTAGAGAAAAAACATCAGGCATGCATTACACAGTTCCTTAAGGCTCATTAAGCTATTTAGGCAATATATCAAAAGTCATTTGTTATTTCAAAGTGCTCAGAAATATATATCAGATCATAAAGTTATAAAAACCTTTCTCATCACCACTTATCAAAAATGTCTAGTTATGTCTTCTTTATTGATTTGGTGTGTAGGTATAATTATAATCTTAAAGTGTTTCTTTTATTGATTTAATATGTGAATATACTTTTCTGCTTATGTACTTTATTCAATGAGGTTTGAGCATATCTGTTTTTGTAGCGAGGTAGGACTTTGTGTATTTCGACCCCATTCCTTCACTATCTATCTATCTATCTATCTATCTATCTATCTATCTATCTATCTATCTATCTATCTATCTATCTATCTATCTATCTATCTATCTATCTATCTATCTATCTATCTATCTCTGCCTCCCTGCCTGCCCGCCCGCCTGCCTGCCTATCTATCTATTTATAACTGTCAGTCTGTCAGTCAGTCTGTCTGTCTGTCTGCCTGCCTGCCTGCCTGCCTGCCTGCCTGCCTGCCTGCCTGCCTGCCTGCCTGCCTGCCTGCCTGCCTGCCTGCCTGCCTGCCTGCCTGCCTGCCTGCCTGCCTGCCTGCCTGCCTGCCTGCCTGTCCATCTATCTGTCTATCCATCCATCCAGCCATCCATCCATCTCTACAGTTCAGTTCAATTTTAGCACAAATAATTTGTATTTAACCTTTAGAAACAGTTTGTCCCCCATAATGAAATATCTAGTCTGGCACCTGGGGGCAGTGCCCTGGTGGCCCCCCTCTCGCTGCATAAGTATGCATATTTTACAACCACAGTTAGGATTAATGAATGTAAAGCAAACACATTATTTGGGAATAAGCATCTAAAACCGATTGCACTCTGCGGGACTGAACATGAGTTTCAGCACATTGAATTCAGTTTTCTAAGAATAACCTTGACTTGTCACCCTCTAAGCTGATGAAAAGATGTTCCGTTCCATTCATTATAGAGCTTCTCTGCAAACTCAACTCCGCACTTGTGAACAAGCATGACGACAACAGCGCAAGCGATTTGAAATGAAAGTGCAATGTCTCCGACCTCTATGCATTCACACCCGACTTTTTGTTGCACGTGCAGAGGTGTCCCCTTGCCATATGCAAAATTACAGTGCTTTTTCATTAGTTCTTTTTTTAGCTTGGCTTCAACATTTTAGAGCCGCGTGAAATTCACAAGCCAGCGGCATTTTATGGAACAATAACACTCGTTTCTTTGTATTTCCCAGCAACTCCCAGAAAGCTTTAACATAGTGTAAACATGTCTTAAAAGAAATATGCAAACATAACATTTCCTATTATTCATATCATAGAGGGGTGCAAAGCATTCAAACAAAAATTTCAGGTGCCATTTTGATATTTTTCATATATAATTGGCTTTGTTCAAGTATTTCCCAGCAACCTATTTTGACCTGCGCCAAAAAATTTTGCTTGGCAGAAATGCTCAAACATATTGCAACATAGCTTAGTCCCCACGGGGGTCGCGGGCGTGCTGGAGCCTATCCCAGCCGTCATCGGGCAGTAGGCGGGGGACACCCTGAACTGGTTGCCAGCCAATCGCAGGGCACACAGAGACAGACAACCAATCGCACTCACACTCACACCTAGGGACAATTTGGAGTCTTCAATCGGCCTACCAAGCATGTTTTTAGAATGTGGGAGGAAACCGGAGTGCCCGGAGAAAACCCACGCGGGCCCGGGGAGAACATGCAAACTCCACACAGGGAGGGCCGGAGGTGGAACCGAACCCGCACCTTCCTAACTGTGAGGCGGACGTGCTACCCAGTGCGCCACCGAGCCGCCCTCATCATATGTGTTTATTTATTTATTTATTTATTTATTTATTTATTTGTTTGTTTGTTTATTTGATTATTTGTTTATTGTTTTATTTTTCAACAGCTGTCTTGTCAGTATGGCCTATTTGGGACAGCCCTTCATAAAGAGACACACGCACACACTAAGGCACGCACTTTCACTGTTGGAAACGTTCACACGCTCACACACTTGCGAAGCTGTGAGGAGGCAAGTCTCAAATCTGCCTCTGCAGTTTTGTGTTTTTGCACTGCTGCAATATTTTCTATATGTTGAGCCAAGTTGAAGAGCCCCATCCGTTCGCACCTCTTTTCTCATCTTTCATCTTTCTCACCACTCTGTTCTCATCACCCTTCCTCCCTTTTTGCCTCCTACTCAGCCTCGACTTCCAGGTTGCTTCTGACTCAGTATTCTGCACGCATATAAGTGTTTCTACAGTATCTTTAGATTGTTCCTAGTGACAAAAAAAAGTCCAGTGACCTCACGGGAGAGCCGTACACCCAAAGAAAAGAGGTAACCATAAGCCATGAATAAAATACATGATATAGTTTTAGATTAGAATTGAAAAACATTCAAGAGGTGAGACATATTTTAGAACTACTTAGAAGTTTGACCATGAATAAAAAATGGCTAAAAGTCTAAAAAATGGTTTCACTGACACTGCCTCACATAGATAGATGAAGATAACAGTACTATTTCTTGACAGTAATCGTCTCTGTGCCTGCAAAGTGACTTGTTCTCCACCAATGCTCTTCATCTGTACTCGAGAACTCAGGGCACAAATATACAGGTGTCATCGTTTTAGCGATCGATTTGACCCACATGCAGAAAAACCAACTCAGACGTCCAGAATGAGTGAGGAGTGTTTATTGGAGGGGCTGCGGTGGAGGTAGAGCGGGATGATCGGAGCCAGGAGCACGGAGCGTGGCAGCAGTGGCGGAGCGTGAGGAGTTCGGCCAGGACGGGGTGGATCTTGGCGGTGATTGGTGGAGGTAATCTACAAGCAGGATGCACAAGATTTGGTCAGAGAATTCAACGTGGCTGTGGCGGAGCTCTTACTGTGAACCAGAGGATCTGAAGAACTTGGCGTCAGAGAGCAAGGCGAGAACTATGAGCAAGGAGCTAGAGACACAACTATGGAGAAGATCACAGCGAAGGGACACTCAGGCGATGAGTAGTCGACAGCATGCTCCTTAAGATCACTCCTTAACGAGCCTGATGAGTCACACCTGGGCCCTCTGCACTCTGCTCACAGTTGCTCCCTGTGGATAAAAGAAACACGCCACCCAGGACCCTGGCACCAGGGAAGGGTTACATTTTGTATATAAACATTAATTTGTCAATTTTCAACAAAAAAAATACAGACATATGCATATACAATGAAGCCTCGGTTTTCGAACGTCCCGGTTCTCAAACAAATAGGTATTCAAACAAAAAATTCGAGATTTTTTTGCTTCGGATGTTGGACGAAATTCGGTTGTCGAACCACGCGAGATGAGCCGAGAGGACCCGCATGCCAACTGACTCCATTATTACGTTCTCGTTACTCTGAGGATTGCATCAACTCTAATCATGCCTCCAAAGGAAGCAAGTGGGAGCAGTAAAGCCATCCTAAAACACAAAGACGCTGAGCGCCCGGCGCGCTGCGGTTGCGCGATCGGACCAAATTAAGCTCCCTGCGCACTGATGTCCACTTAAATTTTGGAAAGTACATCAGGACTTTAAAAATATTTACTTAATTTCAGCGACGGCTCTGTCACAATAATACGGCCGGCCAGCGCGGTGCAGTTGCGCGGTCGGCGACGCGCTACGGTTGCGCGTTTGCCGGTGCACTGAAGTTGCGCGATTGGACAAAAATGCGCAAATGAAAAAATGCTTAAAAGAGGCGTTTTTTTTTTTTTTTGGGCTTGGAACGGATTAATTTTTCTTCCATTATTTGTAATGGGAAAATATGATTTGGAATTCGAACTATTCACTTCTCGAACAGCCTTCTGGTACGGATTGTGTTCGAAAACCGAGGTTCCACTGTATTTTGTCAATATTTGAAATGGTATTTTTGTCATACATCTTGTTCGCAAGTGTGTCATGCTATGTGACCCCCAAGTAGTGTTGCCATATTTTACTTGCGCCACTTTTTGCCTGTTGATCAAACTCCATTCACATCAAACCTCACTTTCACCATCCTGGAAACTGTCACGGGGGATGATGTTACATTTACATAATCTCCTCTCAGGGCTCGGCCTTTTGTCAAATCCACCGCTCATTTCCCCCTCTACCTCCTCACATATGGGCACGCATGCGCATGTTCATCATCAAGTCAAACTCTTAAGCGTGTGTGACATATTTGCGTTGACCTTTGCACTTCACTCAAACCGACACATTTATGAACGCACATGTCGACACACATACGTGTATCCCAGTGCTCTGGATTAGAGATGCAGATTAGAGATTAGGGCCAGCAGCGAGATTACACAATTCTCACAAATCCCGCCTATCCTGAAGCGCCGACTCTGCAATAGTGATGGTACATCGTCACATTGATATTTGTACCATAATTCTAAATTAGCACTCTCCAAATGTCATTACTGCTGAGGATTTCCATTGTTTTCTGTTCTAACCATTCTCCATTTGTTATTCGTTCTTGTCTCCCTCTGTCAGTTTATCTTCAGAAACCCAATTCTGAAGTCACTGCAGCTTTATTAGTTCACTTAATAACCTCAGTTGATCAGTGCTTTTTCGAAAGTGATCTCATCACTTCGACTTGGTCAGCTTTCTGGATTCATTTTTAGAAATTCAGATGGATAAGGTGGCAAGAACTATGCTCTCGGTTGAAAATATATAAATGTAAGTGTACTATAACTAGCAAAGGCCATAAATAGGAACATTGACATGTTTTGGGTTCTAAAGACCACGCAATGAATGAATGAATGAATGAATGAATGGATGGATGGATGGATGGATGGATGGATGGATGGATGGATGGATGGATGGATGGATGGATGGATGGATGGATGGATGGATGGATGGATGGATGGATGGATGGATGGATGGATGGATGGATGGATGGATGAAACATGATGTGCCTAAACTGCAGCCTTTCATCTTTAATTTGAGGGCTTTACATTCAAATCAGATGAACAATGCCAGAATTACAGAAGTCTGTATCTGAGACCAAAGGTTATGGGACAGCTCAGCTGGTCCACGGCCAGGTGTGCCAAAGGAACTCATTCCTATTGTTTTTATTGATAATTGCTGACAAAATCAGCTGGATGATTTCTAAAGTGTACCGGGCAATATTTTCTGCTCATATTCAACCAGATGCTTCAGAACTCATTTCAGAACTCCTTTAGTATGCAAATCAGTTGCCGAACTGAATTACTTTTATCCCATTAAAAAGTGGGCAGCATCCAATGATGACAACATTTGATCTGGCCAAACCCCAATATTTATGGGCTTAACTGTAACCGTTGGAATGCTGCACAAGAAGGAGGAACAAGCAGTTGAAGAGATGCCGTTAAGCTTCCACAGAGCGGCTCGGACGTGGGTGGGAGAAGGTGCACCGTATTGATTGCTGATTCATCACTTTTTTTTCTTTTTTTTTTTACCTGGAAGTTCAGGCACACTTATTTTAAAATGGACGACATATTGCAGTGTGTTTGTGTATCCGTGTGCGTTATCTATACGCTGTATATCCAGGGAGAAGTGAAAAGTCAAATTATCTCCTCACATGAATAAACGTGTGAATTTAAACTTTCTCTCATCTGCAGTTAGCGTTGCTCATTTGACCTATATGAAGCTTCGTTTGAACTTGATAAATGTCGCAAATAATCAACAGAGTGAAGAAGAGAAGCTTATTTGACACGCAGAGTATCAGTAGCATACGACCGGAAGCTTTAGCATTTGCATTTGGTTCCGAAATTGACGTCATTTAATTAGAGTTGCACTTTTGCATTAAAGATACATTCCTGAGTTGTCCTTAAACATTTTATCAATATTATCGTCCGAATAACGTGTGTACTCTGCTTCCTGTACTTGTGTATTAGGTGAATGCCGTCATGCCATTTGGGTGCCTTGCTCTGCGAGATGGGCAGACCTATGACAGTATATCTGATGTGACAGACAAATATGAGATTGGCCAAGTCCTCCGAGCGTAAGTACCGTAAATCTTGGTGTAATGTGTTTTTATTCTCTTTCCTTTCCTGCAATGTTTAATTCATTGACAGTGCCATTCGTAATAGGCTGAATGCATAAAAAGGAATTGTTGTCAGTAAGTCCAATTTTAGGAGGGCTTGAGATGGCGATGATTTATTCAGACGGACTGAAGTTGGTAAAATGAAGCCTGTAAGTGGCAAAATTAGGAGATTTACTTGTGTTAATTTTTCAAAGTCGGCCAACCAACCGTATGATTTTGCGGTGTGAAAATCACTGCTGCAATTTGCCCTACTGAAAACGTTTTCTTGAAACATTGTAGCAACACACACACACTCATGGCCATATGGCAATGTCGGCATCTGGCCTCAGAGATTTGTGCACGTCATTTATATAACACATACAAGCCCAAACTTAAGTGCACTTCATCACAGGGTGAAGAGAATATGAGAATTCTAATTGTTCTGCCTTTTTTTAGAATATTTAATTAACATGTCATGAGCCTCATATTCAACAAATAATTATATGGATGCAATTTTCTGTGCTGTCTTTCTTAACTATAACAAAAAATATATATATTTAATTTTGCATATCACTGCTTCTCAATTTATTTCAAACCTTCAAACATTTTTGTTATCATTTTGTATCACTGAAATAAAAGGCGGTAAGATTATAAGACTGGGTTTTAATAAACTGGCTTATTTCTCTTCCTATCTTGTTGTTGTGACGTATAGGAAAGAGTTCTGTGAGCTGTGCCTGGCTAAGGAAAGACAAACAAACAAAGTGTTTGTCTGCAAGAAATTCCTCAAGAAAGATGGCAGGAAAGTCCGCAAGGCCGCCAAGAATGAGATCATGATCCTTAAATTGTACGCAGTCAATCTGTGGACAGAAGGAAGTATAATTGAGTAGTAGATGGAATAAAAAGAGAGAATTTGACATATTCCATCATTTTCTCCAGTTATAAATTGTGCTCGACATCTGTGATTCCCAACCACTGTGCTCAAACATATTATTAAGGCGTCATGAGAGCTCATCAGGTGTCCAATTTTACTTAAATGAGAGCTGGAAATTTCCACATACGCCCCTCAAAAAAAAAAAAACGTTTTATTCAAATTTGTTAAAACAGTAGTTGTTGTAGCCTAACTGTAGTACACAATATAAATATGATCTTGCACCTGATACAGGAAACCATAGCACCAAGAAAAAAAATAAACAATAAGAGACACTCACAATGTGTCAGTCAGTTACCAGAATAGTTCCGTATTCACAATGGACTGCTGCTATAAGGCGAAATGTTATTGGCTCAAAGTTGTTGTTTTTTTGGGCTGTTGTTTTTTGCAAGGCCACAGTCCGGCCTACTATCTTTGATTTGGTTGTTTTCCTCAGGTGTGCTGGTTTCTTGCATAATAAAAAAACAATAGAAGCACAAGAGTTGGACAAAAGCAGTTGATTTTTTTTCACTCATATTTATCATGCACTAATCAAGTCATAAAGCCAGAACTAAAGTAAACTAAGAAAATAGTGTGTTGAATTTACTCAATTTTTTCAAGTGGCTCCAGTGTAGTTGCACAAAATAAAAGCAACTGAATTCAGATGATTTTATTTTGTGCAGCCGCTACACAAAATAAAATCATCTGAATTCAGTTGCTTTTATTTCGTGCAACTACTTGATGAAATAAAATAGAATAAATTCCCCCAAAAAATCTGTGTGGTGTTTATATTGTATGACAAAAAAAAAATACTCTATCTTAGTTTAACTGTGCATGGCAGTGATGTATAATGAATTAATAAGTGTGTGTTTAACTAAACAGCCCCAGATTCCTTACTGACAATTTGTGATCAAATTAAAACGAAATCATCTCTGCCAGTATTAATATTTTGAATGAGATTTTTGTTTGACAAAATATGCTGCTTGGTTTAATAAATTTTGGGAAACACTGCAGTCGACACTGACAAATCTACTACAGACACCAATACAGCATTCATACAAGGGACATGTTGACGTCCTTCTAATTTTACGCTTTTCTCATTTTATGCTTTTGTAGGGTCAACCACCCAAACATCCTTCAGCTAATAGACACGTTTGAGACCAGGAAAGAATACTACATCATCCAGGAACTGTGAGTATCTTTATTTTCTTGGAGAGTACAGTATCTTTCTTGAATGTCCATGCATGTAAATGACAATCGGAAAGGACAGTCGGAAATCCATCTGCTCAAGGAGCCGACCAGAGCAGGTGCCGTTGTTACTGTGGGCTCTCGTGCAGTCCGGGAGGTGTGTGGTTTGATGAGATATTGGTTTCTCCACCACTCTACACTATTCATTGGCCCTGAAGTGATGCTTTACGTTAAGTGAATCGATACGTCGAGGGCAGTCAGTCAAGCATGTTTGCAACTCCTTGTCACGCAATAGTTGCAGATGTGTGGCAAAAGCAATTCAGCTGGACAGATTGGGTTATTGCAGTCGTGCCGTCGTTTTTTTGCAGGCACTCGGCCAGGGCCTGCTTTGGGCAAGACATAAGTGCCTCATCTATCATTTCTATTATTTTCAAAGATAAATAATGAGACATGCTAGTGTTGTTTTAATTGCTCACAGTGGTACCTTGGGGTCGGTGGAAGCAGATTGTCTCCCTAATAGACAAGATAGAACAAACGCAGTTTTTTTTTACTGCGTTAAAAGCAATTCATGGCATTGCAACATGTGGCTGACAGCAGCAACTTTGCTCTCCGCTCATATTTGTGAATGCGCAACAGGGCCACGGGCGGAGATGTTTTTGACTGGATCCAAGACCAAGGCAACTACACAGAAAGAGATGCCTCCAACGTCATCAGACAGGTCCTGGAAGCTGTGGCATACTTGCACTCTCTCAACATTGTCCACAGGAACCTGAAGGTACTTTTGTGTCCTGTCATTTGTCACTTTGGCCTTTGTGATCAACACCATTGCTTCTCACTGCTCGCTTCGGGGATGGGTTAAATGCAGAGACAAATTTCACCACACCCACACATGTGTGTGTCAATCATTGGGTCTTTACCTTTACCTTTCAGTGCCCATTTGGCCTCAAACGACCTCTGGTGGTAGAAGGGGAATTTTTTTTAGGATTCACTATATGTAGGATTGACTTATTTAATTAAAGTCAATTAAATAGATGAAGATCTATACCGAAGTTTTTACCCCTCATTAATGTGCAACAACTAAAACTAAAACAGTTCTTTATTCGCCGCCTCCAATAGAATGTGTAAAAGTGATTGTCAGTGCATATTGTCGCAGCAGTTCACAGTGAGCAATTAGTACTTTTGTGCAATTTACATCTGCACAAAGCGACAGGATGACCTTTGAAAAAGACCAAAGTATTTGACATTCAAATAGACGGAGAAAATGAGCTGACCTCTAAAACATCAATCAGTTGTTGTGCATAGTTCAGGGTTCAGAAACTCTCAGATTTTCCGATTCAGTCTGCGGGTTTCATTATCTTGTTGGAATGCTCTTTTTGTTCTAAATGTGTGAAATTATTTGTCCCCCTCTACTTTGCATAGCTGGAAAACCTCATGTACTACACTGAAAACAACCACAACAAAGTCGTTCTGCGAGATTTTTATCTGTCTAGATTTGAGAATGGGCCCATTACGGAACCTTGTGGCACACCAGAATACTTGGGTAAGATTTTATCACTGAATCCAAATAATAATTGGGATTTGTCCTCACGTACATATACTTATCTTGTGTTATTTCTTTCGCATTTTTTAAAAGCACCATTTTTTTTTACACTTTACACACATCTTCACACTCCTATTTCCCCAAATATTAGGATGTGTTTGACCTATATGAAAAAGAAGACTGAAGAGCATCCCTACCATTAAAACTTATAATATAATAGTATAATTTATTTTTAATTTATAAGTATATTAATATGAACAGTGAACCCATATGCTGGGTAGAATTCTGACCAAGATGTGATGCTATATACGGATGTGAACCTATTACGATCATTTCGATCAAACATCTCTGTGCCATGCCTCAGCACCTGAAGTAGTGGCTCGTCATCGATATGGCCGACCTGTGGACTGCTGGGCTGTGGGTGTCATTATGTTCATACTGTAAGTCTTCATTATATGTACAAAACAACCAATTACAACTTGGCCTTATCTGTATCAGGCGACAAATATTTTTTTTCCTCCTCAGGTTATCGGGTAACCCTCCTTTTTATGATGAGACTGAAGAGGAAAACACTGATCTACATAATCGCATCATTTTCTGTCGAATTGTTGCTGGTGATTTTGAGTTTGATTCTCCATACTGGGATGACATCTCTCCTGCAGGTACATGCTTTCGCCACACGGTGGCAACAAATATCTTCATAGAGATTGGATGGAGATAGCTCGCTCAATTATTTAAAAGAGCATCAGATGCATTGCTATATGTTGATCTTGGTTGCATTGACTTCTTCAGCTAAGGAGCTCGTCTGTCGACTCATGGAAGTGGACCAGATGCTGAGAATCACGGCACAAGACGCACTTTGGCATGAATGGTATTAGTGTTCACAAAAGTGTGTTATTTAGACACAATATGGACTCACGTTTGAAGTGACGCTTTTGTCAGGATTGCAGGTAACGGCGCGTCAGAGAAGAACCTAAAGGATGGCGTCTGTGCCCAGTTTGAGAAGAACTTTGCAAAGGCCAAATGGCGGGTAGGAAGTCAAGCTCACTCGCCACCTCCTTACCAAAAGGAAAAAATATGATACTGTACAGATGCATTAATGAGTATAAAAGGAAGATTGGTGCTATCATTTGCAAAAGTAGTAGCCTACTATTTAAGTTAGTCATAGTGACAATTGAAAATAAACGGAATGCACTGATACCACTTATTTTCAGACAGATTAGCTATAAAAGTGCATTTGAGTACACGCTGGTATTCGATACTAACCTTATATCTTGCAGTTGTGATATATATATATATATATATATATATTTATTTATTTATTTTTAATTTATTTATTTATTTATTTATTTATTTATTTATTTAATTGGATATTGCTCAAAACACGCATTTTCTTAAACCTGGAATATGTTTCACTCAAATATACCACTTTTAATTCCTGAAAGTCAATGTTGCTATCAAGGAGAGAGCAGGTAAATATGAAGGTGGTATTGCTGACCTAGAAGCACAAGTAACAGCCATAAACTTCTTCTTTCTTTCCCCCTATAATTACCAGGAGTTGAAGGTATTGTAGATCATTATGATAGAGAATAGAAGGACAGAGCGTGGGTGGAACTGCACATTCACAGTCTGGCATGATTCTGTGAAAAAGCATCTCTCTGTGGCTGGAACTGTATTTGAATTGACTAATAAATAGTCCAAAAGAACCCGACATGGGAGAAAAAAAAGGCAGTCAGCCATGAGATGGGTTGATCATACCGTGACTGGTGAAGGTCTCCTCATGAGCTCTGTCCATGCACTTTCACTCTGCCTGTCCCAGAGGAGATCCACTGTTCCACTTTTCCTTTTTCACAATCAAATGTTCCAAGTGGCTGGCTCTGCTCCTTTCCTGCTCCTCATCTGCACTCAGTTTAGTTGTCCATATACTAAGATAATGATCAGTCCCAGGGATGTTGGCATGTTTACAGAGTTTTGTTAGTGTGGATAAGGAGAGGGTCAAAAGGAAAGGATTCGGTGGCTGTCAACCACTGTGTACCATTTAAATGTAATGATTCAATGTACAAGGCCCCCCTGTCATTCCTCGTATCAAAATCCATAATGCACCTCAATGTTAGGTTTGCGCTAATAAACTAGAAGCTGCTTTGTCATACAAATATCAATTATTTTTTGACTTCCAGATAAAGTGTTCCCTGGTTTGGAAACATCTTTTAAGATCTCAAATTTTCCCAAATTCCTTCAGTGTTTACTGTCAGGGGACCGGATAGATTTATCAAATGTATCAAGTAAGCAATAAGGAATATGGGAAGATGGAGTCTTGAGGCTGATTCATACCGGGGCGAATTGTGTGAATTCCGCCTGGAAGTAAATAGTTCACTTGAAGCGAATCACAGAGCGCTTAGTTTTATTGTGCCTCGATGAGCTTTGTCACATACATAAGATAGAAGCTTTTTTTTTTTTTTTCCAATATAATACCAATAAGTACAGCATCAAAGTTTAAATGTATTGTAGGGACAGACATGGGTTCATACTGTAAGTAAATAACTTTTTTTTATAATTCTATCTTTTTTATTCCCTGTCTTGCAGAAAGCGATCCGTGTCACCACATTTATGCAGCGACTAAAGAACTCCGAGTCAGTTATTGACAGTTCACCTGAGGTGCAGCGTGGGGAAGATGCAGGGGAAGTTAAAGAGGTGACCGAGTTAACAAGCGATAAGGAAGGTGGCAGGGTCACACAGCGCGGAGTGACCACAAGTGGCGTGCCATTAGAGGTCATGGTTGAAAACAGGTCACCTGACATGTATCAGGAAGTTGAAAAACAGCAGGCGGTAAAGGGGCATATTGAAGTTGGAGCATCTCCATCTTGCGATACCCTTGGCACAAAAGAAGTGCCAGACGGTCAAACCAAGCAAACCGCCGCTAATTTGGATGAAAACAAAAAATATAAAATAGCGCCTACTACCACCACAGAACACAGTAAGCTAGCAGAGAGCAATTTAGGCCCTCATCCTGACAGGAAACTAACATGCGCCTCACCTGATCCCAGCAACAATCGTAAGATGACCGCGACACTTCATGCCCCCCCAGCCTCCGCTAATATGACACACATGGATGGAAATGACAGCAGCTGGTGTCAGACACAACTGCCAGAGGCCATGGCGGAGAGTTCGGTGGGTGCGGCAGCCACTCCGGCGATTGCGGCGGGAGCTGGGGCAGATGTAGGTCCGGGTGTTCGGTTAAGGGCTGAAGCAAGTCCCATGTTGAGGAGGGAGACGGACGCCAAGAAAACAGACCGATATAGTGCAGAGTATAATATCGCCAGAGAAAGCCCTAGTGCAGGTCAGGGCTGCTACGCAATTGGCAGCTCTGCTAGCTTGGGCCGGCACGCCACACCCTACACTAGAGACATTGGCAGCATGGGGATGGCTGGGCCCTATGGGAGTCCATATTGCACCTTGTATCCGAGTGGAAGAAGCGTGGGGATGTACGGGACCGGGTTACATCACGGAGGAGTGGGCAGCGGTGCCAAAAGCGACTGGCAAATGGATAGTGTGATTGAGCAGATAGAGAAACAAATGGTGGCAGTGCTGGAGAAGATTGAAGGAGACATGCCTTCGTTGCTGGAGCAAATCAGCGACTGCCCCCCTGAAACACGACGCATTCGGAGCACACACGTCTCGCCTGCCACCTCCAGGGCACGCACCACACAACACTCCTCTTTGGAAACCTTGGCCACACCGCCGCCTCTTCCAACCTCTCCCAGGCCTGCGCTGCCATCCCTCCCTCGCCATACTATCCCTCCTCCTTCCTATCCTCCACCCTCACCACCGTCTCAAGCCTCAGTCCAGGCTGCAGAGGACCAAGAGTGTGGACAGAGTGGGACTGAATGTTCTGGGCATTCCTCCAGAGCTGGGATGGGCAGAGGGTTATAAAGTAGGTGAGAATGATCGATACAAAACAGGTCACAGATGCCATTTGAGTCTGAATTGGCGGGTGACCAGTCCTGAAGATGGATAGGTGGATGGAACTTATTCTCGCTTGTAGATCTTGATTTATCATAACTGTCACATAGAGACTACGTCCATCTTGTCCTTTGAAAGGTGTTATTCTATGGCCACAAGGAGATAACCTCTTGAAATATGTTTAGCACCAAGATCTTATAGTTCAGTAAAAGGGAATGACAAAAGCAAAATATTGTATGGAAGCTGTAAGGAGCATGATCTAAAAAAAATAAAAAATAAAATGCATTATATGCTCACTGCACATACTGGAAACAGGCCCTTTGAGTCGTTTGATGAAAATGGACAGCATGGGGAAAAAAGTAGAATGACAGAAATGACAAACTACAATTTGAATGATGTCCTGATAATTGTAAATACATTTACTGTAACTGGTTTCCCTTTTCTTGTTATGCTCTGTGTTGTAAACTTCCTCATGTCCAAACATCTTTTAACATCATTAATCAACTTCCATTCCCACTTTCATCCTCTTTAATGTAGCAATTCATTTGAGATGGAGGTCAAGGTTGCAGCTAAGTGGACTGATGAAACCTTATCACTGCAATGGAGATTTGTTCTGAATACCCTGCCTAAGTTATTCAACAATCTTAGAGATATTTTGAGAAGACAGAAGTCGACTTATTTTACTATCACAAGTGTAAAAGCGTTGTACATTTTATTCGTGCTTTATTTTTTGTGTGAAGGGGCTGTTACCTCCATGTTCTATGCTCTCCTCTGATCGAGAAGAATCCGCCATTCTGCCCCAGTGTAAAATATATTGTGTCTGTAAGCCTTTCAATAAAATAAAAGGAAATATAATCTATGTATATTTTATTTATTGGTGTTTGGATTAGGAGCCGATGAATAAATATATCAAAATATATAATGACTGAATGTGACTTAACTACCAACACCGTCACACAGGCCGTCGACGAGCCTACAAATCCCCAAAAGCATTGCGCGCATTTTGGACTAGACCATCCTTATAAGGGCACGGGTGCGAGAAAAATATACATAGCGGTAAAAAATGCAAATACGATGGAATAATCGACACGTATCCAACTTGATACATTCAAAATTATCCTTTTGACTGAATTTTGATGACTATCGAATTTCAATCTTTTTAATAAGTGATACAAAAGTATTTCATTGAAGCTTCTAAGGGTAAGATGGTTGCGTCTATAACGTGCACATGTTGCTGCTTTGCTTTGATTTCTACTGGAATAGTGAGGGGGGGGGGGGAATCGCTTGAGCAAGCAAGCGCCGGGCAGCCAGCAGTTCAGCGGAAAAACTCACGCAGAGCCCGCCACCGTGACACACTTTCCTCACCGCCATCAGCAGTGGCATTCATTTGTCACGCGGTTTGTTCGGACGTTTTCTTCTCTACAGGCCGATTTTTTTTTTCAATACTACAGACCAGGCGGAGTAATATCGGATGTGGTAAGTTGTGCACACTTGTTTAAGATTCTCTTCAATGCTAGCCTGAGCTACATGGCTACTGTTAGCAAGCTAACGAAGATAGCGGCACGATATGAGGAAAAGTCATTGGGTGGCTCGATGGCTCCAAGGCTAGCTAGGTGCACACACGCTAACAACTACGCAGTCGGTTTATTGGTTGAACGCTGCTCTCGTTCAGTTCTTCGTTCCAGCATGCTCACGATCAAATGTGTTCAATTAGCATCTGGATGTTCCCAGGAGTTATTTATTCTTTGGTATCTTCAATGTAGCTTGGCAAACACTTTGCTGGAGACATCAAGATGTGCTAAAAGTTAAGCATATGCTCATTGACATTTGCATCAAGATACATTGGCTAGAATCTGCTGGAACTATTTAATGGAAATGGTTTGGATTGCTAGGTAAACGTTGTATTAGCACATTACGTTAATCGAATCGCGATCAGCATTGCCGACTATAGATTCTAGAATGCCGAGCATCTTCTGGTGCTTGCCAAGTTATGCAGTCTGGGAGATGTGACATTTTATTGTTTGTTTGTTTGTTTGTTTTGCACGGCGAAGCCATGCACTGAAATTGTCAGTATGTTGTGGTGAAAAGACGAGAGACCCATGTCGACATGTGTACCCAAAAATGTGCGGCCCACACGTTCGTGAGCCTTTGTCATTCAGCAGGCAGGCACCCCCTCCCCCAATACTCTTCTTTAGATATGAACGCGTCTTACCCTGAACCTCTATTTGGCCGATGAGTCAGAAGGCTCAGCATCGATAAGACTCGTGTGTGGCTACACAATCACACACGTTTTGCCCTGTTTGGTTGAACTCGTTGCAAGTTTTTGTCCTCAGATTAAATATGCAGACTGTCTAGCAACACAGTGAAGGAAATTAGTCTTGTGCGTTTTATAAGTGTCCACGGTGAGGTGATCTGCTGATGTTTTTAAATGGCTCGGTCTCCTTTTATTTTGCTCGTTTCTAAATATAAAGCATTTAGGGGTACCTTGCTTGACCAGCAGATGCTGCAGTTGATTGCACTGTACAGTAAGTGCAAATTTCCATGCGCCCGTGTCATGAGGGGGCGGGGTGAGTGAGTGCGCGCAGCCAATGGCGCATCGGCGTGCGTGAGCAGCGTGGCCCAAGCCAACCTCTCCTGTGGAATATTTCGGGCAACGCGTCACGCCTCTACCGCCCCTTTCTCCCATCTGCCATTTTGGTTTTGTTCCCGTCTGCAGTCGTAAAGACAGCCAGCCGGCCAGCGAGCAAGCAGCAATTGCATAGGCGAGCTCTCGCATTGCAAGCACATAGTGACTCGACAGTATAGCGAAATCAGGGCTAGCTTTTTTTTTTTTTTTTTTTACCTATCCTTTTCCCTCTTCTTTCCGTCCGTCGCCATATTACCGACCGCTGACATCTGAACGTAACGGGAGGGCAGCGGGTTCGCATTGGAAAGGCCCCGGGAAGGATTATTGGTAAGAAAGAAGAAATCAATGGGGCGCAAGTGGAAGCGGCTAAGAGACGAGTTAGCGTAAACGGACGGTGTGTGGTCGCGCATGTTTGACTCCGTATTGTATCGTCTACCTTTTAACAATCATCCAAATCGGCTCGTCAAGATGTGATCGGAAGCTTCGGCAAAGATCCGCGCTTGCTGGTCATTTACTAGTTGTGATGCCTGCCAAGCTGACCGATCGAGGCCTATAGGCCTAGGCTGTCGCGCTAATGGCGTAGGGGTTTGCCGCTTAACTTCTTCATGTTGCCCCCGCGTTAGCTCGCCAAAAGACTTAACTGATTAGTGGCACGCAGTCGGTCGCCTCTCGCCGGCGTCCACGAAGTCCTGACGCGCTTTCTGGGGCGTTGTATTAAAGCCCTTCAAGTGGCTTCTTCGCTAGCTTTGATCGCGTCGCGCAAATGAGCCAGCGTCAGGGAGCGTGTAGTCGTAGACCTTCCGGGAACGCTTTCGTTTTTAGCCGACATTCACTGTTATGCTCAACCGAACGGTCAATTTTGTCCTGTACGCCAATTGGCAGCTGCTTTTCCGGATCGTTCGAGGGTTTCAGAAACTGCTGTACAAGGTAAACGGACACTGATGGCGGTCGCTACATGGCGGTGGATGATTCCGACACGCTGCGGCCTGTTTGTCACCTCACGTACTGGGGCGTTTTTTTCCCCACGTCAAACTGCACTAGTCCGTAGAGACGCGTCTATTCGATTTGTTTAAGGTTAGAAGGTTCGTTCTTATGGCTACACCTGCGAGTCATTGTCAAGTGCCAACGGCAAGTTTGGATGATTCAGCGTTTTTTTGGGCGGTACACACTCGAGCACCATAAACAAGGGAGACCTGTGCCTGCATGAAAGCGGCACACAATGAATGCTGCTGCTATTCATAGCTCTTCCAGGTTGGCTGTGTTGTCTACAGATTTGGTGTTGGCTTGAAGGCAGCTGCTCTCTCTGGTAGTTTGGTCTTGTCTCCAGAATGAACAGGATTCCATGCGATTTTGATTCACTCCATCATCTGTGACTTAGTTGCCAAGTTATTCCATGCGGTTTGTTCCAATTCAATTTTCGGTGTTCCGTAGATGTCCAACTCGCCGCTGTCCAAGAAACGTCGCTTGTCAGGAACAGAGACGAAGACGGGATCCCACTGCTCATCCTCAAACTCCGTCAGAACTGATCAGTCCCACACCCCTGCCAACGTAAGCACACTCACCTACCGGTGATAGCAAGTCAAAAATAATTTCAATGTGTTCACTAACTGATGTGCTACTGTCTGGGCAGGGCATGGCTAAGAATGGCAATGATGCTGAGATTGACGAAGGCCTGTACTCCAGACAACTGTAAGTACTTAAGACCTGTTTCATTATTCTCTGCACTTGATGTGACATTTGTCCAACCTATCCCTTTTTCAGTTACGTGTTGGGCCATGCTGCGATGAAGCGCATGCAAAACTCTAATGTCCTCATCTCCGGTATGCGAGGTCTTGGCGTGGAGATTGCCAAGAACGTCATTCTTGGGGGAGTTCGAAGTGTCACCGTGCACGACCAAGGTGTCGCAGAATGGAGAGACCTTTCTTCTCAGGTGAGCTGATGGGCATGGAGCGTTTTCTTACTTTTGAAATCAAACTGATTAAATTACCACACTTCAAGTTGAGGCTTGAGAATTTTGGTTGAATTGATATTGCCATTATTCAGTGTTCCAACGAGAAGAGACTGCGATATGGCATTTCAGATTTTTTTTTTTTTTTTTTTTTTTTAATGCTTGCATGTAGTTCTATATTCGAGAGGCCGATCTGGGGAAGAACAGAGCAGAAGTCAGTCAGCCCCGTCTGGCTGAACTCAATAACTACGTCCCCGTTGCGGCATATACGGGTGCGCTCACAGAAGACTTTCTGACCAAGTTTCAGGTAAAAGCTGTTTTTAAAAGAAAAGCGCAAAATGGAGGGTTATCGTACAGAAAAATAAGTGTAGATTTTTATTTATTTATTTTTTTCCCCCATAACAACCCAGGTTGTAGTACTGACCTGCTCCACGCTTGATGAGCAGCAGAAAGTGGGAGAGTTCTGCCACAGCAAAGGCATCAAGATCATTGTTGCGGACACTCGCGGCCTGTTTGGGTAAAATCACAAACATCCTCTGTTTAACTTTAATGTTGTGTCTGAAGCTATCTGACACAGCGATCCTTTTGCAGCCAGCTATTTTGTGACTTTGGTGAGGAGATGATTGTGTATGACACCAATGGAGAACAGCCACTGAGCGCCATGATTTCCATGATCACAAAGGTTTGTTCTTTTTTACTGCTTTGATTACCAAATGCTATTTTGTTTTCGGATTACTATCGGTGGTAATCTATGTTGACCAAAAACGACATTCCCTCCAGGACAATCCCGGTGTTGTGACTTGCTTGGATGAGGCCCGGCATGGTTTTGAAAGCGGAGACTTTGTAACCTTCTCAGAGGTTCAGGGAATGACTGAGTTAAACGGCTGCCAGCCAGTCGAAATCAAAGTTCTGGGTAGGTGCTAGTCGTGTTCCTACGACCAATGTTGCATGTTGGTCTTAAGACAAACATGACTTGATTGACATGGTCTATCTCTGTCCAGGTCCCTACACCTTCAGCATTTGTGACACAGCAGGATTTACTGATTATGTTCGGGGAGGAATTGTGAGCCAGGTCAAGATGCCCAAGAAATTTACTTTTGTAAGTTGAGTTGGTCATAAATGTACAAAAATGAAGTTTGACGTTTAAAAATGATTTGCCTCGGGTGGGGGGGGGGGGGGGGGGGGGTGGGATAAATTCACCTAGCAAATGAATAGTGGCCAACTGTGAGTTTCTGAGTAAAATAAAAATCCTGTATTGATCTTGGTGGTTGTAGAAATCCTTTTCCCCCTCCATGGCTGAGCCAACGTTCATAATGACAGACTTTGGCAAGTTTGAGCGTCCTGGCCAATTGCACGTGGGCTTTCAGGCCATCCACGCCTTCCACAAGAAAAACAACCGCCTGTCCGCACCATGGAACCAGGTAATCTTGTCACTAGGGCAATTTTTCAGTTGCAGCAATACAACCTACAGGGTACGCGACTAACTTTGCGGCTTTTCCTTTCAGGCTGATGCTGAAGAGATGTTGACGTTGGCCAAGGAGCTGAACGCTCAGTCTGGATCGGCTAAAGTGGAGCAGCTCGATGAGGCGCTCATCAAAAAGTTGAGCTACGTCTCTGCTGGCGACCTGGCTCCTGTCAACGCCTTCATTGGCGGTCTGGCTGCACAGGAAGTTATGAAGGTCACTTAGCTTGCTTTTGAACTATACAGGAAGTGCAAGTAAGTTGCGTTCTTCTCATCGATTTCTATGTGCTTTATGTTTCAGGCATGCACGGGAAAATTTATGCCTGTTATGCAGTGGTTGTACTTTGATGCATTGGAGTGCTTGGCAGAAGAGGAAGGAGTAGTACTGACAGAGGAAGAATGTGCTCCTGTAGGTGTTAATCAAATCCCTCACAAATATGAATCATGACCGTAGTGTAACACTCACTGACGTGTTTTATAAAAATGATTTGTTTCCCTAGAGGAATAGTCGCTACGATGGGCAGATTGCAGTATTTGGCACCAAGCTGCAGGATTTGCTTGCCAAGCAGCGCTACTTCCTGGTGAGTTTGTGACTCCGCCCACTGGCTTTAGTGGCCATCTGTGTCAAAAGCAGATTGAAATGGCAACTTTAGTGATTGCTAATGCAGCTATAAAAATATGTGCACTTCTCACTTCACATATAATTTTAACAATGTTCAATTGATTTGCAGTAGATACTTTTACATAGATTCTGAAATTCTCAGTCAAGTCACATTACTATTCTAAATGCTTTGTAGTTGTGCTGTTTGGTCTGACAAATTCTTTCTTACCTGACTTCCAGGTTGGAGCTGGTGCTATTGGATGTGAGCTCTTAAAAAACTTTGCCATGATTGGCCTGGCTGGTGGCGAGGGCGAAGTCATTGTGACAGATATGGACACCATTGAGAAGTCCAACCTCAACAGGCAGTTCCTCTTCAGACAATCAGATGTCACGGTAGGTGTCACCTTCTTTGTACGCTGTCAAGACTGCAAGCAATTGAGTTTCTCACATCTTTGTGCGGTCAACAGAAAATGAAAAGCGACACGGCTGCGGCGGCAGTTAAACAGATGAACCCGTCCATCAAGATCACGGGTCACCAGAACAGGGTGGGGCCCGACACAGAGAGAGTCTACGACGATGAGTTCTTTGAGAGCCTTGACGGCGTAGCCAACGCACTGGACAACGTCGATGCTCGTACGTCATCGTGCTTGTCTTGTCAGGCTTCTGCTCTGCCGAGCACTGTTTCATTTGAGTTTTTTTTTTGTTTTGTTTTTATTGCGCAGGCTTGTATATGGATCGTAGGTGCGTGTACTACCGTAAACCTTTACTGGAGTCCGGTACTCTGGGGACCAAAGGAAATGTCCAGGTCGTTATCCCCTTCCTTACGGAGTCTTATAGCTCAAGCCAGGATCCACCCGAGAAGTCCATTCCCATCTGTACCCTCAAGAATTTCCCAAATGCCATTGAGCACACACTGCAAGTGAGTAAACTTGTGCAATAGCTGCACTTGAGAGTAAATAAGGTTTGGGGAGTATTGATGTGTGTGCTCCACTTGTTCCTTGCAGTGGGCCCGTGATGAGTTTGAGGGGCTTTTCAAGCAGCCACCAGAGAACGCCATGCAGTATCTCTCGTAAGTCGACTTTCCCAGACATCACTCGTTACTTTATTTTTCCTCCTAGTCTACTGCTGCAAGCAGACTTTTCTGTTTCAAGCTTCTACAAAAGTGCTTGCTTGTATATTAACCGAATAAGGAGCCCTTTAAAATTACAAACACTTTCCACAGCAATAGACATACTCGTTTGAAAAATCCTCATCTCGCTTATTTTAGATGCGATTGCAATTGTGTTCTAATCAATGAGATGCAACTTTACCTGACAAATTGTCAATGCAGCAATCAGCACATAGTTCTTTTCAACAATGAAGATCAAATTACATCCATAAATAAGACTTGAGTATGATTTTGCTAATACTAATATTAGCATGATTTAAAATAAAACTGGGTTGTCTTGCAGTGATCCCAAGTTCATGGAGCGCACCCTGAAGCTTCCCGGAGGTCAGTCTGTCGAGTTGCTGGAGGCCGTTTACAAGAGTCTGGTGACAGACTGCCCCCGCAATTTTGCCGACTGCGTAGCCTGGGCACGCAACCACTGGCAGTGTCAATACAGCAACAACATCCGCCAGCTATTGCACAACTTTCCCCCAGATCAGGTATTCCATTTAAATGTATCTCAGGGGAACATTTTTTTTCCCCTTTCACCTTGTGTTGAATTTATATTCTACAAACTTAAAATTAATCAAAATACTGTCTGACTAGTGGGGTCACATAAAATGTCTAAAGAGAATTTGCTCCTTCACATCCATGTGATTTGCATTTCTGGCTTTCAGCTAACTAGCTCAGGCGCCCCCTTCTGGTCCGGTCCAAAGAGGTGTCCTCACCCCCTAGAATTCAGCACTAGCAACGTGAGTATGCATTATTCAGCCCCTCAGCTTACATTGTGCTCAAGCAACATGTCCTGTTCATAATACCTAGAGGTTTGTTTTGTGTGTCTCGTAGGATCTGCACATAGACTACGTGATGGCCGCAGCCAACTTGTTTGCCCAGACGTACGGTATAGAAAGCTGCAGAGATCGTGCAACTGTGGTCAAGCTCTCGGAAGAGGTCAAGGTGCCTACGTTCACGCCACGCTCGGGGGTGAAAATCCACGTCTCGGATCAGGAGCTGCAGAATAGCAATTCATCAGTTGGTAAGCAGGCGAGAGTCAAAATAAGAAGCCCAAATATTTTATTTTATTATTATTATTATTATTATTATTATTATTATTATATTTTTTTTTTTTTTTACTTTTTCTCAAAATAAAATGTCCTTTTGCTTTAACAGATGACTCCAGACTCGAGGAGCTGAAGGTCCTGCTGCCTGCCCCCGAGTCTTCTCAGTTCAAACTCTGCGCCATCGACTTTGAAAAGGTAAGAGTTCTGCCATCCTTTTTCTCCAGTTGACTTTCTGTTGGTCTTTCAAGATAATAATTTGTACCTCTTTATCCATAGGATGATGACACGAACTTCCACATGGACTTTATAGTCGCAGCCTCCAACCTGAGAGCTGAGAATTATGACATCCCCCCAACCGACAGACACAATGTGGGTACTTGCGTCTTTGGAATCATCATACATCTATGTATTTCTTGACCTGCGAATGTTATGAGTGATCTCTGAATGTACTGTCGTCCTTATTCCTCCCCGTCATCCAGAGCAAACTTATAGCTGGCAAGATCATCCCCGCCATTGCCACAACCACAGCTGCTGTGGTGGGACTGGTGTGTCTTGAGCTCATCAAGATTGTCCAAGGGCATAAAAAGTTGGAGTCATTTAAGAACGGGTTCATGAATCTGTCGCTCCCGTTCTTTGGCTTCTCTGACCCTATCGCCGCTCCCAGACATAAGGTAGGATCTCGCCATGTGTTTTTACTTCTCACATGCACATTGAAAACTCCAACTGTTGATTAGCTCCCTTGATGATCCAGCCATGCTAATACTGATGCATCAGGCAGGTGAAATTCACCTGTGTGGTTGCAAGTGCGTTCAACTGAACTTCTCACGCTGATGGTTTCAGTGTGTGCTGAGGAGACAACTTGCCCACTTACTAACGGCTGCGAGGCCCAACCTGATGACTCACTTATCCCTATTTTTCCCTTTTTCCTTTACAGTACTATGAAATTGAGTGGACGTTATGGGATCGTTTTGAGGTGACGGGTTTGCAACCCGGTGGAGAGGAGATGACACTGCGGCAGTTTCTGGACTACTTCAAAGTATGCTTTCAGCTACTTAAAGAAACCCTCTTGGTTTTTCCACATCCTCTGCTGTACTAAAATAAACGTTTTTTTTTTTTTTTTTTTTTTTTTTTTTTTTTAAGAATGAGCATAAGTTGGAGATCACCATGCTTTCTCAGGGAGTGTCCATGCTCTACTCATTCTTCATGCCTGCTGCCAAACTCAGAGAGAGACTTGATCTGCCGTGAGTACAACCTCTCATATCAGGCAGAGAAGAGTTGGGTATATATTGTGGTTCAGTGCATAGTGGATTTTTATTTACTGTACATAAGTGACTGCCCTGCATGTGTGCTAACAGTAAACATGGTTAGCTAATTGACTGTAGCCTAGCATCGATTCACTAGTAAGAATAAGTGACTCTTATCCTTTTCTCGGTAAAGTCCTAGAATGTTACTTTCTTCTGTATCCCGTAGGATGACTGAGATTGTGACCAAGGTGTCGAAGAAGAAGTTAGGCAAGCACGTCAAAGCACTGGTGTTCGAGTTGTGCTGCAACGACGTGTCGGACGAAGACGTGGAAGTGCCCTACGTCAGATACACTATTCGCTGAGCTCCACATTGGAACCACCTGAGGGAGGATGGGGGTTACTGGAGGGAGGAGGCGTTTGTTATGAGGGGTTGAGGTCATTTTGCGGGCGGGGGACAAGGGTGGTTCAGGTCTTCTACATAGGACAAATTGAGCTTTTTTTTTTTTTTTTTTTTTTTTTTTCCGTTTCCAAGGCCTGCGGTTTGTTTGAACCTGTGCCTCTGTGTTCATAGCCCCATTGAGCTGACTCGCTGGTAGCGCGCATGAGGGATCCCACCTTGTGCTCAGTGCTTTGAGACACGGCGGTCGCATGGGGGCAGGAAATCTGTACATATGCCGGCCGGCCTGATACTTTGCAAAGCCTCAGGGCTCAGTCGCAGCCTGAGTGACGTTACTTCGAACTCCATTACATGTCACATGACTGTTTCCTTTTTTCATGTCGCATAGAAGTACCCCAACGACTAACCCCCATAAATGAATAAATAAATGATAAATTTGTTCCATTTGACTACCACCACTTCCCTTAATTCTACAATGATGCCTAATTTTGGATTGTGGGATGGCTAAAAGATTGCGCTACAATTGCCTCCGAGCACACAAAGGTGACCCCTGCCTTCCCCGTCAAGTTGAATTGATAGCCGGGGGGGGCAACAGTTAGCACTCATTGCAGTGTGTTGAGTACTCTTGCACATTGATTCAATTCTTTTTGTTTCATGTCCTGGTTTTGGTTATTTTATTTTTCTGGGCTAATTAGGGCTCACACAACTTATAGATGATAACCGTTTCTCTCTACCGTGTAAACTCTTAATGACATTACAGTGTAAAAGCAAGGTCATGTATCTTGAAATGGGAGCACTTAGCTTGATAGTGAATAAATGTCAAATCATCATTTGTGAGTTTGTTTCTTTCCAAGAGCACTACTCCATTTTGTAATAACTAGCACTAAATCAAGCCTTTACAAAATGTGCTCTCACTTCCTCTTCACAAAGTATTGCAGCTTGTGTTCACTCATCCGTTTGTCAGCTGCAAGTAATGTGTGTCAGATTCAAGTAGGTAAGGAGTTAGCCTCCTTACGCATACATTTAGCTACAACCTCAAAAGGATGTGGTTAAGTGCGATAACGAAGCAAGCGAGGTGGAAGGAGTTTACACTGCTGCTGAGCACCGCAATTTTGTGCTGCTACTAGAACGAGTTGGCTTGTTTTTTTGTTTTTTTTGCATTTATTTTTTGGGAATGTAATGGATTTGTGACAAGGATTTAATGACAGACGGTGGCAGTGGAGAAGAGCTGTGAGATGAGTACATCCTGGTATGACTTTCATGCTTGTGTCCAAAACTGTTAGTTTGGTATAAAAAAAAAAAATCAGCTGAATTAACCAACTGTGAAACTTTGTCTTTTTTGTCCATTCACTATTGGGATGTGCACTTGTTTTGTATGAAAATTAATTGGAACAAATTTTTTTAGGTCACACAGAACAGGTGAAATGCAGTCTACAACCACCTGTGACCATGCGAGAGTAAGTGTCAAAGTATCATATTTAAATATAAATATCAAACTGACACGTCTCATTTTAGAAAAAGAGAAAACAAGATTCGACCCCTGAACCGGTGATTCGAATCCCAGAAGTGAGTTGTCTCCACCTCCTACCTCTTTAATTCCTTATCATGGTGATTGTGCGCTAACACTTTCCCATGTCTTTATTTTGCAAATCATCTGTCTATCATTGCCAACAACAACTACCTCTAATTTCTGCATTTGCAAGAGAAGCAAGCCGTCCTCTTGTCTTATACTACACAGGCACACTTGCAACACTCTTCCTCTTTGAAAGAGCCACACAGGAAATGAGAAGACCACGCCAAGCAGCATCTCTTGTTCCACTTTCCTACGCTCTCATGACTATACGGAATTTGCCTTTTTTTTTTCATGTTTACTGTAGATGTAAAATGACTACGCACACCAAATACAAGGTTTTTGTAATCTAAGAAAATAAGATCAAGGTAAATGATTTAAACACTTCTTCTGCCATTCATGACCTTTAACGTGTAGAACTCAAATCAGTTTTTGAAAAAAGAGAGGAAGTAAAAATAAATATTTTACATGTTTGCTTATCTGCTTATAACTTGAAATAACAAAGAGTAGAATTGTGAATGTACCAGCCATACCTTTTGGTATTATGACACAAAAGTTCAACCTTGTGTTCTTTGACCTTTGATACATTTGCTGGCATGGGAGAATTATGAACTCAGTGTTTGTGCAAAATATTCAGGATTCTGCTTGGAAAAAAATGTCAGGAAAGCCTACTTAAACATCTGAAATTTAAATGGTAGCAGGTGTGTGCTGAGATGAATTTGAATTGTCATTTAAGTGCATGTGTACACTTATGCAAACACATCAGTTATGTTTACATCCCCTCTTGTTTACATTAAAATTCTTTAATGTATTGAGTTGCATCGGTTTTAGGTTACAATGGCGGGAAAAACAAGATTTTGAAACATTTTATCTAGAGGGCTCTTTTTATCACAAAACCAGGCATTTGAGCTTGGGTTGTGTAGACTTTTGATATGTCTCCTCTTTTGCTAGGACGAGGAGGAGGAGGTGGAGCAAGAGGAGTTTGAAATGTTGCCTGAGCACATAAATGACTCAGAGGTAAATTTTCCATGTTGGTAAAAGTTGAACGACGGAGCCACCCTGATGAAGCGCTGCTTTGTCACACATCAAACGTGGACTCTTGTTTTTTTCCCTTGCAGGAGCCGAGCAACAAACGGGTCAAACCAGTGGTCAAGTCAAACAGCTTAACGGGGGTCATCTCCCCAGCCAAAACCCCTGCTCTCAAACGAATCGGACAGTCCATTTCGGTAACAGTGCTGAACGCGCTCAGTGTACTGGTCCAGTAGAATAAATCCACTTCTTCCCCTTGTTCTCGCAGCGCTCCATAAGTTTTCGTACAGAAGCGCGGCCTTTGCCCACGCTGCCCCTGCGCTCTCGCACCAAGGGCTTGTCTTTTCCACGGAGGCGCAACAGTCAGTGTTGGAGCGACACGGTGGAAAGTCATAACCTCACTGGCAAGGAGATCAAACGACAAGAGGTGAGTGAGAAGATGAGAGAGCTCAGCGGGTCTAAACAGAGCTGAACGTACGTGTTGTGTTAATTAATGGCTCTGTGAAGGATTGCGAAAGAGGATGTGAGCTCGAGCAGCAAGCTCAACTTCCTTTATTAAACGGTCAGCTGCGAGGGCTCACGCATGTTTTGCAAGTTGTGTGTGATGTGTGTCCTCGCCTCCTGTGCAGGTGATCTATGAACTGACTGAGGGGGAGCGACAACTCATTGAGGACCTCAGTCTAGTGAAGAAGGTACACAACCACAATACACTCTCTAATACTGTTTATAATCATCCATCCATCCATCCATCCATCCATTTTCTGAACCGCTTAGTCCCCACGGGAGTTGCGGGTGTGCTGGAGCATATCCCAGCCGCCAATGGGCAGTGGGTGGGGGACACCCTGAACCGGTTGCCAGCCAATCGCAGGGCACACAGAGACAAACAACCATTTGCACTCGCACTCACACCTAGGGACAATTTGGAGTGCTCAATCGACCTACCAAGCATGTTTTTGGGATGTGTGAGGAAAACGGAGTGGCCGGAGAAAACCCACGTGGGCCTGGGGAGAACATGCAAACTCCACACAGGGAGGGCCGAGGTGGAATCGAACCTGCACCCTCCTAACTGTGAGGCGGACGTGCTACCCAGTGTACCACCAAGTTTATAATACCATTAATAATAATAACAACAAAAACATAATAAAAATTGCTTAGTTCTCCATTATAGGCCCATTAAGAAGGAATGTCAGTATTATACACTATGTTTGTAGGATTTATATTTATGCTTGTCGTGCATTTTTCCTCTCTGTCTTAAATACTTTAACTTTAACTTAAATAGGATTTATTAGAAAGGAAGTCATTTGTTCACAATTATCTGTTGTGTTAATTGAGATCTAAAGTGTTAAAAGCACCGGTTATTCTGTGCTTGCCACCAGGTGTACTACGAGCCCATGCTGAAATTGGACATCATGACCGAGAGTGAACTCAAGCAGATTTTTGGCACTCTGGACTCTCTCATTCCTCTCCATGAAGGTGAACATCCCTCTCACAATAAATGGGTGCCTGCCTGTACGTTTAACATTCCTGCTTTGCAGATCAGAGGGGGTATTCATTTCTGCTATGTTGAAATGCACTGCCTATCACTGAGAGGTAGTTTTAATATCCTACAAGTAACACTTTTGCTCCAAGATCTTCTGAGCCGTCTGGAGCGTTTGAGAGGGTCGAAGAAAACCGTGGGCGAAGTGGCTCCCACTCTAATGAATTGGGTCGGTATATTTTCTACAATCCCTCCCATGTGTTCTTCACATGTAGCCTCTCAAAGCCACGAGCACGGCTCTGCTCCTGAATTTCCGGCCACTTCTCTTTGCACTGAGCAGTTTCCTTGCCTGGAGGCCTATGTGACATACTGCTGCAACCAGGTGGAAGCCAAAGCCCTGCTGGACCAAAAGAAGCACGAGAAGCAGGTGGAACACTTCTTGCGTCTGTGCCAGGAGTCGTCGTTTAGCAGGAAACTGGACCTTTGGAACTTCCTGGATCTCCCTCGAAGCCGTCTGGTGAAATACCCTCTTTTGCTGAAAGAGATTCAGAAGTGCACACCTGCCGAGCACCCCGATGAGTTCACATTGCCTGATGCAGTGAGTCAACATAAAGACATGATACAACATGTATGACATTGCATGGTTGTTTTCTGGATGGTGTGGATAGTTTTTTGTGTAAATAGAAACTAGCAAGTTGTTGTAGAATATTTTCAGTTAATGTTAAAAAAAAAGTTAACTGATGGGATATAGGGATTTCCTAGGGAAGTTTTAGACACTTGCAGATGTTCATAATAATAATATAACACATATAATAATAGCACACAGGATTGAAAAATAGCCACAAAAATAACATATATCATATATAACATCATATACACAAATGTAACATATTAGAGAGCCATTGTGAGAGTTCCCAAGAAGTAGCCCAGTTTCTTTGGTTCCTGTTATGAAATAATATTTTTTTCTTCATTTGTGCTTGTAGTTGGAAATGATCCAGAGCATTGTGGCGGAGGTGAACAAAAAGACGGGGGAGGCCGAGTGCAAATTCTATCGGCGGGGACTCACCTACCTTGAAGACTGCCAGCGGCTTCTAGAGATCCAACAGTCACGTTTCCTCTATTGCCATGGCGAGCTCAAGAACAATAAGGGCCAGGTAACATCTTGTTTGCTTCTTCTTCAACTCCTTGAAGGAGGAGTGACACAAATGCAGCTGGATTGTGCTTCAGTAGATTTTCTTTTGCATTAGTATATTGAAAAAAAACGAGTGTTATAAAACTTTTGACAATATTGTACACACAACCCTGTTGACAAAGGAGATTATGGAAATATCAACTGGGTTGTTTGTGTTGTGTTGTTGTGTTGTGTATGTATCAGCGGCTGCATGTATTCTTGTTTGAGTTGGCTCTGGTGCTAACCAGACCGGGAGAGGACCGGGAAGGAGGTCATGTCTTCCAAGTCTACAGACAACCTCTTCCCAATGCCTCCTTAAACCTGGAGGTAATCCCAGATGGGGAAACGTGTGGAGGAGGTTCCTTCAGAGGAGCCTTCACGGGGGGCAACGACAAAGGTAAGGCATGGCAATGATCGAGTTGGCCAGTGAATTACTCATCAGTAAACGGTATTTTTCTGACCTAATGTTTGAAGCAACATAATCAATCCGATGCCCGCCGCACGTCCCTTATGTAAATCCATATCTTTTTCTAACATGTTTTAATTTGACTATCTTTCTCCTCCTCTGTCCTCCTAGTGAAAAACTGTTTTCGTGTGAGCAGCAGGGGAAGCTCTAAGGCCAACTCCTACAGCCTACAGGCCAACGACTCCTTCAGTAAGCAACAGTGGGTCACGTGCCTCCGCCAGGCTATGGTCCAGTCTCGAGACAGGAGGGCCCAGTCGGTGGTGCTGCCTCCCCACTCTGACCCCACTCTGTGTCACATCGCTGATCTCAGCCTGAGTTGTGACACCGACATGGCCGATGTCACCGGACGTTGAATGACACCGGCGGCCGTTGCACGGTCTCTTGGGTACTCAGTTGGGCTTATTGTTCTCTTTTGGGAAAACCCCACTAAAAGGGTTTATTTTGTACAGTTTTGGAAGTTATGTTACTGAATGAACATTTATCATGTGTGAATCTTTGTGATAATAAACAGGCACTTAAAAGTTTGTCAAAGATAGAAATGTGGTGTCCAAGTATAGCCAACAGCACGGACCGAGAAAAGATTAGTTGATTATCCTCTCTCTCGCGCTCTCTCTCGCTCTCTCTCGCTCGCGCTCTCTCTCTCGCGCTCTCTCTCTCGCGCTCTCGCTCGCGCTCTCTCTCTCTCTCTCTCTCTCTCTCTCTCTCTCTCTCTCTCTCTCTCTCTCTCTCTCTCTCTCTCTCTCTCTCTCTCTCTCTCTCTCTCTCTCTCTCTCTCTCTCTCTCTCTCTCTCTCTCTCTCTCTCTCTCTCTCTCTCCCTCCCCCCGGTCTCCCTCTGCTTCTTTCTTTTGACACTGGTGACGGGGCACGACACAGAAGTAGACTTTCATTTCCAGCACGCACGCACACACACACACACACACACACACACAGTGAAACAGTAGACACATCCCCTCTATGCATTTTTAAAAGCTCAGCAGGTGATGGGAACACTTAGGTCGGGGCTCTTTGTTCGCAAATAAGCTCGGCAAGTGATCAGGTGAGTCCAAAATGTTTATTTACAGAGGCTAATAACATTTAATGGTTGTTTGTAAAGCTTGATTCTTTCAGAACTATAGTGTAAGAGCGTTGCATGATATTCCGCGTTTGTCAAAGGATTGGTTTGATTTTAGTAGTCGGGCTGTGATTCAGTTTGCTTTGGTAACAAAAAAGAACCTTCAGTCACAACGGATCAGCTGGATTTATTTGAGATAAAGACTTACCTCAAAGGGGGATGCTCATTTTATACTTAATCCTGTTTTTCACTTGCATTTGCCGAGAAAGGAGATAATACCTCGCTGTACTTCAATCATTAAAAAGGGGTGACATTCTATCTGCGGCAAGGTTTATGAGCGACCACCATCCTGCCATCACCTTCACCGCGCATGTGAAAGAACAAGCTCCCAGCTTGAGAGTCTTGTTAGTAGACACGTCAGGATGCCCGGAGCCGATGCCGCCAGCCAGGAGGGTTCTTGCAAGGCCTTGTGTCGAAACCTGGTGTCCCAGAACGGCCTGCAGAAAGAGACAGCTGATATCTCGCAGTCTGTCCTCTACACCTCCCTGATGGGGCTTCTGCTGGTCGCCGACAACGAGGTGTGTGCAACGTAATCATACATAATGGAACAAATCCATAGTTTGTCTATTTGAGGATTATAAGAAACTGTATGAGGGTTGGCAACCTTAACTCATTCACTGCCAATGACGGCTATGGATGTCAAAGATTAATTTTAAGAGAGCTGGCAGTGAATTAATTGGATAGGAGTAATTTTTACATCTAAAATTATATTTCATATGTAATTTTTTTGCACTTTTATGTATAAAAATAAAACTACAGTGTTGCATTTGTGACTCAATGAACTGCTAAAAACAATTTGAATGTGGTTGTGCACTGTGACTGGTTGTCAACCACTTGAGGTTGTTTTCTGCCTTTTGCCCGTGATTATTTATTTATTTTACAAGAGCACCACAGTCTTCAAGTTTAGGATTTTATTGAAGAATGAACAAAGCAATTTATAATTGAATACTAGTTATTCATCTTCCCGAGTTACAGAGAGCCCCATGTGGTCCCCAAACTGCAGGTTGCCGACCTGCAGTTTGAGAATACACACATTGACATGCCATGTGTTTAAGCACATGTCAGCACTCCGGGGGCTCTAATAGGATGAATGTTTGTGGCTGACCTCCTTTTGGACTTTCTTGTTTTACTAATGAGATAAGATGGCTAAATCTGTCCTAGTGTGCACATAAATAGACCCTCTGACACGCTGGGGTTAATGCAGACGCAAGGGCGTCAAAGGATACGACGCACAGATTGGTTTCATCATTCTCATATGGTATTTTTGTTTTTAGAAGGAGCTCCTTGCATTAGGAAGCGGAAGGCTTGGTCTTAGAAACATCGGCAACACAGTGAGTAAAGCATTTTATTTCCAAAGCGTGATTTGGAGTCCTCATGTTTACTGATCCTCTTTCTTGCTGTAGTGTTTTTTGAACGCAATAGTTCAGTGTTTGTCTCATACTCGCGGCCTGCGGGACTACTGCCTCCTAAAGTCCTACATACAGGACAAATTCTCCAAGGAGGAGCCAAGACTCACAGAAGGTAAGTCTATCATTCCACATTTACTTTTGTATCCAGTCCTTTTTGCTGACTGTTATTCTCCTCCAAAACAAGCTTTCTCTCAGGTATTGTCTGGACTTTGGGATTCAAAAGAAGAGGACACCGTTGTGAATCCAAGACAGTTTTACAATACTTTCCGAGATGTTGTGCCTTATTTCAGTGGTTACAGGTAGGATATCCGGTACTATCAATATGTAGTTCCTTTTTCTCTGTCTAAACTAAACTTCACCACTGTAAAAAATGTCTTTACTTCTATTATGAGGGGTATATTTTCTTTGTGTTTGTTTATTTGAGGAGGAAAAAACCCCATACATTTTGATGTTAATCGTAAGGTTTAGGTCAGGGATGGGCAACTGGTGGCCCCTTGCAGGGATTGACTTTAGCTTTAAGTTGTAATACCACCAATCACCACTAAACAGCGAACATGATTGAGGTGCATTTACATTGGGTTTTGCACTGCTGTATACTTTTTTTGCGGATTTGGAATGGTAACAGGCAAACATAGTGCCTCAATTATATATATATATATATATATATATATATATATATATATATATATATATATATATATATATATATATATATATATATATATATATATATATATATACTACCGTTCAAAGGTTTGGGGTCACATTGAAATTTCCTTATTTTTCAAGAAAAAGCACTGTACTTTTCAATGAAGATAATTTTAAACTAGTCTTAACTTGTGGTAAATGACGATTCTAGCTGCAAATGTCTGGTTTTTGGTATAACAATATATAATATATATATATATATATATTATATATACATATATATATATATATATATATATATATATATACATATATATATATTTATATATATATATATTTATATTTATATTTATATATGTGTGTGTGAGAAAGTAATTTGTAAAAAAAAATTCTTGCACTTATTGTTGGTTCAGCACTGTTCTGTCCTTAAATGGTCATTTTTGATACAAAACAGCTGTTAAAAAATTACATTGGGTTAGGATAGTGGATGTCCCGTACGTGCATTGAAAACTGTATTATCAAAAACAAAGTATATTAAGAGCATTTGCATGTAAGCAAGTATTTTGTGAATATTCAAAATATTTTTGTAATATATTTTGTTAGTAAATGTTTGGTAATATGTATTTGTTTGTCTGTCTGTCTGTCTGTTTGTTTGTTTGCCTGTTTGTTTGCCTGTTTGTTTTCTGACTTTCCTCCAGTCAGCAAGATGCTCAGGAGTTTCTCAGGTTCCTTTTGGAAAAGCTACACAGTGAAATCAACCGCAAGCCCTACATTCAAAGACACCCAAAGGACCCAGAGCAAAAATATGCCAGATTTAGGTGAGAATGCAAAGTTTTTCATAAAGCCAGGACTCTTGTATGAGTCCATTCATTTGAAACCCCTCATTAGGATATCTGAGGAGGCAGCCGCAACATGGAAGAAGCACTTAGAGAACGACGACAGCAAAATCGTCGGTAAGAAGCGCACTGGTGTCATCCTTTGCCTGCTTGACAGCTAAACCACCTTTGCCCTCCTGACAGATCTATTCTCGGGCCAGCTGCGCAGCTCGCTACACTGCTCCGTGTGCTCGCACTACTCCAACACATTCGATGTGTTCTGCGACCTGTCGCTGCCCATCCCAAAATACTGCACTAGTGGAAATGTGACGCTCAAGGAGTGCCTGGACTACTTCTCGCAAGAGGAGAGACTGGACAAAGAGAATTCACCTGTGAGTTTATGGGGAATTTAACAGGAATGACTCGTGATTCATTCTGTATTTTGCAAATTTCCACTTAAATATGAATAAAATATATACCCACACCATGGGTGGGGATAGAGATAACCAATACTTTTCAACAAAATTAACTGTAGTTTCTAATATTGTCCACTCGAGGTCGCACTGATCGTACTTCACGTTCTACTCAAGATTTGCTTTTGAAGACAAAAAGTCTCCAAATTTGTGAAGCAAAATGTCATTCTAAATGCTGTACCGTGTTTGCACTACTCTGTGTGCGTGTGTGTAAATTAATTTCTCCTGTAGAAATATTAAAAAAAATATTGAATATAAATGTCAGTTACCGCTTCAGTTTGAATGAGGTTGGTTTGCTAGATTTTTTTTTTCATGCACTGCCCCATCTTGCATGTATTTTTTAGTTTGTATGGTGGGATGAGTCACTTTACGCACTTTGCAAACGGTGAGGACAAATGAAGTCATGCAACTGTGACATTTGACCACTCACATCGCCCTAAGAACTAAATGCCACGGTGGCTTTTATAGCTCGCCACTGTGGCTTTTATAGCTCACCACTGAATGTGATTGCGCATGTAGACGTGTTGACATAACATGTGGCAGCCACACATTCCTGCTTATTTCACAAAGTCCATGCCAGCCCACATGTTACTACAGCCTCCTTTCAGAGAAGTCGGGTTGACTAGGCCGGGCAGAAATTGTCATACCTCCAAGCCACACCTATTTCCCACTAAAAATATGAAAACAAAGCAAATTAAGTGAAGAGTTGTACATAGCTGCATAGAGGAATTTACTGTGAGCCAATTTGTAACTTATTTTCAAGTGTTGTGTGTTTCAGATGTGCGAGAGATGTAACAGGCATACAGAGAGCACCAAACGCTTGTCCATCCAGAGGTTTCCCCACATAATTGTGATACGTATCCTCAAGCATACGTCTTATGAATTAACCTGCAGTGGCTTATGTGAATGATATCATTATCATACTTAACACGCTCAATTAGATCTGAACCGTTTCACAACGACACGATGGTCGATCAGTAAAAGCACCACCTACGTCTCCTTCCCACTCACCAACCTTGACCTCGGGCCCTACGGTCCTGTTGACTGTGGTAAGACTTCTGTTTATGTGTGGGTTAACTATGTGGAGAGCTGTCGAAATTAATTGACTAATCGACGAGTAATTGAGGATTAAATTTATTGACAGCTATTTTTAAAATCAAGTAATCATTTAGCCCTATTTTTTAAACTGAGTATGGTCCAAATCTTCTAATGTCAGCCTCTCAACAGCAATTATTCATTATTTTTTGTAAGCTGTCATAAAAAAACTAATTATCTTTTGTGTTTAATCAAAACAAGACATTTGCATAAATCTGCTTATTCTAAGGAAAACAATAATCGCACTCGTAACTGAATCAGTTTCAAAATAGTTAATCCCTCTTGTGTGATATTGTTTATTGCAGTGGTTCTTAACCTTGTTGGAGGTACCGAACCCCACCAGTTTCATATGCGCATTCACCGGACCCCTCTTTAGTGATAAAATATTTTTTTTAAATTCAAGACAGATATATTTTTACTGGTGCACAAAATGAGCCGTGCATGAACAAAACCAACACAATGCATGAACTCACAACAGATTACATACTGGCAAATCAGAATTTACACGAAAAATCAGGTTTATTCGGACCTCCTCAGTGGAGGTTCTGTCGAACCCCTGAGACCACAGGTGTCAAACTCAAGGCCCGGGGGCCAGATACGACCTGCCACATCATTTTATGTGGCTCGCGAAGACAAATTGTGTATCAAATTTGTGTGTCATTACTAGAATTGCAAATTGTCTTCACTTTTAATATTATCTTTTTTTACAAATATTTGACCAGTTTTTACTCGTCTAATTTGAAAACGAGTTATTTGTTTGTTTTGTAGCTTTTACTGTATATAATATGCGGTGCTCATACATTTATTTAGGTTGACAGTCATATTGGCCCTCCGAAAGAAGCTATGACTACAATGCGGCCCGCGAAAAAAATGAGTTTGATACCCCTGCCGGAAACCGACTCACCGAACTCCCAGATTAAGAACCACTGATTTAATGGTTTTGTAATACACGTTCATGCCAAATGAAATTTTATCTGACTATCGGTGAAAAATCGATAGAATTATTGATTCTAAAATATTCGATAGTGACAGCCCTGTGTCACTGTCGTTGAATTTGTGTAATAAAAGAAAAGTACACATCCAGAGTTTACATTGTCTGAAATATAAAACAGTCCAACAGAGTTTTTTTTTTTTAACTTGTATCTCTAAGAGGCGGCTCGGTGGCGCACTGGGTAGCACGTCCGCCTCACAGTTAGGAGGGTGCGAGTTCGATTCCACCTCCAGCCCTCCCTGTGTGGAGTTTGCATGTTCTCCCCGGGCCCGCGTGGGTTTTCTCCGGGCACTCCGGTTTCCTCCCACATTCCAAAAACATGCTTGGTAGGCCGATTGAAGACTCCAAATTGTCCCTAGGTGTGAGTGTGAGTGCGATTGGTTGTCTGTCTCTGTGTGCCCTGCGATTGGCTGGCAACCGGTTCAGGGTGTCCCCCGCCTACTGCCCGATGACGGCTGGGATAGGCTCCAGCACGCCCGCGACCCCCGTGGGGACTAAGCGGTTCAGAAAATGGATGGATGGATGGATGGATGTATCTCTAAGAATTAGAAAGCGACTGAGCTGAAAGAATCATCTTTGCATCTCTGTATGTCCCTAAAGAAGCAGTATTGTATGACTTATATGCAATATGTAACCACGTGGGGACTGTCAACATGGGCCACTACACAGCCTGTTGTTCCGATGAGAACGGATGGTGTTACTACAATGACTCCAGGTGGGACTGCCTTAAAAACATCTGTATCGATGCACCTTTCGCTCTTCTCATGCTTAATTTATTTTCGACCCACAGTGTGTCAGCAGTTTCTGAGACCCAGCTTCAGACCAATCAAGCCTATGTGTTGTTCTACCAGCGCAACATCACTACAAGGAAATAGACCCCTGAAAACCAGAGTTTTTTTTTTTTTTTTTATCACAGTGCAACCAAGCTTGCGGTTATAAACTTTTTAATCACAAGGTCGAAAAAGCAGATGAGATAACCACAGGGGGGGGGCGGGTTGTCAAGGAGAAGAATCTGAAGAGAGGGCTAAGACAGCTGAGCTGCCTTAAGAATAATTATTGAAAGGCCTGCATGTGAACATTATGATTCATGATTGATGAGATTCAAGCTGGATAAACGACCACATCAACCACCTTAACTCAAGATCTCAAGGACACAGAACTATTGGACAATCATTGTATCATACTTGTTTTATTTTGTTTCCAATCTTTGTGCCACCATTTTATTGAAGGGGGTAAAAATAGACCATAGAAATAAAGGTATCTTCTTTTTTTTTTTTAAATAGATGTTTTAAAGTGAATTCCCATCCATTGTATTTTGTTCTGCTTATCCTACGTAGTGTCATTGCTCCCCAGAAACCGAACGCAGCTAAACGTTTTTGCTATACGTGAAGTCTTGAGACCTCGCGGGGCACTGGCCAGGGATTTGGATCCTACCAACACAATTTTACTTTAGGCCCAACCACTTCAATGTCAGAAATTCAAAGTACCGTATTGGTCCAAATATAAGACAACCTGACTATAAGACGACCCCCTCTTCTTCAAGACTAGTTTGAAAAAATACTTTTTGAACACCAAATTTAATTGTTATACAGAAAATAATTACAGTACAACTGAAACAAATGATGCTGTCGAGCTATTAATAGCGGCTGCTCTGAGGACCACGGAAAGCTTTTCTCTGATTGTGAGCATTTTTTAGGTGATCTTTTTGAGCTCTCCATCTCTGTACATTACACTCTGTGGCACCATATTTCACAGCCGTTTTGCAATTGTTTGAAGACTCTGCCTCATTTATCACCATCATCTTGAAGATTGCATCATAACTTCTCCTTAGCTGACGGTTAACCTGGCCGATCTTCGACCTACTTTTCTCTAGATTGTCGCTACGTTTCTGTTGGGGGAAGGTATGCTCTTTTCGCCGGGTGTCGGTCATGTTAGAGATTTGCTCACTCCAACTTATTTTGCAAGAACCACACGGGAGACAGGCAAGTTCTTTTAGACACCTGCAGGTGGAGAGTTCACTCGCTCCAGAATGAAGTCTGACTCAGGCCTCTTGCAGGAGCATTTTTATTGAGAGAAACAGAGTGGGGGTTGAGAGTGGGCGTGAGAGCAGACAGGATGGGGCCGAAGGCCCTGGCCTGCTGATCAAAGCACAGCAGGGGGTCTTTCACGATGTTGTGTAAGCAAAACAACTTTGATTGCTTCCTCTGCAGCTAGTCAATCAGTTCAAAAGATCTTAGCACTTTGTTCTACTACTTTTGTTAAGACAGGACAGGCGAGGGTAATTATTACAGGTTACATTCCAACATAATCCTACGATAAAGATAAACTGGAAAACCCTAACATCTCCCTCCTGTTTTATCATATGATTATGTCACCCCAAACAACAAAGACAAGTAAGAAAAAAACATATATATATGTATAATGAAGAACGAAGAATAGTAAAAATAAAAACAACAAACAATGATAGCAACACTTTCCAGTGAAGATGAGGCATTACCTCAACACCCCAGATCAAACTTATTGTGTAAGCGAAAAACCTGCTGGCCAGATGTCATTAGCAGGAAAATTCTTACACGGCCCCTTTGCCACAGGCGACCAGAATACTATCAATAAAAAAATAAAAAGAAAAACACAGAAACAGGACATGATTGTATCCATCACTTGCGAAGCATATTTGATGGTCAAATCAACAAGTTTCCGTAATACATGCTCAACAGAACAGCATCTACGCAATCCACGTCTCATTATCATTATCACATCTGTCACGTCTAAGAAGTCGTATACGTGCTCGTGTTCTCGTCAGGTGATGATGTTCTAGTCTGTAGGTGAGGTCTGTCACACACACTGGCGCACACACTCGTGTCCAGTTGGCAGGCAGCATCGGACAACTCTTCTGAAACTCTGGATGAAGTAGGTCCCGTCCGATGTTGCAGCCATGTTGGTAGTAGAGCCCTTACACCTTGAAAACGGCTCTCTCATCCTGGCACACAGCGGTGATGTCCAAAGCTCCCATCCAGTTTCCTCCTGGAGAGCAGTCGTCGTTAATGCATTTGTGGGTCCTCCAACCTTGGATGCAACATGTGTAGTCAGCAAGACTTGGAATGGTCCCTCCCGCCGTGGCTGGCCCAGTTCCTTCTTTTGATGACCTTGGTGTAGACCCAGTCTCCTGGATTGATGGGGTTGTCGACCTGTGAGGAGGAAAGATCAGGCGGCAGTAAATTTGTCTTTGACACAGTTTGAGCGCCCTGAACATATAATCTGCCAAGGACTGCTCTTCATCTGTTGCTTGCAACTCTCGTAGTCAATTGTAGTGCCCATTTAACTGGCAAATAGGAATGTTTGCGGGAAGAGTTTGAACACTTCCTAATGATTCCCTTTAACGAAAGACTATTTATGACAGGGGCGTTCCCATTTATTGCCTCCTGGTGTAAAAGAGATTGTCTTATCCATGCCTTCTTTCTCCTCACACGCTCGCACCCACACAGGGTGTGCGCACACACACACACACACACACACACACACACACACACACACACACACAAAGGGATTCTAATCCATCTCTCATGTAGCTTCTTTTGATAGAATCTCCTATTGGTAACTGTATAGCAGACGTTTTAGCATATAATCCCATACTCTGCTCTCACTTCTACGTTTTCATGTCGGTGCAGTCGTAGGTGGCCCCTATTGCAGTGATTGTCTTGTTAACTGTCGCCTTGTGACTCCTATGCATGATTGTGTGAATGTCAAAAATTGAACGTACCTAACTTTCTGACCATCCAACCTCCACTGTGGTACAAAAAACCTTACTATTGTATTGAGTAGGTACATTGAGCAACCTAGCTTCCTCCTGACTGCCAAATGCCCTGTTCTAAAATTTATATAACTCGACCTCTAGTTCTCAAGCTTGATGAGCCAAAATATCAGATCTTGCTCTTGTTTCCTACCGTTTTAGCCTATTTGTTTTATCCAAATCCGTTCAATCTCTGATTATAATCTGTAGCCCTACGTATTTTTCAATTTTTTATTTATTTATTTTTTATTTATCAAATCTCCTCAGTTCTGTTAAACTCAGTGCACAATGAACCTCCCTTCCACTTTGAACCAAGCTCCACCAAATTTGGTAACGCCAAGGAGTGCGATTTGGTTGTCGGACACTCCAAGTCCATTTCTTTTTGCCGCACTTCACCCTCTCACGTTGGTGTTCTTTGGCTGTTGCTTCAGAGCGACCCCATCCATCACTCTTGAATGAGTCCATTGTTCAAATGAGTCAATTTTCATCATTGTGAGTTCCTCCGTTTTTCACTGTCTTTTCCGTCCCCGAGGATGTTGTATTTCCTCCGGAGTGTACTTGTCCTCCTCCAAGCACAACAGCAGTCTTTTCTTGTCCTTCGCCAAAGGCCAAAGGTGCTTCAGAGCCAGGCACCATTTTGTGGTTGTTCACGGCTGCAGGCGAAGTCTCGGATTGGATTTCAGGGACCCTGACACTGAGAATGACAGGCTGGGACATCAAACTTGTAAGACTATCTCCAAATGTAGCTGCTTCCATCAATTTGCTGGTAATGTTTGTTTACCAAACTTCAAATTCTTCTAATAACAGCGGTCTCGTTTTTATATCGTAAATCCTGCAACTCATCCTATTTTTGAGCTACATTTTATCTATAGTTCCAATTTAATCGGACAGTATGTTGTCTTCAGTATCATTATTGAAAATCAACTCATCGAGGTCTGCGTTCCACATCAAGCCCTGATCTGTATGTCTTGACCTCTCACATGTTATTGTCATGCTTGCTCAAAAATGTGACTTAGAGTATGGTGCTGTGAATTCTCAATCTCCCCAATGAAATTGGATCCCACCTCGTAGTTCTTATCGTTCTCATGTTCCTGTTAGCCTGTAATTGTCCAAATCAAAAATGTTTTCTTTTAACTGTCTTTCTTTTGAACCTCTAAATCTCTCGTGTTGCTAACCTATCTACACCAGAATAAAAAATTTACCACAGTATAACACCAAATGTATTCGAAAATTCATTGTCATAAAGTGTTGTATTATTACTATCTTCCACTATCTGTCCTACTCACTCCCTCCTTTTGAGGCTTGGCAACGCCCATGCCTCACACCTTGACAAACTTTTTGGGAGAATGCGTTCTTTACTACATACGATTCCATCATCATTTAATTTGACTTTCTGTCCAAAACGCTTCTCAATTTCTCAGTTCACACATCTTCTACATGTGTTACTGGTTCTCCAGTTTTTTATCTAGTTAATTATCAATCCAAAAGCTACGTGTTTCTTTCTAACATTCAACCTGTTCAAAATCACTCTTTCATCAAAGTCGCTCTACTAATTTTCCATAGTAGTCGCCAACGACTTCAACCATTCAACCTTTCATTCAGGCAATCATTCATCAATGCTCATCATATGCATCTCACACAGTCTCCAAAAAGGATTCTTCCTATCACATTGGTCCCAATTCATCCAAGCTCACCACACAACATTCATATATCATTTTCAACTCAGGTTTCCTGGTAGAACAATCCACCAATTCAAAAAAAAATTAACTAAAACAAACAATTGGCAAATTAATCTGAATTTTTTTCTTTGTTTTTAAATTTGAAGAACTCAATCTCTCAGATTTAGCTTGCATTTAGAATTTTGTATAATCTTATAACACAACCAATCAATTATTCCTATTAAATGTAGCATTGCAAAATCTTAAATTCACAATTTAGCTTCTTCCAATTCCTGAAAGCATGTTCTGTCGTTTTTTTTTTTTCTTCGAATTTCTCATGTGGGCTCGACACTTAACATGCACTAGTGTGGATTAGTTTCTGCTCGCAAACAGATTTCTCTCTTTTTCCTCTCATTTTTATCTTTCAAAATCATTTCTGTTCTGCGGTCCAAATTGGATAGACCACAGTCTAGCAAAAAAAAAAATTATACTAAAACTTTAGCCAATGTTCATCATTTTAACATATACGCACACACATGCACAGCTCTCGCACGCAAAAGGTAGTTCCCAGCACCAATGATTCGCCACAGGCTGGCCATTTCCTGTGGTCGATCATGAGCTGGTCCCTACCATGCACACGAGGACAGCACATTCTAATTTTATTTATTTATCTTCTAGAAGCAAGTTGCATTTCTTTACCACTTGATTTGCATATTTTAACTTTAGTGTAACACAAATTTGAGCTCTAGTCATTTGTAATTTGGGCATACAAACAGCATTGTCATACTTCTTGGATGGACAGGACTTCTAATAATCTAAAAAAAAATTCTAATAATCTGACAATGACATGTTTTGTTGTCATATGGGCATCTATTCTTTCTTTCTCTGTATGAGCATAAGCGGTCAAAGAGGAGGAAGCTTGTCATGCTAAAAATTTGGCTTTTCCTCTGCTCCTTCCTCCACCCTTTGATTGGTATTGTTTTGCAAAACGACACTCTCGTGCAAAGTGTCCTCGTCTCCCACAGTTCCAACAGTTGTCTGAATCTGATGGGGGTTTTAATTTGAATGGTGGCTTGCGACGTTGTTGGTATCTAACTCTTCCTCTGCCCCTTTGGGAACTTTGGTAGAAGATCGTTGTATCTTCATTTAGGTCATTATCATCATCTAGATGAAATACATCAGAACTTTTGCCTTTCTCAATCCCTTTATCAGCGTCTCTGGGCCACTGCATGTTTTTTGTAAACCAAGCAGTGTCCGCTTCCACCAAGTGCTTCCTCACTCAACTGCCCAAGTCAGGGGGGAAACCAGTGAGGAGCGCAATTTTAAGATGTTGCTGATAAGCACTCTTATCTGCATCATTGAATGGGATGCCACTATGTACCCAGAATTCTTTTTCAAATCTCAATTGAATGGTGGCCTCATCACTTTTCAACTTTCTATCTTTTGTCTTTTGGATTTGTTCTCTTCTTTCTTGTGAAGCTTTCAACCACATTTAAGCACAATCCAATTCTCTCTCTTTTCTTTTCTTTTTTAGTCCATTTTTCTTTCTATCCACACTCTCTTCTAAAACATCAACTAGTATCTTCCACACTTCAACTCTCAACTTCCCTTCTACTCCATACTTTTTCTTCCACTTCGGCATATATTGCATACAATTAAGAAATCTACTCGCCATGTACTTCTCATCCCCGTCAAGAGGTAGAGATTTACCGTTTTTATTCCCCATATTAATTCTAGTAGTTTTAGGTTATACAATTTCTTTTTCTCAAAAATATTATTATTATTATTATTACTTATTTATTTCTTTGAGGATCCTCAATGCAGGTTTAAATTGACCTTTCAACAAATTACTAGCCTGTATCAATGCTAGAACTGCTATTTAGTCAATTTATCCTACCAGTCACACTCTCAATCACACAAACTCCAGCGCTTTTTTTTATTTTTATTTTTTATTTAGGCCTCATAGCTCGGACAAACCAAAGCCGTATCTCATAGCTCGGACAAACCAAAGCCGTATCTCATAGCTCGGACAAACCAAAGCCGTATCTCATAGCTCGGACAAACCAAAGCCGTATCTCATGGCTCGGACAAACCAAAGCCGAATCTCATAGCTCGGACAAACCAAAGCCGTATCTCACGTGCACCTGTGTTTTTTTTTTTTTTTTTTACGCGTTTCACAACAACACAATCACACAACTTCAGGCCTTTAACTTACTTGTCCCCTGGTTCGTTGCACTGCCGGGTCCCGTCAATCCACCTCTGTCAGACGAAGGCAGACCTAAGATGCTGGCCCAGCGAAGAATTTCCTTCCCAGGTCTTTCTTTACCAGGTCCGGCTAATGGACGCTGGCCCGTCGACGGTGTACAGCGCGTCGTCCTCCGTCAGCCAGATGATGGGTATGGGGGATCCCGGGTTTCGGCACCAAAATGTTAGAGATTTGCTCACTCCAACTTATTTTGCAAGAACCACACGGGAGACAGGCAAGTTCTTTTAGACACCTGCAGGTGGAGAGTTCACTCGCTCCAGAATGAAGTCTGACTCAGGCCTCTTGCAGGAGCATTTTTATTGAGAGAAACAGAGTGGGGGTTGAGAGTGGGGGTCAGAGTAGACAAATGGCCGAAGCCCCTGGCTGATCAAAGCACAGCAGGGGGTCCTTCACGATGTTGTGTGAACAAAACAACTTTGATTGCTTCCTCTGCAGCTAGTCAATCAGTTCAAAAGATCTTAGCACTTTGTTCTACTACTTTTGTTAAGACAAGACAGGCGAGGGTAATTATTACAGGTTACATTCCAACATAATCCTACGATAAAGATAACCTGGAAAACCCTAACAGGTCAGAACACAGGAGGGAAGACGTGGTTCAGTTTTGATTGCTTTACTAAATTATTGGCAAAAAGGTAACAGGCACTGTGGCTCGTAGGGGAATACAGGCAAACTGGCAAAAGGGCATAGGCGCATGTTTGGTTGTAAGGATGGGATAGCAGGTGTGTGTACAAAGGTACAAAAGGTAAAGACCCAATGACTGTCACACACACATCTGGGTGTGGTGAAATTTGTCTCTGCATTTACCCATCCCCAAAGGGAGCAGTGAGCAGCGGTGGTGCCGCGCCCGGGAATCATTTGGTGATCTAACCCCCCAATTTGAACCCTTAATGCTGAGTGCCAAGCAGGGAGGCAATGGGTCCCATTTTTATAGTCTTTGGTATGACCCGGCCAGGGTTTGAACCCACAACCTTCCAGTCTCAGAGTAGACACTCTACCACTAAGTACATGAGTGATTCTTTGGGTGTGTGAATGTGATTCTTGTGTGTGTGATTATTGTATGAAGTGTGCGTGCGTGCGTGCGTGCATGCGTGCGTGCGTGCGTGCGTGCGTGCATGGGGTGTGTGTGGTTCTGCAACAGACAGATGTACAGCACGTAAGTCAACTCTCAACCTCTGACGTCACACAACATGACAGCACACATTACATAACTGACTGGACGTAACGGTTCCACTATACTAAATAACCATAAATGAAATACTCTTGGCAACACATCAAACATACCGTATTTGTCGGTGTACAGGTCGACTCGGTGTATAAGTCGACCCCCTAGAATTCGACGGAAATTTACGATTTTATGATATATCCTTTGTATAAGTCGAGCTCAATTGTTGCATTATATTAAACTTCAAAATTCAATATGCGAAATTTATTGACGAAATGTGTTCAAATTCCGGGAGGCCGTGCGCATGCGGCTGTTTATAAGCACCGCGGAGGAGATCGCGGAGCCTCATTCGACTTCCAGCGGCCGGCGAGCTCGCGCACGCCGCCCGGCACCAACGGGAGGCCGGAAATAGCTCCAAGCCGAGCGGATCGGCACTTTATAAGCACCGCGGAGGAGATCGCGGAGCCTCATTCGACTTCCAGCGACCGGCGAGCTCGCGCACCCGCCCGGCACATCCGGGAGGCCGTGCGCACGCGCCAAGTGGCCGAAAATAGCCCCCGCCGAGCGAATCGGCTGTTTATAAGCACCGCGGAGGAGATCGCGGAGCCTCATTCGACTTCCAGCGGCCGGCGAGCTCGCGCACCCGCCCGGCACATTCGGGAGGCCGTGCGCACGCGCCAAGTGGCCGAAAATAGCCCCCGCCGAGCGGATCGGCTGTTTATAAGCACCGCGGAGGAGATCGCTGAGCCTCATTCGACTTCCAGCGTGCCGCGCACTCGCGCACGCCGCCCGGTTCAAATTTTCTAAGTGCAACGCACAATGAGATGCATGAGAAACGGCCTTGGTTACCATCCCATTTGAAGCGATGAATACGAAGTTAAATTTTATGACTCGGTGTATAAGTCGAGGTTGATTTTTTTCGGTCGATTTTGGATCGAAAAAGGTCGACCAATACACCGGCAAATACGGTAAGTCATCGAGACAACAAAATACATTTGCTGGCGACCGTTAGTCGCCGTGGCGCTGCGTAACGGCTACTCATACGATGCGAGGAAAACTTAAAGGAGCGCGCCGAAGCTACCAATAAAATGGCGCACACACGAAACAAACTGTGATCAGACAAATGGCACAACAGTAGACAGTAGTGACAATGAAATGTATATACTCACTTTGTGTCGAAGATGCACACGATCACAGCAACACACTCAGTCGATACCAGCAACTTTTAACTTATCGCTGCGAGGAAAATTTAAAGGAGCACAACGAAGCTATCAATCAAACGGCGCACACACGAAACAAACCACATTCAGACAAACGGCACAACAGTAGACAGTAGTGACAATGAAATGTGTATACTCACTTTGTGTCAAAGACACACACGATCATAGCAACATACTCAGTCGACACCAGCAACTTTTAACTTACTGCTGCGCACAAGCTCCAACAACCGCGATAAGCTGAGGTGACTCACGCGAGACTTAAAGCGCGGTGACGTAACTGTCCAATATTTGAACGTCATCATAGGGAACTTTGTAACAGTTTCTCCATTTTCTGTTATCTCTTCTCTTATTTTCTTCTCTTTTCTTTCTTACCACTATTTTTTATTTTTCTTCTTCGTGCTACCGCTTTTTTTATTTAACTTCTTCATGACAGCGGTTCGCTTTGGCCTGGGGAGTTAAGTTCAGCATTCGCTTTAAAGATATCTGGCGCCATCTAGCGTTGTGAATGGGCATAATGTATAGACCCCGAATGTAAGACGACCCTCACTTTTTCAGTCTTATTTCAATGCAAAAAACACCGTCTTATATTCGGGCTAATACGGTACTGTAGCAACCATGATCGTTTTAACTCTTATATTGTCTTGTCAACATGAAACAGCATTTAAGCTACCATCACTTTACATCCAAAGTTATGCAAATATGGTTTTGAACTTATTTTTTTCCTCGAATCACACAGTATTTCCATCCATTTTCTGTACCGCTTTGTCCCCACGGGTGTCGTGGGCGTGCTGGAGCCTATCCCAGCGGTCATCGGGCAGTAGGCGGGGGGACACCCTGAATCGGTTCCCAGCCAATTGCAGAGCACACAGAGACGAACAACCATCCGCACTAGCACTCACACCTAGGGACAATTTGGAGTGCTCAATCGGTCTACCAAGCATGTTTTGGGGATGTGGGAGGAAACCGGAGTGCCCAGAGAAAACTCACGCAGACACGGGGAGAACGTGCAAACTTATTATTTTACATTACGGACCAAACGAGTTTTGCGTGGTGACGTCATACGCGCATGCGCTTGAATGATGGGCGGAGTCAAGCAATCAGTCAGGAAGAGGAGGAAAGGCGGACGCAGAACATCAAGTGGTAACTCTTTTCAGCGTTTTCGAACTTAACACGAGTGTCTTGTACTGACTACAAGTACGACGACCCGTTTTTGTTTTATGCTTGTCTCTTGACAGAACTTATCCCCTGGTTGCCGATTTTTTAAACTAATCAAGCCACCATCCAAGCATTAGCCTCACTGCTTGTTTGCTAACGTTAGCGGGATTGACGGGCCCAGGCTACAGTATACTTTCAGACAGGGCGTACGGCAGTACTTTTAATTCTGCGTCTCCTCTTCTCCGTGAACTGATTGTCGAACCTTTCTTTTGTAACCGATCGTCATTTTGGCTCGACCGTCAGATAGAAGCTGGACGTCTATTTAAAACATACATTTTGGCGTGATAATGGTTGTGACGATCACGCTGTTGCTTGGTCGGATAACATGATCGAAGACACGGAAGATATTTCGTATTTTTGCTTCTACTTTAGCACGTTTAGCTTCCATCACTCACAGGGTGACACACTACACTTGCGCAGTGTAACTGGGTCGTATTTAAAGCAGTGTTGTCGTTCAGCAACAACAATAATAATACTTTTGACGCTTGGATTGCATCATACTGTGAACCCGCAGCGCTCCTGAGGCTCAATAGAGGCTTGAAACAGACAACAAACTCTTTGTGGATAATGGTGCCATGAGCCTAACGTTGTTTTTAAAATATTATTTTTAGATGGCTGCTATTAGAAAAAAGTTGGTCATAGTTGGAGATGGAGCATGTGGAAAGACCTGTCTGCTGATCGTCTTCAGTAAGGACCAGTTCCCAGAGGTCTACGTCCCCACAGTGTTTGAGAACTATGTGGCCGACATTGAAGTAGATGGAAAACAGGTGAAATAGCCCTGGAGCTCCAAATCTATACTGTATTTTGTCATGGTTAAAAAAAAAACATTATCGATAAACTTTTTGGGCAGTTCGTTGTGCTCTAAGGTTCCGCTTTGAAAATCAGCCGTGGCTTACCTATTTGGGTTTTCTCCAGTTCTAAAAACATATATTTTAATACCCTGTATTGTCCGTGACTGTGCAGTGTAGTTTGTTTTTATACTGAACGTGCCCTACATTTGACTGACGACAGTCCAGCATGTACGCTGCCTCCCACCCACACAGTTGGCCCGGATAGGAGCTGAGACGTAACATTAACAGTTATTCAAATAACTATAACATAAATAACACATTTATCAAACCATCAGTGTCACTCCAAATCATTAAATCCATCGAAATCTTCGTCCTTTGTGTAATCAACGCCGCTTCTGCATGCAGCGCTGAGGTCAGACTCGCCGTCAGTTACAGTTCCAATTATTCCACAGGCCTATGTAACTATATATAAACTATATCAAATAACTATAACATAAATAACAAGTTTATCGAACCATCTGTGTCACTCCAAATCATTAAATCCATTGAAATCTCTGTCCTCTGTCAGTGAATGGATTCAGACTTATTGTCAGTGGCGGCTCCAATTATTCCACAGGCCTAGTGTGCCCTTATGCGGTTTAAAGTGAAAATAACATGTGAAGTGATCACCTATACTAGTAAGTAATGTTAATAATTTCACATATAATTTGCACCCTCTGCAAACTATGAAAAAAACTGTGACTTATAGTCCGTAAAATACAGTATATGTAGATGCTCAAAACATATCCCAATAAGAATGCTGATTTCCCCTTACAGTGAATTGGTCATGTGTGTGAGGGTCAGTCAACTGGTGTGCAGCTGTTAGTCACGACTGTAACTGTTCTAGCTTTCCAGAAGTTGTATTAGCTATTGCTAAGTAATTATATTTTTGTATGCTAAAACTTCTTTCATTCTTATTTCAGGTCGAACTAGCACTTTGGGACACAGCCGGTCAAGAAGACTATGACCGACTGAGGCCTCTCTCCTACCCTGACACTGATGTTATTCTTATGTGTTTCTCTGTAGACAGTCCTGACAGTTTAGGTACTGTTTGTGCAGCACATGCATGATCCTGAACCTTCACCAGATTGTCACGTAAGTTGTTAATGCCTGTTTGTCTCCCGGCAGAGAACATTCCAGAAAAGTGGACACCAGAAGTGAAGCATTTCTGCCCAAATGTTCCCATCATCCTTGTGGGTAATAAAAAAGATCTGCGCAATGACGACCACACCAGACGAGAGCTGGCAAAAATGAAACAGGTGGAAAGATTTAACACTGGTGTATATTTTTGTTTTGTTGCGGTTGTGAAAATGTAATCACCGTCCCTACATTCTTCTACAGGAGCCAGTTAGATATGAAGATGGCAAAGAAATGGCAAACCGCATTTGTGCCTACGGCTACCAGGAGTGCTCTGCCAAAACCAAAGATGGCGTGCGGGAAGTCTTTGAGATGGCAACTCGAGCCGCGTTGCAGGCCAAGAAGAAGAAGAAATCGGGCTGCATTCTGCTATAGACCACGGCGCAACCGAAAGTTACCCTTTTAATACAGATGCGGAGCTTGCGTTGAGAATTTGATCTTGGGGAGGGCCCAAAAAAAACTTGTACGGACGCTCAATTTCTGATCACCCATCGCACATCAGCAAGCTCAGGCAGATTTGCCGAAAATTGATAGACATTGAAACTTTAGTCCCCGGTCTGTATATATACAGCATATATATACCAATTATCTTGGGTCTAATGAGAACTTTTAAGGAGTCAAATGGATGTATGGGGACAGGGGTTAAGTACATTAATCAGGGGGTTCAAATGTGCCATGACATAATTGAAGAGGTCTACCAGGCCAAAGTTAACATAGACATCTGACAGGTTAAATAAGTGATGTTTTAAGTAAAAACAATGTCAATTTGTTTTTAATGACAGTGTCCACCTACACATCGTGCCTTGAGAGCAGCAGTAAGGCAGAGTAAGAGGAGAGGAAAACGTCGAACTTGGATTTGTAGTGTCGTGTTTTACCCGTTATTGTTAGCCTTTGTTCTCACTCGGGCGCTCTTCAGGGGGAGGCTTAAACTGAATTGGATGAGAGCGAAAGAAAAAAATCACAACTAAACAGTAGTGTATATTGAGTTTATGGCTATATGGTGCTTCATTTTCTCCAGTGCAGGTCTGCATGCAGTGAATGTGTGTGCATTGTTCTGTTGTCTAATGCGTGGAAAGGCATTTTGTGACACTGACCCTAAAGCCCTTCTTTCCATGTCAAAGTTACTCCTGAAAGCCATATTTTGTGGCGCCGGATGGTCTAGCAATTAACAGCCTCTCAAGAGTGATATTCAAACCCCCCACTTGATGAAAGACAGTATACAGTACATAAACTAGAGGTGCAATCAGGTTAATTATCTTGTGACTTTTAGGACCTTTGTGTGTGCGCCACACTTAAGATTTGATTGTTTTAGCCAGTGGTTGAAATCATCAGTGGGTGTGGTTAATAAATGGAATATTATTTTGAAAAGATCATTTTCTCACAATAAGTTTTAAGCTGTACTGTATGTCAATGTCCTTCCAAGGCCTTGTAAGGACATTTTAATGATGCGTCTACTTTAGACTATCGGAATCCTTTGTCACTATTCTTTTTGAACTTTTTAATGTTAACTGTAATTTTCTTAGTTTTATCTCAATTAATCCAGCTATTATTTGTTTAGATCATCCTCGGTTATAAGCATAGTGTCAAGTAATTCATTGAATGGGTCAAGCTCGGGGTGCAAAGTTTTTTTGGAGGGTGGGATATCAGATATATTATTTGCTATTGGACTGTGACCACTTTCAATATTTTGTTTCCTCAAATAAAGCTGGTATTGGGGTTTCCTCTGTAACAGGTGCAGGTTTTCTTAAAATGCGCACATGGAAATTTGGCATTTTATCTGCTATTTGGCTCTCTGGAGTGCTTGCCCACCCTTTTAAATCTTTACTGCGCAGCCTTTTTACAAGCGCAAGCGTCTGGGACTTATGGGGTAACTCACCAGAAGTGACAAATTGGGCGACTGGACCTACTTCCTCACCGGACACAGTGGCTCAAACTTTAATTTCACTTGACAGAGGGGAGAGGGGGATTTATTTGCCATCGTCACAGGATCGCACGTCTCTCTCCTGAGAGATTTTAGCCCTCCGAGAACCGATTCGCTTGGCTAACTACCCCCCCTCCTACCCTCACTTTTTTTTTTTAATTAAAAAAAAAAGCTCAACACTGCCCTCTTCTGTGATGTCCAATATCACATCCTGTAACAATCTAAATGAATACATTTCACATATCAAACACAACATTATACTGTACAAATGATAACGTGCTACATGAGCAGTGTGTTATTTACATTAGAAAGAACACGCCAAACAGTATGATTACAACGGAGGTCTTTAAAAAGACAGTGAAAACTACAATATAATTTGGGATCTTTAGATCATTTTGGCAGTTGCATATCACCAAACATGTTATCAAGACATTTAGAAAACACGCACATAGTACTTTTGTCGGTGATTATCTGGCAGGTCATAGTCGATTTCTTTACGTCCAATTACCATTCATCTTAGTGTCGCTATTGTCCAATCACCGATCAGAATGGGACATTGCTCTGTCCTACTAAAATGTTGCCTCTCTGTGGCCATTTTGTAGTCTTCGCTCGAATAAAAACATTCAGTTTACTTGGTTTGCTGATGTGTTAATTTGGTGATCGGCGCGTTCATGGAAAGTTGGTAAGTCTATGCACAATTTGCTTCTGTCTGTTGCCATGTGTGTGACGACCGACAGACTGAGGACAACTTGCTAGCGTTCCAGATAGTAGTTAGCATGTAGGCTAAAAGATACCCGTATGTCATTGTTGAATATTTATGAAAGGTTTTGTTCTTGTATTATCAGTACGCCTTTAGCTTTCCTCACAGTCAAGGGTTCCACCCCCGTCTATTTTTCTTGTACATGCACAAGCTAATACGTAATCTTACGTGAGTGCACGCCATACGTAGGTGCGTGTAAAATTTCTAAGCCTTAGAAATTACGCGAGAGATACAAGTATCATTTTTTTAACAGAAAATATTAAGAAAATTACGTCTCTTTACAAGTAGTGTCTATGCGGCAATCTCTAGCCAATGTTTTAAAGCATAAAAGCAAAAAAACCAAACAAAATTGTTACGATTTTGTGACCGATTTTATTGATTCAGAGTTTCAAACTTTACGTGTCTTACTCTTTATCCCATCTTGTTAAAGTTGTGATTCAAAGTAGGACATGTGTTCTACATTAGTAGTGGTAGTTAATGGTATAACACCTTGCTTGCTTCCCATTCAAAAGCAGTCAAATGTTGTGCCTTCAGGTTATTCATGCTGGTGAACAAAGAGAAAGGTTTGCGTCAGTGGATACGGTATGGATACTGAGCGGAGGTGAGTTGTCTTCTCGGCCGGGGGTCCCCAACCATCCGGCCGCGGACCGGTAGCGGTCCGTGGGTCACTTGGTACCGGGCCACCAAGCCGCACAGGAAAAAAAAAAATAATAACCGACGATCAATTAATTTAGGTCAAGACGCTCGTCCCGGTCACGTGACATATTTCCCCAGTCGAGCCCGCAAAGCTAGCAAAAATAAATAACAATTTATTATAAAAAAAAAAAAAAAATTGGCGATTCTCTCCCAATTACATCTGTCGGTTCAGGTCAAGACGCTCGTCTCGGTCACGTGACATGTCACCTCAGTCAAGCCCACAAAGCAAGTAAAAATGAGCAAGAAACCGAGATGTTTGGAAAGCTTCTTCGGAAAGGGAAAAAAGACCAATGAGGAGACGGAAGAAGAGGCTGAGACTTCTAAGAAAAGGAAAGCTGCATTTAAAAGAACATTTCTGGAGTCCTACTTAAAATATGGATTTATCGCCACAAGTGACTGATGTGCCAAGCCCACTCTGCATAAAATGTGGCGACAGGCTAGTTAACGAGGCAATGAAGCCTTCAAAACTGCTTCGGCACATGGAGACCAAGCATTCTGCATTAAAAGACAAACCTTAACCATTTCGAGTGTCATTGTCTCCCATTACGCCTAGATGGGACCTGCTCGTTTCTGAGAAACAAGCTCAGTGCTCCCACTAATTCAACGTAACCACTAATTCAATGTAATGGTGAGTTTTATTTTTATGTCGTTTATACTTGTTTTTATGGCAGTCGTATCATTTTATCTCATCGTCTTTATACATTTATTATAAATGTATTATATATTTAATAAATGTATTATTTATAAAAAGGCCAGTCCGCGAAAATATTTTTGACATGTAACCGGTCCGTGCCAAAAAAAAGGTTGGGGACCACTGGCCTAGAACAATTATGCAGAGTGGGCTTCAGTCACTTGTGGCGATAAATCCATATTTTAAGTAGGACTCCAGAAATGTTCTTTTAAATGCAGCTTTCCTTTTCTTAGAAGTTGTAGCCTCTTCTTCCAGTACCAAATGACCCACGGACCGATACCGGTCCGCGGCCCGGTGGTTGGGGACCCCTGCTCTAGGCTACGGCTTTGCGAGTGAATGAATGGCGCTGTCAAGTCCTTCATCTGTGTTCAGGGGTGGGCGAGGTGATCGCATGGGGCGATACGGTAGCAGCCATGACGACTACAACTTTCAGGACGTGGACTACCGCGGTTTTGATGACAAGCCGCAAGAAGCAGAATATGATGTCCGTAATGAGGACGGCCAAAATATCCACAACGAAACATCTTTGTGTGCTGCTGAACTCTTACCCGGTCACCTCCAGGATGTCCAAGGATTTCATCAAAAGGGGGATCGTGGTCAGGAGATCAAAGGGGTCCTCTGGCCTCTTTGTCCGCAGTCCTCAATTGATGGATTTGATGACAAGAAATCCAAGAGAGATTTTGAACGGCTACGGACTGGGTCGGAGGCAAGGGGATTGATGAAACATGGTAAAAATTTTGCTGAGAACTCAACCCTATATTTAGGCAGTGGAGAAGGAAACTGGGGTCGCAGAGGCGGTGCCTGTCCTGATCAGATGGAGCACCGAGAGGAGGGCAGATTCTCTCAAGGAGCGGGAATGAGACGGGTAAGCCTGAACACATCTGAAACTTTCAACAGTCCACTCTCGGTTGCTCATTTGTCCTGAATAATTCAGATGTTTGCCGCCGAGCCAGAGGAGCTCGGCCGAAGTAGTTGTGAGACAGAGCTGTCTCATGAGGACATGGAGCAAAGGGAGCAGGATTACCGTGCTGATCTGGACTACAATCAGAGGCCTAGCAACATTGTCATGCTTCGCATGCTGCCACCCAACGCCACTGCCAATGAAGTACGTGAATGTTGCTTGCTGGGCTTGCTTTGGATTTCCCTTCTTGATGTTGTCATAAATGTGTCGACAGATCTGGGCAACACTTCAAGAGCAGGGGATCCAGCCAAAAGAGGTTCGACTCATGAGGAACAAATCTTCAGGTGAGAAAACTTCTCCTTTTCATTTTTTTTTTTTTTTAAGTAACACTGGTCAACAAATCTTAGTACGCCTGATGCAATTAAACATTTCCAGATGAATTTAATGCTCTGATTCCAAATCTGCCCTCATTTTTTTTCTCTAGCACATAGGATTTTTATAATAATAGTTGCAATAATATATGTGCTATTTACTCATCTTTATTAATGAAGGGTGTTCAGTAACAGGTGCATTTTTAAAAATTACAACCCATAATAAAATCTGTATTGCATATTGTATTGTCAAACTTAAAACCAAAAATGATATCTCAAAAACTGTTTGTGCTAGAAAAGTCGGGGTACAAAAAGATCAGCATCGAAAATACGTTAAGTGACATACAAAGCCAACTCTGATTGAAATATGATGTTGACCAGTGTAATTCTCCCACTCGGTACCGCAATATCTTTTTGCCAGCCATTTCATCTTATCCAGAATACTTTCTAAACGTAGTTTTTTTAATCATAACATTAAGTACCAAACAAAGAAATCCTCCTCATATTCCTTGTTTTCAATGCCTTAAAAATACATACACATCATGAAGCTGATATTTTTTTAAGCATAGCATTCACCAGACACCTAAATAAGGAACCTTTCCAATCTAATCCAATCCTATGGGGTCATTAAAGAACAATGCATTTACAAAGCTGTCACTTCATTGTACCTACTTTGGTCAGCCCCCAAATACGTATATGCATGTTCATTCCTCTGCCATCTCTGTGTGAATGATTATACGAATAATGCTCACAAAACTCCTGGATCACTTGACAAAAGTGAGCTATTAAGCAGTTTCCCCGCGTTTGCTGTCAGAGTTGCGTTTTTGAGTACTGCAGTCTAAACAATGCCAAACAGGGCAAGTAACTCTGTAGCCGCCCGTAAGTCATTGATTACAAAGCCCTTTTATTCCGTGTCTTTCTCTGTTTCTGCCCTTGTTGCACAAGGCAAATTTACTTGTCATCACGCAGCAGGCCAAGTCTTGTGAAGCCCCTGGCAAACTTCAGCAATAGTTTCTCTTGTAAACGTTGAACAGTGATGCCATATTGAAGTCATGAGGGGCGTTACGGGAGAGTGCTTACTGAGAGTTGAGTTCATTCACTATGAGCGCGGAATCAAACTGTTTCAATGTTCCACTGTGACTTATTTTGTAATTTCTTTGGTTGGATGTCACGAGACAGTTGGTAAATCCATTGGCAGCATGAAGCCCCTTAGTAAAAATCAATCTAGTCACTTTTAAAGCTGTCTTCAAAGTGAGGGGAATAAATAGCATCTTAAATTTTGAAAATTTTGTGATAGGTTTTGGTACTGAACTCTTTGATACCATTTTTTAATTTTTTTTAAACCAATACCAGTACGGGAAGTCAATCCTAGAGCAGTCACCAGAACCGATACCATGTGTCAATACTGCCAAGTATTTTTGACGCTCAAAATTCAACTCAAAAAAATTATTATATTTTTAAATGTACATTTGGATGTATTATTTTTAACTTGCATGGAATTAATGGCAATATTCTAGTCTTCTAAGTTCTGGTATCGACTGCAGTGACGAGTACGAATGCCTTCCCCCCCCCCCCCCCCCCCCACCCCCCACCCACCCACATTATTGCATTCTGAAACTCAATGGTGCATGTGTGTCACTTGCATTGGCACGTGGGTCGGACATAACCTGAGGATTGGGTAGGGACCTCCCTCTCCCTCGTTTTTGTGAACCCCACCGAGCTACTGGACCTCGCATCCTTCTCAGTGTCTCGACAACTGACCGTCAAGCCTCTTCATTCCAAGGGAGAGCGGTTGTTCATTTTGTTAGTGCTGCTACAGGGTCTCTCTCTCTCCTCTGTACACAAGGCACTAATCCCTCACTGCGTTATGTTGTTGTTGTTATTCGGTAACCATGGCGCTGGGCGGTGTCCAGGTCAGAGCCGAGGATTCGCCTTCGTCGAGTTTAATCTCATACAGGAGGCCACCCGCTGGATGGAGACCAACCAGGTCACTCTCCCATACACACATGACACGCGCACACACATGCAATGGGCAAGACAAATGTACTGTCACAACACGCCTGCTTCACCTTAGATTAAAAGCATGTCATTTGCTCACGAAGAATCATTTTGTGAAACAGGTAGGTAATTCATAAGTTGGAGTCATACATGGGGGGGGACCATGTCTGAGACTGTTCAGACAAGATAAACTTGCAAAACTCATTTGCCAAAAAAAGAATAAAAATTCCACTTTCTCTCCTCAATTTGAAATTCAGTCAATGAGAACGGTTTGTGCCTTTGTGTTTACAATAACAGCAGTCAGTAAAATGCTAAAATGGAAAATGGAAAGCTCAAAATCATCTCATTAACTTTTATTTCCATACATGGAAATGTGTTGAACAACCAAACAGCCAAATTTGAACACTTTTTACACGATTTAGTGTTTAAATGTGACTGGTGCATGGAAAAGATTTTGAGCTGTACTGGCTTTTTACAAACTGCCGTTATTCTAAACTGAACAACTCAGTCTTAAATAAAAAAAAAAATACTTAATTTGGATCTGCGTCGTTACTGAACAGGGAGTGGTGAATAGAATGAATAGAACACAGAATGACAGCATCAAACAATTTTTCCTAAAGCTGAAGGTCGCCATTCTCTATTCTGTCTTTCAGTCAGGTTTCTTTGTCTCACTCTCACTTTCTCCTTCTCTGGTCCCTCTCATTGGTTTCTCTGAGATGAGGCCTCACTCTGATGCGTGTGGCCTCATTCTTGCTCATAGTCATCCACTGTCCACCCTCCCCCCTCCCTCTCTCTACTTCTTTCAGGGCATGCTGCTGATTCTTGGACATCGAGTGTCGATGCACTACAGCAACCCAAAACCACGAGCCAACGAGGACTGGCTTTGCAACAAGGTTGTGTTTGGATGCATGATGTATAACAGATTTTTTCCCCTCTTTCATTTAACAATAAGGCTTGTCAAAATCTCAACAGTGTGGAGTGCAAAACTTTAAAAGGAGGGAAAGGTGCTTTAAATGCACTGCGCCCAAATCAGGTAACAATAAACCCACCTGTGTTGTCTCCCGTACGGAATTTTGTCGCTCAAAGTTAAAGACATGTTCTTTCCCCTTTTCAGAAGCTGAACTGAAGATGCCCCAGATGCACAAAGATTCAAGTCTTGGTCTTCAAAAGGAGGGAGCCCAAGGCTTGCTGCCCCTGCCAGCACCCTTTCATTCGGTTTCTGCTGCCCATTCAGCTCAAGTTGCACAGCAGGCAGACCTTGCCAACGACAGTAAGTTAAATGGCGCGGAGAAAATTTGTAAGTTGGCACAAATCAATTTGCGTGTCGAACACAAAGAAAGATGATGTGATTCTAGTAGTCACCTCAGTGTTCCTTCCTAATTAACACTGTCCTTCCCCTCTCATCACAAGCGCTGATTCTCAGAAACCTTGGACCGCATACAACAGTGGAAGCCATTTTATCTTCTTTGGCCTCATTTGCTACACTTTCATCTTCCAACGTTCGCCTCATCAAGGACAAGCACACAAATCTCAACAGAGGCTTTGCTTTTCTGCAACTCTCCACGATTGTGGTAAGTGTTAGAGATTTGCTCACTCCAACTTATTTTGCAAGAACCACACGGGAGACAAGTAAGTCCTTTTGGACACCTGCAGGTGGAGAGTCCATTCGTCGCTGTGCGTGCAGCGATGATCGAAATGGAGGTCTGACTCAGGCCTCGTGCAGGAGCATTTTTATTGAGAGAAACAGAGTGGGGGTTGAGAGTGGGGGTCAGAGTAGACAAATGGCCGATTCCCCTGGCTGATCAAAGCACAGCAGGGGGTCCTTCACGATGTTGTGTGAACAAAACAACTTTGATTGCTTCCTCTGCAGCTAGTCAATCAGTTCAAAAGATCTTAGCACTTTGTTCTACTACTTTTGTTAAGACAGGACAGGCGAGTTTAATTATTACAGGTTACATTCCAACATAATCATAGGATCAAGATAACCTGGAAAATCCTAACATCTCCCTCCTGTTTTATCATATGATTATGACACCCCAAACAACAAAGACAAGTAAGAAAGAAAAACATATATATATGTATAATGAAGAAAGAAGAATAGGAAAAATAAAAACAACAAACAATGATAGCAACACTTTCCAGTGAAGATGAGGCATTACCTCGAACTTATTGTGTAAGCGAAAAACCTGCTGGCCAGATGTTATTAGCAGGAAAATTCTTACACGGCCCCGTTGCCACAGGCGACCAGAATGCTATCAATAAAAAATAAAAAGAAAAACACAGAAACAGTACATCATTGTTTCCATCACTTGTGAAGCATTTTCGATGGTCAAATCAACAAGTTTCCGTAATACATGCTCAACAGAACAGCATCTACGCAATCCACGTCTCATTATCATTATCACAACTGTCACATCTAAGAAGTTGTATATGTGCCCGTGTTTTCGTCAGCTGATGATGTTCTAGTCTGTAGGTGAGGTCTGTCACACACACCGGCGCACACACACTCGTGTCCAGTTGGCAGGCAGCATCGGACAACTCCTGTGACCACAAAACCATGATCCGTACTGAACAGGCACGTGCACTCATAAGATGCAGGTGAGGCAGTGCCTCTGAACTTCTGGATGAAGTAGGTCCCGTCCGATGGTGCAGCCATGTTGGTAGTAGAGCCCTTACACCTTGAAAACGGCTCTCTCATCCTGGCACACAGCGGTGATGTCCAAAGCTCCCATCCAGTTTCCTCCTGGAGAGCAGTCGTCGTTAATGCATTTGTGGGTCCTGCAACCTTGGATGCAACATGTGTAGTCAGCAAGACTTGGAATGGTCCCTCCCGTCGTGGCTGGCCCAGTTCCTTCCTTTGATGACCTCGATGTAGACCCAGTCTCCTGGATTGATGGGGTTGTCGACCTGTGAGGAGGAAAGATCAAGCGGCAGTAAATTTGTCTTTGACACAGTTTGAGCGTCCTGATCATATAATCTGCCAAGGACTGCTCTTCATCTGTTGTTTGCAACTCTCGTAGTCAATTGTAGTGCCCATTTAATTGGCAAATAGGAATGTTTGCGGGAAGAGTTTGAACACTTCCTAATGATTCCCTTTAACCAAAAACTATTTATGACAGGGGCGTTCCCATTTATTGCCTCCTGGTTTAAAAGAGATTGTCTTACCCATGCCTTCTTTCTCCTCACACGCTCGCACCCACACAGGGTGTGAACACACACACACACACACACGCAGACAAACGGATTCTAATCCATCTCTCATGTAGCTTCTCTTGATAGAATCTCCTATTGGTAACTGTATAGCAGACGTTTTAGCATATAATCCCATACTCTGCTCTCTCGCTTCTACTTTTTCATGTCGGTGCAGTCGTAGGTGGCCCCTATTGCAGTCATTGTTTTGTTAACTGTCGCCTTGTGACTCCTATGCATGATTGTGTGAATGTCAAAAATTGAACGTACCTAACTTTCTGACCATCCAACCTCCACTGTGGTGCAAAAAAACTTACTATTGTATTGAGTAGGTACATTGAGCAACCTAGCTTCCTCCTGACTGCCAAATGTCCTGTTCTAAAATTTATATAACTCGACCTCTACGTCTTAAGCTTGATGAGCCAAAATATAAGATCTTGCTCTTGTTTCCTACCGTTTTAGCCTATTTGTTTTATCCAAATCCATTCAATCACTGATTATAATCTGTAGCCCTACGTATTTTTCAAATTTTTATTTATTTATTTATCAAATCTCCTCAGTTCTGTCAAACTCAGTGCACAATGAACCTCCCTTCCACTTTGAACCAAGCTTCACCAAATTTGGGAACGCCGTAGCAAGGAGTGCGATTTGGTTGTCAGACACTCCAAGTCCATTTCTTTTTGCCGCACTTCACCCTATCAAGTTGGTGTTCTTTTGTTGTTGCTTCAGAGCGACCCCATCCATCACTCTTGAATGAGTCCATTGTTCAAATGAGTCAATTTTCATCATTGTGAGTTCCTCCGCTTTTCACTGTCTTTTCTCGTCCCCGAGGATGTTGTATTTCCTCCGGAGTGTACTTGTCCTCCTCCAAGCACAACAGCAGTCTTGTCCTTCGCCAAAGGTCAAAGGTGCTTCAGAGCCAGGCACCATTTTGTAGTTGTTCACGGCTGCAGGCGAAGACTCGGATTGGGTTTCAGGGGCCCTGACACTGAGAATGACAGGCTGGGACATCAAACTTGTAAGACTATCTCCAAATGTAGCTGCTTCCATCAATTTGCTGGTAATGTTTGTTTACCAAACTTCAAATTCTTCTAATAACAGCGGTCTCGTTTTTATATCGTAAATCCTGCAACTCATCCTATTTTTGAGCTACATTTTATCTATAGTTCCAATTTAATCGGACAGTATGTTGTCTTCAGTATCATTATTGAAAATCAACTCATCGAGGTCTGCTTTCCACATCAAGCCCTGATCTGTATGTCTTGACCTCTCAAATGTTATTGTCATGCTTGCTCAAAAATGTGACTTAGAGTATGGTTCTGTGAATTCTCAATCTCCCCAATGAAATTGGATCCCACCTCGTAGTTCTTATCGTTCTCATGTTCCTGTTAGCCTGCAATTGTCCAAATCAAAAATGTTTTCTTTTAACTGTCTTTCTTTTGAACCTCTAAATCTCTCGTGTTGCTAACCTATCTACACCAGAACAAAAAATTTACCACAATATAACACCAAATGTATTCGAAAATTCATTGTCATAAAGTGTTATATTATTACTATCTTCCACTATCTGTCCTACTCACTCCCCCCCCCTTTTGAGGCTTGGCAACGCCCATGCCTCACACCTTGACAAACTTTTTGGGAGAATGCGTTCTTTACTACATACGATTCCATCATCATTTAATTTGACTTTCTTTCCAAAACGCTTCTCAATTTCTCAGTTCACACATCTTCTACATGTGTTACTGGTTCTCCAGTTTTTTTCTAGTTAATTATCAATCCAAAAGCTACGTGTTTCTTTCTAACATTCAACCTGCTCAAAATCACTCTTTCATCAAAGTCGCTCTACTAATTTTCTATAGTAGTCGCCAACAACTTCAACCATTCAACCTGTAATTTCTTTTCATTCAGGCTATCATTCATCAATGTTCATTTGCATCTCACACGCAGTCTCCAAAAAGGAGTCTTTCTATCACATTGGTCCCAATTCATCCAAACTCACCACACAACATTCATATATCATTTCCAACTCAGGTTTCCTGGTAGAACAATCCACCAATTCAACAAAACTTAACTAAAACAAACAATTGGCAAATTAATCTGAAGTTTTTCTTTGTTTTTAAATTTGAAGAACTCAATCTCTCAGATTTAGCTTGCATTTAGAATTTTATATAATCTTATAACACAACCAATCAATTATTCCTATTAAATGTAGCATTGCAAAATCTTAAATTCACAATTTAGCTTCTTCCAATTCCTGAAAGCATGTTCTGTCATTTTTTTTTCTTCGAATTTCTCATGTGAGCTCGACTCTTAACATGCACTAGTGTGGATTAGTTTCTGCTTGCAAACAGATTTCTCTCTTTTTCCTCTCATTTTTATCTTTCAAAATCATTTCTGTTCTGCGGTGCAAATTGGATAGACCACAGTCTAGCAATTTTTTTTTTTTATACTAAAACTTTAGCCAATGTTCATCATTTTAACATATACGCACACACATGCACAGCTCTCGCATGCAAAAGGTAGTTCCCAGCACCAATGATTCGTCACAGGCTGGCCATTTCCTGTGGTCGATCATGAGCTGGTCCCTCCCATGCACACGAGGACAGCACATTCTAATTTTATTTATTTATCTTCTAGAAGCAAGTTGCATTCCTTTACCACTTGATTTGCATATTTTAACTTCAGTGTAACAATTTGAGCTCTAGTCATTTGTAATTTGGCCATACAAACAGCATTGTCATACTTCTTGGATGGACAGGACTTCTAATAATCTAAAAAAAAATTCTAATAATCTGACAATGACATGTTTTGCTGTCATATGGGCATCTATTCTTTCTTTCTCTGTATGAGCATAAGCGGTCAAAGAGGAGGAAGCTTGTCATGCTAAAAATTTGGCTTTTCCTCTGCTCCTTCCTCCACCCTTTGATTGATATTGTTTTGCAAAACGACACTCTCGTGCAAAGTGTCCTCGTCTCCCACAGTTCCAACAGTTGTCAGAATCTCGTGGGGGTTTTGAATTATATGGCGTCCTGCGACCTTGTTGGCCTCTACCTCTCCCTCTGCCTAGCTGGGACCCTTGGAAGAAGACTGTTGTATCTTCATCTAGTTCATCATCATCATTATCTAGATGAAATACATCAGAACTTTTGCCTTTTTTGATCACTTTTTCAGCATGTCTGGCCCATTGCATAGTTGTTGTCACACTTGCAACATCCACTTCCACCAAATGTTTCCTCACCCAGTTGCCTATTTCAGGGCGGAAATTAGTGAGGAGTGCATTTTTAAGCTGTTGTTGATAAGCACTCTCAGCTGTATCATTGAATGGGATGCCACTATGCACCCTGAATTCTTTTTCAAATCTCAATTGAATGGCGGCCTCATCACTTTTCAACTTTCTATCTTTTGTCTTTTGGATTTGTTCTCTTCTTTCTTGTGAAGCTTTCAACCACACTCTAGCACTTCTACCACTTCTTCCACATTTCAAATTCCCTTGTACTCCATACATTTTCTTCCACTTCAGCATGTATTGCATACAATTAAGAAATCTACTTGCCATGAACTTCTCGTTTTAAAGAAGAGCAGAGCAAGAGATTTACCGTTCTTATTTCCCATCTTAATTTTAGTAGCTTAAGGTTTTACAATTTTTTTCAATTTTTTTTTCTTTGAGGATCCTCAATGCAGGTTTACATTGACCTTTCAACAAATTACTAGCCTGTTTTATTGCCATGGATCAACGCTAGAACTGCTTCTTAGTCAATTTATCCTACCAGTCACACACTCAATCACACAAACTCCAGCGCTTTTTTAGGCCTATCCAGGGATGGGTGTAAAACCCTCCCAAACAGCTTTGGAAAAACGGACAAAAGAAAAAATCTACACCCTTCTTCAATTAAGAAAAAGAAGCTCTGTTTTTCTTAGCCCGTTTCTTCCACTGGGACTTGAACCCAAGCTATTCTTTGGCTTGGAAAAACATACAAAGAAAAATCTACGCCCTTCTTTGATTAACAAAAAAGAAGCTCCGTGTTTCTTAGCACGTTCCTTCCACTGGGACTTTAACCCAAGCCAGATCCCTCAGCTCGGAAAAACAGACAAAGAAGAGTCTACACACTTCTTCGATGAACGAAAAAGAAGCTCTGCCTTTCTTAGCCTGTTTCTTCCACTGGGACTTGAACCCAAGCTATCTCCCGTGCACCTCTATGTGTTGCGCGTTTAACAACACAACACAATTTCAGGCCTTTAACTTACTTGTCCCCTGGTTCGTTGCACTGCCGGGTCCCGTCAATCCACCTCTGTCAGACGAAGGCAGACCTAAGATGCTGGCCCAGCGAAGAATTTCCTTCCCAGGTCTTTCTTTACCAGGTCCGGCTAATGGACGCTGGCCCGTCGACGGTGTACAGCGCGTCGTCCTCCGTCAGCCAGATGATGGGTATGAGGGTCCCGGGTTTCGGCACCAAAATGTTAGAGATTTGCTCACTCCAACTTATTTTGCAAGAACCACACGGGAGACAAGTAAGTCCTTTTGGACACCTGCAGGTGGAGAGTCCATTCGTCGCTGTGCGTGCAGCGATGATCGAAATGGAGGTCTGACTCAGGCCTCGTGCAGGAGCATTTTTATTGAGAGAAACAGAGTGGGGGTTGAGAGCGGGGGTCAGAGTAGACAAATGGCCGAAGCCCCTGGCTGATCAAAGCACAGCAGGGGGTCCTTCACGATGTTGTGTGAACAAAACAACTTTGATTGCTTCCTCTGCAGCTAGTCAATCAGTTCAAAAGATCTTAGCACTTTGTTCTACTACTTTTGTTAAGACAGGACAGGCGAGTTTAATTATTACAGGTTACATTCCAACATAATCATAGGATCAAGATAACCTGGAAAACCCTAACAGTAAGCAGCATCGTATAGTTTTCATGGAAGCGGACGTTTGTGATTGTGTGGAGCTGTCGTCACTTGTGTCCTTTGGACTTTGTCATCAGGAGGCATCTCAACTGCTCCAGATCTTGCAGGCTCTCAAGCAGCCTCTTTCTATCGACGGGAAGGTGATTGTGGTGGAGTTTGCCAAAGGTTTCAAGCGGTAAGAGCGTGTTCGCACGTGAGCAATGTAACCAATGGAATTCAAATTGCAAAACAAAAATGGAAGCAGACGTGAGGTTTGGTCTTGACTATAGATGGATAGATATCGGCACAGAAGTGTGAAGCTGTGTGTTTTTTCCCTTTTCAGTGACACATTTCCAACAGAAGTGAGTCGAATGAGCGCTGCAACGGTGGCCAGCACCGCCATTGCTGCAGCACAGTGGGCTGTCACACAGGTAACTGGACTAGTTGGCGGGGCAACACATCACGAGTCTTTTTTTTTTTTTTTTCTCTTATGGGGGGGAAGATTATTCATGTTGCCTGTATTTATTTACAAATACCTATGTACTACATCTAGACGGTGTCAATATATCATCTTGTACTCGTGTTTTTGTCCTCAGGCTGCACAAAATGGTTCAGGAGCGACAATACCATACAATCAAGAAGGGAATGATTACGCTCTGCCCGACAGCAAACGTTTTCAAGTCCAGGCAGACCCAATGGTTGCTTCTTTGCCTAGTGCAGGTGCGACACTGAGGGGGGCTTATCCAGCAGCAGTTACCCCAGGTTGCTATCTCATGCTAGGATATTTCTTCACATGTGTTATATGACTCTATGGTATGGATTTGCGCAATTGTGTAATGTACTTGCTTGACATCTCACAGCTGCAGTCAATCCAGGTGAAGCGTTGCCGCCCGGGATAGCTGTCGTGCCACAGCCGCAAACTCAGCCTTCCGCCACCCAGGTACTGGTTACCGATCTGCCAATGCCATCACATTGCATTGCTTGAGCTGCATTACACTATTATGCGTGTTGTCTCTAAAGGTTGAGATAGTCGGAAAACCGCAACCAGCTTCTTCCAGCCAGCCGGCAACACCGGGCACTGCACATGAGCTCCAGCAATATCGTATGTGCTACCCAATCAACTTGGTTTGTCTGCAAATATATGTTTACCACTCAGTTTTTTGGGGTTTTTGTTTTGTTTTTTCACTCAAGCTGTGCCAGATGTAACCACATATCAATATGATGAAAGCTCAGGCTACTATTACGACCCACTGACGGGACTCTATTATGACCCAAACTCCCAGGTAAAGCCGACGTGACATATGATAATATAACAGAGCTGGATATTTAGTAAATTACTTATGACCCATTGATTACCATCCATGACTCTTTTTGCAGTATTATTACAACCATCACACACAGCAGTTCATGTACTGGGAGGGCGAGAAGTGCATGTACATTCCTGCAGCTTCTGGACAGTCAAAGGAAGAAGCAACTCCCGCTGATGATCGTGCAGCCCCTGCAGACTCGGTGCCTGCTAATCCTGGCAGCAAGGAAAAAAAAGATAAGCCCAAGAGTAAAACTGCTCAGCAGGTACATTCGCACACAAAAATAAATTCATGGAATGACTGACTGTTTTGTGCATAATTAATGTGACAACACACATGATTCATCACTTGCGTTAAGAGGACGACGAGCTTGAGTGCATACAGCTAAATGTATTCCCCTGTTGGGCCTGCCTTAATAGATAGCCAAAGATATGGAGCGCTGGGCCAAGTCTCTCAACCGACACAAGGAGAACGTGCGCGCTGCCTCCCCTGCGGTCGGTTCCACAGATCGCAGAGAATCAGCGAGCGCTGATGCAGGCTATGCGGTCCTAGAGAAAAAGGTGTTGCATGCTTACAAATAACTCAGACTGAGCCAAGCTTAAAAAAATAATGATTGTTTTTCTGTATAACTCATGAAGAAAATAATTTGGGATCTCTTTTGTTTTTTTGCCTCTATCCCATTAAGTGTTTTCCTTGGTCCCACAGGGGGCGCTTTCAGAACGGCATCAAATGTTTCTGGACCAGCTCAGACAAACTGAAGTACGTTGTGTGTTCCATTCGTCTGTTGCTAAGTCAACTTTTGTCGCAGATTTTTTTTCTTCTCAGTGCGTGACCCAGTCTCCCACCCCCAATCTAGTTACCCCCTCTACAGCACCCGGATCTTGTTCCAGCCTACAGTGGGGAAAGTGACAGCGGTGAAGAAGATGGCGACAAAGATGAGAAGGACGGGAGGATGACCGACTGGGTGAAACTGGCCTGTCTGCTGTGTAGGAGACAATTTCCCAGCAAAGAGGCCCTCATTCGCCACCAGCAGCTCTCGGAACTTCATAAGGTTTGTAGACTGTCACTAAAACTTTGATAGTCCAATTGCAGCACATGCCGTATGTGTGACTCGACTCACGAGTTTTCAAGAGATATCAGCCGATCGTTTTATTTTGCTTTGACTTGCCAAAAAATAAAGTCCTTTAATGTTTTGCGTTGCCAGGGTGGTCATGACACAAATATAACTCATTACTCCAGGCACCACTGCATATAATTAGGTCTCCTAAAAACGGTAAAGATGTTTATACTGTATCATTGCATTTTTTTGAAACTTGCATTTTTTTTTATCCTGTTTCCCTTCAGCAAAATCTCGAGCAAAGAAGAATGCAGGAAGCTGCAGGAAAAGAGGTTAGCATAATAGTACCACCACCAGTATCTCTCACAAAGTAACATAGTATTGAAACTGTAGTAAATATTACATATTATTATTATTATCATTATTACAGAGACAAACTGATGGCCTCCAAACTCCCGCTTCCAAGAAGAGGAAGTTAAGTGCCATGTAAGCAGGCCGTTTCCACATTTTTCTTTCAATCATTGTTTGGATGTTTGTCATGTTATACCACAGGAAAATTCTTATGCAAGAAATTCCACCAAAGGCCATAACATGCGTTGTTTTTTTTTTCTTTTTTTTTTCTGTCAGAATCACAATTATTGAGTAATGCTGTTTACTATTTTTCTGGTTTCACCTTCATAGTCATTGAATTACTACAGGCGAATACATTTTGTGTGACTATTTTATCATACGGTCACCTTTTTGTCTATCTTTTGACTCTGCCCCTTTCTTCAGTGATGGGATCACAGGCTCTAGCCTCGGTGCCAGAATGCTCCAAGGAGGTGTAAAAAAAGGTCTTTTGTTGCGCAATATGCAAGTGGAGTGAGTGAGCTGCAACACTGCAACGGCGACTTGGCCCTGGTGGGACAAGGGTGGACACTTTGCACTTCATTAGTACTAGCATCTGTTCATACGATGTTTTCACCATTTACTAACTTCCCAAAGCAGTTAATGACAGGATACACATTGCACATAGCGTATTTTTTCTTTCTTTCTCTTCCTGATGATGCCAAGTCCTGTTTGCTTGACAAACAAGCTTGCTCTCATTTGCATTCGATGACATTTTCTAATAACATTCTATGCGCTATGGGTTTTCTTTTTTTTTTTTTTGCTTAATTTAAAGGGGACAGCATTTTTTTTTTAACAATTATGCAGCTACACTAGTCTAAATGGTACTCTGATTAATGTGATGTTTATGTAATATGAATTAAGATGCAACATTTTATAAACCTCATGTGGCAATTTTGACACTTGCTATCGACTGAAAATGACTTCAGCGTGCCGAAGACCTCAGGTAACGACTGTTAGGACTCGCCTGTTTACTAGGTTTGGTTGTGTGACGTTTACAAGCTTCGCCCTCAGGCTCTGTGATGTCAGTTGATAGCGTTGAAAAAATGCCCCCCCCTCCCCCCAAGGCTCATCAATTTCTGCTTAATTATATTACACAAACAAAATATTAATCAGAATGCTTGTGGGGATGCATAAACAATGTGTTGGAAAGAAAATGTTTGACTTGACTTACCCTTTAATGGTTTACGCTTTATCATTCAGTGAATGACTGCTAATATTACGCTGTCCAATACTAATTGCGTGTACATTATTTTTACCACTGAGAGGAAGAAGTGTTATTGTACACGTCTGAATCTAAACTGTTATTCATAGTTGTTTCTCAAGAAGTTTGTCTTTTTAGTGTTTCGTTCTATGTGACTGTTAGGACGAAATATTGTACAGGACTGTATATTTACTTTGTTTTGTGTGTGCGTGTTGTTTATGAGGAATCTGAACCTAAAAAAATATTTGTAAATCTGTCCCTACAAGTTTCTTGCATTATTAATGGAACACCCAACAAATTTTTGTGTTGTTTATGCCTTATCTTCAAGGCTAAATCCAGAAATTGAAACTAAGTGCCAGTTTTTTATTTTTTATTTTATTAAAGTATGAGCTAAAGTATTTACACAAAATGTGACTGTAGTCACACCACCAAAAATGTTGATTCTTTGGAGTAATGCAGTATTGAAACAGTATGTATACACTGCTGCTAGCCATTCAACGTCACACACCTAAGATGAAGCCGTTCCTTATTGTATACTGTAAAGTTGACAGAAAACATACCTACCCTTACGTTACCCACACTTTGCATATACTGTCGGCGTCGGTTTCCGTGGCAACGGACAACACTGGGAGTCCCAGCTCTGAAACGGGACCTTAACGGACAATTATTTAATTTATAAGAGTTAACATTTTCTTTAGAGCTGTTACAATATTACCCATGATTGACCCTAATGGACGAGGAGTCGGTGTCGTCGGATGTGGACAACACGGAAGAAAATCAAGACGAGGACGAAGAAGCAGTAGAGGTAAAAGCGGTTATAATCCCACCGACTGCTTGAGATTTTAAATCAACCAACTACAATCAAAATCTAATCGCATGGTGGCCATTACTGTCATAGGTTTTAGTTGACTATTTATATTGGAGAATAAATGTAGCTTGCGAAGCGATCAGCATATGTTGCTGTGTATGTGCATGTCCGTTGGAGTTCGTATTCGCGACAGTTTCGTTTTCTTTTTTTTCACCAGGTACGCCACCTGGCTTCATAAAAAGAATCCCAATAGCTACAATTTTTTATTAATGTAAGGTGACCAGACGTCCTCTTTTCCCCGGGCATGTCCTACTTTTGAGCCCTAAAAAAAAAAATCGTCCGGGATTTTGTTGGACTGCCTCAAACATAATACATGTACATTGTCAATAGAATTGCCACTCAGTTCCAAGTTTTTCTGTGACGGGCAAATAAATGCAATTGCTATACAGACACTATGTTATTGGTGTCATAACACATGACCCCCCACCCCTCCTCCTCCTCCCCCAAACAAAAAAAGACCCCACCCCCTAAAAATGACCTCGCCCCCTCCCAACAAAGGTGTCCTCTTTTTCAGAAACCCAAATCTGGTCACCCTAATTAATGTTAGTTTGTGAGCACAACCTTCCAAACCAGATGTATGACTAAAATGGTCTTTTAAAGGGCTAGGGACATCCCTTTTTTTTTTTTTAAATTGGAACGGAATTTGATAGAATGTATAAAGTGAACACATTTGCCGCATTGGAAATTAAAAATGGACACCGATTACTAAGAATAAAGCTGAAATGAAATGCCAGTTTATCGATCGGGTCCCGCACGAAGCCAAACAGGCGGCGCCATTACTGTGACGTCACAAGATGTACATCTGGATGTCAACAAACCCAAACAACATGGCAGATGATAGCGACAGCTCCGTTTCTAGCGGCAATATTAGCATCATTTTATCCGATTCAGAAACCTCTTTTGACGCAGAATATGATGAATCTAGCAGTTCACTTGGGCTGAGCTGAGCACATTTTCTGAATTGTGCCCCTCCCGTCACTCTGGTTAGGTTGGCATAGTAAAAAGTGCTCTTGGGGGCTTTAGAGTGCCGAGTTGATCTCGGCACATGAAGACATGACCACCTGCAACGTTTGGTTTAGGTTTTATAAGCATTTTTAATTTTATTGCTTAAATCGCATTTTCTCGACGAGCTGAGCACGTTTTCTGAATTGTGCCTCTCCCGTCACTGTGGTTAGGTTGGCATAGTAAAAAGAATAGAGTGCCGAGTTGACCACTGCGCATGGAGAAATGAACATCTGCAGCGTTTGGTTTAGGTTTTAGGCGCATTTTTAATTTTATTTCTTAAATCGCATTTTTTCGACGAGCTGAGCACGTTTTCTGAATTTTGCCCCTCCCGTCACGCTTCGACATACTTTTCAAAGTCAAAGTCTCCTTTATTGTCAATTCCTCCGCATGTCAAGACACACAAAGAGATCGAAATTACGTTTCTCACTATCCCAGGGTGACAAGACAGCGTTCACAACGCACATACAAGTAAACAACACAGGAAAATTAAAACAAGAAGATGAACAATAAGAGTGATAGCACGCTAGCCGCTCCCGATGCACAGCAGAGTCCGGAAAGATGACAGTCAACCAGGCCACTGTGAACACGAGCACACAGCAGGCACGCACTGTCCGGTTCGTGGATCCTATCAGGCGAACTCAACCCATCTTGTCGTCCCGCGAACGAACGTACGCCAGGATAATGGAAGGCACGGCTAGGCGAGCTGGGTTGGCCGCAAACCTGGCCCGACGTATCCGCGCTGGCCCCTCTTCTCTTTTTGTTTACATTCACTGAAGCTAAACGCGTACAACTTGAGACGTCATGAGACGTCACTTCCGGCTGGCGGCTCGGTACAGTCAAACTCGTCTGTGCGGCAAATTTAAATTATATTTTTCAGAGCAACAGCTTCCTTTTCGTTGTTTTGAGCATCAATTTATATTTATAAGCCCATAAGCTAACTAAAACCGATTTATACATATACCGGTGTCTCTAGCCCTTTAAATATGGCCAAAATACGCCCTCAATAATCACGATAATACATTTTCAGTGCATAAAAACGTACAGACCCCCCCAATATTTTATTTTAGTATTTGTATGTATATTGAATGTTTAATCAGTTTCTTTCCTCCTCAAAAATTAATCAAGGGCCCTCTCAGAATGTCTTTGTTGACTACATGCATATAAACCCATGACTGACCCACAAATTGGCAAAAAAATTGTTCAGCATGTATGCTCTTTATCCCTGAAATCTGTATAGCATAAGTTTCCTTTGTTTTATCACCAGATTCGCCCTTTGGATCACGATATTATAGTCCCAGGTCTGTCTTTGCTGTGCCGAACAGGGAATGGATTGAGACACGCATTTATTAAAGTCATCTTGAAGGACAAGTAAGAAGGCAAAATTCCCAACAATAGTACATTTCTTCAGTCCCCAACTTCCATTTCTGTGCTTTAAACCTCCACTTCTTTGCTTGTACTCCATATAGAAGACTAAGCGACATTGCTGCAATCAGCGATTATGTTCACCTTCGCTTCATGGATGTGTCCAACAACCGTATTTCTGACCTTTCACCTCTATCATCCCTCACTCAGCTTCTTTGGCTCAAGGCAAGATCTTTTTCTTCTCAAGAAGAAAAGATGAGATTCTAACATCCACTCTAATGCTTCTACTCAAACTGAAGCTCAAACTGGACTATTTCTTAGATTGACAGGAATTACGTAACATGCTTCCAAGAACAAACCTTTTCTCAACTGGCCTACCTACAGTGGCTGAGTATGGCAGCAAACCGGCTTACTGAGGTGCAAGGTCTTGTTGGACTAGCTTTGGAAAATCTCAATCTTTCAGGTTGGCCTGGTGGTTTCATCTGATTAAGTGGCAAAACACGAGCAGAGTATTTTCTGCAAGTCAAGTGTGTCCTTTCCCTTTCTTGCAGGGAATTGTATCGAGCGATTAAATGGCCTTGAGAGTTGCCTTTTTTCGAAACTGGCTACTTTGGAGCTGAGAGGAAACCGCTTGACTACAACTAGTGGGATCAACCTTCCAAATTTGCAGCGATTATATCTGGTAAAAAAAAAAAAAAAAAGTCTGTTTGTAATGCTTGTCTAGAAAACACAGTCCTTGCTTTTGTAATCGAGTTTTCTCTGCATTCCAGGCCCAAAATCTTATTACAAATCTTGAGGGTATAGAGACGTTAGAGAACCTCACCACGCTCCATCTCCGCAACAACAAACTTGCTAATCTAGATGGACTCAGCGCCAACATGAAATGTCTCCAATATCTCAACGTCAGGTATGCAGTTAGGCTACAAAAACGAAGAAGTGAAAGAAAGCATTGTGCCGGGTTATCACTCTCTCCCGCAGAAGCAACGACTTTCTTGATGAGACTTGTCTACTGGCTCTTGGCCAGGTGTCTGCAACCCTGCGAGTGGTGGTCCTCTCAGAGAATCCGCTGGACGGGACCACAGATTACCGGCCATATGTCCTAACTCTCATTCCAAAACTAGAGCGCCTTGATAAAGAGCCTGTCTCCCTGGAGGAGAGGGCTGAGGTGTGGAAGACAATTAAGGTATTTAAAATAAATCTCTTTCTTCCTCTATTGCATCTTCAGGGAAGGTTTGTTCATGGTATGTGTTGTGTCATTTCAGGAACTCAAAGAGGAAACAGCCTAAGTCAAAACATTTTAATACTTGCTCCACTTCCTGGAAAATACTAGTTGGGGATGGATGTATATGTAGAAATGCTTTGAATCCTGCAGTGAGTGTCAGGTTTAATCTTCACTGTTACTTATTTATACGTCTCTGTGTAATGATGACTCAGCAATTTTTTTGACCATTTCCCTGTTGGCAGCTATCCAGCTGCACTTTTAAAGGGACAATGCAGTAGTATCATGGCGAGTGGTCATACACACAGATGGACATTAAAGTGTTCCTGATTACTGGAAAATAGGAATGTTGTTACTACATTTGCATACCTCATCATTGAGTTGTTGCTCATTTTCCAATTCCATCTTAAAGGAAGTGGGTGGAGTTGTACCTGTAATTTGACAATATGCAACTTAACCGGTTCTCTGAGAGAGGAAGAATGTGCAGTTTGTGTTGGAAGGGGTCACAAACACAATGCCTGTGGGAATAATGTAGCTTGCTGGCCCGTCATCAAATTAGAGCATCAGTGAAGGGACATTGTGATTTCCTCGGCTATACATGTTAAAGTGATCATTTGAAAGAGATGTTCAGGAACATAGTGTTGCACATTGATTTCTTTTGTTTCATTATTGATCTTTATTATAAGAAATATTTAACATAAGAGTCTTACATGCAAATATCAACAATTAATAATAACTAAAGGTTATTTCTGCTCATGTATTATCAATTTCAGAATCTAATAGTACTTCTCATCAATCAGTAGCCAAGAAACGTTTTTTTTTTTTGTTAGTGATCTCTGGTCCGTGAAAAGGCCACTTATGGAGAAATGACCCCAAAATTAAGTAACAAAAACAAACAAACAAACAAACAAACAAACAATAAAACATTTTCTTCCCACCCAAATATCTACTAAATATATATATTTATATATAAATAATATAAATATGCACTACGTACATCGTGTGAGTACTTGTATTACCTGAAGCACTTTTCTATTTCCGGTGTCTTTATGGTTTACAGAGGTTACTTCCGCTTTTAGAGTGATGACGTTTCGTGGGCGGGGCTTGAGTGCAGTTAAATCCCCTCACTTCCGACACCTCTGTCCTCCTCCTGAACGGACGCTCCCGGCGTGGGTCAGCACCGAACCAACGACACCGAGTAGTCGAAGCGTCAAATTACTGAATACCAGTGACACATTTCATTAAGCAACTCCGACGCTCACAAGGAAGACAAACCCAACCATGCCCGACAAAGCAACTATGCAGGAGCTGAAGGACGTCGCCAACAAGCTGCGCATTCACTCCATCAAAGCGACATGTGCCTCCAACTCCGGGTAAACTTAACAGGCTTTTCGTGCTATTTTGACGCTACGTACGAGTTGACCGCGGGCCATTTTGTCATGCTTAAGATCACGTGGCTCCGTGTGGGCCTTGCAGCACGTGTTGCATTTCAGTTGAATGTGTGAAAAAAATAAAAAACGGTCATTAGCTATGCGTTCAATCCTTCTGAGTGGTCGTGTTATCGGTTAGTTACGTTACGCCACAACGACCCAGACGGTGATGACGCACTATAATGGATTGCAGTAGGTTTTTTTTTAATTTATGGCAAAGTGTCTTTAAATGTATTTCTATCACCTGATACACCACGTGGTGTCTCGAAGCCACAGCTCATTTATAGTCTGGTCTGTATTTTTTTTCTGGCCAAAATTGGAATATATACATCTGAACTGGAAGGCAGTGCTTTGACTTTTTTTGCTGAATACAGAAGTTAAATGCGCATAATGTTACTTGGCAAAAATACTTGTGCCTGATTATCTCATGCTGTAAAAGCAATTAATGTCGTAGACAGAGCAGTTTGTAGTTTGCACTCAGACAGCTCTGAATGGTTGTAACGGCAGAAATGTTTGAATTCTGTAAGTTGTACCCAGTGCGATTGACTAGTAGTGCGTCATTACTTTGTGTATGCAACAAGCCGTGCTGCTCTATGCAAACAGTGACACTTCCTTCTTGGAAGTCACCTCAAACAGGTTTTGTAGGCAATGCGGTATTTCCTTGTCAAGCACAATACTTCATGTGCTTGATTTCTAGCGCTTTTTTGCTTAGTGTGGACCACAATTTTGAAATCATGTTCCTGTCTTTTAATTTCACTTATTTTCCACCAGGTCACCGTTTGGCAAAACCAGAGTGGGTAAATTTGAATTCTGTGGAAAAGGAGGAGCCGAACCATAATGGCCGATAATTTGGCATGTTGCAAGTTTGGTTAAAATGCAAGCCACATAGGGAAGCTGAGATGCTGTTGAGTACAGAGGATTTCAAAAAATTCTTACGATATTTTGACCACTGTTTCAGCAGCTAACAGTTTCTCAAGTTTGCATGTGTTCATCTTTTTAAAGTCTAAAGTGGAAACTGACAATGTAACAATGCTCTGACTTGGTGCTGATGGTCTCACAAAATGTCAAAGAATGTTCTATCACGTGTGAAACAATTCAAATCAAAACATTTTTTTTTACTGTAATCTAACACGTTCAGATTGAACAGAACCATTTTAATGATCTGTAAAGTTTGCATGTTTTGTGCTTCATTTTTACTCGAGTGTATTGATTGTCACATTTTATCTTCCTCCTCAGCCACCTCATTTCTAGCGCTTTTTTGCTTAGCGTGGACCACAATTTTGAAATTATGTTTCTGTCTTTTAATTTCACTTATTTTCCACCAGGTCACCGTTTGGCAAAACCAGAGTGGGTAAATTTGAATTCTGTGGAAAAGGAGGAGCCGAACCATAACGGTCGATAATTTGGCATGTTGCAAGTTTGGTTGAAATGATGCCGTTTGAAATGCAAGCCACATAGGGAAGCTGAGATGCCTTTGAGTACAGAGGATTTCAAAAAATTCTTACGATATTTTGACCACTGTTTCAGCAGCTAACAGTTTCTCAAGTTTGCATGCGTTCAACTTTTTAAAGTCTAAAGTGGAAACTGACAATGTAACAATGCTCTGACTTGGTGGTGATGGTCTCACAAAATATCAAAGAATGTTGATACCTCACGTGTGAAACAATTCAAATCAAAACATTATTTTTTTTTTACTGTGATCTAACACGTTCAGATTGAACAGAACCGTTTTAATGATCTGTAAAGTTTGCATGTTTTGTGCTGCATTTTTACTCGAGTGTATTGATTGTCACATTTTATCTTCCTCCTCAGCCACCCCACGTCGTGTTGCAGTGCCGCTGAGCTCATGTCTGTGCTCTTCTTCCACACCATGCGCTACAAAACCGACGACCCCGGCAACCCTTGCAATGACCGCTTTGTTCTCTCCAAGGTTTTTATGCGCACATCTTTGAGCGCTGAGCATTACATGTTGCGTGTTATAAGTGCCATACAAAACTCCCGCTTCCTTTCTCAAGGGTCATGCCGCGCCAATCCTGTACGCTGCCTGGGCTGAGGCCGGTTTTGTGAAGGAGTCGGACCTTCTCAACCTGCGCAAAATTGACAGCGACCTGGAGGGGCACCCCACACCAGTAAGCGCCTCTTGCCTTGCACATCATTTCATTTTGAGCTCATTGAACGTGACAAAGACGAGCATTGTTGTGTGTATTTTAATTTGACCAGAAACTGCCCTTTGTTGACGTGGCAACGGGATCGCTAGGGCAGGGTCTCAGCGCTGCCTGTGGCATGGCATACACTGGAAAGATGTTTGACAAGGCCAGGTGAATATGTAAATTATAATTATTATTTTTTTAACGGTTGTATATTGCTCAGTCTGAATTTTTTTTTTTTTTTAAGTTACCGCGTGTACTGCATGATGGGAGATGGAGAGTGCTCAGAGGGCTCGGTGTGGGAGGCCATGGCCTTTGCCGCCTACTACAAGCTGGACAACCTGGTGGCTATCTTGGATGTCAACCGGCTGGGTCAGAGCGATCCCGCTCCTCTTCAGCATGAAATGGACATCTATCGAAAGCGCTGCGAAGCTTTTGGGTTAGTTGCCGCTAAAGTCTCCAAATAGAATTAAACTATTATGTAAGAGCATTAGATTCCTGGATTGAATATTATAATCTTAAAGTTGCCTTTTTGTAGTAAGTTTTGTTTACTTGGGCTGTGGCATATTTAAGGCTTTGATTTCCCCCACCCCCCCACCCCCCCCCCCATGTTTCTCTTTTTGTTTTTCTCCTTTTTCTTTGTAGGTGGAATGCCATTGTTGTTGATGGGCACGATGTGGAAGCGCTGTGTCGCGCGTTTGCGGATGCTCAGCAGAGTCGGGACAGGCCCACTTGCATTGTTGCCAAGACATACAAGGGAAAAGGGCTCAAAGGTAGGCAGGGGGTTTCATAGCGTGCTCATTCATTATATTGCCTTCCACTTTGTATATATTTTTTCAATGGTTTGTCTATATTTTTTGCAAGGTATCGAGGATGAATTGAACTGGCACGGAAAGCCCATTCCAAAGGACATGGTGGATGGACTCTTGAATAATCTAAATGGGCAAATACAAAACCCCAAGAAGATCGTGTGTCCTGAGCTGCCCAAAGCTGACGTCTTACCCGCAGACCTAAGCAAGATCTACCTGTCTGAAGCGCCAACATACAAGGCCGGCGAAAAGGTAGTTTTAGTTCATTCACACTTGTCTCAATTTTATTTCCGTGCTTGTCATTCGAAGATGACTTTCCTGTATTTATTAGATCATTAATTTGTTTGACCTTCTTTGTTAGATGGCAACAAGACGTGCGTACGGCAACGCGCTGGTTAAACTGGGCCGATCCAGCAACAGAGTGGTGGCCCTCGATGGGGACACCAAAAACTCCACATTTTCAATAAGCTTCCAGAAAGCTTTCCCTGACCGCTTCATTGAATGTTTCATTGCTGAGCAGAACATGGTAAAAGAGATTAAAAGTTCCCTGCGATGAACACTGAGCAATATGACCTCAACTTGTGTTTTCTTTGTTTGCTGCTGCAGGTGGGAGTAGCCATTGGCTGCGCTGCTCGAGACCGCACTGTGGTCTTTGTCAGCACATTTGCTGCCTTCCTGTCCAGAGCCTATGACCAGATCAGGATGGGTGCCATCTCTCAGGCCAATGTCAACTTTGTCGGCTCCCACTGTGGGGTCTCTATTGGTGAGATTTTTTTTTTTTTACAGACAGTCATGTTTTGACTTTTTTTTTTTTTTGACCGGGCACTGAACAGTGTCCTGATGTGTATATAACCCTAGGTGAGGATGGTCCTTCTCAGATGGCACTCGAGGACCTGGCGATGTTCCGTGCCATCCCAACCTGCACGGTATTTTACCCCAGTGATGCAGTGGCCACCGAGAGAGCTGTGGAGTTGGCAGCTAACACAAAGGTTGTTCAATATTTTATTTAGCAATGCATTGCCAACTTTTCTTTTAACATTTCATTTATTTCCTTCAGGGTATGTGTTTCATCCGTACCAGCAGACCTGATACTCCCATCATCTACTCTGCATCTGAGCCTTTTAAGCTCGGTGAAGCCAAGGTGAGTAGTTATCCTTATGTGGCATAATGTGTGCGCTGGGTTACTCTGTGTAATGAAACATAATTCTCACCAGGTTGTACGCAAGTCAGACAATGATCTGGTGACTGTGATTGGAGCTGGAGTCACTTTGCATGAGGCTCTGTCTGCTGCTGACATGCTAGAAAGTGAAGGTAATCCTGCACTGCCCTCTTGTGGCTCTTTGTGTAAATGGGATTGCAGCGTATCCTCAAAGCCAGTGCTGCCAAAAGTATATTTAAAAAAAAAAAACAACAACAAACAAACTCTGGAGTGATTTTTAATTCTGTTAATTCTTGATTAGGGAAAAGCATTCGTGTGATTGATCCATTCACTATCAAGCCTTTGGATGTGGACACCATTCTGGCAAATGCAAAAGCCACTGGAGGACACATCATCACAGTGGAGGACCACTACAAGGAGGGTTGGTTGTGCGCGTTGCCTTCTATTGTCTGCATGAGGGTTGTTTGGATCTTTGACAGTACACTTTTGCACAGGTGGTCTCGGAGAGGCAGTGTTGTCAGCAGTGGGCCACGAGCCGGGCATTGTGGTGACCCGTCTGGGAGTCACCGGTGTCCCTCGCAGCGGGAAGCCCCAAGAGCTTTTGGACATCTATAACATCAGTGCAAAGAATATCGCCAACGCTGTGCACCAGAGATTTGCCAACTGAAGAAGACCGCACTGTCTTTGGCTTGATGTTATCACGTTTGTTAATCTTTTTACCCAACTTGTCAGGCAGGTTTCAGTTAGCTCTTATTGCATGGTTAGCAGAACCTATTGTGTGATCTTGTTACTACTTGCCGATGGAAACTTACTTGTTCATCTTCACATTCAGCTACTGTATATGTGAAACATTGCTTTGCTTAACAGTTTTTGAATGAATTGTTCATTAAAAAAACGTTTACAAATTGTCAACCAGTCCAAAGTCCAGGTTGATCAAATTTGAGCTGAGAATGAACCCAACACATTCCAAACCTTGTATCTCCGGCACATAACATGTTAAAACGTGTCACGAGTTTACTCGGCTGGCATTTTCCATGTTGAAGACGGCAATTTCATGTTTAAGGATGGAAAGCCTGATGGGCTTGATTCATAACTTTACTGATTCCCAACAAAATGTTACTGGTGTTCTTCTGGTGTGCTGAATTTAAACATGGTGAACCCAAGCTCTTGCGTTCATTTCCTAAAGTTAAGTCCGTTTGACAGATGCAGCTTAACCTTCGCTATTGATGGCATCAATTGTGAATGCGTGACTTGTGTAAGCAATGGCTTTGAAGATGTTGGTGCCTTGTAAAGCATTTGAATAAATATCTTGACTGATGGCATATTTGCTTGTTTTATTTTTTTGGGAATGCCAGAAATGAAAAAACTAGTAAACTTCGTCTCTATCTTCTGCCGTTGTCCATGACTTCAATGACAGAAAATCAACACACAAAAAAAGTTAGTATGTAAAAGATGCATAATTCAATGGATCCAATTGATTTGTTTAGGTATCACAGGTGTTGAAGGTGTTGGTATGTAGAAGGCAGTGTTTCCCAACCACTGTGCCGCGGCACACTGGTGTGCCGTGAGAGACGTTCAGCTGTGCCGTGGGAATGTCCAATATTAATTACGGAGCGCATTGTAAACAGGATCGCCAAACTACTGGTCAGTTCGCGCAAGGCCTGGTCAGCCACTTGCTGATCGTGCATGTGTGGAGAATCGGAGAATCTTGAGATTTCATATTGTGTCGATATGATTGTATTGCATAGGCACATATTCAGTTTATGTGTGTGTTGCTGTGTGGGTTTGCTAACAGTGACAGACACTATGACGGTTGTGGTGCGTTTGTGGTCCGATGGAAATCAGAGAATGCACCTCAACCGGAGAACCTGGATTGGTTATTTTTCACATACATCAGAAAATTTGAAATCTTCAGCGCATGTTTCGAACATCAGCAGGAACGCTAAGCAAATGATTTGTTTCCTCTATCGATCGTTCAAGTCAAGAAATATAGACACTCTCGTTTCGATTTACAAGTCCTGAATCAGGCCCATACTTGAAAGTTCAACGCAAGTTTGGAATTCATACTTGCTCGGAGACATAAAGAAACTTGAAAGCGTGCAGAAATTGTTCACAAGGCGACTACCTGGGTTGTCGGAAGTACCGTACGCAGTTCGCTTGGAGGTTGCAAAACTTGAGTTGTTAGAACTTAGAAGATTACGTTTTGATTTACACATGGTCTATAAAATTATTCATGGGTTAGTTGACATACCTTTCAATTCGCTTTTCGAGTGGGCACCCTATGCCGCGACCAGGTCAAATACACACAAGCTCGCAAAAAAAGCAATCGAGGCTAGACTGTCGAAAATACTTTTTCTCAAATAGGGTAGTTAACCCTTGGAACTTTTTATCTGAGGATTTGGTTTCTTCACCTAACTTGGCTGTGTTCAAACAAAGATTGTTAGCTGTAGATCTCTCGAGATTTTTGAGAGGGGGGGGATTATTAGTGGCCCAATGGGCCCATACCCTCCCCGCCATGTCCATTTCATTGTTCACCATGCGGTATCATGACATAAATATCCAATAACTACTCGCTATGCTGTATTGATTGAATTGAAAATGCTATTATCATTATGGTATACCTAATGAGCTCGTTATATGGCTGGCTAAATAAAGAATAAAGAATAATACGTAAAATAAGCAGTCAAGTCGAGACTCCTCGGCTGTGATAGCCACTCAGCTGCTGTCAGAACAGCAGAGCGTCTTTAAAAGTGACTTTGTTCTTATTGTTGCAATATTTATAGACCTAGTCTAAAACAGTAAACAAAATCACGTTGATTCTTTTATTTTAATCACAATCACTTTAAATAGTTTATGTCTTACACCGTCTAAAACCTTTTTAAAAAAACTGTCACTTTTATTTAAAAAAAGGAATACAATTCAAAGAATATTTAGTATTTATTTCTATTAAATTATTCGACTCTCCATACATATGTAGGAATAGGACTCTATGTGTTTCGTTGTAATATAACTGATTTTAATATAGGAGCTTAACAGATTTTTGTTGGCGGTGTGCCGTGAGATTTTTTCCAATGAAAAGGTGTGCCATGAATGAAAAAAGGTTGGGAAACACTGGTTGAAGGAACTCATAAGTAAATAAATACAAAAATATATCATGGCAACTCACACCCAGAGTGAGTCAAGTTCAATGGATACAAAGGTGATGATGGTCCATTTTCATTTCAACCGCAGTCAGTTTATATATTTTTTTATCAGGAAAATGAAAAGTTATTTACATGAATTTGAAATATGTTTTACATTATGTGATGATGATGATAGAACTTTAGTCATCCCACTGCGGGGAAATTTACTTGTCACAGCAGCGCATACGAATGCAAGAAAAACAAGTGCCAAATTTCAAAAAGCATAAATAACAAAGACAAGTGCCGCTAGGAGAGACGACACAATTTTATTAGGTGCCACACATGTTGTAGAGTCTGACAGCAGAGGGAATGAAGGAACTGCGGAATCGTTCCTTCCTACACCGTCGGTGTGATAGTCTGCTGCTAAAGGAGCTGCTCAGGGACTGCACAATGTCATGGAGGGGATGAGAGGTGTTGTCCATGATGGATTTCAGCTTAATCAAGTCCTCCTCTCACCCACAACCTCAATGGAGTCCAGGGGACAACCCAGGACAGAGCTTGCTCTCCTGACCATCTTATTCAGTCTCGCCCTGTCCTTGTCCGTACTGCCCCCACCCCAGCAGACCACAGCTTCGAGGATGGCTGAGGCCACCACAGAGTCATAGAAGGTCCTGAGGAGAGCCCTGCAAACACCGAAGGTCCTCAGTCTCCTCAGCGGCGACTCTGGCCCTTCTTGTACAGGGCGTGGGTGTGATCAGTCCACTCCAGGTTGTTGTTAAGGCGAACACCCAGGAATTTGTAGTTCTCAACTTCCTCAAATGTCGGATCCCTGGATCTTAACCAGAGTGACGTGGGGTTCTGTCCTCCCGAAGCTCACAATCATCTCCTTCGTCTTGCTGGTGTTCAGTTGAAGGTGGTTGAGCCACCAGCTGACAAAGTCCTTGATGACCGTCCTGTATTCAGATCGTTCCCCTCCGAAACATATCCAACAATGGCCGTGTCGTCTGAGAACTTCTGGATGTGGCAGTGTGCGGTGTCGTGGGTAAAGTTGAAGTGTACAGGGTGAAAAGGAAAGGAGAGAGCACCGTACCCTGGGGGACACCTGTGCTGCAGCGCACCACGTCAGACTCACAGCAATGTAACCTCACATACTGTGGCCTGTTGGTGAGGAAGTCTGTCGTCCACGCAGCCAGGCGCTGGTCCACACCCACCTTCTCTATCTTCACCCTGAGCAGTGACAGCTGGATGGTATTAAAAGCGCTGGACAAAAAGAAGACCATGATCCTGCCAGTGGTCCCGATGTCCTCCAGGTGAAGCAGTGTTCTGTGCAGCAAATAAATCACTGCATCGTCCACCCCAACACCAGGCCGGTAAGCAGGGGGTCCAGCTGCGCTTCCACCAGTGAACGCAGGTGACCCAGGATGATCCTCTCCATAATCTTCATCAGGTGGGAAGTCAAGGCAATAGGCCTGAAGTGGTTAGGCTCCTTGGGGCGCGGCACCTTCGGTACGGGGACCACGCAGGAGGTCTTCCACAGGGCTGGAACTTTGTTCAGGCTCAGGTGCAGGTTGAACAGGTACATAACCACGCCACTCAGCTGGTCCGCACAGTCCCTGAGTAGTCTCGGACAGATGCTGTCTGGGCCCGGGGCCTTGCCTGTCTTGATCTTTCTGAGGTGACTCCTCATCTGAAGATCTGTAAAAGTGAGGGGGGTGTTGGAAGACTGAGGAGTTACTTCGGGGGTGGGAAGGGGTTGTTGAGCCGGCAGGGGGGCTGGAGTGTCGAAGGTGGCAGGCTGAGGTGCGGAGCAGGGTGAAGAGGCGGGCGGAGGCGGAATCAAATCTGTTGAAGAACCGATTGAGTTCATCCGCCCAGTCCTTGAACCATCAGCTGGTTTCTGATCAACCCCTTTTCCATGGCCCGAGATGGATTGCAGACGTTTCTGGCGTTGTTAAGCCCCATTTGCTTCTCCAGCCTCCTCCCGTAGTTCTCATTCCTCTTCCGGATCTTCAGCCGGAGTTCCTTCCTACATCATTGTTATAATTGTAATAAAGTAATCCCTAATTTTTCGCTGGGGTTACGTTCCGAAAAGAACCCGTGATAGGCAAAATCCACGGAGTAGAAACCTTTAGTTTTTTTTCCCCATTATTATACATGTGTAATATTGAAACCAAACAACAAAACCTGTTTCAGGCGCAAGCATTTGTTTAACAAAGAGAAGTTTCTTTCTTACAAACAACTACAGTAGGAGTTTTAATCTCTCCTTCGTTTTATTTTATTTAGTGTTGTTTACTTATTGTTTTTAGTTGTTGTTATTGTATGTTTATTCTATTAAGTTTACTAATTAGTTTACTCAATGTAAAATAAAGATATCAATATTGATGTTTATCTCAAACATGGATCCATCCATCCATCCATCCATCCATCCATCCATCCATCCATCCATCCATCCATCCATCCATCCATCCATCCATCCATCCATCCATCCATCTTTTGAACCGCTTAGTCCCCACGGGGGTCGCAGGTGTGCTGAAGCCTATCCCAGCCGTCATCGGGCAGTAGGCGGGGGAAACCCTGAACCGGTTGCCAGCCAATCACAGAGCACACAGAGACAAACAACCATTTGCACTCGCACTCACACCTAGGGGCAATTTGGCCTACCAAGCATGTTTTTGGGATGTGGGAGGAAACCGGAGTATCCTCATAATCCATGCAGATATTTATTGCCATGAGACAAGATTACAAAATAACTTGTCATTTTTAATTCACAAAGAAATGGTTTTACCAGAACAAGACTTAGTATTTAATAAAAACAACTTATAACTGTTAAACCCTTGTGTGTTTTAAACTATCAAAAGTATTTTCAATAAAAATAAACTAACATTAAAAAAATGATTATTTGCTCGACTAGATTGTCAATCCATTCATTTGCAATAAAGTAAAATAAATGGATTTGAAAAAAAAAAAAAAAAAAAAAGAAGTCGATGGTGCTGTCTTTGGTAAAAAGTGGGCGGGATTGATTTTGGTGGGCTGGACTGTTTCTGGAGCAGCTCCAACCAGTGGCTCTGCAGCAAGCTGCCACTCGAAAATGTTGTGAAAGCTCTCATGCATTTTAACAACAGTCTCTCCAAACTTCACCTTATAGCCATAAATTATAACCATAGCAAAATATTGTAAAACATATTTTCCATCCATCCAATTCCTGAACCGCTTCATCCTCACAAGGGTTGCGGGTGTGCAGTAGTCTTTGGGTGGTAGGCGGGGTACACCTTGAACGAGTTGCCAGCCAGTCACAGGACATATAGACAACTAACCTAAGGACAATTTAAAGTGCCCAATTGCGTCTTTGTAATGTGTGAAGAAACCAGATTCCCCAGAGTAAAGCCACGCAGGCAGAGGGGGGAGAACGTGCAAACTCCATGCAGGAAGGCCCGAGCCGGAATCGAACGACAGACGTGCTAACCAGTGCACCACGTACCTCCTTGTAAAACACAATATAAATATATAAATACTGTAATAGTAAAAGCTCTGCTGCAGCTGGCTGGCTCTCGTTTCAAATTCACAAACATTGTGAAGCTCATGTGTTACAAAATTTGTGATTGGCTGTTAGTACGAACATCAGCAACATTTTAATGCCACAAATTTCAAATAGCAGCAAAACTAGTGGCCAATGATCAGCCACTCAGGAAAACTAGTTATAGAACACTACACACGACAATTCCGTTGCCTTTGGCCGAGTCTCCAAGAGATTGCACGAAATTATGGTCATGTTATTAGCACTCAATGCACCACACAAGTGATTGTCTGTATAAGTATGTGCAATGCAATGAACGGTTTCACAAACTGTTGACAATAGAGGATGAAAACATTTAACTGTACATTTTGGTATAATTTGTCAATAACATTTGTGAATGTCTGAATGTCACTCAAGAGGAATGAATCAGTTGCCTTTTTTATGTGACATTTGGAATGTGAATTTTCCTTGAGCTTCCGGGGTCAAATTTTGTGATTTAAGACAGCCAGACAGGAAGTGTAATGAGTCACAAGTAGGATGTAATCCAGGTTCACCGTGTGGGAGGCATACATACTTGACTTGTTCATGTTCCCCCACCCTCAATCATCTTCACCAGTCAGGTGTTTGTAGCAGCAAGATATTCCAGCTCATCACTCTCCTCCGGTCCCCTGAACTCTTCATGAGGCTGCACACCATCTGGTTGCCCACAAGTCCAGAGCAAAACATGACGTGATATACACTAATGTAAGGCATGTACTTATGGACGTTATTTCAGACAATTTTTGTAATCTTACCTAAGGTATGGGGAGACATTGACTGGAGAAGACCTGGAGGAGAGGAGATTTCTGGTAGACCTGCTCCTGGTCCCACTCCAAAATGAGGGCCACTGGGGGGCATGTGTGACAAATGAGGTCCCATTCTGTACTCGTCCTCAGAAGTCTCTCTGAAAAGGGACGTTGTGGGCCCAGCTCGATTTTGGTTCTGGTCGCCGGTGGGTGGGCATAAAGATAACAGTTCAGAGTTGAACTGGCTCCCAGCAGAAAGGTCATACTGGGAGAAACCTCGACTCTCATCAGTTTCACAAGGACCCTCAAATGAGGAGGAAACATGGAGAGAGGATGGCAGCGGCGGGAGTGAGGAGAAGGAAGAGTGAGGCTGGAGTGAGGGTGGGTAAGGCGGTAGAGAGGAGTAATGAACAGGGAGGGGGGAAGTAGCTATGGAAGAATGAAAAGAGTTCTTAGAGAATGGAGGAGGGGGGAGGGTGGGGAGGGAGCCTATGGGTGGCTGGTAGGTGTCCTCTTGGGGTCCCAGATTGGACAACTGCTGGGTCACAACCTCCACACTGGAGTCTGAAGAGTGAGGATATCCAGGGGAAACACAGTGAGGAGAAGGACGGTCGTGCTTTCTGACCAGGTTACTGATGTCCTGAAGTTTGTTAAACACCTGAAAGGAGGTCAAAGGTCAACTATTAGGACTATGTGCTCAGCACGCCATCTGTTTCCTTTTGAACGTTTTCAGACGCTTTCACTTAGCTCAACAAAGACAGCTTTTTTCCCCATGTCACTGTGTATTTTTTATAAAGTTAAACATGAAATGAAGGGTCACTCCTGAATTTCCTAGCTTCAAATGAAATGTAACCATATTGTTTTTTTTGTGCTTGCTTTGTTCGTCTTAGCTTAAAGTACCTTATTCACTGCCACCTGCGTCCTAACACAAAATTATCCATCCATCCATCCATCCATCCATCCATCCATCCATCCATCCATCCATCCATCCATCCATCCATCTTCTTCCGCTTATCCGGGGTCGGGTTGCGGGGGCAGCAGCTTTAGGAGGGACTCCCAGACTTCCCTCTCCCCAGCCAGTTCATCCAGCTCATCCCGGGGGATCCCAAGGCGTTCCCAGGCCAGCTGAGAGACATAGTCTCTCCAGCGCGTCCTGGGTCGTCCCCGGGGTATCCTACCGGTGGGACATGCCCGGAACACCTCCCCAGGGAGGCGTCCAGGAGGCATCCTGATAAGATGCCCGAGCCACCTCATCTGGCTCCTCTCAACGTGGAGGAGTAGCGACTCTACTCCGAGTCTCTCCCGGATGACCGAGCTTCTCACCCTATCTCTAAGGGAGAGCCCGGACATCCTGCGGAGAAAACTCATTTCGGCCGCTTGTATCCGAGATCTCGTTCTTTCGGTCACGACCCATAGCTCGTGACCATAGGTGAGGGTAGGAGCGTAAATCGACCGGTAAATTGAGAGCTTTGCCTTTTGGCTCAGCTCTCTCTTCACCACAACGGACTGGTACAGGGTCCGCATTACTGCCGACGCTGCACCGATCCGCCTGTCGATCTCACGCTCCATCCTCTCCTCACTCGTGAACAAGATTCCAAGATACTTGAACTCCTCCACTTGGGGCAGGATCTCATCCCCGATCCGGAGAGGGCATTCCACCCTTTTTCGAGGACCATGGACTCGGATTTGGAGGTGCTGACCCTCATCCCGACCGCTTCACACTCGGCTGCGAACCGTTCCAGCGAGAGCTGGAGATCACGGCCTGAAGAAGCCAACAGCACCACGTCATCTGCAAAAAGCAGAGACGCGATGCTGAGGTCCCCAAACCGGACCCCCTCAACGCCTCGGCTGCGCCTAGAAATTCTGTCCATAAAAATTATGAACAGAATCGGTGACAAAGGGCAGCCTTGGCGGAGTCCAACCCTCACTGGGAACGAATCCGACTTACTGCCGGAAATGCGGGCCAGACTCTGGCATCGGTGATACAGGGACCGAACCGCCCTTATCAGTTGGCTCGGCACCCCGTACTCCCGAAGCACCCTCCACAGAACCTCCCGAGGGACACGGTCGAACGCCTTCTACAAGTCCACAAAACACATGTGGACTGGTTGGGCGAACTCCCATGCACCCTCGAGGATCCTGCCGAGGGTGTAGAGCTGGTCCACTGTTCCACGGCCAGGACGAAAGCCACACTGCTCCTCCTGAATCCGAGGTTCGACCTCCCGACGGACCCTCCTCTCCAGCACCCCTGAATAGACCTTACCAGGGAGGCTGAGGAGTGTGATTCCCCTGTAATTGGAACACACCTTCTTAAAGAGGGGAACCACCACCCCAGTCTGCCAATCCAGAGGCACTGTCCCCGATGTCCACGCAACGTTGTAGAGGCGTGTCAGCCATGACAGCCCTACAACATCCAGAGCCTTTAAGAACTCCGGGCGGATCTCATCCACCTCCGGGGCCTTGCCACCGAGGAGTTTTTTAACTACCTCAGTGACTTCGACCCCAGAGATTGGAGAATCCGCCTCAGAGTCTCCAGGCCCTGCTTCCTCAATGGAAGGCGTGTAGGTGGAATTGAGGAGGTGTTCGAAGTATTCTCCCCACCGACTCACGACGTCCCGAGTCGAGGTCAGCAGCACGCCATCCCCACTGTAAACAGTGTTGACGTTGCACTGCTTCCCCCTCCTGAGACGCCGGATGGTGGACCAGAATTTCCTCGAAACCGTCCGAAAGTCATTCTCCGTGGCCTCACCGAACTCCTCCCACGCCCGGGTTTTTGCCTCCGCAACCGCCGAAGCCGCGTTCCGCTTGGCCATCCGGTACCTGTCAGCTGCCTCCGGAGTCCCGCAGGCCAAAACGGCCCGATAGGACTCCTTCTTCAGCTTGACGGCATCCCTTACCGCCGGTGTCCACCAGCGGGTTCGGGGATTGCCGCCACGACAGGCACCAACGACCTTACGGCCACAGCTCCGGTCGGCTGCCTCAACAATGGAGGTGCGGAACATGGTCCACTCAGACTCAATGTCCCCCGCCTCCCCCGGGACGTGGGAAAAGCTCTGCCGGAGGTGGGAGTTGAAGCTCTTCCTGACAGGAGATTCTGCCAGACGTTCCCAGCAGACCCTCACAGAGCGTTTGGGTCTGCCAGGTCGGACCGGCATCTTCCCCCACCATCGGAGCCAACCCACCACCAGGTGGTGATCAGTTGACAGCTTCGCCCCTCTCTTCACCCATGCAGCCGCAAATCCGATGACACGATCATCGAACTGCGGCCTAGGGTGTCCTGGTGCCAAGTGCACACATGGACACCCTTATGTTTGAACATGGTGTTCATTATTGAAAATCCGTGTCGAGCACAGAAGTTCAACAATAGAACACCGCTCGGGTTCAGATCAGGGGGGCCGTTCCTCCCAATCACGCCCTTCCAGGTCTCACTGTCATTGCCCACGTGAGCATTGAAGTCACCCAGTAGAACGATGGAGTCCCCAGAAGGAGCGCTCTCCAGCACTTCCTCCAGGGACCCCAAGAAGGGTGGGTACTCTGAGCTGCCGTTTGGTGCATAGACACAAACAACAGTCAGGACCCGTCCCCCCACCCGAAGGCGGAGGGAGGCTACCCTCTCGTTCACCGGGGTGAACCCCAATGTGCAGGCCCCCAGCCGGGGGGCAATAAGTATACCCACACCTGCTCGACGCCTCTCACCGTGGGCAACTCCAGAGTGGAAGAGAGGACTCTCTGGACAGCCCCTCTCGAGAGGGCTTGTACCGGAACCCAAACTGTGCTTGGAGGCTAGTCCGACTATATCTAGTCGGAATCTTTCTGCCTCGCACACCAGCTCGGGCTCCTTTCCAGCCAGAGAGGTGACATTCCATGTCCCAAGAGCCAGCTTCTGCAGCCGGGGATCAGACCGCCAAGGTCCCTGCCTTTGCCTGCCGCCCAGCTCACCCGACCCCTTCGGCCCCCCCCAGAGGTGGTGAGCCCATGGGAATGAACAAAATGATATAATTTTTTTTTTTAGCTTTTTCCACATCAAGCCAACTAGGCCTGATAATAGTAACCATCGGCCTTAACCAACCCCAGTTAGCCTTTCTGCACATCTGCACACACACTTTTTTCAAAGCTATACTCTTCCTATGCTCCGGGTCCATTATTCACAGCCTTAATGACGAGCAAGAAATCCGGAAAATAGGGGTACCTCCAGAAGTCCCATATTGAGGTCTTGCTGGAGAAAGAGAGCAATAATGGAAAGTTTGATCAGAATCTAGTCTTCTTATTTTTGTGTCTAGTCTTGTCTTTGCCAAAATAATCCCCCTCTCTACTGTTTAATGCATGCCGTCATGTTGGGACAGATGACGTCATGACGTTGACACCCACCTACTATTGAGTAGTAGCCAGATCGCTTGCCTATGGATGGAAAACATTTTTTCATGAGGTGACTTTATTAATGGGAGATCCCTCGCCACTTAGCGCTTCATCTTTCGCAAATGTGTTATTTCGCGAGTTTAAAAGTGACGGGAGAGCGGCTATTAGTATGTTCACAAACACGTGGACAACGGCTACGTGCTCACTGTCGTTTATTTTACATCACACACACACTCACCGTTTTTCCGACCAACACACTGTTTTACGGCAGTCACGTCACACTCTTGTACGTAAAGTCACATACCACATTCACGCACCCCCTTCGCAGAATGCCAACCCATGACAACAAGTTAGTGCAATATAACGTAACAGACTGGAACATAGTCAACCGTGTAGACTACCAGTTTACCTGCATAGCCCTGTGGATTATTGTGCCATGTGACGAGCTATGCTCTGTTCTAGCACGGGTGTTGTGAAGCCATAGTCAGTTCAGGTAAGAGGGCCTCTGGTGAACCCGGACAGGGCGGGGCCCCGGTTCCAGACCGGTATCCTGTGCCTCAACCTCTGGTGGGTGCCCTACTGGATTATCCGGCTGCATGGCTGCGAGGCCCCAATCCCAGTCTGCCCAGTCCTAGTCCTGGGCCGACGTGTGACTCATCTATGGCGGTTAGCATGCCACCGGGAGCCATCAACCAGATGGAAGGTAGCCGGCCCCAACTGTGCAGTGATCTGCTGTGGTGAGGACCAGAAAGAGAGCAGCTTGTGGGACCGGTTGGGCCGACGGATGCGGACCCAGTCCGACACTTCACGTGCGGGCCGTCCCACCCTGCGCACCCTGTCGTAGCGCCGCTTTATGCGTTGCTGGTTCCCTGTCGCGGGTCTCTGGGAGAGGGATTTGCTGTCAGCGTGTCTTCCCTGGGAGGTCGTAGTCGATCCAGGGGAAGCTGGAGTATCAGGAAGGCTGGCGAGGTGTGGTGTGTGTGGTGTTGCCCTGTAGTGCAGTAGGGTGTTCTCTAAGGCCGCTGTGAATGAGAGGCCATCAGCCAGGTGCGCTCTCAAACTGTTCTTGAGGGTCTGGTTGAACCTTTCCACCCCCCATTGGCTTGCGAGTGATACAGGGCCGTTCTGAGATGTTTGATCCCTCTCTCCTACACGAAGGAAGCAAAGTCAGATGAGATGAACTGGGGGCCGTTATCCGTGGTGATGGTGTCAGGCACACCCCAGCGGGCAAACAGGGAGGAGAGGAAGTCGGCAACCGCCTGCTCAGTCGGGGTGAGGGACCTTGAAGCAAACGCCGCAGGACGTTCAATCCCCCCGTGGAGCTGGGACAGGACAGCACCCACCGCAGTGTTGGACGCGTCGCAGGTCACAATTGCGGGGCTCTGGAGATAAAAATGGGCGAGCACTGGAAGAGAGGTGAGCTGGGCTGTCAGCCGCCGGACTCCAGCAGAGCAGGCAGGAGTCCAAGACCACAAGGCATTTTGTTTAAAGAGGGCATGCAGCGGCGCTGTAGTTTTAGAGTAGTGGGGAAGGAAACGCAGGTAGAATTCAAGATTCAAGAATGTCTATTCGCCATGTTTGAGCGTGCCAAACAAGGAATTTGTCTTCGGTACATCACTGCCTCTGTTCAACATTTAGGTGACTTACAACACTCAGGATACTATGTGTGAAAAATGACGAATATTCTCAAACATTCCCTGATCTTAAACTCCCAGGAGGGCAAGGAAAAACTCCAACTAGGGGAAATGAGAAACCTTGAGAAGAGACCACAGATGGGAGGACCCCTTTTCCAGGATGACCAGGCTGCAATGGATGCAGAGAGGACACATAGTACAAATAATGGTAGACAATTCAAAAAAGAAGTGGAGAGCAGGATGTTATTGCACAGCAATGACTGAGACTCTAAGAGTGGTGTGAGTTCATCAGAGCGACAGCCTGGGGGAAGAAGCTGTCTCTGTGTCTGCTGGTTTTGGCGTACAGAGCTCTATAACGCCGTCCGGAGGGGAATAGTTCGAACAGACTACAACCTGGGTGAGAAGGGTTCTGTAGAGATGTTACTTGCACGTTTCCTGGTCCTGGACAAGTACAAGTTCTGGATAGATGGGAGGTTGATTCCAATTATCTTTTCTGCAGTCCTGATTGTCCGTTGCAGTCTGTGTTTGTCTTGTTTGGGGGCCGATCCAAACCAGACAGTGATGGAGGTGCAGAGGACAGACTGGATCATGGCAGTGTAGAAGGTCTTCAGCAGCTCCTGTGGCAGGTTGAACTTCTTGAGCTATCACAGAAAGTACAACCTCTGCTGGGCCTTCTTCCGGACAGAGTCTATGTGGCTGGTCCATTTCAGGTCCCGAGAGATTGTGGTTCCCAGGAACTTGAAGGTATCTGTGGAGAGAACAGTATTACTGCGGATAGTGAGGGGTGAAAGTGGTGAAGGGTCTCGCCTGAAGTCCACTGTCATCTCCATGGTCTTGAGCGGGTTCAGCTCCAGGTTGTTTTTGGCTGCACCAGTGTACCGAATGCAGTAATTCCCATGAACGAGGACAGTTGTACCGGGCTGGGCTCAGGCAGGCGCAGGATGGCATCAACATTGGAGTGCAGCGGGCTAAGACCGTCAGCGGTCAGACGGAAGCCCACGAACTCGATGGCGGATGCAGAAAAGGTGCATTCCTCAGCATTCACCATGAGGTTATAGCGGGAGAGAACATCCAGCACCTTGGAGAGGCGGTCGTCGTGTAGGGCTGACGACACTCCATGAACCACGATGTCATCCAGGTACACGACCACGCCAGGGATGCCAGCAAAGATTGTGGCCATGATCTTCTGGAAAGAGCTGGGGGCGGAGCTAAGTCTGAAAGGCATGCACGTGTACCTGAAGACCCCCATGTGAGTGACAAGCGGTGAGGTTGCGGCTCTCTGGGTGCAGGGGAACCTGGAGGTAGCCCTGGTGGAGATCAAGCTTAGAGAAGACTGCTGAGCTGTGAAACTTGGCTGAGAGCTCTTCTGCTGTGGGCAGTGGGTACTTATCCGGAATCACAGCCTTGTTCACCTGCCTGAGATCGTTGCAGGGGCGTAGGCCTCCTGTCTTCTTCTGCACCACGACCAGGTTGGAGATCCATGGTGATGCGTCCACCCGCTCAATGATGCCTGCGTCCAAGAGTTTTTGCAACTCGGCCGTGACCCCGTCACGCAGGGCGAGTGCAGCAAACGTAGAGGCTGGATGACTAGAGTCACAGCAGGATCCAGGAGCGGCTGGTGGTCAAAGGCAGTGAGGCAGCTCAGACCAGCAAACAGTGAAGGCCAGCGTTGCAACAAGGGCGCAGTCACCGTCAGTATGGTGTCGCCCAAACCGAGGGCACAAAATAGGTCGAACCCAAGGAGGTTGGTCCCATGGCGAGATACCTGAAAAGTGAATGCAGTGAGAGTCCTGGAGCCATAGCGCACCGCAAAGTTGGCAAGACCAACCATGCCAATCTTAACCTGCCCATAGCCGTACAGGTCCTCCGCGCCTGGCTCAATCGTCAGTCCGGGAAAGAGCTGACGGACCGTGGACACGTTCAAAAGAGACCTGGAGGCCGCAGTGTCCAGCAGCAGTGGCAGGCACACACCATCCAGCTCCACTGTGCACCACTGAAACGGCTTTGCACTGGAATCCACAGAGTGGATGGTGGTGTGGCTAGAGGTAGTGGATGAGCGAGACCTGGGGCTGGCAGGAGCGGGTGCAGAGTGGCACACTCTGGAGTAGTGGTTTAATCTACCACATCGCTGGTACCTCTGTCCCACGGCCGGACAGGCAGGCATGCGTAGGGTGTGACAAAGAGCCGCAATTCCCACAGTGCTGATGTGGTGTGGCGCCCTGTCGCCCCGCGACGTTAACCTCGAGCTCGTCGGACGTAGCCTCGGAGAGCGGGGCCGTTAAAGCCACCAGCTCAGTGGCCTAGTGGCAGAGTGTCTGCCCTGAGACTGGAAGGTTGTGGGTTCAAATCCCGACCGGGTCATACCAAAGACTATAAAAATGGGACCCATTTCCTCCCTGCTTGGCACTCAGCATGAAGGGATGGAATTGGGGGGTTAGATCACCAAATGATTCCCGAGCACGGCACCGCTGCTGCTCACTGCGCCCCTCTTCCCCAGGGGATGGATCAAAATCACACGGGGATGGGTTAAATGCAGAGGACAAATTTCACCACACCCAGATGTGTGTGTGACGATCATTGGGACTTTAACTTTAACCATCTGAGCCAGCGGAGTGGGGTGGGAGGGGCTCTGGCCGGGACGCGAGCATGGCAGCCGATTCGAGCTTGAAGGCCATGTCCACCGCCTTAGATAGCGTTGTAGCGTCCTGTGACATAAACAGCTTCTCACACAGCCTCGTGTTGGTCGTATGCTCCGCCAGCTGATCCCGAATCATCTCCTCTTCCAATACGGCGAATTTACACAGGCTGGTCAACCCACGGAGATCGGCGACGTAATGGTGGACCCACTCACCGGGCCGCTGCTGGCTGACGATCCGCCGTACCATGGCGCTCTGTGGGGCCACGAAATGTGCGGAGAGCAAGGCAACACAGTTGGCATACTTCGTCGCTGGAGAGAAAATCCGTTGTCCCTTGGTGCCCAAGCAGTGAAAATAGCATCGCCCTTAGCCTTGCATCGCTAGCGTCGTGTCGCCCGACGGCCGCAATAAAAGTCTGAAAAGACTCATGCTAGTGGGACCATGGGACTGGTGGCTCTCCGGAAAAAGCAAGAAACGGTGGAAGAGGTGATAAAGGAAGCTCCATCCTCGTCGCCAATGTTATGTTCACAAACACGCGGACAACGGCTACGCGCTCACTGTCATTTATTTTTCATCACACACTCACTCAACGTTTTTCCGACCAACAAACTGTTATACGGCAGTCACGTCACACTCTTGTATGGAAAGTTACATACTACAACGGCGTTTAAATACGTGCTGACTGCAGGGTGTGCCTCTGAGCAATGTGCGTCACTGTGGGCAAGCGCGGGAAGTGCGGCAGCCAGCCTGTCACGAACGAGGCAGGACCACCATGTCTAACACGGACTGTTTGTTTAGGGAATGCGAAAAGAGGAAAAAGGAGGCTCGAACACCAGCAGAGGAGGTGCAAGAGGCGACTGACGAGCCGCTCAGTGAGCTCGGGTCATGGCGGAATTTTGTTATAGAGCGGCTCAGGCAAACACGAATCAGGTGGTAGGTGTGCGTGTGTCAAGGCAGACAACGAGCAGGCGTACCACTACACAGCATATCAGACAAACGGGAATCAGTTGGCAGGCGTACGTATGTCAAACAGACGATCAGCACTGTTCTGTATTGGCGACGGGCAAGGTCTAGCAGGGTGAGAGCGGTGACATGACACAGCCGCGCACGAGGGAAAAATGCACTGCCGTGGTGAAAGAGTCAGGACAGCGACCATTAGCGGGGTGTGCATCTGAGTAATGTGATTCACTAAGGACAAGCGCGGGGTGGGTGGCTGGCTCCCTTGCACGTAGGAAAAAAGCACTGCCATCCAGGTGTTGGGACAGCGGCAATGAGCCCTAATAGAGCGTTAACTCGAAGATAGAAGAAGCACCAACCGGTACAGAAGCAGGTACAATACACGTACAGAACAGTGTGGGAATGGTTATTAAGGGAATGGGAAAGGTTTATGTAGCGTAAAAGTATTGGGGATTGTTTAAAAAAACTTCAGTATTGTGTAATGGACCACAATGCAATAGCAAATTCATGCACAACCGTGACTTTGGTTTCGCTATGCATGATGTTAGTCTCATATAGTATTTTTGAAAGTGGACACGTTGCACTGCTTTGCAAGATAAACTCTTCTAATTGACTTGCAATACATCCACGCACTCTAGTGGCCAACAAAATACACCATGTGTTGGAAATGTCAATACAATGGTGTTTAAATTTCTAAATCATACATATACAGTAATCCCTCTCTACATCGCGGTTCGTTTATCACGATCTCACTGCATCGCAGATTTTTTTTCCAAATTAAAAAACAATGTAAAAGTCAAAATAAAACTTCTAAATTGAGGAATTATGGCACAAAACTTGCCCACCCGCCAGCAGAAGGCAATGAGTGCCCACACAATTGCAGTGCGTACACTTATTCCTTTTTATAAATTTTTTTATAATAATAAGAGTTCTAAAAACATATTTACAGTGTTGTACCTTGTTATAGAAAAATTGTTATAATAATAAAGGAGTTCTAAAAACATATTTACAGTATGTATACTGGTACCTTGTTACAAAAAATTTATAATCATAAAAGTTGTTCTAAAAACATATTTACAGTATGTGTTAAGAATTCTCCATGTTATTTACGTATGTTATTCAGCCGTGCTTTGATTTGAGGTCATTTATTTTGAAGGCTATTTTCAGGTGATACCACTTCCTGTTTTACGTTCGTGTACATATGTCGGTTACAGTGGTACAGGAGTCATTAACGATGTAAGTGGGTCTCCTAACAAGAGAAATGAACGATCACATGTGTCTAACCTTTAGGACAGTGTAGTATTGCTCCTGAAGTGAATTTTGAACTTTATGCGTATCTATGTTGCATTAGATGATCCACTAGTAGCAGTAAGACTATCAAACTATTTTTGCTGTACAGAGAAGCTTTAGTTTCAGTAATGTATAGGTACTTAGAAGATAGAAGGGCCAGTTGTCCGTGACCAAGGAGAGCTGAAGGAATGACCTTTTAGGGGAAACAAGCAGACTGAGACTCAAACTGCAGCTGTTACCCAAAGCCGTGACAGCTTCTTGTCAGGTATAAAAGCTACGGGCCGGACAGGGGGGAAAAAAAAGGGCTAAAGCTGGGGTTCTACTACGGCAGCTGCGGCTGCTGTGGGCTTTTTCTAACATCCATGCTTTGGGCCATTCAACTTTTGGAAAGACTTCACTCTGACATCAGTTGAATAAAATCTTTTCCCAATCAGCCGTGTGCCCCTGAAGTGTTCATTGCCTGGAAACAGCCACAGACCAGCGGAGACCAGCGAAGAAACAAAGACCATTCACCACACTTCAAATGTTCGTTTACATTCCTTTAGAGGTCCGTTTTCGCGTGTTAGCACGATCGCGAATTAGCAACTTTCCGCTAACGCGTTAGCCTGCCCAGTACTTCTCGTTAACATGTTACACACACATGCGTATAATATTAAATAAAATATGCACTTTAATGGTTTCATACACATTTATTAACACACAAAAAATGTACAGATAAAAAAATGCGAAAGGGTATTTCGCGGATTTCACTTATCACGGGTGGTATTTGGAACCAATTATCCGCGATAAACGAGGGATTACTGTACATTGTTTCTACTTCGCAGATTTTTGTTTTTCGCGGGTGGTTCTGTAACACATTTTCCAGAAAAAACGAGGCATCACTGTATATTAATTATTTATTCCTTGGACGTTGAATATGGCATCTCGACTCAGATTTATTTATTACACATTATGCATCGCACATGTTCGTCTCATACAGAGGGACAGTAAAATTAAGTAAAATAAAAGATTTAATGAACCTATCAATCTAACCCTTGATTAATCAACTTAGAGTTGCCGATGAGATAGTAGTAAATGATCCACAACATATTGTTTCTGCATTTAATCAGTATTTCTCCTTTGTATGCTTTAATCTAATTACTAATATCAAATTTAAGTTCATTTTGTATTCCTTTTATTTTCAGACTATAATTGCCACTGAAGTTCTTCAAGTCATTACCGAGTTGAAAGCGTGAGGTGGTCCGGAGCCTGATGGAACTGAAATAAATTATTAAATTAGCTTTCCATATTATAGGCTTTCCATTATCGGATTTGTTTTAACATTTCACTGTGGTCATATGAAATGCCTACCATTTCGAAATGTGCATGTACAGTACTCTCTCGCTATATCACAGTTCACCTTTCACGGCCTCGCTGCTTCACAGATTTTTTTCCACAGTGCATTGTGTTATGGCTTCAGATGAAAAAGACACTACAGAGCGGAGTCAGACCGCAGAGGCGCACTATATAGTACGTACTTTGTATTGATGATTGAAATTATTATTTTACTGTAGTTATGTGGATGAAAGTGTTTACTTCTCTTGGGCCTGTAAACAAATTTTGTCCTTTGGTTTCAATGTTATACCTGTATAATAATAGTAAAAAACTAGAAAATGCAATTCCTGGAGGAATTGCATGTGAAGGCGAAGACTATGAATAACTTCTTGGGGAATGCTGGCGAATGATGTTGAAACGAGTTGAATTACTTGAAAAATGTAGAAAACAGGTGAAAAACGGAATTTTGGAGAATTTTGTGGAATTTCGGTATTTTGGAGAATTTGGTGGAATTTCAAATCTGAAAATGTGGAATTTATGGTAAGTGGGAATTTGGGGAATCGGTAGGACAAAGATGAAGAGTTGGAAGTTGGAATGGGTTGAATCGGTTGAAAATGTAGAAATTAGAGTAAAAAAATAACTTTTGGAGATTTTGGTTGAATTTCAAATTTGGAATTTTTGGTAAGTGGGAAGTTGTGGAATAGGTAGGCAAAAGATGAATAGTTGAAAGTTGGAATGAGTTGAATCGGTTGAAAAATGTAGAAATTAGAGTAGAAAAACGAAATTTTTGAGAATTTGGTTGAATTTCAAATTTGGAATTTTTGGTAAGTGGGAAGTTGTGTAATAGGTAGGCAAAAGATGAACAGTTGAAAGTTGGAATGGTTGAATCGGTTGAACAATGTAGAAACTAGAGTAGAAAAACAAAATAATGGAGAATTTGGTTGAGTTTAAAATTTGGAATTTTGGTAAGTGGGAAGGTGTGGAATGGGGAGGCAAAAGATGAAGAGTTTAAATGGGTTGGAATGGGTTGAATCGGTTGAACAATGTAGAAATGAGTGTAGAAAAACGAAATTTTGGAGAATTTGGTTGAATTTCAAATTTGAAAATTTGGAATTTATGGTAGATGAGAAGTTGTGGAATAGGCAGGCAAAAGATGAACAGTTGAAAGTTGGAATGGGTTGAATCGGTTGAAAAACGTAGAAGTTAGAGTAGAAAAACGAAATTTTGGAGAATTTGGTTGAATTTCAAATTTGAAAATTTGGAATTTTTGGTAGGTAAGAAATTGCGGAATAGGCAGGCAAAATATGAACAGTTGAAAGTTGGAATGGGTTGAATCCGTTGAAAAATGTAGAAATTAGAGGTGAAAAACGAAATTTCGTGAAGTTTTGTTGAAAATTTAAACGTGAAAACGTGAAAGTTTTGAATTTGGCAATTTTGGGAATGTCGAGAATCATTCCGAATGTGGTTCGAATGTGCTGAATGATGTGAATTTAAAAGTGGAAAGACGTAAATGTGAAATGTCCAATCTGCCATTAAGAATGAATGGGGAAAAATTTGTCGTAAATTCACGAATTTTGCGAAATTGGAAAATTTTCTGAGAAAAATGGAAGCGCTTATCTCGTGAATATTTGGAATACGTCAAAAGGGGAACGAAGTGAATTGGATGAATTATGTGGAAGAAGAAGCGGGACAAAAAAGTGTGGAGAATAAAATATAATAACCAGAAAATGCAATTTCTGGAGAAATTGCGTGTGAAGGCGAAGACTTTGAATCACTTCTTGGGGAATAATGCCGAATGAAAAGATGTAAAATGTAGTTATTTAGGGCACTTAATGTTGAAATAAGGTCACTTCCGGTTTGATTTAGGTCACTTCCAGTTTGATTAGAGGCACTTCCGGTCTAGCTGAGGTCACTTCCGGTTTATTTGGGGTCATTTCCGGTTTAAAAAGGTCACTTCCGGTTTAAAAAGGTCACTTCCGGTTTGATTTGGGGTCACTTCCGGTTTACCTGAGGTCACTTCCTGTTTATCTAAGGTCACTTCCGGTTTGATTTGGGCCACTTCCGGTTCATTCTAGGTTCATTGGGAGCACTTCAGGGTCAATCCAAGATGGCCGCCACACTGGAAGTGGGGGTCAAGGGTTGAATTTTGTAAGCATAGTGGAAGTGGGGGTGAAGGGGGTGAATATGGTAAGGATGAGGTGACCAAAGTGAATAAAGTTGGAATGGGTTGAAGCGGTTGAAAAATGTAGAAATTTGAGTAGAAAAACCACATTTTGTAGAATTTGGTTGAATTTCAAAATTGAAAATTTGGAAATTTTGGTAAGTGGGAAGGTGTGGAATAGGTAGGCAAAAGATGAACAGTTGAAAGTTGGAATGGGTTGAATCGGTTGAAAAACGTAGAAGTTAGAGTAGAAAAACGAAATTTTGGAGAATTTGGTTGAATTTCAAATTTGAAATTTTGGAATTTTTGATAGGTGAGAAGTTGTGGAATAGGCAGGCAAAAGATGAACAGTTGAAAGTTGGAATGGGTTGAATCGGTTGAAAAATGTAGAAATTAGAGTAGAAAAACGAAATTGCGAAGAATTTGGTTGAATTTCAAATTTGAAAATTTGGAATTTTTTTGTAAGTGGGAAGTTGTGGAATAGGTAGGCAAAAGATGAACAGTTGGAAGTTGGAACGGGTTGAATCGGTCGAAAAATGTAGAAATTAGAGGTGAAAAACGAAATTTCGTGAAATTTTGTCGGAATTTTTAACGTGAAAACGTGAAATTTTTGAATTTGGGAATTTTGGGAATGTCGAGAATCATTCCGAATGTGGTTTGAATGTGCTGAATGAGGTGAATTTAAAAGGGGAATGACGTAAATGTGAAATGTCGAATCTGCCATTGAGAATGAATGGGGAAAAATTTGTCGTAAATTCGCGAATTTTGCGAAATCGGAAAATTTTCGGAACGACAAAAATGGAAGCCCTCATCTCGTGAATATTTGGAATACGTCAAAAGTGGAACGGAGTGAATCGGATGAATTATGTGGAAGAAGAAGCGGGACAAAAAAGTGGCGGGAATAAAATAGAAGAATAATAATAACTAGAAAATGCAATTTCTGGAGAAATTGCGTGTGAAGGCGAAGACTTTGAATCACTTCTTTGGGAATGATGCCGAATGATGTTGAAATGAGTTGAATTTCTTGAGAAATGTGGAAAATAGAAGTGTAATACTAAATTTTGGAGAATGTGGTTGAATTTCAAATTTGAATTTTGGAATTTTTGGTAAGTGGGAGGTTGTGGAATAGGTAGGCAAAAGATGAACAGTTGAAAGTTGGAACGGGTTGAAACGGTTAAAAAATGTAGAAGTTAGAGCAAATCTTGAATCCCCATAGAGAATGACTGGGAATTAAAAGAAAAAGCAATTGCGCCAAAATATTTTGAAATTTGGAACAAAAGGACAAAAAACGGCTTCAGGAGGTTCCATTTTGGGGTTAAAATGTTTAAACGGGTTTAATCGGACAAAAATTGCAAAAGTTAGCTAAAATTTAGCTATTTAGGGCACTTAATGTTGAAATAAGATCACTTCCGGTTTGATTTGGGTCACTTCCGGTCCAGCTGAGGTCACTTCCGGTTTATTTGGGGTTACTTCCGGTTTAAAAAGGTCACTTCCGGTTTAAAAAGGTCACTTCCGGTTTGATTAGGGGTCACTTCCGGTTTACCTGAGGTCACTTCCTGTTTACCTAAGGTCACTTCCGGTTCGATTTGGGGCACTTCCGGTTCATTCTAGGTTCATTGGGAGCACTTCAGGGTCAATCCAAGATGGCCGCCACACTGGAAGTGGGGGTCAAGGGTTGAATTTTGTAAGCATAGTGGAAGTGGGGGTGAAGGGGGTGAATATGGTAAGGATGAGGTGACCAAAGTGAATAAAGTTGGAATGGGTTGAATCGGTTGAAAAATGTAGAAATTAGAGTAGAAAAACCAAATTTTGTAGAATTTGGTTGAATTTCAAAATTAAAAATTTGGAAATTTTGGTAAGTGGGAAGGTGTGGAATAGGTAGGCAAAAGATGAACAGTTGAAAGTTGGAATGGGTTGAATCGGTTGAAAAACGTAGAAGTTAGAGTAGAAAAACGAAATTTTGGAGAATTTGGTTGAATTTCAAATTTGAAATTTTGGAATTTTTGATAGGTGAGAAGTTGTGGAATAGGCAGGCAAAAGATGAACAGTTGAAAGTTGGAATGGGTTGAATCGGTTGAAAAATGTAGAAATTAGAGTAGAAAAACGAAATTACGAAGAATTTGGTTGAATTTCAAATTTGAAAATTTGGAATTTTTTTGTAAGTGGGAAGTTGTGGAATAGGTAGGCAAAAGATGAACAGTTGGAAGTTGGAACGGGTTGAATCGGTCGAAAAATGTAGAAATTAGAGGCAAAAAACGAAATTTCGTGAAATTTTGTCGGAATTTTTAACGTGAAAACGTGAAATTTTTGAATTTGGGAATTTTGGGAATGTCGAGAATCATTCCGAATGTGGTTTGAATGTGCTGAATGAGGTGAATTTAAAAGGGGAATGACGTAAATGTGAAATGTCGAATCTGCCATTGAGAATGAATGGGGAAAAATTTGTCGTAAATTCGCGAATTTTGCGAAATCGGAAAATTTTCGGAAGGAGAAAAATGGAAGCCCTCATCTCGTGAATATTTGGAATACGTCAAAAGTGGAACGGAGTGAATCGGATGAATTATGTGGAAGAAGAAGCGGGACAAAAAAGTGGCGGGAATAAAATAGAAGAATAATAATAACTAGAAAATGCAATTTCTGGAGAAATTGCGTGTGAAGGCGAAGACTTTGAATCACTTCTTGGGGAATGATGGCGAATGATGTTGAAATGAGTTGAATTTCTTGAGAAATGTGGAAAATAGAAGTGTAATACTAAATTTTGGAGAATTTGGTTGAATTTCAAATTTGAAGTTTGGAATTTGTGGTAAGTGGGAGGTTGTGGAATAGGTAGGCAAAAGATGAACAGTTGAATGTTGGAACGGGTTGAATCGGTTAAAAAATGTAGACGTGAGAGCAAATGTTGAATCTCCATAGAGAATGAATGGGAATTAAAAGAAAAAGCAATTGCGCCAAAATATTTTGAAATTTGGAACAAAACGAAAATAAATAGCTTCAGGAGGTTCACTTTTGGAGTTAAAATGTTGAAATGGGTTCAATCGGACAAAAATTGCAAAAGTTAGCTAAAATTTAGCTATTTAGGGCACTTAATGTTGAAATAAGATCACTTCCGGTTTGATTTGGGTCACTTCCGGTTTGATTAGAGGCACTTCCGGTCCAGCCGAGGTCACTTCCGGTTTATTTGGGGTCACTTCCGGTTTAAAAAGGTCACTTCCGGTTTAAAAAGGTCACTTCCGGTTTGATTTGGGGTCACTTCCGGTTTACCTAAGGTCACTTCCTGTTTACCTAAGGTCACTTCCGGTTCAATTTGGGGCACTTCCGGTTCATTCTAGGGTCATTGGGAGCACTTCAGGGTCAATCCAAGATGGCCGCCACACTGGAAGTGGGGGTCAAGGGTTGAATTGTGTAAGCATAGTGGAAGTGGGGGTGAAGGGGGTGAATATGGTAAGGATGAGGTGACCAAAGTGAATAAAGTTGGAATGGGTTGAATCGGTTGAAAAATGTAGAAATTAGAGTAGAAAAACCAAATTTTGTAGAATTTGGTTGAATTTCAAAATTGAAAATTTGGAAATTTTGGTAAGTGGGAAGGTGTGGAATAGGTAGGCAAAAGATGAACAGTTGAAAGTTGGAATGGGTTGAATCGGTTGAAAAACGTAGAAGTTAGAGTAGAAAAACGAAATTTTGGAGAATTTGGTTGAATTTCAAATTTGAAATTTTGGAATTTTTGGTAGGTGAGAAGTTGTGGAATAGGCAGGCAAAAGATGAACAGTTGAAAATTGGAATGGGTTGAATCGGTTGAAAAATGTAGAAACTAGAGGTGAAAAACGAAATTTCGTGAAATGTTGTCGGAATTTTTAACGTGAAAACGTGAAATTTTTTAATTTGGGAATTTTGGGAATGTCGAGAATCATTCCGAATGTGGTTTGAATGTGCTGAATGAGGTGAATTTAAAAGGGGAATGACGTAAATGTGAAATGTAGAATCTGCCATTGAGAATGAATGGGGAAAAATTTGTCGTAAATTCGCGAATTTTGCAAAATCGGAAAATTTTCGGAACGAGAAAAATGGAAGCGCTCATCTCGTGAATATTTGGAATACATCAAAAGTGGAACGGAGTGAATCGGATGAATTATGTGGAAGAAGAAGCGGGACAAAAAAGTGTGGAGAATAAAATATAATAATAATAATAATAGAGAATGGTGTAGAATAACATATGTGTGAAGGCCATCGCCTTCACACAATAACTAGAAAATGCAATTTCTGGAGAAATTGCGTGTGAAGGCGAAGACTTTGAATCACTTCTTGGGGAATGCTGGCGAATTATGCTGAAACGAGTTGAATTACTTGAGAAATGTAGAAAATAGAGGTGAAAAACGGAATTTTGGAGAATTTGGTGGAATTTCAGAATTTTGGAGAATTTGGTTGAGTTTAAAATCTTAAAATGTGGCATTTATGGCAAGTGGAAATTTGGGGAATAGGTAGGAAAAAGATGAAGAGTTGAAAGTTGGAATGAGTTGAATCGGTTGAACAATGTGAAAATTAGAGTAGAAAAACACATTTTTGGAGAATTTGGTTGAATTTCAAATTTCAAAATTTGGAATTTTTTGTAAGGGGAAGTTGTGGAATAGGTAAGCAAAAGATGAAGAGTTGAAAGTTGGAATGGGTTGAATCGGTAGAGAAATGTAGAAATGAGAGTAGAAAAACGAAATTTTGGAGAATTTGGTTGAATTTCAAATTTGGGATTTTTGGTAAGTGGGAAGTTGTGTAATACGTAGGCAAAAGATGAAGAGTTGAAAGTTGGAATGGGTTGAATGGGTTGAAAAATGTACAAATTAGAGTCGAAAAACGAAATTTTGCAGAATTTGGTTGAATTTCAAATTTGGAATTTTTGGTAAGTGGAAAGTTGTGAAATAGGTAAGCAAAAGATGAAAAGTTGAAAGTTGGAATGGATTGAATCGGTTGCACAATGTAAAGATTAGAGTAGAAAAACAAAATGTTTGAGAATTTGGTTGAAATTCAAATTTTTAATTTTTAATTTTTGGTAAGTGGGAAATTGTGGAATAGGTAGGCAAAAGATGAAGAGTTGAAAGTTGGAATGGGTTGAATCGGTTGAACAATGTAGAAATTACAGTAGAAAAACGAAATTTTGGAGATTTTGGTTGAATTTCAAATTTGGAATTTTTGGTAAGTCGGAAGTTGTGGAATAGGTAGGCCAAAGATGAAGAGTTGAAAGTTGGAATGGGTTGAATCGGTTGAACAATGTAGAAATTAGAGTAGAAAAACAAAATGTTGGAGAATTTGGTTGAATTTCAAATATGGAATTTTTGGTAAGTGGGAAGTTGTGGAATAGGTAGGCAAAAGATGAAGAGTTGAAAGTTGGAATGGGTTGAATTGGTTGAACAATGTAGAAATTAGATTAGAAAAACGAAATTTTGGAGAATTTGGTTGAATTTCAAATTTGGAATTTTTGGTAAACGGGAAGTTGTGGAATAGGTAGGCAAAACATGAACAGTTGAAAGTTGGAATGAGTTGAATCGGTTAAAAAATGTAGAAATTAGAGTAGAAAAAATTTTCGAGAATTTGGTTGAATTCCAAATTTGGAATTTTTGGTAAGTCGGAAGTTGTGGAATAGGTAGGCAAAAGATGAAGAGTTGAAAGTTGGAATGGGTTGAATCGGTTGAACAATGTAGAAATTAGAGTAGAAAAACAAAATGTTGGAGAATTTGGTTGAATTTCAAATATGGAATTTTTGGTAAGTGGGAAGTTGTGGAATAGGTAGGCACAACATGAACAGTTGAAAGTTGGAATGAGTTGAATCGGTTGAAAAATGTAGAAATTAGAGTAGAAAAACAAAATTTTTGAGAATTTGGTTGAATTCCAAATTTGAAAATTTGGAATTTTTCATAAGTTGGAAGTTGTGGAATAGTTAGAAAAAGATGAACAGTTGAAAGTTGGAATGGGTTGAATCGGTTGAAAAACGTAAAAGTTAGAGTGGAAAAACGAAATTTTGGAGAATTTGGTTGAATTTCAAATTTGGAATTTTTGGTAAGTGGGAAGTTGTGGAATAGGTAGGCAAAAGATGAACAGTTGAAAGTTGGAATGAGTTGAATCGGTTGAACAATGTAGAAAAAAGTGGAATGATGTAAATGTGAAATGTCGAATCTGCCATTAAGAATGAATGGGGAAAAATTTGTCGTAAGTTCGCGAATTTTGCGAAATCGGAAAATTTTCGGAACGAGAAAAATGGAAGCGCTCATCTCGTGAATATTTGGAACACGTCAAAAGTGGAACGGAGTGAATCGGATGAACTATGTGGAAGAAGAAGCGGGACAAAAAAGTGTGGAGAATAAAATAGAATAATAATAATAACTAGAAAATGCAATTTCTGGAGAAATTGCGTGTGAAGGCGAAGACTTTGAATCACTTCTTGGGGAATGATGCCGAATGATGTTGAAATGAGTTGAATTTCTTGAGAAATGTGGAAAATAGAAGTGTAATACTAAATTTTTGAGAATATGGTTGAATTTCAAATTTGATTTTTGGAATTTTTGGTAAGTGGAAAGTTGTGGAATAGGCAGGCAAAGGATGAACAGTTGAATGTTGGAACGGGTTGAATCGGTTAAAAAATGTAGAAGTGAGAGCAAATGTTGAATCCCCATAGAGAATGAATGGGAATTAAAAGAAAAAGCAATTGCGCCAAAATATTTTGAAATTTGGAACAAAACGTAAAAAAACAGCTTCAGGAGGTTCACTTTTGGGGTTAAAATGTTGAAACGGGTTCAATCGGACAAAAAATGCAAAAGTTAGCGCCTAATGTAGCTATTTATGGCAGTTAATGTTGAAATAAGTTCACTTCCGGGTTGATTTGGGTCACTTCCGGTCCATTTGGGTCACTTCCGGTCTGATTAGAGGCACTTCCGGTCCAGCTGAGGTCACTTCCGGTTTATTTGGGGTCACTTCCGGTTTAAAAAGGTCACTTCCGGTTTAAAAAGGTCACTTCCGGTTTGATTTGGGGTCACTTCCGGTTTACCTGAGGTCACTTCCTGTTTACCTAAGGTCACTTCCGGTTTGATTTGGGCCACTTCCGGTTCATTCTAGGTTCATTGGGAGCACTTCAGGGTCAATCCAAGATGGCCGCCACACTGGAAGTGGGGGTCAAGGGTTGAATTTTGTAAGCATAGTGGAAGTGGGGGTGAAGGGGGTGAATATGGTAAGGATGAGGTGACCAAAGTGAATAAAGTTGGAATGGGTTGAATCGGTTGAAAAATGTAGAAATTAGAGTAGAAAAACCAAATTTTGTAGAATTTGGTTGTATTTCAAAATTGAAAATTTGGAAATTTTGGTAAGTGGGAAGGTGTGGAATAGGTAGGCAAAAGATGAACAGTTGAAAGTTGGAATGGGTTGAATCGGTTGAAAAATGTAGAAATTAGAGTAGAAAAACGAAATTACGAAAAATTTGGTTGAATTTCAAATTTGAAAATTTGGAATTTTTTTGTAAGTGGGAAGTTGTGGAATAGGTAGGCAAAAGATGAACAGTTGGAAGTTGGAACGGGTTGAATCGGTCGAAAAATGTAGAAATTAGAGGTGAAAAACGAAATTTCGTGAAATTTTGTCGGAATTTTTAATGTGAAAACGTGAAATTTTTGAATTTGGGAATTTTGGGAATGTCGAGAATCATTCCGAATGTGGTTTGAATGTGCTGAATGAGGTGAATTTAAAAGGGGAATGACGTAAATGTGAAATGTCGAATCTGCCATTGAGAATGAATGGGGAAAAATTTGTCGTAAATTCGCGAATTTTGCGAAATCGGAAAATTTTCGGAACGAGAAAAATGGAAGCGCTCATCTCGTGAATATTTGGAATACATCAAAAGTGGAACGGAGTGAATCGGATGAACTATGTGGAAGAAGAAGCGGGACAAAAAAGTGTGGAGAATAAAATAGAAGAATAATAATAATAACTAGAATTTGCAATTCCTGAAGAAATTGCGTGTGAAGGTGAAGAGGTTGAATAAATACTTGGGGAATGTTGCAGAATGATGTTGAAAAGAGTTGAATCGGTTGAAAAATGTAGAAATTACAAGGGAAAAAGGAAATTCGGGAAAATTGGGTGTGAATTTCAAAATTGAAAATTTGGAATTTTGGGTAAGTGGGAAGTTGTGGAATAGGTAGGAAAATGATGAACAGTTGAAAGGTGGAATGGGTTGAATAAGTTGAAAATGTAGAAATTAGAGTAGAAAAACAAAATTGTAGAGAATTTTTGGTAAGTGGGAAGTTGTGGAATAGGAAGGCAAAAGAGGAACAGTTGAAAGTTGGAACGAGTTGAATCGGTTAAAAAATGTAGAAGTTAGAGCAAATCTTGAATCCTAATAGAGAATGAATGGGAATTAAAAGAAAAAAAAATTGCACCAAAAGTTTCTGAAATTTGGAACAAAAGGAAAGAAACGGCTTCAGGAGGTTCACTTTTGGGGTTAAAATGTTGAAATGGGTTTAATCGGGCAAAATTTGCAAAAGTTAGCGCAAATGTAGGTATTTAGGGCACTTAATGTTGAAATATGGTCATTTCCGGTTTGATTTGGGTCACTTCCGGTTTGATTAGAGGCACTTCCGGTCCAGCTGAGGTCACTTCCGGTTTATTTGGGGTCACTTCCGGTTGAAAAAGGTCACTTCCGGTTGAAAAAGGTCACTTCCGGTTTGATTTGGGGTCACTTCCGGTTTACCTGAGGTCACTTCCGGTTCATTTGGGGTCACTTCCGGTTTGATTTGGGTCACTTCCGGTCTCTTTAGGTCACTTCCGGTTTGATTAGAGGCACTTCCGGTCTATTTAGGTCACTTCCGGTTTGATTAGAGGCACTTCCGGTCTAGCTGAGGTCACTTCCGGTTTATTTGGGGTCACTTCCGGTTTAAAAAGGTCACTTCCGGTTTGATTTGGGGTCACTTCCGGTTTGATTTGGGGTCACTTCCGGTTTACCTGAGGTCACTTCCGGTTCATTTGGGGTCAATTCCGGTTTGATTTGGGGCACTTCCAGTTCATTCCGGGTTCATTGGGGCACTTCAGGGTCAATCCAAGATGGCCGCCACTCTGGAAGTGGGGGTCAAGGGTTGAATTGTGGAAGTGGGGGTGAAGGGGGTGAATATGGTAAGCATAAGGTGAACAAAGTGAATAAAGTTGGAATGGGTTGAATCGGTTGAAAAATGTAGAAATTAGAAGGGAAAAACTAAATTTTGGGATAATTTGGTGTGAATTTCAAAATTGAAAATTTGGAAATTTTGCTAAGTGGGAAGGTGTGGAATAGGTAGGCAAAAGATGAACAGTTGAAAGTTGGAACGAGTTGAATCGGTGGAAAAATGTAGAAACTAGAAGTGAAAAACTAAATTTTGTGAAATTTTGCAAAATTTTGTGCAAATTTTAAAAGTGAAAACGTGAAATTTTTGAATTTGGCAAGTTTGGGAATGTCCCCAATGTGATTTGAATGTGTTGAAATAAGTGAATTTCAAACTGGAACAACAAAAATGTGAAATGTTGAATCTGCCATTAAGAATGAATGGGGAAAAAAATGCCACAAAATCGTGAATTTTGCGAAAACGGAAAATTTTTCGAACAAAAAAAATGTAAGCAGCCGTGTCATGAATATTTGGAATAAGTGAAAAGTGGAACGGAGTGAATCGGTTGAAGTATGTGGAAGGAGTTAAGCGTCAAAAAAGTGAGCGGAATAAGTAGAATAATAATAATAATAATAATAATAATAATAAAGGACAGCAATAACAATAGTGTGAAGGTCTTCACCTTCACACTAACTAGAATTTGCAATTCCTGAAGAAATTGCGTGTGAAGGTGAAGAGGTTGAATAAATACTTGGGGAATGCTGCAGAATGATGTTGAAAAGAGTTGAATCGGTTGAAAAATGTAGAAATTACAAGGGAAAAAGGAAATTTGGGAAAATTCGGTGTGAATTTCAAAATTGAAAATTTGGAATTTTGGGTAAGTGGGAAGTTGTGGAATAGGTAGGAAAATGATGAACAGTTGAAAGGTCGAATGGGTTGAATAAGTTGAAAATGTAGAAATTATATTAGAAAAACAAAATTGTAGAGAATTTTTGGTAAGTGTGAAGTTGTGGAATAGGAAGGCAAAAGAGGAACAGTTGAAAGTTGGAACGAGTTGAATCGGTTAAATAATGTAGAAGTTAGAGCAAATCTTGAATCCTAATAGAGAATGAATGGGAATTAAAAGAAAAAAAATTGCGCCAAGATTTTTTGAAATTTGGAACAAAAGGAAAAAAAACGGCTTCAGGAAGTTCACTTTTGGGGTTAAAATGTTGAAATGGGTTTAATCGGGCAAAATTTGCAAAAGTTAGCGCAAATGTAGGTATTTAGGGCACTTAATGTTGAAATATGGTCACTTCCGGTTTGATTTGGTCACTTCCGGTCTATTTGGGTCACTTCCGGTTTGATTAGAGGCACTTCCGGTCTAGCTGAGGTCACTTCCGGTTTATTTGGGGTCACTTCCGGTTTAAAAAGGTCACTTCCGGTTTGATTTGGGGTCACTTCCGGTTTGATTTGGGGTCACTTCCGGTTTACCTGAGGTCACTTCCGGTTCATTTGGGGTCAATTCCGGTTTGATTTGGGGCACTTCCAGTTCATTCCGGGTTCATTGGGGCACTTCAGGGTCAATCCAAGATGGCCGCCACTCTGGAAGTGGGGGTCAAGGGTTGAATTGTGGAAGTGGGGGTGAAGGGGGTGAATATGGTAAGCATAAGGTGAACAAAGTGAATAAAGTTGGAATGGGTTGAATCGGTTGAAAAATGTAGAAATTAGAAGGGAAAAACTAAATTTTGGGAAAATTTGGTGTGAATTTCAAAATTGAAAATTTGGAAATTTTGCTAAGTGGGAAGGTGTGGAATAGGTAGGCAAAAGATGAACAGTTGAAAGTTGGAACGAGTTGAATCGGTGGAAAAATGTAGAAACTAGAAGTGAAAAACTAAATTTTGTGAAATTTTGCAAAATTTTGTGCAAATTTTAAAAGTGAAAACGTGAAATTTTTGAATTTGGCAAGTTTGGGAATGTCCCCAATGTGATTTGAATGTGTTGAAATAAGTGAATTTCAAACTGGAACAACAAAAATGTGAAATGTTGAATCTGCCATTAAGAATGAATGGGGAAAAAAATGCCACAAAATCGTGAATTTTGTGAAAACGGAAAATTTTTCGAACAAAAAAAATGTAAGCAGCCGTGTCATGAATATTTGGAATAAGTGAAAAGTGGAACGGAGTGAATCGGTTGAAGTATGTGGAAGGAGTTAAGCGTCAAAAAAGTGAGCGGAATAAGTAGAATAATAATAATAATAATAATAATAATAAAGGACAGCAATAACAATAGTGTGAAGGTCTTCACCTTCACACTAATAATAAAGGACAGCAATAACAATAGTGTGAAGGTCTTCACCTTCACACTAATAAAGGACAGCAATAACAATAGTGTGAAGGTCTTCACCTTCACACTAATAATAATAGAGAATGGTGTAGAATAACATATGTGTGAAGGCCATCGCCTTCACACAACTAGAAAATGCAATTTCTGGAGAAATTGCGTGTGAAGGCGAAGACTTTGAATCACTTCTTGGGGAATGATGCCGAATGATGTTGAAATGAGTTGAATTTCTTGAGAAAATAGAAGTGTAATACTAAATTTTGGAGAATTTGGTTGAATTTCAAATTTGAAAGTTTGGAATTTTTGGTAAGTGGAAAGTTGTGGAATAGGTAGAAAAATGATGAACAGTTGAAAGTTGGAATGGCTAGAATCGGTTGAAAAATGTAGAAATTAGAGTAGAAAGACGAAATTTAGAAAAATTTGGTTGAATTTCAAATTTGGAATTTTTGGCAAATGGGAAGTTGTGGAATAGGTTGGCAAAAGATGAACAGTTGAAAGTTGGAATGAGTTGAATAAGTTGAAAAATGTAGAAATTAGAGTAGAAAAACGAAAATTTGGAGAATTTGGTTGAATTTCAAATTTGGAATTTTTGATCAGTGGGAAGTTGTGGAATAGGTAGGCAAAAGATGAACAGTTGAAAGTTGGAATGGGTAGAATTGGTTGAAAAATGTAGAAATTAGAGTAGAAAAAACGAAATTTTGAAAAATTTGGTTGAATTTCAAATTTGGAATTTTTGGTAAACGGGAAGTTGTGGAATAGGTAGGCAAAAGATGAACAGTTGAAAGTTGGAATGGGTTGAATCGGTTGAACAATGTAGAAATTAGAGTAGAAAAATGAAATTTTGGGTAATTTGGTTGAATTTCAAATTTGGAATTTTTGGTAGGTGGGACGTTGTGCAATAGGTAGGCAAAAGATGAACAGTTGAAAGTTGGAATGGGTAGAATCGGTTGAAAAATGTAGAAATTAGAGTAGAAAAACGAAATTTAGAAAAATTTGGTTGAATTTCAAATTTGGAATTTTTGGCAAATGGGAAGTTGTGGAATAGGTTGGCAAAAGATGAACAGTTGAAAGTTGGAATGAGTTGAATCGGTTGAAAAATGTAGAAGTTAGAGTAGAAAAACGAAATTTTGGAGAATTTGGTTGAATTTCAAATTTAAAAATTTGGAGTTTTTGGTAGGTGAGAAGTTGTGGAATAGGCAGGCAAAAGATGAACAGTTGAAAGTTGGAATGGGTTGAATCGGTTGAAAAACGTAGAAGTTAGAGTAAAAAAACAAAATTTTGTAGAATTTGGTTGAATTTCAAATTTGAAAATTTTGAATATTTGGTATGTGAGAAGTTGTGGAATAGGCAGGCAAAAGATGAACAGTTGAAAGTTGGAATGGGTTGAATCGGTTGAAAAATGTAGAAATTAGAGTAGAAAAATGAAATTACGAAGAATTTGGTTGAATTTCAAATTTGAAAATTTGGAATTTTTTTGTAAGTGGGAAGTTGTGGAATAGGTAGGCAAAAGATGAACAGTTGGAAGTTGGAATGGGTTGAATCGGTCGAAAAATGTAGAAATTAGAGGTGAAAAACGAAATTTCGTGAAATTTTGTCGGAATTTTTAACGTGAAAACGTGAAATTTTTGAATTTGGGAATTTTGGGAATGTCGAGAATCATTCCGAATGTGGTTTGAATGTGCTGAATGAGGTGAATTTAAAAGGGGAATGACGTAAATGTGAAATGTCGAATCTGCCATTGAGAATGAATGGGGAAAAATTTGTCGTAAATTCGCGAATTTTGCGAAATCGGAAAATTTTCGGAACGAGAAAAATGGAAGCGCTCATCTCGTGAATATTTGGAATACGTCAAAAGTGGAACGGAGTGAATCGGATGAATTATGTGGAAGAAGAAGCGGGACAAAAAAGTGTGGAGAATAAAATATAATAACTAGAAAATGCAATTTCTGGAGAAATTGCGTGTGAAGGCGAAGACTTTGAATCACTTCTTTGGGAATGATGCCGAATGATGTTGAAATGAGTTGAATTTCTTGAGAAATGTGGAAAATAGAAGTGTAATACTAAATTTTGGAGAATGTGGTTGAATTTCAAATTTGAATTTTGGAATTTTTGGTAAGTGGGAGGTTGTGGAATAGGTAGGCAAAAGATGAACAGTTGAAAGTTGGAACGGGTTGAAACGGTTAAAAAATGTAGAAGTTAGAGCAAATCTTGAATCCCCATAGAGAATGACTGGGAATTAAAAGAAAAAGCAATTGCGCCAAAATATTTTGAAATTTGGAACAAAAGGACAAAAAACGGCTTCAGGAGGTTCCATTTTGGGGTTAAAATGTTTAAACGGGTTTAATCGGACAAAAATTGCAAAAGTTAGCTAAAATTTAGCTATTTAGGGCACTTAATGTTGAAATAAGATCACTTCCGGTTTGATTTGGGTCACTTCCGGTTTGATTAGAGGCACTTCCGGTCCAGCTGAGGTCACTTCCGGTTTATTTGGGGTTACTTCCGGTTTAAAAAGGTCACTTCCGGTTTAAAAAGGTCACTTCCGGTTTGATTAGGGGTCACTTCCGGTTTACCTGAGGTCACTTCCTGTTTACCTAAGGTCACTTCCGGTTCGATTTGGGGCACTTCCGGTTCATTCTAGGTTCATTGGGAGCACTTCAGGGTCAATCCAAGATGGCCGCCACACTGGAAGTGGGGGTCAAGGGTTGAATTTTGTAAGCATAGTGGAAGTGGGGGTGAAGGGGGTGAATATGGTAAGGATGAGGTGACCAAAGTGAATAAAGTTGGAATGGGTTGAATCGGTTGAAAAATGTAGAAATTAGAGTAGAAAAACCAAATTTTGTAGAATTTGGTTGAATTTCAAAATTGAAAATTTGGAAATTTTGGTAAGTGGGAAGGTGTGGAATAGGTAGGCAAAAGATGAACAGTTGAAAGTTGGAATGGGTTGAATCGGTTGAAAAACGTAGAAGTTAGAGTAGAAAAACGAAATTTTGGAGAATTTGGTTGAATTTCAAATTTGAAATTTTGGAATTTTTGATAGGTGAGAAGTTGTGGAATAGGCAGGCAAAAGATGAACAGTTGAAAGTTGGAATGGGTTGAATCGGTTGAACAATGTAGAAATTAGAGTAGAAAAACAAAATGTTGGAGAATTTGGTTGAATTTCAAATATGGAATTTTTGGTAAGTGGGAAGTTGTGGAATAGGTAGGCAAAAGATGAAGAGTTGAAAGTTGGAATGGGTTGAATCGGTTGAACAATGTAGAAATTAGATTAGAAAAACGAAATTTTGGAGAATTTGGTTGAATTTCAAATTTGGAATTTTTGGTAAACGGGAAGTTGTGGAATAGGTAGGCAAAACATGAACAGTTGAAAGTTGGAATGAGTTGAATCGGTTAAAAAATGTAGAAATTAGAGTAGAAAAACAAAATTTTTGAGAATTTGGTTGAATTCCAAATTTGGAATTTTTGGTAAGCGGGAAATTGTGAAATAGGTAAGCAAAAGATGAAAAGTTGAAAGTTGGAATGGATTGAATCGGTTTCACAATGTAAAGATTAGAGAAGAAAAACAAAATGTTTGAGAATTTGGTTGAATTTCAAATTTTGAATTTTTGGTAAGTGGGAAGTTGTGGAATAGGTAGGCAAAAGATGAAGAGTTGAAAGTTGGAACGGGTTGAATCGGTTGAACAATGTAGAAATTAGAGTAGAAAAACGAAATTTTGGAGATTTTGGTTGAATTTCAAATTTGGAATTTTTGGTAAGTCGGAAGTTGTGGAATAGGTAGGCAAAAGATGAAGAGTTGAAAGTTGGAATGGGTTGAATCGGTTGAACAATGTAGAAATTAGAGTAGAAAAACAAAATGTTGGAGAATTTGGTTGAATTTCAAATATGGAATTTTTGGTAAGTGGGAAGTTGTGGAATAGATAGGCAAAAGATGAACAGTTGAAAGTTGGAATGAGTTGAATCGGTTGAACAATGTAGAAATTAGAGTAGAAAAACGAAATTTAGAAAGATTTGGTTGAATTTCACATTTGGAATTTTTGGTAAACGGGAAGTTGTGGAATAGGTAGGCAAAACATGAACAGTTGAAAGTTGGAATGAGTTGAATCGGTTGAAAAATGTAGAAATTAGAGTAGAAAAACAAAATTTTTGAGAATTTGGTTGAATTCCAAATTTGAAAATTTGGAATTTTTCACAAGTTGGAAGTTGTGGAATAGTTAGAAAAAGATGAACAGTTGAAAGTTGGAATGGGTTGAATCGGTTGAAAAACGTAAAAGTTAGAGTGGAAAAACGAAATTTTGGAGAATTTGGTTGAATTTCAAATTTGGAATTTTTGGTAAGTGGGAAGTTGTGGAATAGGTAGGCAAAAGATGAACAGTTGAAAGTTGGAATGAGTTGAATCGGTTGAACAATGTAGAAAAAAGTGGAATGATGTAAATGTTAAATGTCGAATCTGCCATTAAGAATGAATGGGGAAAAATTTGTCGTAAGTTCGCGAATTTTGCCAAATCGGAAAATTTTCGGAACGAGAAAAATGGAAGCGCTCATCTCGTGAATATTTGGAACACGTCAAAAGTGGAACGGAGTGAATCGGATGAACTATGTGGAAGAAGAAGCGGGACAAAAAAGTGGCGGGAATAAAATAGAAGAATAATAATAATAGAGAATGGTGTAGAATAACATATGTGTGAAGGCCATCGCCTTCACACAATAATAATAATAGAGAATGGTGTAGAATAACATATGTGTGAAGGCCATCGCCTTCACACAATAATAATAGAGAATGGTGTAGAATAACATATGTGTGAAGGCCATCGCCTTCACACAATAATAATAGAGAATGGTGTAGAATAACATATGTGTGAAGGCCATCGCCTTCACACAAATAATAATAGAGAATGGTGTAGAATAACATATGTGTGAAGGCCATCGCCTTCACACAATAATAGAGAATGGTGTAGAATAACATATGTGTGAAGGCCATCGCCTTCACACAATAATAATAATAACTAGAAAATGCAATTTCTGGAGAAATTGCGTGTGAAGGCGAAGACTTTGAATCACTTCTTGGCGAATGCTGGCGAATTATGCTGAAACGAGTTGAATTACTTGAGAAATGTAGAAAATAGAGGTGAAAAACGGAATTTTGGAGAATTTGGTGGAATTTCAGAATTTTGGAGAATTTGGTTGAGTTTAAAATCTTAAAATGTGGAATTTATGGCAAGTGGAAATTTGGGGAATAGGTAGGAAAAAGATGAAGAGTTGAAAGTTGGAATGGGTTGAATCGGTTGAAAAATGTACAAATTAGAGTCGAAAAACGAAATTTTTCCGAATTTGGTTGAATTTCAAATTTGGAATTTTTGGTAAGTGGGAAGTTGTGAAATAGGTAAGCAAAAGATGAAAAGTTGAAAGTTGGAATGGATTGAATCGGTTGCACAATGTAAAGATTAGAGTAGAAAAACAAAATGTTTGAGAATTTGGTTGAATTTCAAATTTTTAATTTTTAATTTTTGGTAAGTGGGAAGTTGTGGAATAGGTAGGCAAAAGATGAAGAGTTGAAAGTTGGAATGGGTTGAATCGGTTGAACAATGTAGAAATTACAGTAGAAAAACGAAATTTTGGAGATTTTGGTTGAATTTCAAATTTAGAATTTTTGGTAAGTCGGAAGTTGTGGAAGAGGTAGGCAAAAGATGAAGAGTTGAAAGTTGGAATGGGTTGAATCGGTTGAACAATGTAGAAATTAGAGTAGAAAAACAAAATGTTGGAGAATTTGGTTGAATTTCAAATATGGAATTTTTGGTAAGTGGGAAGTTGTGGAATAGGTAGGCAAAAGATGAAGAGTTGAAAGTTGGAATGGGTTGAATCGGTTGAACAATGTAGAAATTAGATTAGAAAAAACAAATTTTTGAGAATTTGGTTGAATTTCAAATTTGGAATTTTTGGTAAACGGGAAGTTGTGGAATAAGTAGGCAAAACATGAACAGTTGAAAGTTGGAATGAGTTAAATCGGTTAAAAAATGTCGAAATTAGAGTAGAAAAACAAAATTTTTGAGAATTTGGTTGAATTCCAAATTTGGAATTTTTTGTAAGTGGGAAGTTGTGAAATAGGTAAGCAAAAGATGAAAAGTTGAAAGTTGGAATGGATTGAATCGGTTTCACAATGTAAAGATTAGAGAAGAAAAACAAAATGTTTGAGAATTTGGTTGAATTTCAAATTTTGAATTTTTGGTAAGTGGGAAGTTGTGGAATAGGTAGGCAAAAGATGAAGAGTTGAAAGTTGGAACGGGTTGAATCGGTTGAACAATGTAGAAATTAGAGTAGAAAAAGGAAATTTTGGAGATTTTGGTTGAATTTCAAATTTGGAATTTTTGGTAAGTCGGAAGTTGTGGAATAGGTAGGCAAGAGATGAAGAGTTGAAAGTTGGAATGGGTTGAATCGGTTGAACAATGTAGAAATTAGAGTAGAAAAACGAAATTTTGGAAATTTTGGTTGAATTTCAAATTTGGAATTTTTGGTAAGTCGGAAGTTGTGGAATAGGTAGGCAAAAGATGAAGAGTTGAAAGTTGGAATGGGTTGAATCGGTTGAACAATGTAGAAATTAGAGTAGAAAAACAAAATGTTGGAGAATTTGGTTGAATTTCAAATATGGAATTTTTGGTAAGTGGGAAGTTGTGGAATAGATAGGCAAAAGATGAACAGTTGAAAGTTGGAATGAGTTGAATCGGTTGAACAATGTAGAAATTAGAGTAGAAAAACGAAATTTAGAAAGATTTGGTTGAATTTCAAATTTGGAATTTTTGGTAAACGGGAAGTTGTGGAATAGGTAGGCAAAACATGAACAGTTGAAAGTTGGAATGAGTTGAATTGGTTGAAAAATGTAGAAATTAGAGTAGAAAAACAAAATTTTGAGAATTTGGTTGAATTCCAAATTTGAAAATTTGGAATTTTTCATAAGTTGGAAGTTGTGGAATAGTTAGAAAAAGATGAACAGTTGAAAGTTGGAATGGGTTGAATCGGTTGAAAAACGTAAAAGTTAGAGTGGAAAAACGAAATTTTGGAGAATTTGGTTGAATTTCAAATTTGGAATTTTTGGTAAGTGGGAAGTTGTGGAATAGGTAGGCAAAAGATGAACAGTTGAAAGTTGGAATGAGTTGAATCGGTTGAACAATGTAGAAATTAGAGTAGAAAAACGAAATTTTGGAAATTTTGGTTGAATTTCAAATTTGGAATTTTTGGTAAGTCGGAAGTTGTGGAATAGGTAGGCAAAAGATGAAGAGTTGAAAGTTGGAATGGGTTGAATCGGTTGAACAATGTAGAAATTAGAGTAGAAAAACAAAATGTTGGAGAATTTGGTTGAATTTCAAATATGGAATTTTTGGTAAGTGGGAAGTTGTGGAATAGGTAGGCAAAAGATGAAAAGTTGAAAGTTGGAATGGGTTGAATCGGTTGAACAATGTAGAAATTAGAGTAGAAAAACAAAATGTTGGAGAATTTGGTTGAATTTCAAATATGGAATTTTTGGTAAGTGGGAAGTTGTGGAATAGGTAGGCAAAAGATGAAGAGTTGAAAGTTGGAATGGGTTGAATCGGTTGAACAATGTAGAAATTAGATTAGAAAAACGAAATTTTGGAGAATTTGGTTGAATTTCAAATTTGGAATTTTTGGTAAACGGGAAGTTGTGGAATAGGTAGGCAAAACATGAACAGTTGAAAGTTGGAATGAGTTGAATCGGTTAAAAAATGTAGAAATTAGAGTAGAAAAACAAAATTTTTGAGAATTTGGTTGAATTCCAAATTTGGAATTTTTGGTAAGTGGGAAGTTGTGAAATAGGTAAGCAAAAGATGTAAAGTTGAAAGTTGGAATGGATTGAATCGGTTTCACAATGTAAAGATTAGAGAAGAAAAACCAAATGTTTGAGAATTTGGTTGAATTTCAAATTTGGAATTTTTGGTAAGTGGGAAGTTGTGGAATAGGTAGGCAAAAGATGAAGAGTTGAAAGTTGGAACGGGTTGAATCGGTTGAACAATGTAGAAATTAGAGTAGAAAAACGAAATTTTGGAGATTTTGGTTGAATTTCAAATTTGGAATTTTTGGTAAGTCGGAAGTTGTGGAATAGGTAGGCAAAAGATGAAGAGTTGAAAGTTGGAATGGGTTGAATCGGTTGAACAATGTAGAAATTAGAGTAGAAAAACAAAATGTTGGAGAATTTGGTTGAATTTCAAATATGGAATTTTTGGTAAGTGGGAAGTTGTGGAATAGATAGGCAAAAGATGAACAGTTGAAAGTTGGAACGAGTTGAATCGGTTGAACAATGTAGAAATTAGAGTAGAAAAACGAAATTTAGAAAGATTTGGTTGAATTTCAAATTTGGAATTTTTGGTAAACGGGAAGTTGTGGAATAGGTAGGCAAAACATGAACAGTTGAAAGTTGGAATGAGTTGAATCGGTTGAAAAATGTAGAAATTAGAGTAGAAAAACAAAATTTTTGAGAATTTGGTTGAATTCCAAATTTGAAAATTTGGAATTTTTCATAAGTTGGAAGTTGTGGAATAGTTAGAAAAAGATGAACAGTTGAAAGTTGGAATGGGTTGAATCGGTTGAAAAACGTAAAAGTTAGAGTGGAAAAATGAAATTTTGGAGAATTTGGTTGAATTTCAAATTTGGAATTTTTGGTAAGTGGGAAGTTGTGGAATAGGTAGGCAAAAGATGAACAGTTGAAAGTTGGAATGAGTTGAATCGGTTGAACAATGTAGAAAAAAGTGGAATGATGTAAATGTGAAATGTCGAATCTGCCATTAAGAATGAATGGGGAAAAATTTGTCGTAAGTTCGCGAATTTTGCGAAATCGGAAAATTTTCGGAACGAGAAAAATGGAAGCGCTCATCTCGTGAATATTTGGAACGCGTGAAAAGTGGAACGGAGTGAATCGGATGAACTATGTGGAAGAAGAAGCGGGACAAAAAAGTGGCGGGAATAAAATAGAAGAATAATAATAATAACTAGAATTTGCAATTCCTGAAGAAATTGCGTGTGAAGGTGAAGAGGTTGAATAAATACTTGGGGAATGTTGCAGAATGATGTTGAAAAGAGTTGAATCGGTTGAAAAATGTAGAAATTACAAGGGAAAAAGGAAATTTGGGAAAATTGGGTGTGAATTTCAAAATTGAAAATTTGGAATTTTGGGTAAGTGGGAAGTTGTGAAATAGGTAGGAAAATGATGAACAGTTGAAAGGTGGAATGGGTTGAATAAGTTGAAAATGTAGAAATTAGAGTAGAAAAACAAAATTGTAGAGAATTTTTGGTAAGTGGGAAGTTGTGGAATAGGAAGGCAAAAGAGGAACAGTTGAAAGTTGGAACGAGTTGAATCGGTTAAAAAATGTAGAAGTTAGAGCAAATCTTGAGTCCTAATAGAGAATGAATGGGAATTAAAAGAAAAAAAAATTGCACCAAAAGTTTCTGAAATTTGGAACAAAAGGAAAAAAACGGCTTCAGCAGGTTCACTTTTGGGGTTAAAATGTTGAAATGGGTTTAATCGGGCAAAATTTGCAAAAGTTAGCGCAAATGTAGGTATTTAGGGCACTTAATGTTGAAATATGGTCATTTCCGGTTTGATTTGGGTCACTTCCGGTTTGATTAGAGGCACTTCCGGTCTAGCTGAGGTCACTTCCGGTTTATTTGGGGTCACTTCCGGTTTAAAAAGGTCACTTCCGGTTTGATTAGGGGTCACTTCCGGTTTGATTTGGGGTCACTTCCGGTTTACCTGAGGTCACTTCCGGTTCATTTGGGGTCACTTCCGGTTTGATTTGGGTCACTTCCGGTCTATTTAGGTCACTTCCGGTTTGATTAGAGGCACTTCCGGTCTATTTAGGTCACTTCCGGTTTGATTAGAGGCACTTCCGGTCTAGCTGAGGTCACTTCCGGTTTATTTGGGGTCACTTCCGGTTTAAAAAGGTCACTTCCGGTTTGATTTGGGGTCACTTCCGGTTTGATTTGGGGTCACTTCCGGTTTACCTAAGGTCACTTCCGGTTTACCTAAGGTCACTTCCGGTTTGATTTGAGATACTTCTGGTTCATTCTGGGTTCATTGGGGGCACTTCAGGGTCAATCCAAGATGGCCGCCACACTGGAAGTGGGGGTCAAGGGGGTGAATATGGTAAGCATAAGGTGAACAAAGTGAATAAAGTTGGAATGGGTTGAATCGGTTCAAAAATGTAGAAATTAGAGTAGAAAAACAAAATTGCAGAGAATTTTTGGTAAGTGGGAAGTTGTGGAATAGGAAGGCAAAAGATGAACAGTTGAAAGTTGGAACGAATTGAATCGGTTAAAAAATGTAGAAGTTAGAGCAAATGTTGAATCCTAATAGAGAATGAATGGGAATTAAAAGAAAAAAAAATTGCACCAAAATTTTTTGAAATTTGGAACAAAAGGAAAAAAAACGGCTTCAGGAGGTTCACTTTTGGGGTTAAAATGTTGAAACGGGTTTAATCGGGCAAAATTTGCAAAAGTTAGTGCAAATGTATGTATTTAGGGCACTTAATGTTGAAATATGGTCACTTCCGGTCTATTTGGGTCACTTCCGGTTTGATTAGAGGCACTTCCGGTCTACCTGAGGTCACTTCCGGTTTATTTGGGGTCACTTCCGGTTTAAAAAGGTCACTTCCGGTTTGATTTGGGGTCACTTCCGGTTTGATTTGGGGTCACTTCCGGTTTACCTGAGGTCACTTCCGGTTCATTTGGGGTCAATTCCGGTTTGATTTGGGGCACTTCCAGTTCATTCCGGGTTCATTGGGGCACTTCAGGGTCAATCCAAGATGGCCGCCACTCTGGAAGTGGGGGTCAAGGGTTGAATTGTGAAAGCATAGTGGAAGTGGGGGTGAAGGGGGTGAATATGGTAAGCATAAGTTGAACAAAGTGAATAAAGTTGGAATGGGTTGAATCGGTTGAAAAATGTAGAAATTAGAAGGGCAAAACTAAATTTTTGGAAAATTTGGTGTGAATTTCAAAATTGAAAATTTGGAAATTTTGGTAAGTGGGAAGGTGTGGAATAGGTAGGCAAAAGATGAACAGTTGAAAGTTGGAACGAGTTGAATCGGTGAAAAAATGTAGAAATTAGAAGTGAAAAATTAAATTTTGTGAAATTTTGCAAAATTTTGTGCAAATTTTAAAAGTGAAAACGTGAAATTTTTGAATTTGGCAAGTTTGGGAATGTCCCCAATGTGATTTGAATGTGTTGAATTAAGTGAATTTCAAACTGGAGCAACGTAAATGTGAAATGTTGAATCTGCCATTAAGAATGAATGGGGAAGAATTTGCCGGAATTTTGTGAATTTTGCGAAAACGGAAAAATTTTCGAACGAAAAAAATGTAAGCACCCGTGTCATGAATATTTGGAATCAGTGAAAAGTGGAATGGAGTGAATCGGTTGAAGTATGTGAAAGTAGTTAACGGACAAAAAAGTGAGCGGAATAAGTAGAATAATAATAATAATAATAATAAAGGACAGCAATAACAATAGTGTGAAGGTCTTCACCTTCACACTAATAATAATAATAATAGAGAATGGTGTAGAATAACATATGTGTGAAGGCCATCGCCTTCACACAATAATAATAATAATAGAGAATGGTGTAGAATAACATATGTGTGAAGGCCATCGCCTTCACACAATAATAATAATAGAGAATGGTGTAGAATAACATATGTGTGAAGGCCATGGCCTTCACACAATAATAATAGAGAATGGTGTAGAATAACATATGTGTGAAGGCCATCGCCTTCACACAATAATAATAGAGAATGGTGTAGAATAACATATGTGTGAAGGCCATCGCCTTCACACAATAATAATAATAATAGAGAATGGTGTAGAATAACATATGTGTGAAGGCCATCGCCACAGCGAGGATTCTGTTCCTAGACTTCTCCAGTGCGTTCAACACCATCCAGCCCCCCCTGCTCAGAGACAAACTGGACAGGATGGGAGTGGACCCATACATGGTGACCTGGATCTCCAGCTACCTCACAGACAGGCCACAGTACGTCAGACTAAAAGACACCATCTCTGACACTGTGGTCAGTAGCACTGGAGCCCCACAGGGCACAGTGCTGGCCCCTGTACTCTTCACCTTGTACACCTCAGACTTCTGTTACAACTCTGAGCTGTGTCACATACAGAAGTACGCGGATGACACAGCCATTGTCGGGTGTATCAGGGACAATAGAGAGGAGGAGTATAGGAGCCTGGTGGGGGATTTCGCCACCTGGTGCCGTGCCAACCAACTGGAGCTCAACATCTCCAAGACCAAGGAGTTGGTCATAGACTTTGGGAGGAACAGGCCTAAGCCTAGGCCCGTACTGTTGGAGGGGGCTGAGGTGGAGGCTGTGGACTCCTACAAGTACCTTGGGGTGTGGCTGGATAAAAAACTGGACTGGTCAACTCACACCAACCACCTTCACAGGAAGACACAGAGCAGGATGTACTTCCTGAGGAGACTACGTTCTTTTAACATCTGCAACAAACTCTTGGAGATGTTCTACCAGTCCGTGGTTGCCAGTGTCCTGTTTTACACCGTGGTGTGCTGGGGCAGCAGCACATCCAAGAAGGACACCTCCAGACTGGACAAACTGGTCAGGCGAGCCGGCTCTCTGATCGGCAAGAAGCTGGACTCTTTGGAGACGGTGGCAGAGGCAAGGACACTGAAAAAACTGTTGGACATTATAGGCAATGTCAGTCACCCTCTGCACTCTGTCATCACTAATCGGAGGAGCCGGATCAGTGGGAGACTGCTCCTCCCCAATTGTAGGACAAGCAGACTGAAGAACTCCTTTGTCCCCCAAGCCATCAAGCTATTCAACTCCTCACTGGGGAGGAGGTGACATGGACATGAACAGGGACATAACTGTACACATTCTTCACGTCAATATACAATGCGCAATATTATGGCAACTACTGTGTAGTGTTTTTACCTCCCTCGATTTTCTTGCCTAGTTTATCTTTTGGCCTCTTTTACATTTCATTGCTATCTCTTGCACTGTGTGTATTTCGGCATCTTCTGTATATCTTGATCTCTTGTGTTTTTCTTGTGTATCTTGTATTTTACTGCTACTGGACACAGAATTTCCCTGAAGGAGTAATCCCAAGGGATTAATAAAGTTGAGTCTAAGTCTAAGTCTAAGTCTCTAATAGAGAATGGTGTAGAATAACCATATGTGTGAAGGCCATCTCCTTCACACAATAATAATAATAATAGAGAATGGTGTAGAATAACGGCGGCTCGGTGGCGCACTGGGTAGCACGTCCGCCTCACAGTTAGGAGGGTGCGGGTTCGATTCCACCTCCGGCCCTCCCTGTGTGGAGTTTGCATGTTCTCCCCGGGCCCGCGTGGGTTTTCTCCGGGCACTCCGGTTTCCTCCCACATTCCAAAAACATGCTTGATTGAAGACTCCAAATTGTCCCTAGGTGTGAGTGTGAGTGCGATTGGTTGTCTGTCTCTGTGTGCCCTGCGATTGGCTGGCAACCACTTCAGGGTGTCCCCCGCCTACTGCCCGATGACGGCTGGGATAGGCTCCAGCACGCCCGCGACCCCCGTGGGGACTAAGCGGTTCAGAAAATGGATGGATGGATGGATGGTGTAGAATAACATATGTGTGAAGGCCATCGCCTTCACACAATAATAGAGAATGGTGTAGAATAACATATGTGTGAAGGCCATCGCCTTCACACAATAATAGAGAATGGTGTAGAATAACATATGTGTGAAGGCCATCGCCTTCACACAAATAATAATAATAATAGAGAATGGTGTAGAATAACATATGTGTGAAGGCCATCGCCTTCACACAATAATAATAATAATAGAGAATGGTGTAGAATAACATATGTGTGAAGGCCATCGCCTTCACACAATAATAATAATAATAGAGAATGGTGTAGAATAACATATGTGTGAAGGCCATCGCCTTCACACAATAATAATAATAGAGAATGGTGTAGAATAACATATGTGTGAAGGCCATCGCCTTCACACAATAATAATAATAATAATAATAGAGAATGGTGTAGAATAACATATGTGTGAAGGCCATCGCCTTCACACAATAATAATAGAGAATGGTGTAGAATAACATATGTGTGAAGGCCATCGCCTTCACACAATAATAATAATAGAGAATGGTGTAGAATAACATATGTCTGAAGGCCATCGCCTTCACACAATAATAGAGAATGGTGTAGAATAACATATGTGTGAAGGCCATCGCCTTCACACAATAATAGAGAATGGTGTAGAATAACATGTGTGAAGGCCATCGCCTTCACACAATAATAATAATAATAGAGAATGGTGTAGAATAACATATGTGTGAAGGCCATCGCCTTCACACAATAATAGAGAATGGTGTAGAACAGGGGTCACCAACCTTTCTTAAACCGAGAGCTACTTTCTGGGTACTGATTAAGGCAAAGGGCTACCAGTTTGTCATACACTTCTGAAATAGCCAATTTGCTCAATTTGGATTTCACTATGTGTTATTATTGTCATTTGCAGTTCACATGTAAGTGTGATTTTAACAAGAATAGCAAAAATACAGTCAAACCTTGGTTTTTGACCAAGATCCGTTTCAGAAGGCGGTTCGAGAAGCGAATCGGTTGAATTTCGAATCTATTTTTCCCATTACGAATAATGGAATATTTTTTAATCCGTTTCAAGACAAAAAAAAACCCCGCCCTTTTTAAGCATTTTTTCATTTGCGCATATTTGTCTGATCGCGCAACTGCAGCGCACCGCGGAACGCGCAACCGTAGCGCGTCGCCCACCGCGCAACTGCACCGCGCTGATCGCATTATTGTGACAGAGCCGTCGCTGAAATTTACAAAATATTTTTAAAGTCCTGATGTATGTCCAGGGAGCTTAATTTTGTTCCATCGCGCAACTGCAGCGCACCGCCGAACGTGCAACAGTAGCTCGTTGCCGACTGCGCAACTGCACAGCGCTGGTCGCATTATTGTGACAGAGCCGTCGCTGAAATTTAGAAAATATTTTTAAATTCCTGATGTACTTTCCAAAATTTAAGTGGACCTCAGTGCGCAGGGAGCTTAATTTGGTCCGATCGCGCAACCGTAGCGCGCCGGGCGCTCACTGTCGCATTGCTTTAAGAGCGTCTTTGTGTTTTAGGATGGCTTTACTGCTCCCACTTGCTTTCTTTGGAGGCATGATTAGGGGTTAATACAATCCTCAGAGTAACGAAAATTCAATAACAACGGAGTCAGTCGGCATCTGGGTCGCGCGGTCGGGTTTTCTCGGTTCCTCCTGGCTCATCTCGCGAGGTTCGACCTCCGAATTTTGTTGGACAACCGAAGCAAAAAAAATCTCGAATTTTTTTGTTCGAATTCCGATTTGTTCAAGAACCAGGACGTTCGAAAACCGAGATTTGACTGTAAACTAAGTAGATGCAGCTCACTGTCAAGTGCCGCTAGTTGTAATGATTTTTGAATTTGTATAGAAGATATCATATATATATATATATATATATATATATATATATATATATATATATATATATATATATATATATATATATATATATATATATATATGTGCGCATGCCGTTGCGGCGGGCGGGGGGATGCTCGTGAGTCGCCGAGGCTAACGTTGCCCAGCCAGCTGGCCGGCCGCTCCTCCCCATATATAAAAAAATACGGATTTACACGATTCATGAAAATACTTTCGACGGAAAAAAACACGGAAATCCGCGGATCCACGGAAAATTCCCATCCCTGCATAATGATAGTAGACCTATTCAGAATCTTGATGAATGTAACTACTTGACTCAACACTGACCTTTAAACCACATATTGAATGTTTTGAAGAAAATTAATTTTGGTGCTGGTGTTTTATTTTGGTTGAAGCACTAGTTTACATTTAATGTCAGAAAAAAAGATCTGTCTGCTTGCTTATATTTGATAAACGTGCTCCAAGTTGCATTGTCAACTGGTAAAACTTACTTCAGCGCTTGGATGCTTTTCTGAATTACTATTTAATGTTTGCATGGTGTGATTGTGAGCACCCTGGCCTCTAATTCTAGGAATACAAGTTCAAGTAATGGTGGAACCTCGAATTTGTAATAATTTACCTGGAAAAAACATTTGGAAATTCTAATTCAGTACTTTGTGTACAGCCCTATTAGTGAGTAAGGCCTGCCTCCACTAATTTTGTTAATTTAGTGAAGCGCGCCTTATACGTCATGCTCAGAAAAGTTATACTCCTCCTGGCTTATTGACAGGGTTCCATGGTGTAATGGTGAGCACTCTGAATCCAGTAATCTGAGTTCAAGTCTCGGTGAGACCACAATTATTTTGTCATTGTGCTGGGAGAAAGTTGCAAAATGGTAGCTTGTGTACTGCCCCATGAAACCATATGCCTTGCCAAACCTCAAGGTTCCATGGTGTAATGGTTAGCACTCTGGACTCTGAATCCAGTGACCTGAGTTCAAGTCTCGGAGGGACCTCAAATATTTGGTCATATACCGAGGAAAAAGAATACATTTGCTCCTGTGCTGCCCAATGAAACCATATGCCTCCCTTTGACTGGGCCTGAGAACTCTGAATCCAGCGATCGGAGTTCAAGTCCCGTGGGTCCTCAAATAGTTTGTCATTTAGCTGGAAAAAAATTGCGAAATGGTAGCTTGTGTGCTGCCCAAAGGAAACAATCACAAATTTGCTAAATGAATGATGACAGCATGTGTAACAAATATGAAGTACCTAATTCACCATGAGGCAATACTAGACGTTGTTTGTGATGGCATTTGGCTTGCACCTCAGCTGAAGAAATTGGTGGTAGGCTTGGAAAATTCTTTCTTTGTGAGGCACCTTAGTGTGTGTGCTTCAAAATGGACGCACTTCAAATTTAGGTCATTTGTATTCTATAAATTCACCAGTAGATGGCAAAAAACATACACACTATCCTTTTAACAGCATTTCCATTTGTTTTTAATGGACCTCCAATGCGCCGATACTCTAACGTGACTGGGGCTGGGATGGGCCTCTTATAGCTGCTCTAGTTATAAACAAACCTCCGTCATGGCGGGCCTCTTCTTCCATTTCCTTTCTAGACACCTACAGGCCAGCTCCACCATGTCCATGTTCCCAGCCAGCTCTGTGGGATCCCCTGCTGATGCCAAAAAATAGGTCAAAAGAGACTCTATGAGATCAGAGGGTAGCCCAACAGGAAAACACTGACCAGTGATTAGCCGCCGATCCAGCTGTTTACTCCAGGCCGCTGTGTAAGAATCTGCCGGGTCTTCCTGAACCTCCTGGATTACGTCCTTCTGCGGAACCACAGGAACATTTATGAGTGTTTGTACGCTCACACGTGAGCTTTGTCGGAGTAAGAGTTCAAACCAGGTAAATATCTCCCAACTTCTTGTTTTCCTCCAGAGCTCGCCGACCTGTCAGTACCTCCAACAACACCTGCAACACACACATGCACACGCGCACACACAATGTGAGGATCTGTATCATGCTGCCTTGAGGAACAGGAGACAAATGTAAAAAAATGACCAGTTCCAGGACGGTGACGAGACTGCGTACAGACAGGAGGTGGAGCGGCTGGTCCACTGGTGCAGCCAAAACCACCTAGAGTTGAACCCGCTCAAGACCATGGAGATGACAGTGGACTTCAGGCGAGACCCTTCACCACTTTCACCCCTCACTATCCACAGTAATACTATTCTCTCCACAGACACCTTCAAGTTCCTGGGATCCACAATCTCTCAGGACCTGAAATGGACCAGCCACAGACTCTGTCCAGAAGAAGGCCCAGCAGAGGTTGTACTTTCTGTGATAGCTCAGTAAGTTCAACCTGCCACAGGAGCTGCTGAAGACCTTCTATACTGCCATCATCCAGTCCATCCTCTGCACCTCCATCACTGTCTGGTTTGGATCGGCCACCAAACAAGACAAGCACAGACTGCAACGGACAATCAGGACTGCAGAAAAGATCATCGGGACCAACCTCCCATCTATCAGGGACTTGTACCTGTCCAGGACCAGGAAACGTGCAAGTAACATCTCTACAGACCCTTCTCACCCAGGTTGCAGTCAGTTTGAACTACTCCCCTCCGGACGGCGGTACAGAGCGCTGTACGTCAAAACCAGCAGACATAGAGACAGGTTCTTCCCCCAGGCTGTCGCTCTGATGAACTCACACCATTCTTAGAGTCTCAGAGATATTGCTGTGCAATAACATCCTACTCCCGACGCTTCTTCTTTGAATTGTCTATATTATTTGTACTATGTGTCCTCTCTGCATCCATTGCAGTCTGGTCATCCTGGAAGAGGGATTCTCCCATCTGTGGTCTCTTCTCAAGGTTTCTCGTTTCCCCTAATAGGAGTTTTGAGTTTTTCCTTGCCCTCCTGGGAGTTTAAGATCAGGGAATATTTGAGAATAATTGTCAATTTTTGCACATGTCCTGAATGTTGTTAGCTACATAAATGTTGTACAGAGAACAAGATGTACCGGAATCAAATTCCTTGTTTGGCATGCTCAAACTTGGCAAATAAAAATTGATTTGATTTGATTAAAGTAGTGGTTCTGAACCTTGTTGGAGGTACCAAACCCCACCAGTTTCATATTTCATATTCACCAAATCCCTCGTTAGTGAATTTTTTTTTTTTTTTTTTTTTTTTTTTTTTTTAAATCAAGACATAGATGTTTTTTACTGCTGCACAAAATGAGCCGTGCATGAACATCACCTTGTTCAAAGAACAAATCCAACACAATGCATTAACTCACAACAAATTACATACTGGCAAATCAGAATTTACACGATAAATCAGGTTTGTTCGGACCTTCTCAGTGGAGGCTTTGTCGAACCCCTGACACCGACTCACCGAACTCCTAGGGTTCGATCGAACCCAGGTTAAGAACCACTGAGCTAAAGTAATGAATATTTTAGGGACTCACAACACCAAAGCTGTAGACATCCACCGGTGTCCCTGGCTGTCCATCCCTCATGTACTCCTCCGGCAGGTATGCCAGTGTTCCCCTCACTTTGGACTTTTGGCCCAGTGTGGTCGTCTTGGACACCAGACGGTTCGACGAGTTTGGAGACACAAAGCGAGCCAAGCCAAAGTCAGCAAGCTTTGCTACCAGATGGCGGTCTAAAAGGATGTTTGAACTGCAACAAGAAGTGGAAGCAATGGAGAACCAAGTGAGCTACTTGATGTGACCATATGGCTGGATCTCTTGAAGTATGGTCTAATTCTATGTTCAAATGCTGACTCTCTTCAAGGGTAATTATTTTCTTCCCTTGAGAAACAATTGTCCGAATTAACTGCTTAAAATATTGCCGACATAGTGCAGAGACATAATAAACAACTTGACTGAGTCGTTTTTGTGTGAATCTATTTTGAGAGGTGGAAATTGGCCTGGTGACCAATTCCAGTTTGTAACATGTCAATACAGTCATTCATTAAGATCTCTTTCTACCCTTAAAAAGCATTAGCTTCAAAAACAGTTGTTACCAATAAACGAGTACAATATCAATACAACACAATACCATTTAATCGAGGCCCACGTTGTCAGAAAGTTATGTTATGTCATCATTAAAGAATCGGTTTTGCTCGTCACCTCATTGATTCCACAAGGTGGCACTCACTATCTACTACCATAATAAACCTTGGGGCACACTGAAAGATTTTAAAATTGTCAGCTGATTTAAATTATGAGAGATCCCAAATGGGATGCAAACAATTAAGGGTATAATGGTTTTGAACATACCATTTACGTATGTATAGTGAACACGGATGGTAAGATTATTGGTGCTTCACTCCCCTCCCTGAAGGGCATTTACGCCTCCCATCTCGCCCGCAAGGCGACCACGATTGTGAGTGATACGAGTCACCCCGCACACTCTTTGTTTGATCTTCTACCCTCTGGGAAGAGGTACAGGAGCCTGCGCTCCCGCACCGCCAGACTCACCAACAGCTTCATTCTCCAGGCTGTTAGGATCCTGAACTCTCTTCCCCCTTCTGCGTAGCGTCCTGTACTTATTTATTGTGTTATTTGTTTATTTATTATTTATTCATCACTCTTATTTATTCATTGATTGTGCCTTCTTGTTTTATTTTTCTTGTGTTGTTTACTTGTATGTACATTGTGAACTATGTCTTGTCACCGTGGGATAGTGGGAAAGTAATTTCGATCTTTTTGTCAAGTCAAAGTCAGCTTTATTGTCAATTTCTCCACATGCCAAAGACACAAAAACAAACCGAAATTTCGTTCCCCGCTATCCCACGGTGACAAGACATGGCCCACAATAGACAATCAAGTAAACAACAGCGTGCTGAATAAATAATGAATAAATAACACAACAAATAAATAAGAGGAGCAAAAAGGAGCAAGTGAGCGTACAGCAGACATTCCAGAAAATAGCGCAACAGTGTGTTTTGGCATGTGAAGACATTGACAATAAAGCAGACTTTGACTTTGTTGTGCAGCCACATGGCAAGAGCAACGCATCACACAAAGGGATTTCATTCATGAACACATTGCACGGGAAATCTCACAAAACCTTAATCCATTTAAGACAGGAGCGTTTCAAGCACTAGAGCCAGTGTCATGTTGCGCATTTCTTCCTTTAAGACCGTGAACGCATCATTTTGTTTTCCTTGACTAACTCTCTCTCTCTCTCTCTCTCTCTCTCTCTCTCTCTCTCTCTCTCTCTCTCTCTCTCTCTCTCTCTCGTAGCCAAAGAACACGTGACAGCGCCGTTGGCTCGTAGAATCTGCAGGAATATTTTTCCAGCATGGTAGCTATAGGAATTTCAATGTTAGTGACATGCTTGAGGAGTTCAAACCAGGGAAACCATTAGATCAGGTCTGTGGCTAAAAATATGTTTGGGTACAATAGGGACGAAGAATAACATTTTGAAGGCTTCTTGTCAGAATTTTAATGTAGGCGCATTTCAAACGCACCTGTCCCGTGGGAAAAAAGTAGAACTTTTAAAAATTATATTGAATGTTTACAGACATAAACTCAGGTTTGTGTGAACGCAACAAGTGTAAGATCTCAAATGTTTTTGGAATAATGTTTCTGCTACAGGGGCTGAGCTATCAATTATTTAGTAAGCGTTGATAATATTGTTGAATTGTGTGAAGGCGATGGCCTTTGCACATATGTTATTCTACTCCATTCACTTTATTATTATTATTGTGTGAAGGCGATGGCCTTCACACATATTATTCTACACAATTTTGTATTATTGTGTGAAGGCGATGGCCTTCACACATATGTTATTCTACACCAGGGGTGTCAAACGTACGCCGCGGGCCGGAACCGGCCCGCTGGTGGGTTCAGTCTGGCCCGCAGGTTAAATCTGCATTATTAAAGAAGAATAAACTTAGTTTTCATTCAAATTTGCAGTTCCTATATTGTCCGCTGGGGGCGCTGTTTTAGTCAGTTCTATCGCTTTACCCGCTATTTCTGTTGACACTGGCACCCTCTTCAGTGAAATGTCTTTGTCAAAAAAGAGAAAAGTGGACACAGAGTGTCGGATTTTTCAAGAAAAATGGACCTCTTCCTATATGTTCACGGAGGTGAATGGGAAACCCGTGTCCCTGGTGTGCATGCAGCAAGTTTCGGTGCTTAAGGAATACAATATTCGGCGCCACTATGAAACTCAGCATGGAGGAAAATACAACAGCTTGCACGGAGAACTGAGAAAACAAAAGGTAAATGAAATGCTGGTGGGTCTGAGGAAACAGCAATATGTTTTCATCCGGATCCGAGAGGTCAGTGATGCTGCGGTGAAGGCCAGCTACGTAATTGCTAGCCAAATAGCACTAGCGTCAAAGCCGTACTGTGACGGGGAGTTCGTCAAAAACTGTATGCTGAAGGCTGCCGAAATCGTGTGTCCTGAGAAGCGACAAGCGTTTGCCAATATTAGCTTGACGAAAAATACCGTGGCAGACAGGATTTCGGAACTATCGGCAGACTTGGACAGCCAACTGAAACGCAAAGGGGAGTCATTTCTGGCATTTTCCATTGCAATTGATGAGAGTACTGATATTACGGACGTTGCTCAACTGGCCATATTCATTCGTGGAGTTGACGAGACTTTGACTGTCACAGAAGAGTTTCTCGAGTTGGTGCCTATGACCGACACCACAACAGCTGATGACATTTTCCGCTCCTTTGTTGGAGCGCTGGACAGAGTCGGGGCGGACTGGTCCCGCGCCGTAAGCCTGGCTACTGATGGTGCGCCGTCAATGATCGGGAAAGTTCAGAGAGAAAGTACAAGCCGCAAATGGAAGAGGTGATTTGTGGACATTTCATTGCATTTTGCATCAGGAGGCATTATGTTGCAAGTCGCTAAAAATGGATCACGTCATGGAGGTGATTGTCCGGTGATGAACTGTTAATTTCATCCGAGCCAGAGGTCTCAATCATCGTCAGTTTGACAACTTTCTCAGTGGCTGTAACATTACCCATGGTCTGCCATACCACACTGAAGTAAGATGGTTAAGCAGAGGCGCTGTGCTGAAGCGCTTCTTTGATCTACGTGGGGAAATCGGACAATTCATGGAGAAAAAAGGAAAACCTGTTAAGGAATTGACTTGCCCACTTTGGCTGCAGGACCTTGCATTTATGGTTGATATTACAGAGCACTTGAATAATCTGAACAAAATGTTGCAAGGACGCAAAAAAATTGTAACACAGTATTATAACAGCATATGTGCATTCAAGTTGAAGCTCGCGTTATGGGAGACGCAGATGGCAAGCGGTGACCCTGCTCATTTTCCCTGTCTCAGAGATGTGTGCGCGGCAAGCGTTAATCCTGAAGTGACGCAGTACAAAGACAAGATTTCAGGGTTGCTGAGGGAGTTTGAGAAGCGATTTCAAGTCTTTCGCGAATTTGAGACAGAATTTGCAATTGTCCGCTCACCATTCACAGTCAGAGCTTCTGATGTGCCTGTTGAAATGCAACTTGAAATCATTGATTTGCAGTGTGATGTAGAATTGAAGGACAAATTTGCTTCTGTGGGCTTGGACACATTTTACAAGTATCTCCTACCAGGCTATCCTAAATTGACAGCACTGGCTGCAAAAATTTTGTCCATGTTTGGGACTACCTACATTTGTGAGCAGGTCTTCTCAGTAATGAACATTAATAAAACAAAGCTTCGCTCAAAGCTCACACATAAGCACTTAAATGAGATTCTGAAACTGGCTGCTTCTCAGGATATGATCCCTGATATTGATGGACTTGTGCAGGCTAAAAGATGCCAAGTTTCAGGGGCAAATATTGAGCAAGACTAAATCCTATGGAATGCTGCTTTCAACATTGCACTATAAAAATAAACAGCTCTGAATATTTGCTGTTGTAATTGCTGGAAAAGTCAGTGTTAGTCAGTTTTCTTGTCAGTTTTCTTTGCATTATTTCTTATGCATGCCATATATGTTATGTGAGTTTTTTGTACATGTATACATTTTATGCATTAACAAGGAATAGGAAAATTTACTTAATCAAATGTCTGTTTAAAAGAACTGCCACTTAAGATTTCAAGTGTGTGGCGTCAGTTCATGTGTTCAGAATTGCTTCCCAGATGTGGAAATAAATAATACATAATTTAGATAAGTTTAAATAATTTCTAAATTTGTATGTGTTTGATGTAGTTTAACATGCAGGACAGTGTTTTTAAGTTCCACAAAACTGTGAATAGATGTTTTGCAACATTGTACAATGATCAATTTTTATGCATAATGCACTTGAATAAATGTTAAAGTGAGTAAAAGTGTTGTTGAAATTGCACATACTTTTCTTAAAAACTCTTAGGCTGTTCATAATATATTTAGTAAAAGGGACAATTCATTTCATATAAAGATTTTTATAATTTATGTCTTCTTCTTTGCACTAATACAAAGAAAAAAAGTGGACTTATTGTTAGTTCTATGTAATTTTGGAATGAGTTTACTGGTCTGGCCCCCTTGAGATCCAATTAAGTTGTATGCGGCCCCCAGACCAAAATGAGTTTGACACCCCTGTTCTACACCATTCTCTATTATTGTGTGAAGGCGATGGCCTTCACACATATGTTATTCTACACCATTCTCTATTATTATTGTGTGAAGGCGATGGCCTTCACACATATGTTATTCTACACCATTCTCTATTATTATTGTGTGAAGGCGATGGCCTTCACACATATGTTATTCTACACCATTCTCTATTAGTATTATTGTGTGAAGGCGATGGCCTTCACACATATGTTATTCTACACCAGTGGTTCCCAAAGTGGGCGGTGGAAAGATCTGGGGGGGCGGTGAGGACAAAGGGGGCGGTAGGGGGGTGGCAGTCCGAAGTCGAAGTTAGAAGTTGAAGGGGGCGGTAGGGGGGCGGCAGTCCGAAGTCTATGTAGTCACTACATAGACAGCATAGACTACAAAAGCAAAAACTCAGGTTTGTAATTTCAAGCTTGTAATGTTCAGAATTTTATCTTATAATAAAAACCGCATTCTGGCGGTCAACATCATCTTGAGTTCAAGTAAACATGAAATTGGGGACTCGCCAGAACGCGCCGTGTTGTGTTGTGTTGAGCTGGTTAGGGTGGTGCATTCACTGATATATATTGTTACGAATGTACATATATGACTTTGTACCTGTGTGTGTGTGCATATATGCATGTTCGCGCGTGTGTCATTGTGTGGGTGGCGAGGGTGGCGTGCCTTAGATCACGTCCGCCACCATTTTCTGTGAGTAAATGGAAGAAAATGAATACGTGAGAGGGTAAACTTGCTTTTCATACCTTCAATGTTGTCAATTCAAAATGACATTGAGCTAAGGCCAAAGTTCAAAAAGTCATCAAGATTTTTGGTTACAAAAAAAAATCTCTGACTGCTATCAAGTGCTGTGGAACAAGGTTAAGATGTACTTTATTGCCTTCCCAACATCATATTTAGTAGAACGGGACTTCAGTGCAGTCACCTTGCTTCTTTCCAAGCAAAGAAACCAAGCAATTACTGACCGTGGGGATCTACAACTTCTTCTTAGCGAGTTCCAGCCTGATGTTGAGAAGCTTATGTCCCTGCACCAAGCACATCCATCCCATTAATATTAAGTGTGAGACAATGAAGGTTACTGGTGGAATGTTTATTTACCATTCTATGTTGCTGAAACAGTTAAAACTGCTAAAAAACTAAATTGGTTCACAAATACACATTTAAAAAAAAAAAAAAAAAATGTCAAAGTCAGCTTTATTGTCAATTTCTCCACATGCCAAAGACACACAAAGAAACCGAAATTACGTTCCCCCCTATCCCACGGTGACAAGACATGGCTCACAACAGACAAACAAGTAAACAAGTATAACAAAAGCGTGCTGAATAAATAATGAATAAATAACACAACAATAAATAAATAAATAAGAGGAGCAGAAAAAAAGGAGCAAGTGCGCGTACAGCAGACATTCCCGAAAATAGCGCAACAGTGCCGCACGCTACGCAGAAGGGGGTAGCGAGTTCAGGGCCCTAACAGCCTGGAGAAAGAAGCTGTTGGCGAGTCTGGTGGTGCGGGAGCGCAGGCTCCTGTACCTCTTCCCAGAGGGCAGAAGGTCAAACAAAGAGTGAGCCGGGTGACTCACATCTCTGGCAATCGACGTTGCCTTGCGGGCGAGATGGGAGGTGTAAATGTCCTTCAGGGAGGGGAGCGAAGCACCAATAATCTTAACAGCCGTATTCACTATGCGCTGCAGGGCCTTCAAGTTCTGTTCAGTGCAGTTACCACCCCAGACAGCGATGCAACTGGTGAGGACGCTCTCAATGGTGCCACGGTAGAATGTAGACAGGACTGCCTGAGGAGCACATGCACGCCTGAGCAGGAAGTACAGGCGGCGAAGTACAGGCGGCGCTGAGCTTTCTTTGCCAGTGACGAGGTGTTTGCGGACCAGGAGAGGTCCTCACTGATGTGCACCCCCAGGAACTTGGTGCAGCTCACCCTCTCCACCACAGCACCGTCGATGATCAGCGGCAGGTGTGTTGTGTGACCCTTCCGGAAGTCAACAATGATTTCCTTGGTCTTATTGACGTTCAGCAGGAGGTTGTTGTCCCTGCACCACGTGGTCAGAAGGTCAACTTCCGACCTGTACCGAGTCTCGTCGCCCTTCGTGATGAGACCCACCAGAGTTGTGTCGTCAGCAAACTTCACTATGCGGTTGTCGCTGTAGGTCGCAGTGCAGTCATGTGTCAGCAGGGTGAAGAGCAATGGACTGAGCACGCAGCCCTGGGGGGCCCCCGTGCTCAGCGTGATGCTGGCGGAGATTTTGTCGCCAACACGCACCACCTGAGGCCTCTGACAGAGGAAGTCCAGTAGCCAGTTGCAGAGGGAGGTACTGAGACCCAGATCGTCGAGTTTGCAGATGAGTCGCTGCGGCACAATGGTGTTGAAGGCAGAGCTGAAGTCCACAAACAGCAACGCAACCTCACATATGAGTCCTTTCTCTCCAGGTGGGTGAGGGCCGAGTGGAGGGCAGAGCAGATGGCATCCTCAGAGGACCGCTTGGCACGGTACGCAAACTGGAAAGGGTCAATGGCGGGGGGGAGAATGGACTTGATGTGCTCCATGACAAGCCGCTCAAAGCACTTCATGATGATGGGCGTCAGTGCCACGGGGCGGTAGTCATTGAAGCAGGACGGTGCAGGTTTCTTCGGCACAGGAACGATGGTGGCAGCCTTGAAACACGAAGGGACGATGGCCTGCTGCAGGGAAACGTTAAAGATGTCCGTGAAGACACCCGACAGCTCCCCAGCGCAGTCCTTCAGCGCTCGACCCGGGATGTTGTCAGGGCCCGCCGCTTTACGGGTGTCAATAGCGGCAAGCGCCCTCCTCACACCGTCGGAAGAGAGGCGCAGGGGCTGCTCGTGTGGGGGGGGAGTGGTCTTCAGCGGGCGAGTGCTGTTCTGGGCGTCGAAGCGAGCAAAGAAGCGGTTCAGATCGTTCAGCAGACGGACGTCGCCCTCACAGCTCCTCGGCGCGGGCTTGTAGTCCGTGATGGTCTGAATTCCCCGCCAAAGGCTACGTGCGTCCTTGCTGTCCTTCAAGTGGGTGGAGACCTTGCACGAGAACGCCTTCTTCGCTTCTTTGATGCCTCGGGACAGGTCGGCCCTCGCTGTCCTCAAGCCAGCCTCACCCCCCGCTCTGAAAGCCTTGTCCCTGGCCCTCAACAGTCTGAGGACAGCCCCCGTCAGCCACGGCTTCCAGTTCGCGCGAGTGACGACGGATTTTGAGCAAGTCACATCATCGATGCACTTCGTGATGTAAGAGGTAACAGAGTCAGTATACTCCTCTATGTCCGTCCAGTCGTTGTAGGTGGCTGCCTGCTTAAACAAGTCCAAGTCAGTGGTGTCAAAGCAGTCACGAAGTGCATCGGAGGCACCCTCAGGCCACACCCGAACCCGCCTCCGAACCGGCCTGGATGCCTTTACCAATTGTCTGTATGCGGGCAAAAGCAAAACGGTGAGATGGTCAGAAAGCCCCAGATGGGGGAGGGGGGTGGCTTTGAAAGCTCCCTTTTGCGCCGAGTAGACTAGGTCCAGGAAGCTGTCTCCACGTGTCGGAAAAGTAACATGCTGGTGAAGCCTCGGGAAAACAGACTTCAGGTTGGCATGATTGAAGTCTCAATCATTTAAATTTGTGTTTAACCTTTCTCTTTTCAAAATGCTGCATACCAAATCTGGGGAGGGAGGGGGCTTTAGGAATTCACTGGGGAGCCAAGGGGGCGCTAGCCTAAAAAAGTTTGGGAACCACTGTTCTACACCATTCTCTATTATTGTGTGAAGGCGATGGCCTTCACACATATGTTATTCTACACCATTCTCTATTATTGTGTGAAGGCATTGGCCTTCACGCATGTGTTATTCTACACCATTCTCTATTATTATTGTGTGAAGGCGATGACCTTCACACATATGTTATTCTACACCATTCTCTATTATTGTGTGAAGGCGATGGCCTTCACGCATGTGTTATTCTACACCATTCTCTATTATTATTGTGTGAAGACGATGACCTTCACACATATGTGATTCTACACCATTCTCTATTATTGTGTGAAGGCGATGGCCTTCACACATATGTTATTCTACACCATTCTCTATTATTGTGTGAAGGCGATGGCCTTCACACATATGTTATTCTACACCATTCTCTATTATTGTGTGAAGGCAATGGCCTTCACACATATGTTATTCTACACCATTCTCTATTATTGTGTGAAGGCGAAGGCCTTCACACATATGTTATTCTACACCATTCTCTATTATTAGTGTGAAGGTGAAGACCTTCACACTATTGTTATTGCTGTCCTTTATTATTATTAGTGTGAAGGTGAAGACCTTCACACTATTGTTATTGCTGTCCTTTATTAGTGTGAAGGTGAAGACCTTCACACTATTGTTATTGCTGTCCTTTATTATTATTAGTGTGAAGGTGAAGACCTTCACACTATTGTTATTGCTGTCCCTTATTATTATTATTAGTGTGAAGGTGAAGACCTTCACACTATTGTTATTGCTGTCCTTTATTAGTGTGAAGGTGAAGACCTTCACACTATTGTTATTGCTGTCCATTATTATTATTGTGTGAAGGCGATGGCCTTCACACATACGTTATTCTACACCATTCTCTATTATTGTGTGAAGGCGATGGCCTTCACACATATGTTATTCTACACCATTCTCTATTATTGTGTGAAGGCGATGGCCTTCACACATATGTTATTCTACACCATTCTCTATTATTATTTGTGTGAAGGCGATGGCCTTCACACATATGTTATTCTACACCATTCTCTATTATTATTGTGTGAAGGCGATGGCCTTCACACATATGTTATTCTACACCATTCTCTATTATTATTGTGTGAAGGCGATGGCCTTCACACATATGTTATTCTACACCATTCTCTATTATTGTGTGAAGGCGATGGCCTTCACACATATGTTATTCTACACCATTCTCTATTATTATTATTGTGTGAAGGCGATGGCCTTCACACATATGTTATTCTACACCATTCTCTATTATTGTGTGAAGGCGATGGCCTTCACACATATGTTATTCTACACCATTCTCTATTATTATTATTGTGTGAAGGCGATGGCCTTCACACATATGTTATTCTACACCATTCTCTATTATTGTGTGAAGGCGATGGCCTTCACACATATGTTATTCTACACCATTCTCTATTATTGTGTGAAGGCGATGGCCTTCACACATATGTTATTCTACACCATTCTCTATTATTATTATTGTGTGAAGGCGATGGCCTTCACACATATGTTATTGTGTGAAGGCGATGGCCTTCACACATATGTTATTCTACACCATTCTCTATTATTATTGTGTGAAGGCGATGGCCTTCACACATATGTTATTCTACACCATTCTCTATTATTGTGTGAAGGCGATGGCCTTCACACATATGTTATTCTACACCATTCTCTATTATTATTGTGTGAAGGCGATGGCCTTCACACATATGTTATTCTACACCATTCTCTATTATTGTGTGAAGGCGATGGCCTTCACACATATGTTATTCTACACCATTCTCTATTATTATTGTGTGAAGGCGATGGCCTTCACACATATGTTATTCTACACCATTCTCTATTATTATTATTATTGTGTGAAGGCGATGGCCTTCACACATATGTTATTCTACACCATTCTCTATTATTGTGTGAAGGCGATGGCCTTCACACATATGTTATTCTACACCATTCTCTATTATTGTGTGAAGGCGATGGCCTTCACACATATGTTATTCTACACCATTCTCTATTATTATTATTATTATTATTATTCTTCTATTTTATTCTCCACACTTTTTTGTCCCGCTTCTTCTTCCACATAGTTCATCCGATTCACTCCGTTCCACTTTTGATGTATTCCAAATATTCACGAGATGAGCGCTTCCATTTTTCTCGTTCCGAAAATTTTCCGATTTCGCAAAATTCGCGAATTTACGACAAATTTTTCCCCATTCATTCTCAATGGCAGATTCGACATTTCACATTTACGTCATTCCCCTTTTAAATTCACCTCATTCAGCACATTCAAACCACATTCGGAATGATTCTCGACATTCCCAAAATTCCCAAATTCAAAAATTTCACGTTTTCACGTTAAAAATTACGACAAAATTTCACGAAATTTCGTTTTTCACCTCTAATTTCTACATTTTTCGACCGATTCAACCCGTTCCAACTTCCAACTGTTCATCTTTTGCCTACCTATTCCACAACTTCCCACTTACAAAAAAATTCCAAATTTTCAAATTTGAAATTCAACCAAATTCTTCGTAATTTCGTTTTTCTACTCTAATTTCTACATTTTTCAACCGATTCAACCCATTCCAACTTTCAACTGTTCATCTTTTGCCTGCCTATTCCACAACTTCTCACCTATCAAAAATTCCAAAATTTCAAATTTGAAATTCAACCAAATTCTCCAAAATTTCGTTTTTCTACTCTAACTTCTACGTTTTTCAACCGATTCAACCCATTCCAACTTTCAACTGTTCATCTTTTGCCTACCTATTCCACACCTTCCCACTTACCAAAATTTCCAAATTTTCAATTTTGAAATTCAACCAAATTCTACAAAATTTGGTTTTTCTACTCTAATTTCTACATTTTTCAACCGATTCAACCCATTCCAACTTTATTCACTTTGGTCACCTCATCCTTACCATATTCACCCCCTTCACCCCCACTTCCACTATGCTTACAAAATTCAACCCTTGACCCCCACTTCCAGTGTGGCGGCCATCTTGGATTGACCCTGAAGTGCTCCCAATGAACCTAGAATGAACCGGAAGTGGCCCAAATCAAACCGGAAGTGACCTTAGGTAAACAGGAAGTGACCTCAGGTAAACCGGAAGTGACCCCAAATCAAACCGGAAGTGACCTTTTTAAACCGGAAGTGACCTTTTTAAACCGGAAGTGACCCCAAATAAACCGGAAGTGACCTCAGCTGGACCGGAAGTGCCTCTAATCAGACCGGAAGTGACCCAAATGGACCGGAAGTGACCCAAATCAACCCGGAAGTGAACTTATTTCAACATTAACTGCCATAAATAGCTACATTAGGCGCTAACTTTTGCATTTTTTGTCCGATTGAACCCGTTTCAACATTTTAACCCCAAAAGTGAACCTCCTGAAGCTGTTTTTTTACGTTTTGTTCCAAATTTCAAAATATTTTGGCGCAATTGCTTTTTCTTTTAATTCCCATTCATTCTCTATGGAGATTCAACATTTGCTCTCACGTCTACATTTTTTAACCGATTCAACCCGTTCCAACATTCAACTGTTCATCTTTTGCCTACCTATTCCACAACCTCCCACTTACCACAAATTCCAAACTTCAAATTTGAAATTCAACCAAATTCTCCAAAATTTAGTATTACACTTCTATTTTCCACATTTCTCAAGAAATTCAACTCATTTCAACATCATTCGCCATCATTCCCCAAGAAGTGATTCAAAGTCTTCGCCTTCACACGCAATTTCTCCAGAAATTGCATTTTCTAGTTATTATTATTATTCTTCTATTTTATTCCCGCCACTTTTTTGTCCCGCTTCTTCTTCCACATAATTCATCCGATTCACTCCGTTCCACTTTTGACGTATTCCAAATATTCACGAGATGAGCGCTTCCATTTTTCTCGTTCCGAAAATTTTCCGATTTCGTAAAATTCGCGAATTTACGACAAATTTTTCCCCATTCATTCTCAATGGCAGATTCGACATTTCACATTTACGTCATTCCCCTTTTAAATTCACCTCATTCAGCACATTCAAACCACATTCGGAATGATTCTCGACATTCCCAAAATTCCCAAATTCAAAAATTTTACGTTTTCACGTTAGAAATTCCGACAAAATTTCACGAAATTTCGTTTTTCACCTCTAATTTCTACATTTTTCGACCGATTCAACCCATTCCAACTTCCAACTGTTCATCTTTTGCCTACCTATTCCACAACTTCCCACTTACAAAAAAATTCCAAATTTTCAAATTTGAAATTCAACCAAATTCTTCGTAATTTCATTTTTCTACTCTAATTTCTACATTTTTCAACCGATTCAACCCATTCCAACTTTCAACTGTTCATCTTTTGCCTGCCTATTCCACAACTTGTCACATACCAAATATTCAAAATTTTCAAATTTGAAATTCAACCAAATTCTACAAAATTTTGTTTTTTTACTCTAACTTCTATGTTTTTCAACCGATTCAACCCATTCCAACTTTCAACTGTTCATCTTTTGCCTGCCTATTCCACAACTTCTCACCTACCAAAAACTCCAAATTTTTAAATTTGAAATTCAACCAAATTCTCCAAAATTTCGTTCTTCTACTCTAACTTCTACATTTTTCAACCGATTCAACTCATTCCAACTTTCAACTGTTCATCTTTTGCCAACCTATTCCACAACTTCCCATTTGCCAAAAATTCCAAATTTGAAATTCAACCAAATTTTTCTAAATTTCGTTTTTCTACTCTAATTTCTACATTTCTCAACCGATTCTACCCATTCCAACTTTCAACTGTTCATCTTTTGCCTACCTATTGCACAACGTCCCACCTACCAAAAATTCCAAATTTGAAATTCAACCAAATTACCCAAAATTTCATTTTTCTAGTCTAATTTCTACATTGTTCAACCGATTCAACCCATTCCAACTTTCAACTGTTCATCTTTTGCCTACCTATTCCACAACTTCCCGTTTACCAAAAATTCCAAATTTGAAATTCAACCAAATTTTTCAAAATTTCGTTTTTCTACTCTAATTTCTACATTTTTCAACCAATTCTACCCATTCCAACTTTCAACTGTTCATCTTTTGCCTACCTATTCCACAACTTCCCACTGATCAAAAATTCCAAATTTGAAATTCAACCAAATTCTCCAAATTTTTGTTTTTCTACTCTAATTTCTACATTTTTCAACTTATTCAACTCATTCCAACTTTCAACTGTTCATCTTTTGCCAACCTATTCCACAACTTCCCATTTGCCAAAAATTCCAAATTTGAAATTCAACCAAATTTTTCTAAATTTCGTCTTTCTACTCTAATTTCTACATTTTTCAACCGATTCTACCCATTCCAACTTTCAACTGTTCATCATTTTTCTACCTATTCCACAACTTTCCACTTACCAAAAATTCCAAACTTTCAAATTTGAAATTCAAACAAATTCTCCAAAATTTAGTATTACACTTCTATTTTCTCAAGAAATTCAACTCATTTCAACATCATTCCCCAAGAAGTGATTCAAAGTCTTCGCCTTCACACGCAATTTCTCCAGAAATTGCATTTTCTAGTTGTGTGAAGGCGATGGCCTTCACACATATGTTATTCTACACCATTCTCTATTATTATTATTATTATTATATTTTATTCTCCACACTTTTTTGTCCCGCTTCTTCTTCCACATAATTCATCCGATTCACTCCGTTCCACTTTTGACGTATTCCAAATATTCACGAGATGAGCGCTTCCATTTTTCTCGTTCCGAAAATTTTCCGATTTCGCAAAATTCGCGAATTTACGACAAATTTTTCCCCATTCATTCTCAATGGCAGATTCGACATTTCACTTTTACGTCATTCCCCTTTTAAATTCACCTCATTCAGCACATTCAAACCACATTCGGAATGATTCTCGACATTCCCAAAATTCCCAAATTCAAAAATTTCACGTTTTCACGTTAAAAATTCCGACAAAATTTCACGAAATTTCGTTTTTCACCTCTAATTTCTACATTTTTCGACCGATTCAACCCGTTCCAACTTCCAACTGTTCATCTTTTGCCTACCTATTCCACAACTTCCCACTTACAAAAAAATTCCAAATTTTCAAATTTGAAATTCAACCAAATTCTTCGTAATTTCGTTTTTCTACTCTAATTTCTACATTTTTCAACCGATTCAACCCATTCCAACTTTCAACTGTTCATCTTTTGCCTGCCTATTCCACAACTTCTCACCTATCAAAAATTCCAAAATTTCAAATTTGAAATTCAACCAAATTCTCCAAAATTTCGTTTTTCTACTCTAACTTCTACGTTTTTCAACCGATTCAACCCATTCCAACTTTCAAGTGTTCATCTTTTGCCTACCTATTCCACACCTTCCCACTTACCAAAATTTCCAAATTTTCAATTTTGAAATTCAACCAAATTCTACAAAATTTGGTTTTTCTACTCTAATTTCTACATTTTTCAACCGATTCAACCCATTCCAACTCTATTCACTTTGGTCACCTCATCCTTACCATATTCACCCCCTTCACCCCCACTTCCACTATGCTTACACAATTCAACCCTTGACCCCCACTTCCAGTGTGGCGGCCATCTTGGATTGACCCTGAAGTGCTCCCAATGAACCTAGAATGAACCGGAAGTGCCCCAAATCAAACCGGAAGTGACCTTAGGTAAACAGGAAGTGACCTCAGGTAAACCGGAAGTGACCCCAAATCAAACCGGAAGTGACCTTTTTAAACCGGAAGTGACCTTTTTAAACCGGAAGTGACCCCAAATAAACCGGAAGTGACCTCAGCTGGACCGGAAGTGCCTCTAATCAGACCGGAAGTGACCCAAATAGACCGGAAGTGACCCAAATCAACCCGGAAGTGAACTTATTTCAACATTAACTGCCATAAATAGCTACATTAGGCGCTAACTTTTGCATTTTTTGTCCGATTGAACCCGTTTCAACATTTTAACCCCAAAAGTGAACCTCCTGAAGCTGTTTTTTTACGTTTTGTTCCAAATTTCAAAATATTTTGGCGCAATTGCTTTTTCTTTTAATTCCCATTCATTCTCTATGGGGATTCAACAATTGCTCTCACTTCTACATTTTTTAACCGATTCAACCCGTTCCAACATTCAACTGTTCATCCTTTGCCTGCCTATTCCACAACTTTCCACTTACCAAAAATTCCAAAAATCAAATTTGAAATTCAACCATATTCTCAAAAATTTAGTATTACACTTCTATTTTCCACATTTCTCAAGAAATTCAACTCATTTCAACATCATTCGGCATCATTCCCCAAGAAGTGATTCAAAGTCTTCGCCTTCACACGCAATTTCTCCAGAAATTGCATTTTCTAGTTATTATTATTATTATTATATTTTATTCTCCACACTTTTTTGTCCCGCTTCTTCTTCCACATAATTCATCCGATTCACTCCGTTCCACTTTTGACGTGTTCCAAATATTCACGAGATGAGCGCTTCCATTTTTCTCGTTCCGAAAATTTTCCGATTTCGCAAAATTCGCGAACTTACGACAAATTTTTCCCCATTCATTCTTAATGGCAGATTCGACATTTCACATTTACATCATTCCACTTTTTTCTACATTGTTCAACCGATTCAACTCATTCCAACTTTCAACTGTTCATCTTTTGCCTACCTATTCCACAACTTCCCACTTACCAAAAATTCCAAATTTGAAATCCAACCAAATTCTCCAAAATTTCGTTTTTCCACTCTAACTTTTACGTTTTTCAACCGATTCAACCCATTCCAACTTTCAACTGTTCATCTTTTTCTAACTATTCCACAACTTCCAACTTATGAAAAATTCCAAATTTTCAAATTTGGAATTCAACCAAATTCTCAAAAATTTTGTTTTTCTACTCTAATTTCTACATTTTTCAACCGATTCAACTCATTCCAACTTTCAAATGTTCATGTTTTGCCTACCTATTCCACAACTTCCCACTTACCAAAAATTCCATATTTGAAATTCAACCAAATTCTCCAACATTTTGTTTTTCTACTCTAATTTCTACATTTTTTAACCGATTCAACTCATTCCAACTTTCAACTGTTCATGTTTTGCCTACCTATTCCACAACTTCCCGTTTACCAAAAATTCCAAATTTGAAATTCAACCAAATTCTCCAAAATTTCGTTTTTCTAATCTAATTTCTACATTGTTCAACCGATTCAACCCATTCCAACTTTCAACTCTTCATCTTTTGCCTACCTATTCCACAACTTCCCACTTACCAAAAAATTCCATATTTGAAATTCAACCAAATTCTCCAACATTTTGTTTTTCTACTCTAATTTCTACATTGTTCAACCGATTCAACCCATTCCAACTTTCAACTCTTCAACTTTTGCCTACCTATTCCACAACTTCCGACTTACCAAAAATTCCAAATTTGGAATTCAACCAAATTCTCAAAAATGTTGTTTTTCTACTCTAATTTCTACATTTTTTAACCGATTCAACTCATTCCAACTTTCAACTGTTCATGTTTTGCCTACCTATTCCACAACTTCCCGTTTACCAAAAATTCCAAATTTGAAATTCAACCAAATTCTCCAAAATTTCATTTTTCTAATCTAATTTCTACATTGTTCAACCGATTCAACCCATTCCAACTTTCAACTCTTCATCTTTTGCCTACCTATTCCACAACTTCCCACTTACCAAAAATTCCATATTTGAAATTCAACCAAATTCTCCAACATTTTGTTTTTCTACTCTAATTTCTACATTGTTCAACCGATTCAACCCATTCCAACTTTCAACTCTTCATCTTTGGCCTACCTATTCCACAACTTCCGACTTACCAAAAATTCCAAATTTGAAATTCAACCAAAATCTCCAAAATTTCGTTTTTCTACTGTAATTTCTACATTGTTCAACCGATTCAACCCATTCCAACTTTAAACTCTTCATCTTTTGCCTACCTATTCCACAATTTCCCACTTACCAAAAATTAAAAATTTGAAATTCAAACAAATTCTCAAACATTTTGTTTTTCTACTCTAATCTTTACATTGTGCAACCAATTCAATCCATTCCAACTTTCAACTTTTCATCTTTTGCTTACCTATTTCACAACTTCCCACTTACCAAAAATTCCAAATTTGAAATTCAACCAAATTCTGCAAAATTTCGTTTTTCGACTCTAATTTGTACATTTTTCAACCGATTCAACCCATTCCAACTTTCAACTGTTCATCTTTTGCCTACGTATTACACAACTTGCCACTTACCAAAAATCCCAAATTTGAAATTCAACCAAATTCTCCAAAATTTCGTTTTTCTACTCTCATTTCTACATTTCTCTACCGATTCAACCCATTCCAACTTTCAACTCTTCATCTTGTGCTTACCTATTCCACAACTTCCCCTTACAAAAAATTCCAAATTTTGAAATTTGAAATTCAACCAAATTCTCCAAAAAATGTGTTTTTCTACTCTAATTTTCACATTGTTCAACCGATTCAACTCATTCCAACTTTCAACTCTTCATCTTTTTCCTACCTATTCCCCAAATTTCCACTTGCCATAAATTCCACATTTTAAGATTTTAAACTCAACCAAATTCTCCAAAATTCTGAAATTCCACCAAATTCTCCAAAATTCCGTTTTTCACCTCTATTTTCTACATTTCTCAAGTAATTCAACTTGTTTCAGCATAATTCGCCAGCATTCCCCAAGAAGTGATTCAAAGTCTTCGCCTTCACACGCAATTTCTCCAGAAATTGCATTTTCTAGTTATTATTATTATTATTATTCTTCTATTTTATTCTCCACACTTTTTTGTCCCGCTTCTTCTTCCACATAGTTCATCCGATTCACTCCGTTCCACTTTTGATGTATTCCAAATATTCACGAGATGAGCGCTTCCATTTTTCTCGTTCCGAAAATTTTCCGATTTCGCAAAATTCGCGAATTTACGACAAATTTTTCCCCATTCATTCTCAATGGCAGATTCGACATTTCACATTTACGTCATTCCCCTTTTAAATTCACCTCATTCAGCACATTCAAACCACATTCGGAATGATTCTCGACATTCCCAAAATTCCCAAATTCAAAAATTTCACGTTTTCACGTTAAAAATTCCGACAAAATTTCACGAAATTTCGTTTTTCACCTCTAATTTCTACATTTTTCGACCGATTCAACCCGTTCCAACTTCCAACTGTTCATCTTTTGCCTACCTATTCCACAACTTCCCACTTACAAAAAAATTCCAAATTTTCAAATTTGAAATTCAACCAAATTTTTCGTAATTTCGTTTTTCTACTCTAATTTCTACATTTTTCAACCGATTCAACCCATTCCAACTTTCAACTGTTCATCTTTTGCCTGCCTATTCCACAACTTCTCACCTATCAAAAATTCCAAAATTTCAAATTTGAAATTCAACCAAATTCTCCAAAATTTCGTTTTTCTACTCTAACTTCTACGTTTTTCAACCGATTCAACCCATTCCAACTTTCAACTGTTCATCTTTTGCCTACCTATTCCACACCTTCCCACTTACCAAAATTTCCAAATTTTCAATTTTGAAATTCAACCAAATTCTACAAAATTTGGTTTTTCTACTCTAATTTCTACATTTTTCAACCGATTCAACCCATTCCAACTTTATTCACTTTGGTCACCTCATCCTTACCATATTCACCCCCTTCACCCCCACTTCCACTATGCTTACAAAATTCAACCCTTGACCCCCACTTCCAGTGTGGCGGCCATCTTGGATTGACCCTGAAGTGCTCCCAATGAACCTACGTAGAATGAACCGGAAGTGGCCCAAATCAAACCGGAAGTGACCTTAGGTAAACAGGAAGTGACCTCAGGTAAACCGGAAGTGACCCCAAATCAAACCGGAAGTGACCTTTTTAAACCGGAAGTGACCTTTTTAAACCGAAAGTGACCCCAAATAAACCGGAAGTGACCTCAGCTGGACCGGAAGTGCCTCTAATCAGACCGGAAGTGACCCAAATGGACCGGAAGTGACCCAAATCAACCCGGAAGTAAACTTATTTCAACATTAACTGCCATAAATAGCTACATTAGGCGCTAACTTTTGCATTTTTTGTCCGATTGAACCCGTTTCAACATTTTAACCCCAAAAGTGAACCTCCTGAAGCTGTTTTTTTACGTTTTGTTCCAAATTTCAAAATATTTTGGCGCAATTGCTTTTTCTTTTAATTCCCATTCATTCTCTATGGGGATTCAACATTTGCTCTCACTTCTACATTTTTTAACCGATTCAACCCGTTCCAACATTCAACTGTTCATCCTTTGCCTGCCTATTCCACAACTTTCCACTTACCAAAAATTCCAAAAATCAAATTTGAAATTCAACCATATTCTCAAAAATTTAGTATTACACTTCTATTTTCCACATTTCTCAAGAAATTCAACTCATTTCAACATCATTCGGCATCATTCCCCAAGAAGTGATTCAAAGTCTTCGCCTTCACACGCAATTTCTCCAGAAATTGCATTTTCTAGTTATTATTATTATTATATTTTATTCTCCACACTTTTTTGTCCCGCTTCTTCTTCCACATAATTCATCCGATTCACTCCGTTCCACTTTTGACGTGTTCCAAATATTCACGAGATGAGCGCTTCCATTTTTCTCGTTCCGAAAATTTTCCGATTTCGCAAAATTCGCGAACTTACGACAAATTTTTCCCCATTCATTCTTAATGGCAGATTCGACATTTCACATTTACATCATTCCACTTTTTTCTACATTTTTCAACCGATTCAACTCATTCCAACTTTCAACTGTTCATCTTTTGCCTACCTATTCCACAACTTCCCACTTACCAAAAATTCCAAATTTGAAATTCAACCAAATTCTCCAAAATTTCGTTTTTCCACTCTAACTTTTACGTTTTTCAACCGATTCAACCCATTCCAACTTTCAACTGTTCATCTTTTTCTAACTATTCCACAACTTCCAACTTATGAAAAATTCCAAATTTTCAAATTTGGAATTCAACCAAATTCTCAAAAATTTTGTTTTTCTACTCTAATTTCTACATTTTTCAACCGATTCAACTCATTCCAACTTTCAACTGTTCATGTTTTGCCTACCTATTCCACAACTTCCCACTTACCAAAAATTCCATATTTGAAATTCAACCAAATTCTCCAACATTTTGTTTTTCTACTCTAATTTCTACATTTTTTAACCGATTCAACTCATTCCAACTTTCAACTGTTCATGTTTTGCCTACCTATTCCACAACTTCCCGTTTACCAAAAATTCCAAATTTGAAATTCAACCAAATTCTCCAAAATTTCGTTTTTCTAATCTAATTTCTACATTGTTCAACCGATTCAACCCATTCCAACTTTCAACTCTTCATCTTTTGCCTACCTATTCCACAACTTCCCACTTACCAAAAATTCCATATTTGAAATTCAACCAAATTCTCCAACATTTTGTTTTTCTACTCTAATTTCTACATTGTTCAACCGATTCAACCGATTCCAACTTTCAACTCTTCATCTTTGGCCTACCTATTCCACAACTTCCGACTTACCAAAAATTCCAAATTTGAAATTCAACCAAAATCTCCAAAATTTCGTTTTTCTACTGTAATTTCTACATTGTTCAACCGATTCAACCCATTCCAACTTTCAACTCTTCATCTTTTGCCTACCTATTCCACAACTTCCCACTTACCAAAAATTCAAAATTTGAAATTCAACCAAATTCTGCAAAATTTCGTTTTTTGACTCTAATTTGTACATTTTTCAACCGATTCAACCCATTCCAACTTTCAACTCTTCATCTTTTGCCTACATATTACACAACTTCCCACTTACCAAAAATCCCATTATTATTATTATTATTATATTTTATTCTCCACACTTTTTTGTCCCGCTTCTTCTTCCACATAATTCATCCGATTCACTCCGTTCCACTTTTGACGTATTCCAAATATTCACGAGATGAGCGCTTCCATTTTTCTCGTTCCGAAAATTTTCCGATTTCGCAAAATTCGCGAATTTACGACAAATTTTTCCCCATTCATTCTCAATGGCAGATTCTACATTTCACATTTACGTCATTCCCCTTTTAAATTCACCTCATTCAGCACATTCAAACCACATTCGGAATGATTCTCGACATTCCCAAAATTCCCAAATTCAAAAATTTTACGTTTTCACGTTAAAAATTCCGACAAAATTTCACGAAATTTCGTTTTTCACCTCTAGTTTCTACATTTTTCAACCGATTCAACCCATTCCAATTTTCAACTGTTCATCTTTTGCCTGCCTATTCCACAACTTCTCACCTACCAAAAATTCCAAAATTTCAAATTTGAAATTCAACCAAATTCTCCAAAATTTCGTTTTTCTACTCTAACTTCTACGTTTTTCAACCGATTCAACCCATTCCAACTTTCAACTGTTCATCTTTTGCCTACCTATTCCACACCTTCCCACTTACCAAAATTTCCAAATTTTCAAATTTGAAATTCAACCAAATTCTACAAAATTTGGTTTTTCTACTCTAATTTCTACATTTTTCAACCGATTCAACCCATTCCAACTTTATTCACTTTGGTCACCTCATCCTTACCATATTCACCCCCTTCACCCCCACTTCCACTATGCTTACACAATTCAACCCTTGACCCCCACTTCCAGTGTGGCGGCCATCTTGGATTGACCCTGAAGTGCTCCCAATGAACCTAGAATGAACCGGAAGTGCCCCAAATCGAACCGGAAGTGACCTTAGGTAAACAGGAAGTGACCTCAGGTAAACCGGAAGTGACCCCAAATCAAACCGGAAGTGACCTTTTTAAACCGGAAGTGACCTTTTTAAACCGGAAGTGACCTCAGCTGGACCGGAAGTGCCTCTAATCAAACCGGAAGTGACCCAAATCAAACCGGAAGTGATCTTATTTCAACATTAAGTGCCCTAAATAGCTAAATTTTAGCTAACTTTTGCAATTTTTGTCCGATTAAACCCGTTTAAACATTTTAACCCCAAAATGGAACCTCCTGAAGCCGTTTTTTGTCCTTTTGTTCCAAATTTCAAAATATTTTGGCGCAATTGCTTTTTCTTTTAATTCCCAGTCATTCTCTATGGGGATTCAAGATTTGCTCTAACTTCTACATTTTTTAACCGTTTCAACCCGTTCCAACTTTCAACTGTTCATCTTTTGCCTACCTATTCCACAACCTCCCACTTACCAAAAATTCCAAAATTCAAATTTGAAATTCAACCACATTCTCCAAAATTTAGTATTACACTTCTATTTTCCACATTTCTCAAGAAATTCAACTCATTTCAACATCATTCGGCATCATTCCCAAAGAAGTGATTCAAAGTCTTCGCCTTCACACGCAATTTCTCCAGAAATTGCATTTTCTAGTTATTATTGTGTGAAGGCGATGGCCTTCACACATATGTTATTCTACACCATTCTCTATTATTATTATTATTATTATTGTGTGAAGGCGATGGCCTTCACACATATGTTATTCTACACCATTCTCTATTATTATTATTATTATTGTGTGAAGGCGATGGCCTTCACACATATGTTATTCTACACCATTCTCTATTATTATTATTATTATTGTGTGAAGGCGATGGCCTTCACACATATGTTATTCTACACCATTCTCTATTATTATTATTATTATTATTATTATATTTTATTCTCCACACTTTTTTGTCCCGCTTCTTCTTCCACATAGTTCATCCGATTCACTCCGTTCCACTTTTGACGTGTTCCAAATATTCACGAGATGAGCGCTTCCATTTTTCTCGTTCCGAAAATTTTCCGATTTCGCAAAATTCGCGAACTTACGACAAATTTTTCCCCATTCATTCTTAATGGCAGATTCGACATTTCACATTTACATCATTCCACTTTTTTCTACATTGTTCAACCGATTCAACTCATTCCAACTTTCAACTGTTCATCTTTTGCCTACCTATTCCACAACTTCCCACTTACCAAAAATTCCAAATTTGAAATTCAACCAAATTCTCCAAAATTTCGTTTTTCCACTCTAACTTTTACGTTTTTCAACCGATTCAACCCATTCCAACTTTCAACTGTTCATCTTTTTCTAACTATTCCACAACTTCCAACTTATGAAAAATTCCAAATTTTCAAATTTGGAATTCAACCAAATTCTCAAAAATTTTGTTTTTCTACTCTAATTTCTACATTTTTAAACCGATTCAACTCATTCCAACTTTCAACTGTTCATGTTTTGCCTACCTATTCCACAACTTCCCACTTACCAAAAATTCCATATTTGAAATTCAACCAAATTCTCCAACATTTTGTTTTTCTACTCTAATTTCTACATTTTTTAACCGATTCAACTCATTCCAACTTTCAACTGTTCATGTTTTGCCTACCTATTCCACAACTTCCCGTTTACCAAAAATTCCAAATTTGAAATTCAACCAAATTCTCCAAAATTTCGTTTTTCTAATCTAATTTCTACATTGTTCAACCGATTCAACCCATTCCAACTTTCAACTCTTCATCTTTTGCCTACCTATTCCACAACTTCCCACTTACCAAAAATTCCATATTTGAAATTCAACCAAATTCTCCAACATTTTGTTTTTCTTCTCTAATTTCTACATTGTTCAACCGATTCAACCCATTCCAACTTTCAACTCTTCATCTTTTGCCTACCTATTCCACAACTTCCGACTTACCAAAAATTCCAAATTTGGAATTCAACCAAATTCTCAAAAATTGTGTTTTTCTACTCTAATTTCTACATTTTTTAACCGATTCAACTCATTCCAACTTTCAACTGTTCATGTTTTGCCTACCTATTCCACAACTTCCCGTTTACCAAAAATTCCAAATTTGAAATTCAACCAAATTCTCCAAAATTTCGTTTTTCTAATCTAATTTCTACATTGTTCAACCGATTCAACCCATTCCAACTTTCAACTGTTCATGTTTTGCCTACCTATTCCACAACTTCCCGTTTACCAAAAATTCCAAATTTGAAATTCAACCAAATTCTCCAAAATTTCGTTTTTCTAATCTAATTTCTACATTGTTCAACCGATTCAACCCATTCCAACTTTCAACTCTTCATCTTTTGCCTACCTATTCCACAACTTCCCACTTACCAAAAATTCCATATTTGAAATTCAACCAAATTCTCCAACATTTTGTTTTTCTACTCTTATTTCTACATTGTTCAACCGATTCAACCCATTCCAACTTTCAACTCTTCATCTTTTGCCTACCTATTCCACAACTTCCGACTTACCAAAAATTCCAAATTTGTAATTCAACCAAATTCTCAAAAATTTTGTTTTTCTACTCCAATTTGTACATTTTTTAACCGATTCAACTCATTCCAACTTTCAACTGTTCATGTTTTGCCTACCTATTCCACAACTTCCCGTTTACCAAAAATTCCAAATTTGAAATTCAACCAAATTCTCCAAAATTTCGTTTTTCTAATCTAATTTCTACATTGTTCAACCGATTCAACCCATTCCAACTTTCAACTCTTCATCTTTTGCCTACCTATTCCACAACTTCCCACTTAACAAAAATTCCATATTTGAAATTCAACCAAATTCTCCAACATTTTGTTTTTCTACTCTAATTTCTACATTGTTCAACCGATTCAACCCATTCCAACTTTCAACTCTTCATCTTTTGCCTACCTATTCCACAACTTCCGACTTACCAAAAATTCCAAATTTGAAATTCAACCAAAATCTCCAAAATTTCGTTTTTCTACTGTAATTTCTACATTGTTCAACCGATTCAACCCATTCCAACTTTCAACTCTTCATCTTTTGCCTACCTATTCCACAGCTTCCCACTTACCAAAAATTAAAAATTTGAAATTCAACCAAATTCTCAAACACTTTGTTTTTCTACTCTAATCTTTACATTGTGCAACCGATTCAATCCATTCCAACTTTCAACTTTTCATCTTTTGCTTACCTATTTCACAACTTCCCACTTACCAAAAATTCCAAATTTGAAATTCAACCAAATTCTGCAAAATTTCGTTTTTCGACTCTAATTTGTACATTTTTCAACCGATTCAACCCATTCCAACTTTCAACTCTTCATCTTTTGCCTACGTATTACACAACTTCCCACTTACCAAAAATCCCAAATTTGAAATTCAACCAAATTCTCCAAAATTTCGTTTTTCTACTCTCATTTCTACATTTCTCTACCGATTCAACCCATTCCAACTTTCAACTCTTCATCTTTTGCTTACCTATTCCACAACTTCCCCTTACAAAAAATTCCAAATTTTGAAATTTGAAATTCAACCAAATTCTCCAAAAATGTGTTTTTCTACTCTAATTTTCACATTGTTCAACTGATTCAACTCATTCCAACTTTCAACTCTTCATCTTTTTCCTACCTATTCCCCAAATTTCCACTTGCCATAAATTCCACATTTTAAGATTTTAAACTCAACCAAATTCTCCAAAATTCTGAAATTCCACCAAATTCTCCAAAATTCCGTTTTTCACCTCTATTTTCTACATTTCTCAAGTAATTCAACTCGTTTCAGCATAATTCGCCAGCATTCCCCAAGAAGTGATTCAAAGTCTTCGCCTTCACACGCAATTTCTCCAGAAATTGCATTTTCTAGTTATTATTATTATTCTTCTATTTTATTCCCGCCACTTTTTTGTCCCGCTTCTTCTTCCACATAATTCATCCGATTCACTCCGTTCCACTTTTGACGTATTCCAAATATTCACGAGATGAGCGCTTCCATTTTTCTCGTTCCGAAAATTTTCCGATTTCGCAAAATTCGCGAACTTACGACAAATTTTTCCCCATTCATTCTTAATGGCAGATTCGACATTTCACATTTACATCATTCCACTTTTTTCTACATTGTTCAACCGATTCAACTCATTCCAACTTTCAACTGTTCATCTTTTGCCTACCTATTCCACAACTTCCCACTTACCAAAAATTCCAAATTTGAAATTCAACCAAATTCTCCAAAATTTCGTTTTTCCACTCTAACTTTTACGTTTTTCAACCGATTCAACCCATTCCAACTTTCAACTGTTCATCTTTTTCTAACTATTCCACAACTTCCAACTTATGAAAAATTCCAAATTTTTCAAATTTGGAATTCAACCAAATTCTCAAAAATTTTGTTTTTCTACTCTAATTTCTACATTTTTCAACCGATTCAACTCATTCCAACTTTCAACTGTTCATGTTTTGCCTACCTATTCCACAACTTCCCGTTTACCAAAAATTCCAAATTTGAAATTCAACCAAATCTTTCTAAATTTCGTTTTTCTACTCTAATTTCTACATTGTTCAACCGATTCAACTCGTTCCAACTTTCAACTGTTCATCTTTTGCCTATCTATTCCACAACTTCCCACTTACCAAAAATTCCATATTTGAAATTCAACCAAATTCTCCAACATTTTGTTTTTCTACTCTAATTTCTACATTGTTCAACCGATTCAACCCATTCCAACTTTCAACTCTTCATCTTTTGCCTACCTATTCCACAACTTCCGACTTACCAAAAATTCCAAATTTGAAATTCAACCAAAATCTCCAAAATTTCGTTTTTCTACTCTAATTTCTACATTGTTCAACCGATTCAACCCGTTCCAACTTTCAACTCTTCATCTTTTGCCTACCTATTCCACAACTTCCCACTTACCAAAAATTCCAAATTTGAAATTCAACCAAATTCTCAAACATTTGGTTTTTCTTCTCTAATCTTTACATTGTGAAACCGATTCAATCCATTCCAACTTTCAACTTTACATCTTTTGCTTACCTATTTCACAACTTCCCACTTACCAAAAATTCCAAATTTGGAATTCAACCAAATTCTCAAAAATTTTGTTTTTCTACTCTAATTTCTACATTTTTTAACCGATTCAACTCATTCCAACTTTCAACTGTTCATGTTTTGCCTACCTATTCCACAACTTCCCATTTACCAAAAATTCCAAATTTGAAATTCAACCAAATTCTCCAAAATTTCGTTTTTCTAATCTAATTTCTACATTGTTCAACCGATTCAACCCATTCCAACTTTCAACTCTTCATCTTTTGCCTACCTATTCCACAACTTCCCACTTACCAAAAATTCCATATTTGAAATTCAACCAAATTCTCCAACATTTTGTTTTTCTACTCTAATTTCTACATTGTTCAACCGATTCAACCCATTCCAACTTTCAACTCTTCATCTTTTGCCTACCTATTCCACAACTTCCCACTTACCAAAAATTCCATATTTGAAATTCAACCAAATTCTCCAACATTTTGTTTTTCTACTCTAATTTCTACATTGTTCAACCGATTCAACCCATTCCAACTTTCAACTCTTCATCTTTTGCCTACCTATTCCACAACTTCCGACTTACCAAAAATTCCAAATTTGAAATTCAACCAAAATTTCCAAAATTTCGTTTTTCTACTCTAATTTCTACATTGTTCAACCGATTCAACTCATTCCAACTTTCAACTGTTCATCTTTTGCCTACCTATTCCACAACTTCCCACTTACCAAAAATTCCAAATTTGAAATTCAACCAAATTCTCCAAAATTTCGTTTTTCCACTCTAACTTTTACGTTTTTCAACCGATTCAACCCATTCCAACTTTCAACTGTTCATCTTTTTCAAACTATTCCACAACTTCCAACTTATGAAAAATTCCAAATTTTCAAATTTGGAATTCAACCAAATTCTCAAAAATTTTGTTTTTCTACTCTAATTTCTACATTTTTTAACCAATTCAACTCATTCCAACTTTCAACTGTTCATGTTTTGCCTACCTATTCCACAACTTCCCGTTTACCAAAAATTCCAAATTTGAAATTCAACCAAATCTTTCTAAATTTCGTTTTTCTACTCTAATTTCTACATTGTTCAACCGATTCAACTCATTCCAACTTTCAACTGTTCATCTTTTGCCTATCTATTCCACAACTTCCCACTTACCAAAAATTCCATATTTGAAATTCAACCAAATTCTCCAACATTTTGTTTTTCTACTCTAATTTCTACATTGTTCAACTGATTCAACCCATTCCAACTTTCAACTCTTCATCTTTTGCCTACCTATTCCACAACTTCCAACTTACCAAAAATTCCAAATTTGAAATTCAACCAAAATTTCCAAAATTTCGTTTTTCTACTCTAATTTCTACATTGTTCAACCGATTCAACCCATTCCAACTTTCAACTCTTCATCTCTTGCCTACCTATTCCACAACTTCCGACTTACCAAAAATTCCAAATTTGAAATTCAACCAAAATCTCCAAAATTTCCTTTTTCTACTCTAATTTCTACATTGTTCAACCGATTCAACCCGTTCCAACTTTCAACTCTTCATCTTTTGCCTACCTATTCCACAACTTCCCACTTACCAAAAATTCAAAATTTGAAATTCTACCAAATTCTCAAACATTTTGTTTTTCTTCTCTAATCTTTACATTGTGAAACCGATTCAATCCATTCCAACTTTTAACTTTTCATCTTTTGCTTACCTATTTCACAACTTCCCACTTACAAAAAATTCCAAATTTGGAATTCAACCAAATTCTCAAAAATTTTGTTTTTCTACTCTAATTTCGACATTTTTTAACCGATTTAACTCATTCCAACTTTCAACTGTTCATGTTTTGCCTACTTATTCCACAACTTCCCGTTTACCAAAAATTCCACATTTGAAATTCAACCAAATTCTCAAAAATTTGGTTTTTCTAATCTAATTTCTACATTGTTCAACCGATTCAACCCATTCCAACTTTCAACTCTTCATCTTTTGCCTACCTATTCGACAACTTCCCACTTACCAAAAATTCCATATTTGAAATTCAACCAAATTCTCCAACATTTTGTTTTTCTACTCTAATTTCTACATTGTTCAACCGATTCAACCCATTCCAACTTTCAACTCTTCATCTTTTGCCTACCTATTCCACAACTTCCGACTTACCAAAAATTCTAAATTTGAAATTCAACCAAAATCTCCAAAATTTCGTTTTTCTACTGTAATTTCTACATTGTTCAACCGATTCAACCCATTCCAACTTTCAACTCTTCATCTTTTGCCTACCTATTCCACAATTTCCCACTTACCAAAAATTAAAAATTAAAAATTTGAAATTCAACCAAATTCTCAAACATTTTGTTTTTCTACTCTAATCTTTACATTGTGCAACCGATTCAATCCATTCCAACTTTCAACTTTTCATCTTTTGCTTACCTATTTCACAACTTCCCACTTACCAAAAATTCCAAATTTGAAATTCAACCAAATTCGGAAAAATTTCGTTTTTCGACTCTAATTTGTACATTTTTCAACCGATTCAACCCATTCCAACTTTCAACTCTTCATCTTTTTCCTACCTATTCCCCAAATTTCCACTTGCCATAAATTCCACATTTTAAGATTTTAAACTCAACCAAATTCTCCAAAATTCTGAAATTCCACCAAATTCTCCAAAATTCCGTTTTTCACCTCTATTTTCTACATTTCTCAAGTAATTCAACTCGTTTCAGCATAATTCGCCAGCATTCGCCAAGAAGTGATTCAAAGTCTTCGCCTTCACACGCAATTTCTCCAGAAATTGCATTTTCTAGTTATTATTATTCTTCTATTTTATTCTCCACACTTTTTTGTCCCGCTTCTTCTTCCACATAGTTCATCCGATTCACTCCGTTCCACTTTTGATGTATTCCAAATATTCACGAGATGAGCGCTTCCATTTTTCTCGTTCCGAAAATTTTCCGATTTCGCAAAATTCGCGAATTTACGACAAATTTTTCCCCATTCATTCTCAATGGCAGATTCGACATTTCACATTTACGTCATTCCCCTTTTAAATTCACCTCATTCAGCACATTCAAACCACATTCGGAATGATTCTCGACATTCCCAAAATTCCCAAATTCAAAAATTTCACGTTTTCACGTTAAAAATTCCGACAAAATTTCACGAAATTTCGTTTTTCACCTCTAATTTCTACATTTTTCGACCGATTCAACCCGTTCCAACTTCCAACTGTTCATCTTTTGCCTACCTATTCCACAACTTCCCACTTACAAAAAAATTCCAAATTTTCAAATTTGAAATTCAACCAAATTCTTCGTAATTTCGTTTTTCTACTCTAATTTCTACATTTTTCAACCGATTCAACCCATTCCAACTTTCAACTGTTCATCTTTTGCCTGCCTATTCCACAACTTCTCACCTATCAAAAATTCCAAAATTTCAAATTTGAAATTCAACCGAATTCTCCAAAATTTCGTTTTTCTACTCTAACTTCTACGTTTTTCAACCGATTCAACCCATTCCAACTTTCAACTGTTCATCTTTTGCCTACCTATTCCACACCTTCCCACTTACCAAAATTTCCAAATTTTCAATTTTGAAATTCAACCAAATTCTACAAAATTTGGTTTTTCTACTCTAATTTCTACATTTTTCAACCGATTCAACCCATTCCAACTTTATTCACTTTGGTCACCTCATCCTTACCATATTCACCCCCTTCACCCCCACTTCCACTATGCTTACAAAATTCAACCCTTGACCCCCACTTCCAGTGTGGCGGCCATCTTGGATTGACCCTGAAGTGCTCCCAATGAACCTAGAATGAACCGGAAGTGGCCCTAATCAAACCGGAAGTGACCTTAGGTAAACAGGAAGTGACCTCAGGTAAACCGGAAGTGACCCCAAATCAAACCGGAAGTGACCTTTTTAAACCGGAAGTGACCTTTTTAAACCGGAAGTGACCCCAAATAAACCGGAAGTGACCTCAGCTGGACCGGAAGTGCCTCTAATCAGACCGGAAGTGACCCAAATGGACCGGAAGTGACCCAAATCAACCCGGAAGTGAACTTATTTCAACATTAACTGCCATAAATAGCTACATTAGGCGCTAACTTTTGCATTTTTTGTCCGATTGAACCCGTTTCAACATTTTAACCCCAAAAGTGAACCTCCTGAAGCTGTTTTTTTTACGTTTTGTTCCAAATTTCAAAATATTTTGGCGCAATTGCTTTTTCTTTTAATTCCCATTCATTCTCTATGGGGATTCAACATTTGCTCTCACTTCTACATTTTTTAACCGATTCAACCCGTTCCAACATTCAACTGTTCATCCTTTGCCTGCCTATTCCACAACTTTCCACTTACCAAAAATTCCAAAAATCAAATTTGAAATTCAACCATATTCTCAAAAATTTAGTATTACACTTCTATTTTCCACATTTCTCAAGAAATTCAACTCATTTCAACATCATTCGGCATCATTCCCCAAGAAGTGATTCAAAGTCTTCGCCTTCACACGCAATTTCTCCAGAAATTGCATTTTCTAGTTGTGTGAAGGCGATGGCCTTCACACATATGTTATTCTACACCATTCTCTATTATTGTGTGAAGGCGATGGCCTTCACACATATGTTATTCTACACCATTCTCTATTATTATTATTATTATTATTATTATATTTTATTCTCCACACTTTTTTGTCCCGCTTCTTCTTCCACATAGTTCATCCGATTCACTCCGTTCCACTTTTGACGTGTTCCAAATATTCACGAGATGAGCGCTTCCATTTTTCTCGTTCCGAAAATTTTCCGATTTCGCAAAATTCGCGAACTTACGACAAATTTTTCCCCATTCATTCTTAATGGCAGATTCGACATTTCACATTTACATCATTCCACTTTTTTCTACATTGTTCAACCGATTCAACTCATTCCAACTTTCAACTGTTCATCTTTTGCCTACCTATTCCACAACTTCCCACTTACCAAAAATTCCAAATTTGAAATTCAACCAAATTCTCCAAAATTTCGTTTTTCCACTCTAACTTTTACGTTTTTCAACCGATTCAACCCATTCCAACTTTCAACTGTTCATCTTTTTCTAACTATTCCACAACCTCCAACTTATGAAAAATTCCAAATTTTCAAATTTGGAATTCAACCAAATTCTCAAAAATTTTGTTTTTCTACTCTAATTTCTACATTTTTCAACCGATTCAACTCATTCCAACTTTCAACTGTTCATGTTTTGCCTACCTATTCCACAACTTCCCACTTACCAAAAATTCCATATTTGAAATTCAACCAAATTCTCCAACATTTTGTTTTTCTACTCTAATTTCTACATTTTTTAACCGATTCAACTCATTCCAACTTTCAACTGTTCATGTTTTGCCTACCTATTCCACAACTTCCCGTTTACCAAAAATTCCAAATTTGAAATTCAACCAAATTCTCCAAAATTTCGTTTTTCTAATCTAATTTCTACATTGTTCAACCGATTCAACCCATTCCAACTTTCAACTCTTCATCTTTTGCCTACCTATTCCACAACTTCCCACTTACCAAAAATTCCATATTTGAAATTCAACCAAATTCTCCAACATTTTGTTTTTCTACTCTAATTTCTACATTGTTCAACCGATTCAACCCATTCCAACTTTCAACTCTTCATCTTTTTCCTACCTATTCCACAACTTCCGACTTACCAAAAATTCCAAATTTGGAATTCAACCAAATTCTCAAAAATCTTGTTTTTCTACTCTAATTTCTACATTTTTTAACCGATTCAACTCATTCCAACTTTCAACTGTTCATGTTTTGCCTACCTATTCCACAACTTCCCGTTTACCAAAAATTCCAAATTTGAAATTCAACCAAATTCTCCAAAATTTCGTTTTTCTAATCTAATTTCTACATTGTTCAACCGATTCAACCCATTCCAACTTTCAACTCTTCATCTTTTGCCTACCTATTCCACAACTTCCCACTTACCAAAAATTCCATATTTGAAATTCAACCAAATTCTCCAACATTTTGTTTTTCTACTCTAATTTCTACATTGTTCAACCGATTCAACCCATTCCAACTTTCAACTCTTCATCTTTGGCCTACCTATTCCACAACTTCCGACTTACCAAAAATTCCAAATTTGAAATTCAACCAAAATCTCCAAAATTTCGTTTTTCTACTGTAATTTCTACATTGTTCAACCGATTCAACCCATTCCAACTTTCAACTCTTCATCTTTTGCCTACCTATTCCACAATTTCCCACTTACCAAAAATTAAAAATTAAAAATTTGAAATTCAACCAAATTCTCAAACATTTTGTTTTTCTACTCTAATCTTTACATTGTGCAACCGATTCAATCCATTCCAACTTTCAACTTTTCATCTTTTGCTTACCTATTTCACAACTTCCCACTTACCAAAAATTCCAAATTTGAAATTCAACCAAATTCTGCAAAATTTCGTTTTTCGACTCTAATTTGTACATTTTTCAACCGATTCAACCCATTCCAACTTTCAACTCTTCATCTTTTGCCTACGTATTACACAACTTCCCACTTACCAAAAATCCCAAATTTGAAATTCAACCAAATTCTCCAAAATTTCGTTTTTCTACTCTCATTTCTACATTTCTCTACCGATTCAACCCATTCCAACTTTCAACTCTTCATCTTTTGCTTACCTATTCCACAACTTCCCCTTACAAAAAATTCCCAATTTTGAAATTCAACCAAATTCTCCAAAAATGTGTTTTTCTACTCTAATTTTCACATTGTTCAACCGATTCAACTCATTCCAACTTTCAACTCTTCATCTTTTGCCTACCTATTCCACAACTTCCCACTTACCAAAAATTCCATATTTGAAATTCAACCAAATTCTCCAACATTTTGTTTTTCTACTCTAATTTCTACATTGTTCAACCGATTCAACCCATTCCAACTTTCAACTCTTCATCTTTTGCCTACCTATTCCACAACTTCCGACTTACCAAAAATTCCAAATTTGGAATTCAACCAAATTCTCAAAAATTTTGTTTTTCTACTCTAATTTCTACATTTTTTAACCGATTCAACTCATTCCAACTTTCAACTGTTCATGTTTTGCCTACCTATTCCACAACTTCCCGTTTACCAAAAATTCCAAATTTGAAATTCAACCAAATTCTCCAAAATTTCGTTTTTCTAATCTAATTTCTACATTGTTCAACCGATTCAACCCATTCCAACTTTCAACTCTTCATCTTTTGCCTACCTATTCCACAACTTCCCACTTACCAAAAATTCCATATTTGAAATTCAACCAAATTCTCCAACATTTTGTTTTTCTACTCTAATTTCTACATTGTTCAACCGATTCAACCCATTCCAACTTTCAACTCTTCATCTTTGGCCTACCTATTCCACAACTTCCGACTTACCAAAAATTCCAAATTTGAAATTCAACCAAAATCTCCAAAATTTCGTTTTTCTACTGTAATTTCTACATTGTTCAACCGATTCAACCCATTCCAACTTTCAACTCTTCATCTTTTGCCTACCTATTCCACAATTTCCCACTTACCAAAAATTAAAAATTTGAAATTCAACCAAATTCTCAAACATTTTGTTTTTCTACTCTAATCTTTACATTGTGCAACCGATTCAATCCATTCCAACTTTCAACTTTTCATCTTTTGCTTACCTATTTCACAACTTCCCACTTACCAAAAATTCCAAATTTGAAATTCAACCAAATTCTGCAAAATTTCGTTTTTCGACTCTAATTTGTACATTTTTCAACCGATTCAACCCATTCCAACTTTCAACTCTTCATCTTTTGCCTACGTATTACACAACTTCCCACTTACCAAAAATCCCAAATTTGAAATTCAACCAAATTCTCCAAAATTTCGTTTTTCTACTCTCATTTCTACATTTCTCTACCGATTCAACCCATTCCAACTTTCAACTCTTCATCTTTTGCTTACCTATTCCACAACTTCCCCTTACAAAAAATTCCAAATTTTGAAATTTGAAATTCAACCAAATTCTCCAAAAATGTGTTTTTCTACTCTAATTTTCACATTGTTCAACCGATTCAACTCATTCCAACTTTCAACTCTTCATCTTTTTCCTACCTATTCCCCAAATTTCCACTTGCCATAAATTCCACATTTTAAGATTTTTAAACTCAACCAAATTCTCCAAAATTCTGAAATTCCACCAAATTCTCCAAAATTCCGTTTTTCACTTCTATTTTCTACATTTCTCAAGTAATTCAACTCGTTTCAGCATAATTCGCCAGCATTCGCCAAGAAGTGATTCAAAGTCTTCGCCTTCACACGCAATTTCTCCAGAAATTGCATTTTCTAGTTATTATTATTATTATATTTTATTCTCCACACTTTTTTGTCCCGCTTCTTCTTCCACATAATTCATCCGATTCACTCCGTTCCACTTTTGACGTATTCCAAATATTCACGAGATGAGCGCTTCCATTTTTCTCGTTCCGAAAATTTTCCGATTTCGCAAAATTCGCGAATTTACGACAAATTTTTCCCCATTCATTCTCAATGGCAGATTCGACATTTCACATTTACGTCATTCCCCTTTTAAATTCACCTCATTCAGCACATTCAAACCACATTCGGAATGATTCTCGACATTCCCAAAATTCCCAAATTCAAAAATTTCACGTTTTCACGTTAAAAATTTCGACAAAATTTCACAAAATTCCGTTTTTCACCTCTAATTTCTACAATTTTTGACCGATTCAACCCATTCCAACTTTCAACTGTTCATCTTTTTCCTACCTATTCCACACCTTCCCACTTACCAAAATTTCCAAATTTTCAATTTTGAAATTCACACCAAATTCTACAAAATTTCGTTTTTCCACTCTAATTTCTACATTTTTCAACCGATTCAACCCATTCCAACTTTATTCACTTTGGTCACCTCATCCTTACCATATTCACCCCTTCACCCCCACTTCCACTATGCTTACACAATTCAACCCTTGACCCCCACTTCCAGTATGGCGGCCATCTTGGATTGACCCTGAAGTGCTCCCAATGAACCTAGAATGAACCGGAAGTGCCCCAAATAAAACCGGAAGTGACCTTAGGTAAACAGGAAGTGACCTCAGGTAAACCGGAAGTGACCCCAAATCAAACCGGAAGTGACCTTTTTAAACCGGAAGTGACCTTTTTAAACCGGAAGTGACCCCAAATAAACCGGAAGTGACCTCAGCTAGACCGGAAGTGCCTCTAATCAGACCGGAAGTGACCCAAATAGACCGTAATGACCCAAATCAACCCGGAAGTGAACTTATTTCAACATTAACTGCCATAAATAGCTACATTAGGCGCTAACTTTTGCATTTTTTGTCCGATTGAACCCGTTTCAACATTTTAACCCCAAAAGCGAACCTCCTGAAGCTGTTTTTTTACGTTTTGTTCCAAATTTCAAAATATTTTGGCGCAATTGCTTTTTCTTTTAATTCCCATTCATTCTCTATGGGGATTCAACATTTGCTCTCACTTCTACATTTTTTAACCGATTCAACCCGTTCCAACATTCAACTGTTCATCCTTTGCCTGCCTATTCCACAACTTTCCACTTACCAAAAATTCTCTACAATTTCGTTTTTCTACTCTTTTTTCCACATTTTTCAACCGATTCAACCCATTCCAACTTTATTCACTTTGTTTACCTTATGCTTACCATATTCACCTCCTTCACCCACACTTCCAGTGTGGCGGCCATCTTGGATTGACCCGGAAGTGCCCCCAATGAACCCAGAATGTACCGGAAGTGCCCCATATCAAACCGCAAGTGACCTTAGGTAAACAGGAAGTGACCTTAGGTAAACCGGAAGTGACCCCAAATCAAACCGGAAGTGACCTTTTTAAACCGGAAGTGACTTTTTTAAACCGGAAGTGACCCCAAATAAACCGGAAGTGACCTCGGCTAGACCGGAAGTGCCTCTACTCAAACCGGAAGTGACCCAAATAGACCGGAAGTGACCCAAATCACCCCGGAAGTGACCTTATTTCAACATTAACTGCCCTAAATAGCTACATTAGTCGCTAACTTTTGCATTTTTTGTCCGATTGAACCCATTTCAACATTTTAACTCCAAAAGTGAACCTCCTGAAGCTATTTATTTTCGTTTTGTTCCAAATTTCAAAATATTTTGGCGCAATTGCTTTTTCTTTTGATTCCCATTCATTCTCTATGGAGATTCAACATTTGCTCTCACGTCTACATTTTTTAACCGATTCAACCCGTTCCAACATTCAACTGTTCATCTTTTGCCTACCTATTCCACAACCTCCCACTTACCACAAATTCCAAACTTCAAATTTGAAATTCAACCAAATTCTCCAAAATTTAGTATTACACTTCTATTTTCCACATTTCTCAAGAAATTCAACTCATTTCAACATCATTCGCCATCATTCCCCAAGAAGTGATTCAAAGTCTTCGCCTTCACACGCAATTTCTCCAGAAATTGCATTTTCTAGTTGTGTGAAGGCGATGGCCTTCACACATATGTTATTCTACACCATTCTCTATTATTATTATTATTATTATTATTATTCTTCTATTTTATTCTCCACACTTTTTTGTCCCGCTTCTTCTTCCACATAGTTCATCCGATTCACTCCGTTCCACTTTTGATGTATTCCAAATATTCACGAGATGAGCGCTTCCATTTTTCTCGTTCCGAAAATTTTCCGATTTCGCAAAATTCGCGAATTTACGACAAATTTTTCCCCATTCATTCTCAATGGCAGATTCGACATTTCACATTTACGTCATTCCCCTTTTAAATTCACCTCATTCAGCACATTCAAACCACATTCGGAATGATTCTCGACATTCCCAAAATTCCCAAATTCAAAAATTTCACGTTTTCACGTTAAAAATTCCGACAAAATTTCACGAAATTTCGTTTTTCACCTCTAATTTCTACATTTTTCGACCGATTCAACCCGTTCCAACTTCCAACTGTTCATCTTTTGCCTACCTATTCCACAACTTCCCACTTACAAAAAAATTCCAAATTTTCAAATTTGGAATTCAACCAAATTCTTCGTAATTTCGTTTTTCTACTCTAATTTCTACATTTTTCAACCGATTCAACCCATTCCAACTTTCAACTGTTCATCTTTTGCCTGCCTATTCCACAACTTCTCACCTTTCAAAAATTCCAAAATTTCAAATTTGAAATTCAACCAAATTCTCCAAAATTTCGTTTTTCTACTCTAACTTCTACGTTTTTCAACCGATTCAACCCATTCCAACTTTCAACTGTTCATCTTTTGCCTACCTATTCCACACCTTCCCACTTACCAAAATTTCCAAATTTTCAATTTTGAAATTCAACCAAATTCTACAAAATTTGGTTTTTCTACTCTAATTTCTACATTTTTCAACCGATTCAACCCATTCCAACTTTATTCACTTTGGTCACCTCATCCTTACCATATTCACCCCCTTCACCCCCACTTCCACTATGCTTACAAAATTCAACCCTTGACCCCCACTTCCAGTGTGGCGGCCATCTTGGATTGACCCTGAAGTGCTCCCAATGAACCTAGAATGAACCGGAAGTGGCCCAAATCAAACCGGAAGTGACCTTAGGTAAACAGGAAGTGACCTCAGGTAAACCGGAAGTGACCCCAAATCAAACCGGAAGTGACCTTTTTAAACCGGAAGTGACCTTTTTAAACCGGAAGTGACCCCAAATAAACCGGAAGTGACCTCAGCTGGACCGGAAGTGCCTCTAATCAGACCGGAAGTGACCCAAATGGACCGGAAGTGACCCAAATCAACCCGGAAGTGAACTTATTTCAACATTAACTGCCATAAATAGCTACATTAGGCGCTAACTTTTGCATTTTTTGTCCGATTGAACCCGTTTCAACATTTTAACCCCAAAAGTGAACCTCCTGAAGCTGTTTTTTTACGTTTTGTTCCAAATTTCAAAATATTTTGGCGCAATTGCTTTTTCTTTTAATTCCCATTCATTCTCTATGGAGATTCAACATTTGCTCTCACGTCTACATTTTTTAACCGATTCAACCCGTTCCAACATTCAACTGTTCATCTTTTGCCTACCTATTCCACAACCTCCCACTTACCACAAATTCCAAACTTCAAATTTGAAATTCAACCAAATTCTCCAAAATTTAGTATTACACTTCTATTTTCCACATTTCTCAAGAAATTCAACTCATTTCAACATCATTCGCCATCATTCCCCAAGAAGTGATTCAAAGTCTTCGCCTTCACACGCAATTTCTCCAGAAATTGCATTTTCTAGTTATTATTATTATTCTTCTATTTTATTCCCGCCACTTTTTTGTCCCGCTTCTTCTTCCACATAATTCATCCGATTCACTCCGTTCCACTTTTGACGTATTCCAAATATTCACGAGATGAGCGCTTCCATTTTTCTCGTTCCGAAAATTTTCCGATTTCGCAAAATTCGCGAATTTACGACAAATTTTTCCCCATTCATTCTCAATGGCAGATTCGACATTTCACATTTACGTCATTCCCCTTTTACATTCACCTCATTCAGCACATTCAAACCACATTCGGAATGATTCTCGACATTCCCAAAATTCCCAAATTCAAAAATTTCACGTTTTCTCGTTAAAAATTCCGACAAAATTTCACGAAATTTCGTTTTTCACCTCTAATTTCTACATTTTTCGACCGATTCAACCCGTTCCAACTTCCAACTGTTCATCTTTTGCCTACCTATTCCACAACTTCCCACTTACAAAAAAATTCCAAATTTTCAAATTTGAAATTCAACCAAATTCTTCGTAATTTCGTTTTTCTACTCTAACTTCTACATTTTTCAACCGATTCAACCCATTCCAACTTTCAACTGTTCATCTTTTGCCTGCCTATTCCACAACTTCTCACCTACCAAAAATTCCAAAATTTCAAATTTGAAATTCAACCAAATTCTCCAAAATTTCGTTTTTCTACTCTAACTTCTACGTTTTTCAACCGATTCAACCCATTCCAACTTTCAACTGTTCATCTTTTGCCTACCTATTCCACACCTTCCCACTTACCAAAATTTCCAAATTTTCAATTTTGAAATTCAACCAAATTCTACAAAATTTGGTTTTTCTACTCTAATTTCTACATTTTTCAACCGATTCAACCCATTCCAACTTTATTCACTTTGGTCACCTCATCCTTACCATATTCACCACCTTCACCCCCACTTCCACTATGCTTACAAAATTCAACCCTTGACCCCCACTTCCAGTGTGGCGGCCATCTTGGATTGACCCTGAAGTGCTCCCAATGACCCTAGAATGAACCGGAAGTGCCCCAAATCGAACCGGAAGTGACCTTAGGTAAACAGGAAGTGACCTTAGGTAAACCGGAAGTGACCCCAAATCAAACCGGAAGTGACCTTTTTAAACCGGAAGTGACCTTTTTAAACCGGAAGTGACCCCAAATAAACCGGAAGTGACCTCAGCTAGACCGGAAGTGCCTCTAATCAAACCGGAAGTGACCCAAATAGACCGGAAGTGACCCAAATCAACCCGGAAGTGAACTTATTTCAACATTAACTGCCCTAAATAGCTACATTAGTCACTAACTTTTGCATTTTTTGTCCGATTGAACCCGTTTCAACATTTTAACCCCAAAAGTGAACTTCCTGAAGCTGTTTTTTTTCGTTTTGTTCCAAATTTTAATTATTATTTTTTCTTTTCATTCCCATTCATTCTCTATGGGGATTCAACATTTTCTCTAACTTCTACATTTTTTAAACCAATTCAACCCGTTCCAATATTCAACTGTTCATCTTTTCCCTACCTATTCCACAACCTCCCACTTACCAAAAATTCCAAACTTCAAATTTGAAATTCAACCAAATTCTCCAAAATTTAGTATTACACTTCTATTTTCCACATTTCTCAAGAAATTCAACTCGTTTCAACATCATTCGGCATCATTCCCAAAGAAGTGATTCAAAGTCTTCGCCTTCACACGCAATTTCTCCAGAAATTGCATTTTCTAGTTATTATTATTCTTCTATTTTATTCCCGCCACTTTTTTGTCCCGCTTCTTCTTCCACATAATTCATCCGATTCACTCCGTTCCACTTTTGACGTATTCCAAATATTCACGAGATGAGTGCTTCCATTTTTCTCGTTCCGAAAATTTTCCGATTTCGCAAAATTCGCGAATTTACGACAAATTTTTCCCCATTCATTCTCAATGGCAGATTCTACATTTCACATTTACGTCATTCCCCTTTTAAATTCACCTCATTCAGCACATTCAAACCACATTCGGAATGATTCTCGACATTCCCAAAATTCCCAAATTCAAAAATTTCACGTTTTCACGTTAAAAATTCCGACAAAATTTCACGAAATTTCGTTTTTCACCTCTAATTTCTACATTTTTCGACCGATTGAACCCGTTCCAACTTCCAACTGTTCATCTTTTGCCTACCTATTCCACAACTTCCCACTTACAAAAAAATTCCAAATTTTCAAATTTGAAATTCAACCAAATTCTTCGTAATTTCGTTTTTCTACTCTAATTTCTACATTTTTCAACCGATTCAACCCATTCCAACTTTCAACTGTTCATCTTTTGCCTGCCTATTCCACAACTTCTCACCTATCAAAAATTCCAAAATTTCAAATTTGAAATTCAACCAAATTCTCCAAAATTTCGTTTTTCTACTCTAACTTCTACGTTTTTCAACCGATTCAACCCATTCCAACTTTCAACTGTTCATCTTTTGCCTACCTATTCCACACCTTCCCACTTACCAAAATTTCCAAATTTTCAATTTTGAAATTCAACCAAATTCTACAAAATTTGGTTTTTCTACTCTAATTTCTACATTTTTCAACCGATTCAACCCATTCCAACTTTATTCACTTTGGTCACCTCATCCTTACCATATTCACCCCCTTCACCCCCACTTCCACTATGCTTACAAAATTCGACCCTTGACCCCCACTTCCAGTGTGGCGGCCATCTTGGATTGACCCTGAAGTGCTCCCAATGAACCTAGAATGAACCGGAAGTGGCCCAAATCAAACCGGAAGTGACCTTAGGTAAACAGGAAGTGACCTCAGGTAAACCGGAAGTGACCCCAAATCAAACCGGAAGTGACCTTTTTAAACCGGAAGTGACCTTTTTAAACCGGAAGTGACCCCAAATAAACCGGAAGTGACCTCAGCTGGACCGGAAGTGCCTCTAATCAGACCGGAGGTGACCCAAATAGACCGGAAGTGACCCAAATCAACCCGGAAGTGAACTTATTTCAACATTAACTGCCATAAATAGCTACATTAGGCGCTAACTTTTGCATTTTTTGTCCGATTGAACCCGTTTCAACATTTTAACCCCAAAAGTGAACCTCCTGAAGCTGTTTTTTTACGTTTTGTTCCAAATTTCAAAATATTTTGGCGCAATTGCTTTTTCTTTTAATTCCCATTCATTCTCTATGGGGATTCAATATTTGCTCTCACTTCTACATTTTTTAACCGATTCAACCCGTTCCAACATTCAACTGTTCATCCTTTGCCTGCCTATTCCACAACTTTCCACTTACCAAAAATTCCAAAAATCAAATTTGAAATTCAACCATATTCTCAAAAATTTAGTATTACACTTCTATTTTCCACATTTCTCAAGAAATTCAACTCATTTCAACATCATTCGGCATCATTCCCCAAGAAGTGATTCAAAGTCTTCGCCTTCACACGCAATTTCTCCAGAAATTGCATTTTCTAGTTATTATTATTCTTCTATTTTATTCTCCACACTTTTTTGTCCCGCTTCTTCTTCCACATAGTTCATCCGATTCACTCCGTTCCACTTTTGACGTGTTCCAAATATTCACGAGATGAGCGCTTCCATTTTTCTCGTTCCGAAAATTTTCCGATTTCGCAAAATTCGCGAACTTACGACAAATTTTTCCCCATTCATTCTTAATGGCAGATTCGACATTTCACATTTACATCATTCCACTTTTTTCTACATTGTTCAACCGATTCAACTCATTCCAACTTTCAACTGTTCATCTTTTGCCTACCTATTCCACAACTTCCCACTTACCAAAAATTCCAAATTTGAAATTCAACCAAATTCTCCAAAATTTCGTTTTTCCACTCTAACTTTTACGTTTTTCAACCGATTCAACCCATTCCAACTTTCAACTGTTCATCTTTTTCTAACTATTCCACAACTTCCAACTTATGAAAAATTCCAAATTTTCAAATTTGGAATTCAACCAAATTCTCAAAAATTTTGTTTTTCTACTCTAATTTCTACATTTTTCAACCGATTCAACTCATTCCAACTTTCAACTGTTCATGTTTTGCCTACCTATTCCACAACTTCCCACTTACAAAAAATTCCATATTTGAAATTCAACCAAATTCTCCAACATTTTGTTTTTCTACTCTAATTTCTACATTTTTTAACCGATTCAACTCATTCCAACTTTCAACTGTTCATGTTTTGCCTACCTATTCCACAACTTCCCGTTTACCAAAAATTCCAAATTTGAAATTCAACCAAATTCTCCAAAATTTCGTTTTTCTAATCTAATTTCTACATTGTTCAACCGATTCAACCCATTCCAACTTTCAACTCTTCATCTTTTGCCTACCTATTCCACAACTTCCCACTTACCAAAAATTCCATATTTGAAATTCAACCAAATTCTCCAACATTTTGTTTTTCTACTCTAATTTCTACATTGTTCAACCGATTCAACCCATTCCAACTTTCAACTCTTCATCTTTTGCCTACCTATTCCACAACTTCCGACTTACCAAAAATTCCAAATTTGGAATTCAACCAAATTCTCAAAAATTTTGTTTTTCTAATCTAATTTCTACATTTTTTAACCGATTCAACTCATTCCAACTTTCAACTGTTCATGTTTTGCCTACCTATTCCACAACTTCCCGTTTACCAAAAATTCCAAATTTGAAATTCAACCAAATTCTCCAAAATTTCGTTTTTCTAATCTAATTTCTACATTGTTCAACCGATTCAACCCATTCCAACTTTCAACTCTTCATCTTTTGCCTACCTATTCCACAACTTCCCACTTACCAAAAATTCCATATTTGAAATTCAACCAAATTCTCCAACATTTTGTTTTTCTACTCTAATTTCTACATTGTTCAACCGATTCAACCCATTCCAACTTTCAACTCTTCATCTTTTGCCTACCTATTCCACAACTTCCGACTTACCAAAAATTCCAAATTTGAAATTCAACCAAAATCTCAAAAATTTCGTTTTTCTACTGTAATTTCTACATTGTTCAACCGATTCAACCCATTCCAACTTTCAACTCTTCATCTTTTGCCTACCTATTCCACAACTTCCCACTTACCAAAAATTAAAAATTAAAAATTTGAAATTCAACCAAATTCTCAAACATTTTGTTTTTCTACTCTAATCTTTACATTGTGCAACCGATTCAATCCATTCCAATTTTCAACTTTTCATCTTTTGCTTACCTATTTCACAACTTCCCACTTACCAAAAATTCCAAATTTGAAATTCAACCAAATTCTGCAAAATTTCGTTTTTCGACTCTAATTTGTACATTTTTCAACCGATTCAACCCATTCCAACTTTCAACTCTTCATCTTTTGCCTACGTATTACACAACTTCCCACTTACCAAAAATCCCAAATTTGAAATTCAACCAAATTCTCCAAAATTTCGTTTTTCTACTCTTATTTCTACATTTCTCTACCGATTCAACCCATTCCAACTTTCAACTCTTCATCTTTTGCTTACCTATTCCACAACTTCCCCTTACAAAAAATTCCAAATTTTGAAATTTGAAATTCAACCAAATTCTCCAAAAATGTGTTTTTCTACTCTAATTTTCACATTGTTCAACCGATTCAACTCATTCCAACTTTCAACTCTTCATCTTTTTCCTACCTATTCCCCAAATTTCCACTTGCCATAAATTCCACATTTTAAGATTTTAAACTCAACCAAATTCTCCAAAATTCTGAAATTCCACCAAATTCTCCAAAATTCCGTTTTTCACCTCTATTTTCTACATTTCTCAAGTAATTCAACTCGTTTCAGCATAATTCGCCAGCATTCCCCAAGAAGTGATTCAAAGTCTTCGCCTTCACACGCAATTTCTCCAGAAATTGCATTTTCTAGTTCTTCTATTTTATTCCCGCCACTTTTTTGTCCCGCTTCTTCTTCCACATAATTCATCCGATTCACTCCGTTCCACTTTTGACGTATTCCAAATATTCACGAGATGAGCGCTTCCATTTTTGTCGTTCCGAAAATTTTCCGATTTCGCAAAATTCGCAAATTTACGACAAATTTTTCCCCATTCATTCTCAATGGCAGATTCGACATTTCACTTTTACGTCATTCCCCTTTTAAATTCACCTCATTCAGCACATTCAAACCACATTCGGAACGATTCTCGACATTCCCAAAATTCCCAAATTCAAAAATTTCACGTTTTCACGTTAAAAATTTCGACAAAATTTCACAAAATTCCGTTTTTCACCTCTAATTTCTACATTTTTTGACCGATTCAACCCATTCCAACTTTCAACTGTTCATCTTTTTCCTACCTATTCCACACCTTCCCAATTACCAAAATTTCAAAATTTTCAATTTTGAAATTCACACCAAATTCTACAAAATTTCGTTTTTCCACTCTAATTTCTACATTTTTCAACCGATTCAACCCATTCCAACTCTATTCACTTTGGTCACCTCATCCTTACCATAATCACCCCTTCACCTCCACTTCCACTATGCTTTCACAATTCAACCCTTGACCCCCACTTCCAGTGTGGCGGCCATCTTGGATTGACCCTGAAGTGCTCCCAATGAACCTAGAATGAACCGGAAGTGCCCCAAATCAAACCGGAAGTGACCTTAGGTAAACAGGAAGTGACCTCAGGTAAACCGGAAGTGACCCCAAATCAAACCGGAAGTGACCTTTTTAAACCGGAAGTAACCTTCTTAAACCGGAAGTGACCCCAAATAAACCGGCAGTGACCTCAGCTAGACCGGAAGTGCCTCTATTCAAACCGGAAGTGACCCAAACAGACCGGAAGTGACCCATTTCTACCCGGAAGTGAACTTATTTCAACATTAACTGCCCTAAATAGCTACATTAGGCGCTAACTTTTGCTTTTTTCGTCCGATTGAACCCGTTTCGACATTTTAACCACAAAAGTGAACCTCCTGAAGCTGTTTTTTTACGTTTTGTTCCAAATTTCAAAATATTTTGGGGCAATTGCTTTTTCTTTTAATTCCCATTCATTCTCTATGGGGATTCAACATTTGCTCTCACTTCTACATTTTTTAACCGATTCAACCCGTTCCAACATTCAACTGTTCATCCTTTGCCTGCCTATTCCAGAACTTTCCACTTACCAAAAATTCTCTACACTTTCGTTTTTCTACTCTTTTTTCGACATTTTTCAACCGATTCAACCCATTCCAACTTTATTCACTTTGTTTATCTTATGCTTACCATATTCACCTCCTTCACCCCCACTTCCAGTGTGGCGGCCATCTTGGATTGACCCTGAAGTGCCCCCAATGAACCCAGAATGAACCGGAAGTGCCCCATATCAAACCGCAAGTGACCTTAGGTAAACAGGAAGTAACCTTAGGTAAACCGGAAGTGACCCCAAATCAAACCGGAAGTGACCTTTTTAAACCGGAAGTCACCTTTTTTAAACCGGAAGTGACCCCAAATAAACCGGAAGTGACCTCGGCTGGACCGGAAGTGCCTCTAATCAAACCGGAAGTGACCCAAATAGACCGGAAGTGACCCAAATCACCCCGGAAGTGACCTTATTTCAACATTAACTGGCCTAAATAGCTACATTAGTCGCTAACTTTTGCATTTTTTGTCCGATTGAACCCCTTTCAACATTTTAACCCCAAAAGTGAACCTCCTGAAGCTATTTTTTTTCGTTTTGTTCCAAATTTCAAAATATTATGGCGCAATTGCCTCTAATCAAACCGGAAGTGACCCAAATCAAACCGGAAGTGATCTTATTTCAACATTAAGTGCCCTAAATAGCTACATTTTAGCTAACTTTTGCAATTTTTGTCCGATTAAACCCATTTCAACATTTTAACCCCAAAAGGGAACCTCCTGAAGCCGTTTTTTGTCCTTTTGTTCCAAATTTCAAAATATTTTTGCGCAGTTGCTTTTTCTTTTAATTCCCATTCATTCTCTATGGGGATTCAAGATTTGCTCTAACTTCTACATTTTTTAACCGTTTCAACCCGTTCCAACTTTCAACTGTTCACCTTTTGCCTACCTATTCCACAACCTCCCACTTACCAAAAATTCCAAAATTCAAATTTGAAATTCAACCAAATTCTCCAAAATTTAGTATTACACTTCTATTTTCCACATTTCTCAAGAAATTCAACTCATTTCAACATCATTCGGCATCATTCCCCAAGAAGTTATTCAAAGTCTTCTTTCTCCAGAAATTGCATTTTCTAGTTTTCAGTAACACTTCAGGTTTTCACGAGTGCTTCTAAAGTTGCCCTTAGGTTTTAGGAGAGTGTTTTACCAAGCGCTTTAGGCCTTTAAATGCGAGTAAACAAACATGGCGGACAAAAAAAAAACATCAGTTTTTGGTTTGCTTTTAGCGGAAAAAAAAAAAGTGTCATAAAAAGAAAAGACGTTGGTCAAAGGACTGGAGACAGCGCAAGCACTGACTTTCTGTTGCGCTATGACTATTTTCATTCTCCATCCCACTTCCTCGCCACCTCATCACATTGCTTTTTGATTGGCTGCGCGTCACTGTCAACAGAGTGTGTAGTCTTTTTCCTCGTGGGACACCGCACAGTCTGAAGTTGGGCCAAAAAGAATTCAACATGTTGAATATACCCTATTTGAGGTCGGCCGTCATTCCGAGCGGCCATGATCAGCCTGAAGCCACCACATGCAGCATGATTACCTGGTAAGATTATTTTTGGAACCATTACTAGAACTGAGGCTGACCTACAATTGTCGGGAGGGGAGATTCAGGGCTAAATTCGAGCTGATAACTCTGCTGTGTGAATCGAGCTTTACTGTATTTGTGTATGTGTGGTTTTTAGCCGGTCTATGTCAGTAGTATGCGGACCCAGATGTACAATTCATACGCTGCAAAACATGATATCTCTTAAAAACCATTTTTTCCCCCAATTCTGTGATGACCAAGTAAGTTGTGTCTCTAGCGTGGAGTTTTTTTTTCGTTGATATCAAAAGAAACGTAAAATATTTTTTCACACTAGCTCTGCAGCCATTTAGCAAATTTATGATCTACCGTGCCTCCAAAGTAATGTCTTATGTAATTACTAGAGTATATTTCTGAAATTAACGCTTTGAATAAAATGCTGTGGTAAATGTGTCATGTATATGATGAACACAAGATATACAAACTTCACATGTATTTAGCATGTATGTGTTATGTGCAAGTTTACATCAGCTCGGAACTTGGCAGGTATTTAGTGTGCCTGTTTCACACATGCTTGCCATTGCCAATATGTACTTTATGTATAGTAAACTAGTAAATGGTGATAGTTTTGGTAATTTGTCCCAGTTTTCAACTGATGTGTTTGTATTAATGTAGTAAAGCAGTTCAAGTGCAGAAATAATTGATTTTGAGAAAAAAACAAAACAAGAAAGGAAGTCTGGATAAACTTTGTACTTAATAAAGTTATCATATTATCCATTATTATTAATAATGACAGTATGAATAATTAATTCCACAAAATTCTATAATAATGTTATATTTTCCCAGCTCTTTTGTCTTTAATGCTCACTATGCTATCAGTAACTACCAGAAGACTGCTTATTCCCAATTGAACCATTTAATGGATGCCATAGAGATCGAGATAGAGCCATGGAGCCTTTTCTGCGAGATTGCAGAAGAAGGTCTAATGCCCACCTCCAGGAGTCCTACTTAGTATATACCGTATTGGCCCAAATATAAGACGATGTTTTTTGCATTGAAATAAGACTGAAAACGTGGGGTTCGTCTTACATTTGAGGTCTAGACATGAGACCCATTCACTTGTGTGCAGCGGTAAGTTAAAGGTTGCTGGTATTGACTATGTTGCTGTGATCGTGTGCGTCTTTGACACAAAGTGAGTATATACATTTCATTGTTACTACTGTCCACTGTTAGACTTCACTTTGATGGTTAATGCAGTTATTGCAATTTTGTTGTTTTATCACTATTTATTTACATTTCAAAAACCAGAAGCCATTCATTTACAAATGTGATTGCACTTTAGTTTACACATTTAAATGTTTAGATATTAAAATGTGATAGACAATTTTTGCATGGTTTGAATGAGGCCAAATAACATGCTTTTTCTCTCGAATATATTGTTATTATCATTTCTTTCAGATGTAATCATTTTCTGTATAAAAATTTAATTTGGTGTTCAAAAAGTCTTTTTTTCAAACTTGAGTCTTGAAAAAGAGGGGGTCGTCTTATAAATAGGGTCATCTTATATTCGGGCCAATACGGTACTCTTGACCTACAAGGGGGCGACTGCCTAGCCTGTGTGATAATGTGTGACCTCGCAGTCTGAACTGAAATCAACTCATATGTATGTGCAAAGAGAAGCGAAGGCCAGTGAAAAGCAAGAAAAGATAAGGGCATAGCTCAAGCTACCTATCTAATCATGTGTGGCAAAGAGGCCTATTCTAATACTAACAACAATAAAAACAGATGGACATTTTTTTTACTCGAGTTTATCAATTATCACACAACCCCTGTATTATGATGACGGTGGCAAAATAACGCTCAATTCTCAATTAAGGACTCTGAGTGGACTAAAGAATAAATAAAGCACAGTTGTGTGAATTTTTCTGGTTATTCTGGATATGCAATTAATTATTTCCAATAATAATGATTATGTTTTTTTGTGTTGTGTCAACCTTTTCACATCTCCGTGGATTACAGGCGTGTGTTCCTCTGGAGGAAAGTGAAGGTACTGCAATGCTGCTGATGCTTCATGAACAATGCGGACCCTCAGATCCCATGTGAGAGCAGAAGACACCTAAACACACACGCAGACATCTCTATGCATGTTTGTGTGTGTGTGTGTGTGTGTGTGTGTGTGTGTGTGTGTGTGTGTGTGTGTGCATGGATTACGCTGTGCAGCTGATCTTCCAGTGATCGTTTTTCCATGTAGCTGTAGATGAGACAAACACTTGGTCCTTGACAGAATCCAAGCAGGTCCACAATGTTCGGGTGTCTGAACCTGAACCATAAAATGGAATCACATATTTTGCACAGGAACACATGCGTTGTTTTAAGCGTGTGCACTTGAGGACACTCACTTTGAGAGTTTTTCCACTTCCGTGTTGAAGCTCTCCTTAAGCATGTTGAAGTCATGCACACAGTCCTATCAACAAGACTGTGTTTGCATCATCCAATTATTAGATCAAATCATTATCAAAGTCAAACATTGTAAGAGGATGTAAATTGTTAAGTGGACTGTTACCTTAGAATAAGAAGCAAAGATTTTGCCCAAAAATAGGCCTTTGACTTCAAGTCATGACACAAATGTCCAAATGTTTCTTTGCTTTTATACTATTTTTTTCATTTAATTGTGTATGCTATTTTAGGTTTGTACAGCGACCTATAAATAAAATGTATTATTATTATTATTCGGTATGGAAGTACACAAATGAGATCACATCTTTCAATGGGAAACATTTATTTTTTCAAAACAGCCACCAATTTGCCAAAGATACTCTGGCGCACGTCTTTGCTTCTGTTACTGCTACAATGACACATTTGCTGTCAAAGTATACATATTGTGGTCAAGGAATCCAATAAAATTGATTTCAAGTTTCATGAATGAACAGAAACTTTCAACAAGTATTAAAGCTATTTAAGCTACATCGATGTACTAGTCATCCAAGGCAGTATGTACAGGCCTGGCCAATCCGCGGCTCCCAAGCTGCATGCGGCTCTTTGCCTGGTTTCATGCGGCTCTTTTACGTTCATATCAACATTTGTGTTTGTGGGTGTTTTTTGTGGATGTTCGCTGTGCTCGAGTTCAATATGGTATTTTCGTCAAACGTGCATGCAAAAGTAAGAGGGGCAAACCCATTCGAGTAAACAATTAGTGTCAATTTCGCTCTCAAAATGGCAGGGAAAAAATGTACAGCTAAATGAAAATATGAAGATGAACACAGGACGTTTTTAACAGAGTGGGAAAGTGTATATTCTTTTGTTGAACGTAATGGCAAGCCATTCTGCCTGATATGTCAGACGGCATTAACGCATTTCAAAGCTTCAAACCTTATGCGCCACTTCAGCTCACTCTATGCTAACATCGATAAGGACTTTCCAAAAGGGACTGAATTCCGCAAGCACAAGTTGGACACTGAAAAGTCAGGCAGAAAAACAGGTACAGTTTTTCCCAAAAATTACGAAGCACTCAGAGACTGTCACGCTTGCATCGTAATCAACTGGCTTGGAACATTGCACGGGCTAAAAAGCCATTCAATGAAGGGGAGTTCGTTAAAAAATGCCTCAGTGACATTGTTGAAATCTTGTCTCCTGAAAATGACAAACTAAAACAAATGGTATTAGACATCCAACTGTACCGCCACACTATTGAACACAGAATATCGAACATTAACAGAAATGCCAGAAGTCGCACTAAGCAACATGCATAGTACCGTATTTTTCGCACCATAAGACGCACTGGATTTATAAAGCGCACCCTCATAGAATTTTTTATTTTAGAAATTGTTGTACTATGTTCATCTTATTTTCAATTGTCAATTATTTTACTGGTTCTTTTATCACAAGCAAATTATTTAGGTTTCATTACCTGACATGTTTCGGCTATCACTTCCACCTTCATCAGAGTCCTCTGATGAAGGTGGAAGTGATAGCCGAAACACTCTGATGAAGGCGAAAGTGATAGCCGAAACATGTCAGGTAATGAAACCTAAATAATTTGTTTGTGATAAAAGAACCAGTAAAATAATATTTTAGAAATTATTTCATATATAGGGCGCACCGGATTAAAAGGCGCATAAAATAGAAGCTATACTGCAACAAACTGAGGTTGACTAGGGTTGCGGTATGCATCCTTTAGTCAATAACCAATGAGCCCTCTGTAAACAATCGCGTTTCTCAATCTCAAAATCTCCAATAAAATGATCGGAACTGACTAAAGTTTGATCTAACACATTGGTACTGCTTACTTATGTTTCCCTTCCATATCGATCCGTAAATTTACTCAAAACTTTAACGGAGCAGCCTATTTTGAAATGTTTGTGTGTGTGTGAGACAGTGCACACAATGTTCATTGTTGAAAATGACTGGCCTGTGATCAATTTCTGTCATTATCATGTTGGCGTGTGACATGATAATGTCACACAATAAATTTGGCTGAGCACAGGTGTGTGTGTTTGTGTGTGTGTGTGTGAGAGAGGGAGAGGGGGAGAGAGAGAGAGGAAGGGATGGGGTGATGTTCATGTGTGCCCATGTGTATGAGGTGGCTCTTTGCGGTAACAGTAAAAAAAATGTGGCTCTTAGTCTGACTGGTTGGCCATCCTTGTATGATATTTCACCAATAAAGAGCAAACTAGTTCCCACAACAACTCATCCCATCCGAACCTAGAGCTAAGTGAGCTGTGGCAGGTGCTCTTGTCAGAGGTGACATTTTGAGGTATGTGTAAGTTTTTTTAATATATTATATATTTTTATATATATTTTTTATATAATAAATAACTCGCTAGTTAGCAACAATTTTTTTTCTCACATTTTTGTCTCTCTCTCACACACGCACAGCCAATGTGGGAATCGAACTCACGGTGCCGCCACACAAGACAGCCGAGTGTACCCCTACACCAGTGGTTCTTAACCTTGTTGGAAGTACCGAACCCCACCAGTTTCATATGTGCATTCACCGAACCCCTCTTTAGTGAAAAATTATATTATTTTTTGGAAATTCAAGACATCGATGTTTTTTACTGGTGCACAAAATAAGCCGTGCATGAACATCCCCTTGTTCAAATAACAAATTCAACACAATGCATGAACTCACAACAAATTACATACTGACAAATCAGAATTTACACAATAATTTAGGTTTGTTCGGACCTCCTCAGTGGAGGCTCTGCCGAACCCCTGAGACCGACTCACCGAACCCCTAGGGTTCGATCAAACCCAGGTTAAGAACCACTGCCCTACACCATCAGCGATCCCCGCTAGTTAGTAACTAGTTAGCTTTAATATAACTAGCTAGCTAGGTAGTCACTGTCATGATTTCTCTTTGATTTGGTTTTGATTTAGAATTGTTTCATGTTTTCCTTGTGTTCCTTTTGTATGCGTCTGTCTCGGTTATTGCGTCTACCAGTGCTCGTTTACCCGTTCCCTTGCACTGCCCAATCAGAGCTCTCCAACCCCGTGTGTTCAGGTATTCCTCGTTCCGTCAGTTTGAATGTATTAAGTTCCCTGCTTTCTTTCAATCGCTGCATTGTGTTCCTATTAAGTCGTCAAGGGCCTATTTGTTCAAGACGTCTTTGTTAAAGTGGACCTCCGGAGATTCCGCCTTGTAGTCTTGATAGGAAAGGGAGCACTATATTAAAATTTGATAAATATCTGGTGCCCCCATTTTTGCGTGCAGTCTTGTATTTGCCGAAATAATCCGCCTGGTTACGTTTGAATGCACGTTGCAATGTTGAGAACGGATATGACCTTCAAGCTGTCCCTTGCACCTACCACTTGCTATTGAGTGTTACAGCACATTGCTCGCCAATGAATGGAAATCTGTCTTTGTTTAAATCGCTAAGTAACCCTGATACGTCGCCGTAGGGCAATATTCAATTTGCTGTCCTCATGTACACTGGCAAAACGCTTATCTGCACCCTTGTTTATACTTGTTTATACCACGCATAATGTTCGTTGACTCCACCCAACACTGTGTAATGTGTGTAATTTGCTGACCTGTTTGAGTCTTTTGACTGCACAGTCAGTGTTCCTTAGTGACGCTCTGTACACGACTCCAAAGCCCCCCTCACCGATCTGCAGGGCTGGCGAAAACCCCTCAGTCCCAGCATGCACCTCTTCATAGGACCAGCACATCACTCCATAGCTGGCATCACCAGATGCCACCAAAGGGGGGCCCTAGAGGATTGAGGGATTGGTGATACATCTGTGATCATTAACATTTGTTGATGAGTGTTAATTAACCTGTAGGGTTCGAGGTTGGCAAGAATGCAAACTTGATGGGGGTGGGGCTGGTCGAGGTAGAGCTCCTTCTCCTCCTTTAGCAATGGTGAAACACAACATATATTTCATCAGTGCAATCACCAGCTCCTTGAATCAAACAAATTTTCTGACTTCATAACAAACAACAGCCTGCACACTAATGTTAAGATATTCAGTCATAATTTCTGTATGGAGTTTGCATGTTCAGCTCGTGATTATGCGGGTGTTCTCCTAGGACGGAGGCTTCCTCCCACACATATTTAAAGAATTTGTTTCTGGAATTGATTGAAGACTAAATTCCATATGTGTGAATGTGAGGATAAACGATGGATGGATGGATGGTGGGAAGGAGGGAAGGAGGGAAGGATGGATGGATGGATGGATGGATGGATGGATGGATGGATGGATGGATGGATGGATGGATGGATGGATGGATGGATGGAGCGACATAGATGTTTTGTTTCCTTTTGGTGTTAACTGCATATTATTATTTCATAGTTGTTAAATCCAATGCCGTTGCTATTCTTCACATTCACACCTGGGGCCTTATTCCTCAAGTTTATTAGTGCAAGGATTTGCTCCCGGTGGCCAAATTTTAGGAAACATTTTTAGAATCATGATCCTAGTAAAGATAAAAATGATTCCTGAAGAATTGTAGCTCTTAAAAGACCTCCTAAGATGAGATCTGTTAAAAGCAGGCAAGATGACTTTTAAGACAGTGGTCCCCAACCACCGGGCCGCGGACCGGTCCGTGGGTCACTTGGTACCGGGCCACCAAGCCGCACAGATTTTTATTTTTTTTTTTTTAAATCGACGATCAATTAATTCAGGTCAAGACGCTTGTCCCGGTCACGTGACATGTTTCCCCAGCCGAGCCCGCAAAGCAAGCAAAAATGAGTAAGAATTTATTTTGAAAAATATAGGCGATTCTCTCCCAATTACATCCGTCGGTTCAGGTCAAGACGCTCGTCTCGGTCATGTGACATGTCACCCCAGTCGAGCCCGCGAAGCAAGCAAAAATGAGCAAGAAACAGAGATGTTTGGAAAGCTTCTTCGGAAAGGGAAAAATAGCCCAATGAGGAAACGGAAGAAGAAGAGGCTGAGACTTCTAAGAAAAGGAAAGCTGCATTTAAAAGAACATTTCTGGAGTCTTTCTGGAAATATGGATTTATCGCCACAGGTGACTCGGACGCGCCAAGCCCACTCTGCATAATATGTGGCGACAAGCTAGCTTCACGAGGCAATGAAGCCTTCAAAACTGGTTCGGCACATGGAGACCAAGCATCCTGCATTAAAAGACAAACCTTAACCACTTCGGCTGTCATTGTCTCCGATTACGCCTAGATGGGACCGGCTCGTTTCTGAGAAATAAGCTCAGTGCTCCCACTCATTCAATGAAATGGTGAGTTTTATTTTTATGTCGTTCATACTTGTTTTTATGCCAGTCGTATCATTTTATTTCATCATATTTATTATAAATTTATTATTTATTTATATAAATTTATTATTTATATAGAGGCCTGTCCGCGAAAATATTTCTGACACGTAACAGGTCCGTGGCGCAAAAAAGGTTGGGGACCACTGTTTTAAGCGGTTTAGGAGTTCCCTGGGCAGAGGACAAAATGACGGACAGAAAAGGCAAGAGAGATATTCTCCAAAAACAGGATGATGGTGCATTAATGAAACAAGCCATTTTACCCTCATAATAGCAAAATTGTTTAGTAAATTGTTTATTTCAGTGCGCAACTGCACATGTTGAACTACCTGTAGTGCTGATGACATGGGTTGCCATTGGGAGAGGAGCCACTACTGTTTTGGCAGGAGGATCAAAGTTAGAGAGACTAACAGGAAGAGCATGTGGAGATTCCTTCAAAGACAACGCCCCTAAGAAGTCAAAATGACATTTAGTAGTAATCATAAGACCAGTTCAAAGGTCAGAGGTCACAAGACACACAGAGAAGGATCACGTCTCTTGGATGGAAAAGCTGATGATGCTCCAGCAGGTCCAGCAGCTCACCGACGCGTCCGTTTCTGTTGCCCCATTGGTTCATTACATAGGCTGTCCGCATCTCCTTCTTCTGAGCTAATCGCACGCTGACTTGATCTCCAAGGACCTCTGAAGCTGAGACAGAAAGTTCATTCCAAAATGGGTAAAAAGTAGTGTCATAGAAGGGCATTATGTATACTTATGTATTCTCTTAAGTCCTTCATTTCCCTCACAGAATTAATAATGTAACTTTCAGCTACATAAGTCCAGGTGTCATGTGACTTCCTGTGTGCATATTTTTACGCAGCCACAGTTGCAGTATACCAGTTGCGCCAACACACCAATGACTGACAGTGGAGAGCAGCGATAAAATTTATCAGTCAAAATTCTCTCCAAGTAAATTCACATCTAATTTTGATATGGACATAATGAGATGCGCAAGCTCGACAGGATATTACTCATCTATCGAGCGCCAGGTGTGCTTTTTTTCAACTATTGCAATGTCAGGCAGGATTGGTATTACCCAGATTTCTTTTTATTTTTTTATTTTTATTTAACTTTACTTGTATTTTCTATTATGTTTTTTGTTGTGTTTATTTCCATATATTTAGATTAGATTTTTCTTTTTTTTTTTAGTCATAAACACTCAGCACTGGGCATTTAGATGTGTGCCTGTGACTTAGATTTACTCTGGTTAGGCAATGACTTGCTTGAATATGATGTGACTCTGTTTTCTGTATTTAGTTTTATTCTATTTTTCATATTTTAATTCATTTGCACGTTTCTTTTTTTCGTTTTGAAACTGATATTCTAACGAGGGGGCGATCCTAAGTGTGTCTTGTGTGTCACACCACACCACACTGACCGAAAGACAACTATGACCTGCGGTCGGAGGCAAGCCTCGCACCGTGGTTCCCTCTGAAGCGAGTGAGCGCGCAAGCGTTGCCCGCTTCTCCATCCGGTGCACTCACTTGACAGCAGTGAAAAGATACCGCATCCACCCTGTCAATGGAGCCCACCAACATGTTGGCATCCGCTCCTCACTCACCTGCAGTGATGGAACTGGATGCCCCATGGGCCTGCGGCCGGCCTTCCGGCAGGCGCCAGATTGCTTGTCTCAAAGATTAAGTCATGCAAGTTTCAGCCTGTAACCTAACCTTATAAACTTGCAAGACTTATTATAATTGCAAGACTCCCCATAGAAGTTCTCCTCATCTGCTGTCGTCATTGTTGTAAAAACCACTCCTGGTGCTTGTTGTTAGGGATCTCTAATATCTAAACTGTCCAGCACGTACATGTATCAGCTAATTATGCGTTCCTTTCATCAAAGTGAGATGTGAATTCACTTGGAGGAATGTTGAGTGATTTTCACCACTCTCTGTGGTAAATCCTTAGCTTTGCCCCCATAACTGTGCAGCCAGGATGTTGGCATAAACATTAACACAGGGCTCAGTCACACGATGTCCAGAAGTTCATTGGTGACAAGTAGGATGCAACAATTTTGTTTTGAAAGAAGGGCGGGTTGAAGTGGGAGTAAATTCCAAATACACTTTTTGTACACACTGTGAAAAAAATATAAGGAATATTTCTAATTCAATTTAGTGTTGATGGATTAATTGCCAACAGGGTGGCAAGTATGGTAACAAAACACCTGCCAGCCCATAAAACTGCCTGTTCATAATATCCTTAAATTATTGCTGATCATTTTTGTGAGAAATAATTAACTGACTAGTGCTAACACATAGATCAATATAATTAATTATTAATAATGTAATCTACGTAATTTTGAACAAAATTGTCTTTTTAGAAGAGTGTATCAAAGTAGTTGTTCTTTTCATTCATCAGTACCCAAGAAGTTGTCTTTAGATTTAAAGTCAGGGACCCCAGTTTTATACACTGTCCTATTATGGAAAAAACAGTTCACCTCATCAATAACAGCTAGGTCCTCAATGAAATAAGGACCTTCAGCTATATTGACCCCATGAAATCTATAGTTGTGGTTGTGACCAAAAAATGACTTAACAGCAAGTTGGAACTGATTTATGCAATCGAATTAGGACTTTTCTATTTCACCGTCCAGTTTCATGTCGGCCGGGGATTGTGTCTCACCAAAGCGCGTCCAGTCCAGTTCTGATAGCCCATCCATGATGCAGCAGAACTCCCAGTGGACCGTGGCTGGTAGACTGTGCAAAAAGTAGCTTCTGACGTCTCTTTGGGACATTTTCTGAAGGAAACTTCAACTCTGAATGAAAAGTTTACTGAATGACAAGGGAGCGCAAAGATGCTAACAAGCTAACAGTACGACTCACGGCACCAAGCTGTACCAGCAGGGGCGCATACATCCGGACCTAGATCACCCGGATTCATTGGTGCTGAATGGGACCAACCTGTCCGATTCAAGGAGTACCAAAGGTTCTGCTCGGTTGCTTTCAGAGAAGTTATTCTTCTTCTTTCCTATATTTTGGCAGTTTACCACCTGCTGTATGGGCCATTACCGCCATCTACTGGGTAGTAGGCTATGACGAGAGATCCGGCAGTCACAGACCGAATACATAATAACATCCATCCATCCATCCATTTTCTGAACCGCTTAGCCCCCACGGGGGTCGCGGGCGTGCTGGAGCCTATCCCAGCCGTCATCGGGCAGTAGGCGGGGGACACCCTGAACTGGTTGCCAGCCAATCGCAGGGCACACAGAGACGGACAACCAATCGCACTCACACCTAGGGACAATTTGGAGTCTTCAATCGGCCTACCAAGCATGTTTTTGGAATGTGGGAGGAAACCGGAGTGCCCGGAGAAAACCCACGCGGGCCCGGGGAGAACATGCAAACTCCACACAGGGAGGGCCGGAGGTGGAATCGAACCCGCACCCTCCTAACTGTGAGGCGGACGTGCTACCCAGTGCGCCACCGAGCCGCCCTACATAATAACACTAACAGTTAAATAAAGAAAAAAAACATATCCTTTCCATTAGCCCGGTTTTCTTAAGGAAGTCAAATAACTGACACTGAACTTTTCCTACCTTCAGAATATTTTCCATTCTAAATGCTACCTTTGCTTGCCTTCAATATTTTCCTCTCCTCCCCATACTTAACACACTCCATCAGAACATGCTGGACGGTCTCACTCTCCCCACAATCTTCACATTTCCCATCAGTATGTATGCCTATTTTATGCAGTGTCTCATTTAATCCTGTATGCCCAATTCTCGCGTTCTTACTGCCTCCTCCCTCCGGTTTATCCCTAAATATTATAATACAATATGTTTATACTATATTACATTGCATATTAAATATGTGTATTATATATATATATATATATATATATATATATATATATATATATATATATATATATATATATATATATATATACACTGTATATATGTGTGTATATATATATATGTGTGTATATATATATATGTGTGTGTGTGTATATAGTACATGCATATACATATATGTGTATATATACTGTATACATGTTTATGGTATACAGTCAAACCACGGTTTTTGAATGTCGCGGTTCTCGAACAAATTGGAATTCAAACAAAAAATTCGATATTTTTTTGCTTCGGTTGTCGAACAAAATTCGGAGGTCTAACTTTGCGAGATGAGCTAAAAAGGACCCGAGAAAACCTAAATATTATAATACAATGTGTTTATACTATATTATATTGCATATTAAATATATATGTATAATATAAACAATATATAACCACGTATAAAACCTCGGTTTTCGAACATCCTGGTTCTTGAACAAATCGGAATTCGAACGAAAAATTCGATATTTTTTTGCTTCGGTTGTCGAACAATATTCGGAGGGCGAACCAAAAGGACCCGAGAAAACCCGGATGCCGACTGACTCCGTTATTGTATTTTCGTTACTTTGAGGATTGTATTAACCCCTAATCATGCCTCCAAAGAAAGCAAGTGGGAGCAGTAAAGCCATCCTAAAACACAAAGACGCTCTTAAAGCAATGCGACAGTGAGCGCCCGGCGTGCTGCGGTTGCGCGATCGGACCAAATTAAGCTCCCTCCGCACTGAGGTCCACTTAAATTTTGGAAAATACATCAGGACTTTAAAAATCTTTTCTAAATTTCAGCGACGGCTCTGTCACAATAATGCCACCAGCGCGGTGCAATTGCGCGATCGGCGGCGCGCTACGGTTGCGTGTTCGGCGGTGCGCTGAATTTGCAAATGAAAAAAATGCTTAAAAAAAGTCTTGGAACGAATTAAAACTTTTTCCATTGTTTGTAATGGGAAAAATAGATTCGCAATTCGACCGATTCATTTCTAGAACTGCCTTCTGGAACGGATTGTCCATCCATCCATCTTCTTCCGCTTATCCGATTGTGGTCCTGGATATATATATATATATATATATATACATACATACACACACACACTGCTCAAAACAATTAAGGGAACACTTTGAAAACACATCAGATTTCAATGGTGAAAAAAAAATGTTGGATATCTATACTGATATGGACAGTTTAATGTCTCAGTAACAAAAGGATGCCACATCTTTTGATGGAAATAAAAGTTTTCAGCCTACAGAGGGCTCAGTATATAGACACCCCAAAAATCTAGTAAGTGAAAAAAGGATATGGCAGGCTCGTCCATTTTGCCTAAATTCAATTTCTGCAACTCAAAATTCTTTTCAATATCTTGTGTGGCCCCCCCCCCCCCCCCCCGAGCTTTTATGCATGCTTGACAACGTCGCAGCATGCTCCTAATGAGACGACGAATGGTGTCTTGTGAGATGTCCTCCCAGATCTGTCTAAGGGCATCAGTGAGCTCCTGTAAAGTCTGAGGAGCATCCTGGCGGCATCTGATGGACCAAAACATTATGTCCTAGAGGTGTTCTATCGGGTTTAGATCAGGTGATCGTGAGGGCCATTCAATTGTGTCAATTCCTTCATCCTCCAGATACTGTCTGCAAACTCTTGCCACAATAGGCCGGGCATTGTTGTGGATCAGGAGGAACCCAGGACCTACTGCACCAGCGTAGGGTCTAACCATGGGTGCAAGGATTTCATCCCAATTGCAGTCAGACTGCCGTTCTCTAGCCTGTGGAGGTCTGTTCGTCCCTCCATGGAAATGCCTCCCCAGACCATCACTAACCCACCACCAAACCGGTCATGCTGAATGATGTTGCAGGCAGCATAGCGCTCTCCTTGGCTTCTTCAGACCCTTTTACGTCTATCACAGGTGCTCAGGGTAAACCTGCTCTCATCTGTGAAAAGCACAGGGCGCCAGTGGCGGACTTGCCAATTCTGGTGTTCTATGGCAAATGCCAATCGAGCTCCACGGTGCTGAGCAATGAGCACAGGGCACACTACAGGACGTCGTGCCTTGAGGCCACCCTCGTGAAGTCTGTTTCTGACTGTTTGGGCAGAGACATTCACACCAGTAGCCTGCTGGAGGTCATTCTGTAGAGCTCGGGCAGTGCTCAACCTGTCCCTCCTTGCACAAAGCAGCAGATATCGGTCCTGCTGATGGAATGAGGACCGTCGACAGCCCTGTCCAGCTCTCCTAGAGTAACTGCCTGTCTCCTGGAATCTCCTCCATGCCCTGGAGATTGTCCTGGGAGACACATCAAATCTTATGGCAACAGCACGCATGGATGTGCCATCCTGGAGGAGTTGGACAATCTGTGCAACTTCAGGAGGGTTAAGAAATCGCCTCATGCTCCCAGTCGTGATAATGACTCTAGCTAAACTTTAGCTGCTAAAGCCAACACTTGTGGAAAAACTGTTAAAAAAGAAGGAACTTGAAATGGCCTCCACCTGCAAAAGCAGTCCTGTTTTGGGGACCATCTCGTTGTTGCCCCTCTAGTGCACCTGTTGTCAATTCCATCAACACCAATGCAGCTGAAACTGATTACAACCCCCTCTGCCATGTACCTGACCAAAAGATTCAAGATTCAAGAGTTTTTTATTCGCCATGTTTGAGCGTGCCAAACAAGGAATTTGACTTCGGTAAATCACAGCCTCTGTTCAACATTTAGGTGACTAACAACAACACTCAGGACATGTGAAAAACGAAAGATATTCTCAAACATCCCCTGATCTTAAACTGATCTTAAACTCCCAAGAGGGCAAGGAAAGACTCAAAACTCCAGCTAGGGGAAATGAGAAACCTTGAGAAGAGACCACAGATGGGAGGGTCCCTCTTCTAGGATGACCAGGCTGCAATGGATGCAGAGAGTACACATAGTACAAACAGTGTAGACAAAAAAGGTGTGGAAAGCGGGATGTTATTGCACAGTAATGACTCTGAGACTCTAAGAGTGGTGTGAGTTCATCAGAGCGACAGCCTGGGGGAAGAAGCTGTCTCTGTGTCTGCTGGTTTTAGTGTACAGAGCTCTATAACGGCGTCCGGAGGGGAGTAGTTCAAACAGGCTGCAACCTGGGTGTGAAGGGTCTGTTGAGATGTTACTTGCACGTTTCCTGGTCCTGGACAGGTACAAGTCTTGGATAGATGGGAGGTTGATTCCAATTATCTTTTCTGCAGTCCTTATTGTCCGTTGCAGTCTGTGCTTGTCTTGTTTGGAGGCCGATCCAAACCAGACAGTGATGGAGGTGCAGAGGACAGACTGGATGATGGCAGTGTAGAAGGTCTTCAGCAGCTCCCGCGGCAGGTTGAACTTCTTGAGCTGTCTCAGGAAGTACAACCTCTGCTGGGCCTTCTTCCGGACAGAGTCGATGTGGCCGGTCCATTTCAGGTCCCGAGAGATTGTGGTTCCCAGGAACTTGAAGGTGTCTGATGAGAGAATAGCATTACTGCGGATAGTGAGGGGTGAAAGTGGTGAAGGGCCTCGCCTGAAGTCCACTGTCATCTTCACGGTCTTGAGCGGGTTCAGGTCCAGGTGGTTTTGGCTGCACCAGTGGACCAGCCGCTCCACCTCCTGTCTGTACGCAGTCTCATCACCGTTCTGGATCAGTCCGATGAGAGTGGTGTTGTCTGCATACTTCAGGAGCTTCACAGAAGAGTCACTTGCGGAGAAATCGTTGGTGTAGAGGGAGAAGAGCAGTGGGGAGAGGACGCACCCCTGAGGGGCTCCAGTATTGGTGGTCAGGGTGTCAGATGTGATGCTCCCCAGCCTCACACGCTGTCTCCTGTTGGTCAGGAAGCTGGTGATCCACTGACAGGTGGAGGCAGGCACCGCGAGCTGGATGAGCTTCTGTTGGAGAATGTCAGGAGCGATGGTGTTGAACGCCGAGCTGAAGTCCACAAACAGGATCCTGGCGTACTTTCCTGGGGTGTCCAGGTGTTGCAGGATGTAGTGCAGTCCCATGTTGACCGCATCATCCACCGACCTGTTTGCCCGGTAGGCAAACTGGAGGGGGTCCCGCAGGGGGCCCGTGACATCCTTCAGGTGGTTCAGCACTAACCTCGCGAAAGATTTCATGACCCCAGATGTCAGTGCAACAGGTCATTCAGACCTGTGATGGCGGGCTTCTTGGCCACTGGAACGATGGTGGAGCTCTTGAAGCACGGGGGCACCTCACACAGCTCCAGGGAACGGTTGAAGATCCGTGCAAAGGTGGGCGCCAGCTGCTCAGCGCAGACTTTCAAGCAGGAAGGTGACACGCCGTCTGGGCCCGGTGCCTTCCTGATCTTTTGTCTCCGGAACATCTGGCGCACTTCCTCCTCGCGGATCTGGAGTGCGGGCGCAGCCTCTGCAAGAGAGAGAGTCGGTGACCACGGTGATGGAGGTGTGGACAGAGCAGTTGTGGGGGGAGGTGAGTATGTGGATTGTGCTGCAGGGGGTCCCGTTGTGTGGGAGGACCGGTCAAACCTGCAGTAGAACCTGTTTAGCTGGTTAGCGAGCCTTGGGCTCTCCACAGGACGGGGGGTTCGTTTCTTGAAGCCCGTGATGCTCTGCAGGCCTTTCCACACTGTTGAGGGATCAGGATTGGCAGAGAGGTGTCTCTCCAGGCTCTCCCCGTAACACCTCCTGGCTTTCCTGACCTCTCGGTTCAGTGTGTTTCTGGTCTGCTTGAACAGGTCCCGGTCGCCGCTCCTGTAGGCCTCCTCCTTGACTTTGCGCAGCCTCCTAAGGTTCGGTGTAAACCAAGGTTTGTCGTTGTTGTACGTGCAGAAGGTCTTAGTCTGCACACACAGATCCTCACAAAAACTGATGTATGATGTGACAGTGTCAGTGAGTTCATGCAAGTCTGAATTTGCAGCTTCAAAACTCTCCAATCGGTGCAGTCAACGCAGGCTTGGAGGTCCTGCCTTGACTCCACTGTCCACTTCCTTACAGTCCTCACCACAGGCTTAGAAGTTTTTAGTTTCTGTCTGTAGGCAGGAATCAGGTGAACTACACAGTGGTCCGAGAGTCCTAAAGCTGCACGAGCCACAGAGTGGTATGCATCCTTAATTACGGTGTAGCAGTGGTCCAGTGTTTGTGCCCCTCTGGTGGGACACGTTATGTGCTGTCTGTATCTGGGGAGTTCGTGTGCGAGGTTCGCCCTGTTAAGATCACCCAGAACAACGATTAGTGAATTTGGTAGAAGTTTCTGTCTGTCACCTGGTCAGCCAGCATCTGCGTGGCTTCACTCGCACGTGCGTGTGGTGGAATGTAAACAGCTGCCATGACGATCGAGGAGAACTCCCGTGGTGAATAGAACGGCCGGCAGTTTATGAAAAGTGTTTCTAGGAGAGGGCTGCAAAACTCTTTCAACACCATGACTAAACCTTATCAGAAAAGTCTCATGCCATACCCTGATAAAAAACTGTTCCTTTAATTTTTTTGAGCAGTGTATATATACATTCATACATACATACACACACGCACATGCACACACACACGCACACACACACACACACACACACACACACACACACACACACACACACACACACACACACACACACACACACACACACACACACACACACACACACACACACACACGCATTTTCTGTACCGCCTATGCCAGCAGTCATCGGGGAGTAGTCGGGGGACCTGAACTGGTTGGCAGCCAATCGCAGGGCACACAGAGACGAACAACCATCCGCACTGGCACTCGCACCAATGGGCAATTTGGAGTGCTCAATCAGCCTACCATGCATGTTTTTGGGATGTGGAAGGAAACCGAGTGCCTTGAGAAAACCCAAGCAGGCACGGGGAGAACATGCAAACTCCTCACAGGTAGGGCTGGAGGTGGAATCGAACCCGCACCCTCTGAACTGTGAGGCGGACGTGCTAACCAGTGCATTTCAAGGATAGGATTTTGGAAATTGGGGGACAGGGATCAAAGTTAGAATAACACTCTCTCTCTCTGTCTCTCTGTCTTTCTCTCTCGCTCTCTCTCTCGCGCACACACACGCACGCGCGCGCGCACACACACACACACACACACACACACACACACACACACACACACACACACACACACACACACAAGCACACAAAACACTGCAACTTTTAAACTTTGCCTGAAAACTACAATCTATTATTATTTATTAGGTTTTTCTTTTAATCACGCCGTTATTCGTAAACGCTGGCTCAACATCTCGCGAGATCACAGCACGCCTTCCCCACTCGACTCGACATTTCAGTGTTCACGTGAACATCTCGCGATGTTGCCTAAGTGACGGTGGTTGGAAAAAGAGTTAGAGGGGGCGGGGTGCAGCAGAGATGTTCTGATGCTTTTTTTTTTTTTTTATATAAAATTATTTATTTAAATAAAAATGGCTGCCGTGGAGAGCGAGGAGGAGACAATGTACGTAAGCTCCTTTTAAAAAACATTTCATCATCTGTTAAAGAGTCGCTGTCTTGGACGCCTCCGCCATCTTTTTGTCGTCTTTTTTATTTCACTTCGAAGTGCGTTCATTTTACACCGGCCTTTCTCGGCGGAGCGAGCTTAACTGGAATACGTCACCAACTTCCAGCTTCGTGTCTACTTCAGCTGCCATTAGGGCTTGCCTGTTTGCTCACCCCGTTTCCCGCGCCACTTTACCCATTCTGCCGAGCAAACGTTCCCGCACGCCTGGAGGTTGGGCCGCGGGACGGCGATGCCATGCCCGCCTGCCCCCTTCCTGCCTCGAGCAGTCGGTGGTATTAGCACGCAGGTGTTCAGCAGGCTGCTAGCTAGTCAGTACTGAGTGTTTTCATGGTCGTGAGTGTGTATTAACACTCATTCATGAAACTGGTGTACTTGGCGTCACACACCTCCAGTCAGCATCCTTCACCCAAGTGCTGCTGAGCCAAGCATCACATGCTCTTCATGTTGTAACCAAACTTCTCAGAATATTGATCACAGTTTATGATGCACACGTCAAGCTCCTCAAAGTCACTTTAGTGCACTCGTGTGTTGCCTACTTTTCACCAGTTTATTGTTGCTGCTGCTTCAGCTTCATCATCATCACCCTCACCCCATGCCAGCCTGGGTGCTAGGGTCACTCAAAGGGGTCACACCAAAATACTTTAGTTGAACACCTCTGATGTAATCCATGCAATTCAGAATTCAACCTCACGCACACTTAGTCACACATAACTTCAGAGTTCACACTGCCACCACGTGATGTCAGCGCAGTGTAGACTTCAGTTCAGCAAGCGTCAAAGGAATAGTGTTGTGCCGTTTTGCTTAATTGCTTAACACTTAATCCAAAAGGAGGAACAGCCTTGTGCTGTTAAAACATGAAGATGGTGAGAAGACAAAACATTATATTCAGGAAATTACATGAGTAGAGGTCAGTGTTGGCAGGACAAATGCGTTACGCTGGTGCGTTTTTTGGGGATGGCAGAGTAAGATCAGATCTGCAGATGGACATTGTTTAAAATTGACATTAAACTAAACAGCAATACAAATAAAATTAAGAGTACTGTAAGAGATTGGATTAATGTGTACTCAGCAGTAGTAGCTTGAAAGTTGTATGTTCTAGAGTTCCATGAAAGCCCAAATGTGTGGGTGAAAAAGTGGCTGATGGTCATTAGTGGAGAAGCAGGAAGTAGGTTGTTTGTGCATTTGACAGATGTCACTGCTGTAGGTTATGACAATTAGTTTCCATATGAAGAATTACAATATTTACTCTTTTGTTTTAATCGTTCTCCGTTAACAGTTCTTGACAATTATGCATTGTTGGTAGTAACAGCGTTAAAATAAACAGCACTACTTACAGCACAACTTCATAATGATGATTAGCTGAAGCAGAATAAAATGTTATTGTTAGCCATTTGGGGATGAATGTCTGCACTGTTAATACACATGAAAACAAGAATAGCCACTCACAATTTTTACGCATGTACTGAGCAAATGATCAAAAACAGCATCACCAGCCCAATTAATTCAACAAGTAAAGCAGCCATCTTTAAATATTTTTTTCTTATCAGAGATGCAAGTTACCATTTCTAGTTGATTTGTCTTTTGAGCTGATTCCAAATTTGCCCTCATTTTTTCTATAGCACATTTTCAAAGTAATAATAATCATAATAATACTCTAACAAGAGTAGGTAATATAATAATATATTTAGTAATAGCTATGAATTAAGTGTAATTAAATAAGAATCATTATTAATATATATTAATTCAGTATGAGGTAATTTTTTTCTAAAATGTCACAGCTATAAATTACAATGCATGGTAATATCCATATTGCGCAAGCTTCTATAGTTCAAGATGAAATAAAAAATGAAAATATCGAAAAAATCTATGCTGTTAGGAAAATGTTTTTCTGTGGTTGTGTTTTTTTGGGGTGTGTCAAGTCAAAGTCAAAGTCAGCTTTATTGTCAATTTCTCCACATGCCAAAGACACACAAAGAAACCGAAATTTCGTTCCCCCCTATCCCACGGTGACAAGACATGGCACACAACAGACAAACAAGTATAACAACAGCGTGCTGAATAAATAATGAATAAATAAATAAATAGGAGGAGCAGAAAAAAAAAGGAGCAAGTGCGCGTACAGCAGACATTCCCGAAAATAGCGCAACAGTGCCGCACGCTACGCAGAAGGGGGTAGCGAGTTCAGGGCCCTAACAGCCTGGAGAAAGAAGCTGTTGGCGAGTCTGGTGGTGCGGGAGCGCAGGCTCCTGTACCTCTTCCCAGAGGGCAGAAGGTCAAACAAAGAGTGAGCCGGGTGACTCACATCTCTGGCAATCGAGGTTGCCTTGCGGGCAACATGGGAGCAACTAAAGCTGATTACTGTTTTTAAGCTAATTTGCCTAGGAACAAGTATTTCTAGTATTTGGAAAATTGTTTGGAACACATATCAACTTTGAACTCAGATGTTCCAGTACACGAGTCCACGCTGATGCCAATATTGAATGATACAGACAAAGAAAATTTTGCATTTTATTTTAATTTGTGTAAAAAAAAAAAAAAAAAAGAAGCTAAGATCCAATAAAAGAAGGAAGAGGATTTTTTTTTTTATATTTAAAAGCTGCACACAAGTATCTGTGTGTTGAAGATGACTTCCTGTAACATGCAGGCTCTGACCTCCTTAGAGAGCGAAAGCATGCATGGCTGCTCTTGTGTTAAGTTGCACGGCAGTCAGCAGCTGTACGTGATGTCATTGCTGCACCTCTTGTCATTCATCAGCGCAAGCTGTAAGATACTCAGGTGTTTAGGTTGACTTCAAAACTTCATGCTTGTGAATTCAAGGGACAGCTCTCTCCATATGGTCATGAGGCAGGAGCAAGAACTATTAGTTGTGCTTTACATCAACCAAACGTCTATTTCCTGTCACATGAGAAACCAGTGAATCTTTATAATAGTTTGTCATGTGCTGCCCAGCAAGCTTATAATAGTGTGACTCAGGAGGAGCATGGTGACACTAGTTTTAAGGCTTTGCATTTGGTATAATTTCTTGAGTACATTCATCTACTCTTTAACGGCCATTTTTAGGCTGCTCCTTTTGGTACAGGTGTCATCACAAAAATAAAAAGATGGATGAAATGAGATCTCCTGAGCTACACTGATGTCTCATGTGCATGACAGTGTTTTGAACTGAACTATTATTCAACTTAATTATTTTTCCCAAAACATAAGTCTTTTTCCCAAACAAACTGCTGGAGTGAATGAGTGTTTGAATTTAGTGGTTCCACTGTAATTATTTATCATGTCTTAAAGATGATTTTGAAGCTTGACCTCTTCAGGAAAGAAAAATAAATCGGCATAGTGATTAGTGTCTAAAGATCATCAAACAGTTCTTGTCAGTGATTCAGTGGCATACAATTTATTTGCGATGTCATCATGGATGTTGTCTGTTACACAGAAAGGAGGAACCAGAGGGCCAGGAGGAGAGAGTACGACCACACAGTAAGACGAAGAAGGTGCACAAGGAACGGCGCCATGTTGAACAGGTGGCAGTCTCTCAGGAGCCGTTGCCCCTATCAGGGGTGGAGTCAAAGACCTCGGTGGGTGAAGGCGGAACTAACAGTGTAATTTTGATTATGAAGCATGCTTGTGAAGTGTGTTGAATGTCTGTGTCTCAATGGTAGCCATCAGACCAGGTGGCGGGACCCTCGCAAGCAGCATCTAGTAGCGAGTCTGCGGGTTCTCCCAGGCAACGGCGCTCAATCATCCGAGATCGCGGACCGCTATACAGCGACCCCTCACTGCCTGTAGGCTGGACCCGCAAGCTTAAGCAGAGGAAGTCTGGACGCTCAGCAGGAAAGTTTGACGTCTACCTAATCAAGTAAGCACTGTAAGCATGGGTCGCATTCATCCTGTTATTGCACACATGAGCATTTCTTTTGTGGCAAAGCTCGGAGGGAAAGGCCTTCCGGTCCAAGGTGGAGCTCATCGCTTACTTCCAGAAGGTCGGTGACACCACGACTGATCCCAACGATTTTGACTTCACTGTGACTGGACGTGGAAGTCCCTCTCGGCGTGAGAAAAAACCTCCCAAGACACCAAAAGTGGTCAAACCATCTGGGAGAGGCCGTGGACGGCCCAAAGGTGCAAAATAATGGCGGTGTGCAATGTTTAATAGGACATATGGAGCGAACACAAAGCTGGTGGTGGAATGTGTGTGCTTTACCTTTAGGCAGTGGGAAGATGCGTCAGGCTACGGAAGGTGTGGCCATGAAGCGTGTGGTGGAGAAATGTCCTGGAAAACTGTTGGTCAAAATGCCATACAACAAGGGGGAGTCCAGCAGTGAGACCACACCCACCACTTCAAAGGTGCGACGTGTGGCGTTCTCAGGGATGCTGCGTAGCGTATTAATTAGGGGTATAACGATACGTCTTTGTCATCAAAATATCGATTTGTCTGCCCCACGATCCTGCTCCACCGATGCTGTCCACACATCATTTCTATGTTATTGATCGATTTAATTGATATCATTATTGAGATAATTTTAGACCCAAAATTCCTAATACCCGTTCGTTTTTATTCAAGTCTGAATGTTACAGGGATGAGAATTTTCCGCAGATCCGCGGATTTACGTGTTTTTTTTCCGTCGAACGTATTATTTTTGTGAATCGTGTAAATCCGTTGAGATTTTCTTTTCTATATATGGGGGGGTGGTTATGGAAGCGGCCGGGCAACATTAGCCTCGGCGACTCGCAAGCATTCGCCCGCCCGCTGCGACAGCATCTTTTGGCACATCTCAAGGCAAAATTAGTTAAGCTGTGAGTACGGAAATCGGCTTGCCTCTGTAAATCTAACTCACTGGCAGCAGTGATGCGACAATATCTGCCTTATTTCCGCCAGCATTTTGGCGCTACTTTCGTCACATCATTTCCACTTGTTAACTTAACTTACACGGGGAACTAATGTTTTTACACTGCCACAATGTGAATTTGCGATTGGGTTTTCATCACTTGTATACAAGTTATTTAGTTAGATAGATCTAGGGCCTACTCAGCAAAGGTTTTCACCAGCATGAGGATCGTGCCAGGGAGATAGAAAAGCCGAACGTGATCAAGAACTGCTTCAGATGGGCATGGCTTGAGAGCAGCGTCATTGTACAACTCGGAACACAGTCCGTAACCACGTGCCTGACGGAACATATCCATAAAGTAGATGTCCCGGGGAAGGTTTTGTGTATTTTCTGTCCTGATGTGATCAGCTATGGAGGTTGCGGCACTAGGAGCATTAAGGAGCACATCGAAACAAAAAAAAAAAAAAAAACCCACAAAGGTCCTTTTTTACTTTTACAAGATGTTACATGTAAGCTATAGTGTGCATATGTGTGTGCATATATATATATATATATGCACACACACACACATATTTATATCTCTCGGTCCCCCCAGACCCCCTGCTACTTTTCAATGTTTTTTCACATTTGCCATTCTCATCCCTGATGTTATTTTTAATTAAGTTTATGTTGTTTTCGCGCACGCATTGAGTGACTTCAGAGCAACATTATTTGCTCGTTTTCATTTAAAAACACAAACGTCATACATTTATGTGTTTTGATTTTCCATTATATGAGCGAGGTTTTAGAAAAAATTTGCTTGTATTGGACCATCAATACCTGCACGTAGAAGCAAAATAACTAAATGCTCGTTTTCTGCAGTTTACTCCAGGTCACACAGTAGGACATCTCAAATATCTACCGAAATACTCATTCAATGCACCAAACAGCAATGACTAATATGTGAGAACATTACAAGGGGTAGATGGATTTTCTAATGTATTTGACCCACCAAAATCAGAACAGGGGGGGAAGCAATTTTTGCTGCCAAACAACACGTATACCAGCTGGTATTCTTTTTATATAGAATAGGTAAGCTTTTGACAAAATCGTTTACTGTTAATTACAGTTGGTAATTCGTTCTACAGAACAGTAACAACAGCAAGTTATTTGAATATGAAAATACACTTTACTACTATATATACTATATTTTTTTCTTCCACAAAAGATAATGTTGAATATTGTTCAGCAAGTTATTTGAATATGAAAATACACTTTACTACTATATATCCTATTTTTTTTTCTTCCACAAAAGATAATGTTGAGTATTGTTCAGTTATACAAAGCACTTAATCAAATACAGCGAAACCTCTACTTACGAATGTCTATACTTACAAAAATTTTGCTATTCTTACGAACCAAATTCGACTTCCAAATCCGTATGTCTGGTGACGTTGTGACGTGTGTGTGTGCGTGTGTCATTTAACCATTGTCTTACTGTCGCTATCCTTCGCTTGGCCACTCTCTGTGTTTCTATGTGGATGTTTGCATATTGACAAGTTCATCCATAGTTCGTCTGGAGTTTTGGTTTTCAATGGCTCGGCCACTCCCTGTGTTCCTGTGTGCGTGTTAGCGTATTGACAAGTTCATCCATAGTCTGTCTGGAGTTTCGGTAGTCGATCATGTCAAAAAGCGGCGAGGGTAGTCAGAAGAGGATGTAGCGAACGTATAAAGTAAGCATACGGTACTTGATTCTCCCACTCCCACTTACCATCTCCCACAGCCCCCTGACTCTCAAGCGCCTACTCCTTTAGCAAGTCATCACGTCTTTCATTTATGGGACAAATCGCCTCTACTTTAGAACTTTTGGACTTAGGGTGTATTCGGACCAAAACATTCCTATAGTCCTCTTGTTTGGTCCGGACCAAAAGTGGACTTAATTTTTTTTCGTTTGGTGTGGTTCTTATTCGGACTGTACATTCTGCAAGCGAAGTATATTTGGTAAACACACCCACGCTAGTGACGATCTGTGCTCCCATTGGACAGCAATGACCAGGGCGGCACACAGCGCACAGACCCGGAACTGGAGGAAAACATGCGAGTCCTATGCACAGCATTCCTGGTCTGCATATTTGTGCTGTTGGTTCGGATCTACGCTCATTGTATTCACACCTGAAGCGAGACGCACCAGAGTTTGTTTGGAAGCGAACCGAGACCACTTTAAAAAGTGTCGGTCTGTTTCTCTAATCTGCACCAGGATTCATTTCCATGTATTCACACCTGCACAAAAGGTCCGGACCAGCGTTACAATCGAACCCTGGTCCGTTTAAAGTGGACCAAACAGTCAGGTCTGAATACACCTTTACTATGAACGTGATAACGGAACGATCGCGAGAGAACCAGAAAAGAGAACTAGCTATTTCTGTTGCACGTTGCTCATGCTAGAATATTAAGAGAACTAGCTTGGTATAATATTACTTTTTTGTTTTACATTTTGGAACCAGTAGAGCTGAATTGGTTTTAAGATTAAATCCAATAAAAAAATTACATTGTTTATTTGGAGTTACTTTTAATTAGTATAGATTGAGTCACAGAACGGCCATGGTTACTACTGTATATCAAAATATTTTATTAAAATCACCTTTATTGCATCAAATTGTATTGTTCCAAAAAAGTGATATGTTGCTTTGTGTCAAATCGTTAGACCTCATATCGATATGTATTGTTTTAATAAAAAAAAACAACAACGTATCATTACACCCCTCATATTAAGATATTAATAACGTGGAATGCGTTCTTTTAAAGAAATTGTGTTGCTTGCTTGTGGGCACTTTCAGGTGTCATGTCCTGCCCTGCCGTCAGTCAAGTCTCGTCCAGGCAGGAAAAGGAAATCAGAACAGGATCTTCCTGCTCCCCTTCAGACCACACCAAAAAAACGTGGCAGGAAACCAGCCTCCACTTCAGCAGCAGTGACAGCTCCCATGGCATCTTCCTTGTCAGCATCAACCTCTGGTATGTCAACTGCAGGGGGCTATGCCACTGCCGCCATTATGGCTGCTGAGGCCAAGCGCAGAGCTACCAAGGAGTCTTCCAGCAAACCTGTCGTCCAGGAAACAGCCTTGCCAATCAAAAAACGCAAAACGAGAGAGACAATTGAGGAGAGGGAGAAAGTTCAGACTCCAGGCTCGAGTACCACACAACCTGGTAGGATGGCACACTCCGAAGGCGAGGCCAGTTCGAAGGAACCAACACAAACTTCCCAGGTTCACCTTGCCTCTTTGGAGGAGAGCCAATCCCACTCCCATATCCAGCCTTCTGCTTCCCAAGAAAGTCACTCACATGGACATAAAACACACAAAGGGAGGAAGCACAAGGAGAAGCGTGGTACAGCAGAAAGTCAAGAGGAGGAACTAAGCAAAGACCTTGATGAAAAGGGTGGAAAAGGACCAAGGAGTAGCAGCAGTAGCATGAGTCCTTCTAAAAGCCACAAAAGGAAGGAGCGCTCCCCACACAAACATCACCATCATCATCAGCGTCACCATCATTGCCACCAACAGACCTCCCCTTTGGATCATCCTCATCCAATATCTGGACCCTCAAACCAGTCCCGACCCAAACCTCAGCGACACACTGACTCCCAGTCCACTGCCCCCAAACCACCTGCCTTGTCACAACCCTCGCCTCAACCCTGCCCCCTCCAGTCCTCCTGTCCTGGTCAGAGTCATGTCCCACTTCAAGTTCCAATTATTCAGTCCTCCCCCATCAGGCATTCCCCTCCTCCTCAGCCACCAACATTAGCGCAACACCAAACTCAGCTGGCAGTTCAGCATGCTCCATCACCCTCGCAGGTCCAGCCCCCGCAGACGAGGAATCTTCATCCACAAGCCCAGTCCCCTGTAACACTTCAACCTCAGACACAATCCAGACCCTTCTTTGAGACTCAACTACGTCCTCAACTTCAAACACAGACCAGGACCCACCACGCAGCTGAGCTGCAAGTACAGACCAGAACCGTGGCCCAACCCCATCTACAACACCACTCCAAGAGCCCTGCACAAACAGAATTCTCGGACAGCCCTCCCACACAAACTCAGCCCCCAACACTGATAAACCCTCCTTTGCAACATCAAATTCACATTCAAAGTAGACCACAAATCAGACCCTCGCTCTCCCAGACCAGGTCCCCACAGTCTCGAATGCCACTACATCTTCCGCAGATTCAACCACAGCTACCCAGGCCGCACCTACAACTCCCGCTCCAACAACCGTCTCTGCATATGGCCGTAAGTCACAACCTGGTTTATGCACAGCAGAGTGAACAGCCGCAAGACCTGAGCACCACATCCCCAACTCGCAGCCTGGAGGGTGGGCCAAGAACCGAAATACGAGTTGAAGGCGGACTTGTCTCAGAAAGCAGAGAGACAACTGGTTCGAACAGCACTCCTCCCAGTGCTCCCGGGCCTCCTAGCTCAATGCGCTCCGATCTTGACGGAAGAGCAGGGACGGAAGATGGTGTCGGTCTCTTGTCTGGGACAGAAAGCAGGGCTCGGTTACAGGTAGATTCGGAGGGGGCAGGTGAGGGCAGGGAGCTCAGAGACATGGTCCCCCCATCTGCTGTTCCCTGTCCCAGCCGAGAGGAAACAGTTGAGACTCGGACTGCTGTTAGCGAGAGAGTCAGCTGATCAGTGGGCGCTATAGGAAAGTGGATTGTGCCCTTGGGGACAGAGGTGATACCAGTGAGGGCTCTTCCTCCATCTTTGTGCACTGCTGTTCCACGGAACAACCCTTTCATTTTTTGACAATGAAATGAGCGTTAAGATAGCACTGACGATGACTGAGTAGAAGGATGGATGGTGTCATTTTTTAGGAAAACAAAAAGGAAAATATAGATTTAAAGTGTGTGTGTGTGTGTGTGTGTGTGTGTGTGTGTGTGTGTGTGTGTGTGTGTGTGTGTGTGTGTGTGTGTGTGTGTGAGAGTGTGTGTGTGTGTGTGTGCGCGCGCGCGCGTATGTGTGTGTGCGTGCGCGGCTGCATGTGCGTGGGTGTTTGTACATAATCAAAAGGCAGCTGTGTCTTGCTCATTTGGGTGGGTGAAAGGGGGGACAGTTTGGAACTGAAAACAAACGGCTAAGTACACATTGCCACCAACAAAATCTCGCTTCCAGAATATAACCTTTTTTTTTTTCTTTTAAATTTTTTTTCTTCTCTACAGCTTTAAAGTTCTCTGTAATTGACTGACGCTCCGTTGAACGTGACCGTATATATCGCTGACTGACATGCATAATTCAGTTGAATGGCTTCTTCAAACACTCCCAAAGTACTCAATTGCTCGTCTCTTCCAGTGCCCTCATACTTCTAGCCAATAGTTCTACATTTGATCCAAACACTTATTTCCAACACAGCGCTGACAAGTCCTGGAATCTTCCGGAGTGACATTCTAACTGACTTTCATATTTAATCTCCATGAGTCGTTCTTCCATTTTGGTTGTTTTTCAAGAGGAACCATGTGTTTTGTCATGGCAAACCTACTGAGAGCACATCTTCTTCACCTTACTTCTGACCACCGTTAGACTCCTCTTTGTCTTGATTTCTGCGGAACAATCACTGGAAGACTTGCGAGTAGCGGTTTATCTTATTGTTTTGCCAAATAAGCCAAACTCCTGTTGTGGGGAGGCAGCAACACCAAACTACATTCAACACCAACTACAATCTCACCATTCTGAAAGCATTAGAACGTTTGAAGCGGGACATCTACTGATTCTTTAACATACACACATTGCAGGTTTGGCTTGTAGTTGTGGAGGACATCAAGCCAAAACTTAGGACTCAGATGGTAAAAGTGGTCACAGTTTTTTCTGTAATGTTTTGTCTTCATAGCGTCTTGCGAGGATGAACTTGTGACTCCGCTAATAGCTTTTCCTGTCTGTTTTTGCTGACATTCTTGTACTTATATCCCATCAGGATATTCTGCATCGTATATGTTATTGGTGGCATGGTGGTGGACTGGTTAGCATGTCAGCCTCACAGTGCAGAGATCGTGGGTTTGAGTCTGGTCTTGGGTCTTGCTGTGTGGAGCATGTTCTCCTCTTGTCTCTTGTCTGTTCCTCTCACATTCCAAAAAACATGCAAACATACAAGTATAATTTTGAGTGTGAATGGTTGTCTATGTGTACTCTGCAATTGTCTGGCAACCAGCTCAGGATGTACCCCACCTCGCCAAAAAATCAGCTGGGATAGGCTCCAGCACACCTATGACCTTTGTGAGGATGAAGCAGTTCGGATAATGGGTCCATGGGTGTGTTGTCGTTGGCCACAGTACATGAGTTTTATTTACCAGTACAGGACAGTACAGAAAGAGTACTGTACTTGAAAAAAAAAATAAAAAATAGTTGCCGTTGTCTTCAGTTTTGACAAATTTGTAAGACTTGTCCACCTCTGAATTGGGAGAAATTGAGAAGATTATGGACATCTCTGATAACCTAAGAAAAGATAACCTTTTTCAATTCCACAATTGATACATTTGTGGATACTATTGCCACACATGTAATAGATTGATGTGACATGACGTTAGACACGTGATGAAGCCTTCCACAAGTAAATTTTGGGAGGTGTCAAGATTGGCCGATCCCAGATTTTCCTCAATTTGTTTCTGTATGTGGTAGCACAAATTGAAAGAAATTGCTTCTTAATCGCTCATGATGTCAATGAAGCCAAACACGTTCTCAACCTATCAATTGGATCAGATCCACTCATGCAGTATTTGAACATTTCCATTGTGTCATTCATATCTCCTGACAGCTAGGAGTTGGCGACATTTGAAAAGTCCACTACAGTGGGGAATTTCTGATGGATTGTGGGTCACCTCATGATGACCCAAGCTCACCTCTGCGTTTGTGGCATTTGGTTGCTGCAAGCCCCTTAGCTGGCCTTTGTCAGACCGTATGGGACCACAGTAAGCAGCCGCCACATTGCATGATCCGAAGTTCAGTGCCTATAACCTTGCGCGTCTCACCGGAAGCCACCATGTCAGCCAGTAGCCATGTTGTTCCTAGACTTAGTAGTGATGTGTGGTGACCTCATAGCTGATGAATAATAATACTCTGCTTTCAACTCAATACACTGTCACTGTAGACTCACTAGTTTTTACCGGGTTATTAGTTATTTTTCTTATTAAAGGCGTTTGTTGTCCCCCTACACTGTCAGTGTCTCATTCCAATTGAGAGGATGGGTGGGCATTTAGTCAGCGTGTGAATCCAGTCATTTCCCATCAAGAAAAAGTTTTTCAGCAAACAAGTGCTTTCTGATGGGAAAGAAATCCTCTACCTCACCCCCACAGCGAGTATGCCTAAAACCCAAACAAACCAAAATACTTAAAAAAAAAAAAAATCCTTGGCGGACTGACCAAGGGATACCATCCCCACTGGCCACTGGTTGAGTCTTGAGCGTATTGTGAGGTAATGAAACTGTTTCCAAAATCTATGAAAGTCTAGTACAAACACCTGGGAGGTACAAAATGAACCACGTCTGTACTAATAATGAACCTTAAGCTTTGTTGTGTACCTGGTAAAGATAGCGTTATAACTGTCAGGAGAGGTCTTCCTTCATGTAACTCCAAATAATGTTTAGCAACAAGCAGGCTAATGTGGGTCACTCACGTAATGCTCGTTTACTAACAGTATGCATTTAATGTTTAAATTTACAGGTGAATTAGGCAAAATAAATATTATTCCAAAGGCAAAGTTTTGTCAATGTAAAAAGCATGTGCAATTAGGTCTACTGACCTGACTGATGTTTATTGTGTGAATTGTAATTGTTAGTGATATTGTAGAGGAAAGACACAGATTAACTCCAAAATCTTGAGTAATGTTGTGTATTTTCTGAGATCTGTCTTCTGCCATTTGCACTCACACCTGGGGACAATTTGGAGTCTTCAATCGGCCTACCAAGCATGTTTTTTGGGATGTGGGAGGAAACTGGAGTGCCCGGAGAAAACCCACGCGGGCCCGGGGAGAACATGCAAACTCCACACAGGGAGGGCCGGAGGTGGAATCGAACCCGCACCCTCCTAACTGTGAGGTGGACGTGCTACCCAGTGTGCCACCGAGCCGCCTTAACCAGAAACACAGTCATTAAAATCCCAGCAGCTGACAGCACTGGAAGCATTTGGTTTTTTTTTTTCAAAAGAAAGGACATACTTTTTCTATTTTTTCCAACATCACGTTCAATCTTCACTGATTGGTTCATTCTGCAGTCTGCTCAGGTTTACGGCCTCAGAAATGCGTTTGATGAGACAAACCAACAGACTCAATCGCCGGTACATGCTGAGCCTGAATTTCCATGGTATCAGCATAAGAAAAATATGTTACCCAAAGTTTCATAACTTCAATACTGGGGTTATCAGATTGGGTACATGTGTTCCTGCTTGGTATTAAAACCGAGTAAAACATGAGTCAGACAGAATATTTGTACCTTCAAAATCATCACTTTTCAGCAAACCCAAAAAACGGTTATGTTTATTCAACCAGAGGTGAATATTTCGTCCCAGTGACGGAATGGGCCGACCGATGGATGCCCGTTTTGCGGTCCAAGGACAAGGAACAAGAAAGTTAATGTCAAAGATCCATATTAACTGGGTTGGCAGTGAATGATTGAAAAAATGGACTGAGGATGAAGTGGTTCTTCATCTGTCCGTGTAATTGCCCCCATCCAGTACCGACAACAAGCGTATCTGCAGGCAACAACCGCAATGCATCAAGTGAATTATGCAGTTTGTTGTGCACCATCTTTACGACTGGTCTGCAACACATATTGGGCACACGGCAAAAGTTTTTGGTGCGTGTACAATGTCGCGCGCATCATTTCCCTGCTCCGTTCCACAAGGCTTTAATCGGCATGTATTTGTCACGGAATAGAGAATGCGCACCACGCTGCTGCTGCAAAGTTACCTGGCTTGAATGTAGCAGTGCGGTGCGTACATGTGCCTTGATTGATTGTGCAATACAATTAAATGCATCATTTATTCATCTGGGTCTCTTTGTTCTCACAGGCATGACCTCTATTATTGCCGGTTTGTGACTTGCTCTAAAAGTAGTGAACTGCGATGGGAGTTGGCCAAAAAATGCAGAGGGAAACAACCATATTGTGTCCTAACCTATACCAGCTGCAGCGAGTGAAATGAACACATTTTCAAAAGAACGCGCAAGTTTTGCATCAGTGTGAAGGCGAGCGCGCGCACGCATACACACACACACACACGCACACACACACACACACCTTTCTCATACTCTCAAACTGACTGACTCTCTCTCACACACACACACACACACACACACACACACACACACACACACACACACACACACACACACCAGTGATGGTTTGTCAGGGCCTGCAAGGCCTTCTCTGCTGGCCTAAAAATATCTGAATAACAGACTGATGTTAATTGTATTTTGTCCATGAATACGTATTAATTTAATATGTATTCATGGACAAAATATATTTAATGAGTATTAAATAAGGGCGCTTGGTGGCACACTGGTTAGCATGTCCACCTCACAGTTAGGAGGGTGCCGATTCGATTCCACCTCCCTGTGTGGAGTTTACATGTTCTCCCCGTGCCCGCGTGGGTTTTCTCAGGGCACTCCGGTTTCCTCCCGCACCCTAAAAACATCTTTTTGTAGGCCAATTGAGCACTCCAAATTGCCCCTCGGTGTGAGTGCGAGTGCGGATGGTTGTTCGTCTCTGTGTGCCCTGCAATCGGCTGGCAACCAGTTCAGGGTGTCCCGTCTACTGCCTGATGCCTGCTGGAGATAGGCTCCAGCACGCCCGCAACCCCCGTGGGGACAAGCGGTATGGAAAATGGATGGATGGAAGTATTAAATTATTCCAAATGGTCTGTCTACTTCCTTTCATTGCGAGCCCCCTGGTTGCGCTGCTTCCAGATGTGTATTTTCATATTTAACCAATCATATTTCAGCCACTATTTGTTGCCAGGGTCAAAGAAATCTGCCTGGAGGCCTTCACAATCAGTTTTGTGGGCCCAGTGGCATAAAATAAATGTCGATCAGACTTGCTTCAACCAATCAGATTTTGAGATGGCGACACCAAGGCCGTCTAACAAGCTTACGGAAATGTCAGCGTATTCACATACTTTGATAGTATAGTCAGAGTGTACTAGCCAGAGCGAGCAAACTGCATCTGTAGCGAATTGCACAAATAAAGATATTGTTGTGCTGATTTAATAGCTGTTTTGTCAACCCACAATGGCAAAAGGAGGAGAAGAAATGGATTTGGTTGCAGATTTACCTTGAAAGCCATTTTCAAGACGGACCTTTCAAGAAAAGCATGCTTCTGTTGAACGGGCATTCTCAGCCCTGAAGCAAATTAAAACATGCCAGAAATATGACAGGGCAGGCTCCACTTTCAGTATTAGCTTTGATGGCGATAGAAAAGGACTTTTTGACGGAACTGAAACGCACGGATAATCTGCACAACAGAGTCATTGAAATCTTCTTGAGGAAAGAAAGGAGGATGGATTTTGTTTACAAATAATCAGGATTTTGGGTGAGTAAAATGTTGCTATATTCCTCAATAATATTTCAATTTTATCAAGGTATTTTTATGCTTTTTATATATGTGTCGGAGCTGTACCTGCAGTAGAAGTTTTATAGCCATATAATAGTTATTGAGGGTTGGATTGATTCAGGCGGAGCACTAATGAAGGGCTAGGCGTGAAATGCACGGCCCACCACGGGTACACAATATCTCAACAAGAGATTGGATTCCGTGTCATTTCTTGTCAAGCAATCACACTGTGAAGACCTCGATAGCAAATGCAAAAAACGTTACCATCTTTGAAATTAGCGGTTTAAAGCACGGGAGACATGGGCCTGCGGCCACATTTTTTTGTGTCACGTGGGGGTGGCTCGTGAAGATTAAGATTCGGGTTGTTCCAAGCATTCTTGTTCAGCTGTTACTCGTGACTCCACGCCAGATTCGGGTCAAAAGTGTGAAATTCGAAAAAAAAGATTTTAACCTGGAAAAAAATAGATTAGAATCTGAAAAAACAAGAGGGTAACCTGAAAAAAAGAGCTGTGAATCTGAAAATATAAAACATGCAACCGAAGAAAACAGACCTCAAACCTTGAAAAATAAATGGAGGTGAAACCTAAAAATAGTTTATTCAAAAACTCTTTTTTCAAGTACGGATTTTGGTTTTCAAGTATAACTTGCAGTTGTGGTTCTAAGGGGTACATTAAGCAGGCTCTGGTCGAGTGGTCAAAGCCTTTGCCTCCGATAAGATGGAACCATGAGTTGAGGCCGACCTTCCCCACGGGCTGCCCTTTGCCATTTTTCCGAAGGAACCCGGACGTTAGCAGATCCGCTGCTCTGTGCTTCACTAAAACGTGGCTCGACGAAAACATCCCCGACCATGGCGTCGAGATTCCTGGGTTTCAGCTACTACGAGCAGATCGCAGCACGGAGCTCATGGGAAAAACAAAGGGAGGTGGTGTGTATTTTTACATTAATGAAGGTTGGTGTACTGATGTCACAATGTTGAAAGAGTCTTGCAGCCCTCTCCTAGACACACTTTTCATAAACTCCTAGCCGTTTTATTCACCATGGAAGTTTTTAATCGTAATGGCGGCTGTTTACATTCCACCACGAGCACTCGAAGCCATGCAGCTGCTGGCTGACCAGATAACAAACATGGAGAAAAAACTACCAAACTCACTCATTGTTTTGGCTGATTTTAACAGAACAAACCTCACGCACGAACTCCTCAAATACAGACAGCACATAACGTGTCCCACCAGAGGCACAAATACACTGGACCACTGCTACTCCATAATAAAGGATGCATAAATGGAACGTGGAGTCAAAGCAGGACCTCCAAGCCTGCTTTGACTGCACCGATTGGGGGGGTCTGAAGCTGCAACTTCAGACCTGCATGAATAGAACAGAATAGAATATTTTTTTTAATTGTCATTTTAAAACTTAGTTGTACAACGAAAATCGGATTGCTGGAAGGGCTTAGTGCAAACATACAAAATTTAAAAAAGTATAAAAGGAAGTCTGAGAATAAAAGTGAAAGATCTTATTTACAGTATAAGATATCAGTCTAAGAATGAAGGTTAAAAAAAATCTTATTTACAATATGTTCAATGTGGGTATATGTATTAACATGAATGAGGTTTGTACAGAAAGTAAATCATAAATAGTAAATAGTTATTGCACGTAGTTTTTAAAGGAGTGTCGGTGTTGTATTATAGCTTGTGTTGTTTTCTCTCAGAGTTCAACTCACCGACACTGTGACATCAGACATCAGCTTTTGTGAGGACTTGGGTGTGTAGACTAAGACCTGCACGTACAACAACAACAAACCGTGGTTTACACCAAACCTCAGGATGCTGAGCAAAGCCAAGGAGTATGTCTACAGGAGTGGAGCCCGTGACCTGTTTAGGCAGGCCAGGAACACACTGACACAAGAGATCAGGAAAGCTAAAAGGAGCTATGGGCAGAGTTTGGAGAGACACCAGTCCTGATCCCTCATCAGTGTGGAAAGGCCTGCAGAGCATCACGGGCTTCAAGTAACCAACCCCCTGTCCTGTGGAGAACACAAGGCTTGCAAACCTGCTAAACAGGTCTTACTGCAGGTTTGAACGGTCCACCCACACAACAGGACCGCCTACATCACAATCAACATCCACATCACCCCCACAACCCCCTTGTTCACGCCTCCATTGTCATCACCTACTCTCTTTCAGAAGCCGCGCCCTCACTTCAGATTCGCGAGGAGGTGTGTCAGATGTTCCGGAGACAAAAGGTCAGAAAGGCACCAAGCCCAGACGGTGTGTCCCCCTCCTGCCTGAAAGTCTGTGCTGAACAGCTGGCACCCACCTTTGCACGGATCTTCAACAGTTCCCTGGAGCTGCGCGAGCTGCCCTCGTGCTTCAAAAGCTCCACCATTGTACCGGTGGCCAAGAAGCCCGCCATCACAGTTTTGAATGATTATAGACCTGTCTCCCTGACATCTGTTGCCATGAAATCCTTTGAGAGGCTAATGTTGAGCCACCCGAAGGGCATCACGGGCCCCCTGCTCAACCCCTTGCAGTTTGCCTACCGGGCAAACAGGTCGGTGGATGATGCGGTGAACATGGGACTGCACTACATCCTGCGCCACCTAGACACCCCAGGAACGTACGCCAGGATCGTGTTTGTGGACTTCAGCTCGGCGTTCAACACCATAGCTCCCGATGTCCTCCACCAGAAGCTCATCCAGCTCGCGGTGCCTGCCTTCACCTGTCAGTGGATCACCAGCTCGCTGACCAACAGGAGACAGCAGGTGAAGCTGGGGATCATCACATCAGACACCCGGACCACCAGCACTGGCGCCTCCCAGGGATGTGTACACTCCCCACTGCTCTTCTCTCTCTACACCGATTGCTCCTTAGGAGACCCTTCTGTGAAGCTCGACACCACTCTCATCGGACTGATCCGGCACGGTGACAAGAATGCGTACAGACAGGTGGAGCGGCTGGTCCACTGGTCCAGCCAAAACCACCTGGAGCTGAACCCGCTCAAGACCGTGAAGATGACTGTGGACTTCAGGAGAGACCCTTCGCCACTTTCACCCCTCACCATCCTCAGTAATGTTATTCTCACCACAGACACCTTCAAGTTCCTGGGATCCACAATCTCTCGGGACCTGACATGGACCGTCCGGAAGAAGGCCCAGCAGAGGTTGTACTTTCTGAGACAGCTCAGTAAGTTCAACCTGCCACAGGAGCTGCTGATGACCTTCTACACTGCCATCATCCAGTCTATCCTCTGTACCTCCATCACTGTTTGGATCGGCCACCAAACAAGACAAGCACAGACTGCAACGGACAATCAGGACTGTGGAATAGATAATCGGGACCAACCTCCCATCTATCCAGGACTTGTATCTATCCAGGACTTGTACCTGTCCAGGACCAGGAAACGTGCAAGTAACATCTCTACAGACCCTTCTCACCCAAGTCAGTCTGTTCAAACTACTCCCCTCCAGACGGCGTTACAGAGCGCTGTACGCCAAAACCAGCAAACACAGACATAGCTTCTTCCCCCAGGCTGTCGCTGTTAGGGTTTTTCAGATTACCCTTATCGTATGATTATGTTGGAATGCAACCGGTAATAAATAACCTACCTTGTCCCATCCTCCACAAGGTCGTAAAACATCCCCTGATATGTTTTGACTAGAGCACAAGGGCTTCCTATTCGACCTACTCTTACCCTCACTCTGTTTTTCTTAATAAATATGCCCTTGCAGGAGGGAGAGTTTGAGACTTCACTCCTTCAACGTGTGAGCTCTCCACCTGCAGGTGTCTAAAAGGACTTGCTTGTCTCTCGTGTGGTTCTTGCAAAATAAGTTGGAGTGAGCAAATCTCTAACATTTTGGTGCCGAAACCCGGGACCCCTCATACCCGCTATCGGTCTGACGAAGAAGGACGTGCTGCATTGTCGACAAGCCAGCGTCCATTAGGAGGACCTGGAGGAGAAAGTCCTGGGAAGAGAATTCTTCGCTGGGGGAGCATCTTAGGTCTGCCTTCGTCTGACAGAGGTGGATTGACGGGACCCGGCAGTGCAACGAACCAGGGGACAAGTAAGTTAAAGTGTGAAGTTGTGTGATTGTGATTAGTCAACTTGTGATTGTGTTGTTGTGAAATGCGTAAAATGTAGAGGTGCACGAGAGCCAGCTTGGGTTCAAGTCCCAGTGGAATGAACAGGCTAAGAAAAGCAGAGCTTCTTTTTTGTTCATCGAAGAGGTGCGTAGACTCTTCTTTGTCTGTTCTTCCGAGCTGAGGGATCTGGCTTGGGTTAGAGTCCCAGTGGAAGGAACGTACTAAGAAACACAGAGCTTCTTTTTTGTTAATCAAAGAAGGGCGTAGATTTTTCTTTGTATGTTTTTCCAAGCCAAAGAACACCTTGGGTTCAAGCTGAACGACAGAACATGCTTTCAGGAATTGGAAGACGCTAAATTGTGAATTTAATATTTTGCAATGCTTCATTTAATAGGAATAATTGATTGGTTGTGTTATAAGATTATGCAAAATTCTAAATGCAAGCTAAATCTGAGAGATTGAGTTCTTCAAATTTAAAAACAAAGAAAAAAATTCTGATTAATTTGCCAGTTGTTTGTTTTAGTTGTTTTTTTTTCTTTTGAATTGGTGGATTGTTCTACCAGGAAACCTGAGTTGAAAATGATATATGAATGTTGTGTAGTGAGCTTGGATGAATTGGGACCAATGTGATAGGAAGACTCCTTTTTGGAGACTGTGTGAGATGCATATGATGAGCATTGATGAATGATTGCCTGAATGAAAGGTTGAATGGTTGAAGTCGTTGGCGACTACTATAGAAAATTAGTAAAGTGACTTTGATGAAAGAGTGATTTTGAGCAGGTTGAATGCTAAAAAGAAAACGTAGCTTTTGGATTGATAATTAACTAGAGAAAAAACTGGAGAACCAGTAACACATGTAGAAGATGTGTGAACTGAGAAATTAAGAAGCGTTTTGGAAAGAAAGTCAAATTAAATGATGATGAAATCATTGTAGTAATACAACACTTTACTACATATGGATTCTCTAAATCATACAATTGAGTAAAATAAAACATACATTTTGATTTGTATTCAAATTTCTAAGATTCTTGTGATAAACAATGAGAAAACGATTGAAAAGGAACTAAAGAAACTACAAGAAAGTGAAAATGTCTAATCATTTGCTAGCTGAGTCGCTCCCCATTTGGGGAGGCCATCCATTTACTTGCTAAGCTAGTTGTCAAAACAGTCCAATTGCCACGAAAAGTAGCTATATGCATGTGTGCAGTACACACACACATGAGACTGATAAGGCAGGGGGTGGGCAAACTTTTTGACTTGCGGGCCGAATTGGGTTCTAAATTTTGACCGGGGGGCCGAACCAGGAGCAGTTGGATGTAGTGTTTGTGTGAAGTAATATAAACGACCTGTAAAGGTCATTGCATAAAAGATTTGGGCCTTTAGTAGGTAGTAACGCATGGATATTCAAAAAAAGTTTTTTGAAAACAAATGCATTTATTAACAACATTAAAAAAAAAAACATCCCTAAAAAACTGCTATCAGTGATTCTCATAAAATATGACACTGTTATTATGAATAACAGTCTCCATCACTTCAGTGCCTGCAGGTCAGATTAATGAAAGATGTATGTTTATCTTATGAGATCACATCAAACGGCAAACATTCTGACCAAATATATAATCTTGAAGAATCGGTGAAAGCATACATCCAAATAAAGTAATCAAAACGGCAACACGGTGAGGGGTATCTCAAAATCAGAGCAGAGTTTTAACTCACAAACACCTGGTAACAGAGGTGAGGAAACGGGAAACACTTCATTAAAGTAAGCCTTAAGAACTTTACAGGTTAAGATTAGTCACAAACAGGTGGTGCATCAATGTCCTTGAGCATCCTGCATTGTTTGAAAATGAGAATGGTCGCGCGTTTCAATCCCTGGTATTTGTACAGCTCATATTCAAAATGCATTTTTTTACAACAAACTTGAAAGCCTCCCCTTCATTTTCAGTGGGAACAGTGTTGTTGGTCTCCCTTTTTTTGCTAGTGTGTCATAGTCTGGAGTAAAATTTGTTGTGGCAATTCTTAGGAGAGATCCGAGGTGTTGGTCCGTTTACCTATATCTGTGACGGGTTGATGTTGATGTTCATGTGGCTGAACGTCACGTCGCGTACGTCGAGCCAAATCGGCCACTCTTTTTAAACACTCGGCACTCAGTGTCCACCTTGCTTTTCCTTGGGCGACTCATTTTAATGGAAGGATTCCAGGGCAGGGGAAGGTTTGTGCGTGCGTGGCTTTAGCGTAAAACTGTATCCGAAAGCTCGGCGCGCAAATTACAAGAATGCTGTCGTCACAGCCCACGCTCTAAATTCGGCCCTGAGACAAATAGAGCGCGAGTGCGCAATTTCCGTACTACTGAGTACGTACACGCACTTGTGAGTGTGCACCGAGCTTTCTGACACGGCTTCCGGTAGTAAATGCGCAGGCGAGTGGTTCCCCATCTACTGGGGAAACGCAGTCATTGCAGGCAAAATGACCGAGAAAAAAAAAAAAAGTTTAATAATACAATTTATTTAGGGTTGGCGGGCCGGATTAAACGGTCCCGTGGGCCGGATGTGGCCCGCGGGCCGTAGTTTGCCCATACCTGCTGATAAGGTGTCAAGAGGTAACAAGCTTGCAGACAGAACCACAAAGCTGCAGCGCAAAAGACACTTCAAATTTTATATACACAAGAAGCAGATTAAATCACTGAAACATTTTTAAAGATGTGCAGCGACAAAGTCCATTGAGTGAAATTCAATTATGGACGAAAAAAGGGGCAAGATTAGAGAATGGCATCTATAAATGACCTACCCTACAAAAGAACCTATGCAAATGGGCAGCAATATTGAGCCATGGTGCGTGTCACATGGCTCAAGAGGAGGGATAGTGGGGCAGGTCAGTCAGCTTTATACAACATATGGGTTTGATTCATATTCAAAACATTTTCAAAACAAAACAAACTTTTTTTTTTTTTTTGTAGAGCTTGTTTCAACAAAAACAAAAACACTGAATGCCTTCAATTTCAAGATCAATTTGACCTTTGCAGGATGATCTGCTGTGTTGGATCTGGACTGCCATGAAAGTATGATGTTTATATGTGTACTTTGTCAGCAACCGCTGTAGATGTTAAAGAATGGGATGAATATCTAGAATGAATGTGGATAATTTGTTTCAGGTAACTAACTATAAGAGTAACTGAAAAAAGAAACAATTGATTGCTTATGGCAAAACAAGCTGCAAAGACAGAAAAAAAATTGAATATGTCATGTATGGATTTGCGACCGATTATTGCCATTGACCAAAGATTGTGTGAAATCTGTCACGTCTGCTGGATTGTGAAGTGTGTGTGTGTCTATATAATATCCATTGAGAGAAAAAAAAAAGAAGCCATTGCTTTCAGAGAATGTAGTCAAGCGAAATTGTATATACATCAACATGCCAAGATCTGAGGAAAAAGCTGGTAAAAACCAAAATATCTTTAAATTTGGGAGGGGACGATGATTTGACCGAAATTGATGCAATTGGAGTCCCTAGAGGAGTTCCTGATTAATAAGAATTAAATGACCAAATTGCAGCGGGATGGGAGTCCTCCATTTGCTGCTGGTGAACGATGAACAAGAGCGAAGACAGGATAAATTACATCCATTACAACATGCAGAAATTGGGCAAACGGACACAAGCGGGGCTCGAGGCAGTGCATGAACAGCTAGCCACGCCTTCCCTAATGTCAATCCAGAACCACAATGCTCATGATATGTTGTTGTCTGAGAAAGGAGGCGTCTGCGCAATGTTTGGAGAACAATGCTGCACCTTCATCCCCAACAACACCGCCCCTGATGGGAGCCTGACGGATTGCAGGCCTGCGATCCCTCAAAACGAGGATGAAAGAGCACTACAAGTGGATGACGGCTTTTGGGAAGTATAACGCCATTGTGTCCTCAATTTTACCATCAGTTGCAGTGTTTGCTGCTATGCTCACCTTGTATGGATGTTGCATACCGTGTCTTCGTGCTCTGTTTAATCGTCTCGTCACTACAGTAATATCGCCCATGGAGGACGAGATTGCTCAGATATACCTAATATCTGAGCGGCAACATGATGATGTTGATGGCAAAATTCCTGCATCTGTGTTACCAGACTTTTCCCAGATCCATGGGATTCTGAATGATGACATCGCAATGTTTATCCTTTGGTGTAAACATATTTGTCCTCATGAATGTGATCCGACCACTGAGAGTTGAGAAAAGGGGTTGTTCACGGTGATGTGTGAATTTGAGCAAATATGTGATAAACAGTGGGGAAATGTCAGGATAATTAGTTTTGTAGAAGCGCTGGCCGGCCTGAACCGGAGGTCTCATACCTTCGCCCAACACATCTGCCAGATTTTAGGGAGTTCTTATACTCCCTTCCTTGTCTTATCTGTGAGAGGCCCTCACTAGTTATGAACAGGACACCTTTGTTCCTTGTTTAGCTAAAGAGAAGTTCTTTATTATACCTTGTAGTTTCTATTTACGAATTGTTGTTGACCGGGACAGTTTTTAAGTTATCCCATATTTACTCAATGTTTGGTTGCAAGTTATCTCACATCTACTTAACGTTTGTTGGAGTGTATGCACGAGAGGTATCTGATGATTTACTCATCATTATTATTGTGTGAAATGTAGCAAGAAAGTCTAGAGCATTGTTTTACAGGGACACGGCATCCAAGAGTTGGATATCAACACCGTGCTGTCACAGTCGAGGATGCCGACCCTTACCGCCCTGGACTTGCGGACGGTGCCTGTGATCAGCTGTTCTGGACAAATCTCAATGTGACTGTTAAAGGACGAACAATACCGCAAGTGGCCTACACAGAGAGACCAGCTGGAGTGAATTACACGTTACATCCAAGGTAACGTGACCCACGTCTGCGTTAACGATGACTGCTCTCCAGGAGGAGACTGGATGGGAGCTTTGGACATCGCCGCTGTGTGCCAGGATGAGAGAGCCGTTTTCAAGGTGTAAGGGCTCTACTACCAACATGGCTGCACCATCGGACGGGACCTACTTCGTCCAGAAGTTCGGAAGCACTGCCTATGAGTGCACGTGCCTGTTCAGAACGGATCGTGGTTTTGTGGTCACAAGAGTTGTCCGATGCTCCCTGCCAACTGGATACGAGTGTGTGCGCCAGTGTGTGTGACAGATCACACCTACAGACTAGAACATCATCAGCTGACGAAAACACGAGCACATATACAACTTCTTAGATGTGACAGATGTGATAATAATGGGACGTGGATTGCGTAGTTGCTGTTCTGTTGAGCTTGTTTTACGGAAACTTGTTGATTTGACCATCAAATATGCTTCGCAAGTAATCGATACACTGATGTACTGTTTCTGTGTTTTTCTTTTTATTTATTTTTTTATTGATAGCATTCTGGTCGCCTAAGGCAGAGGGACCGTGTGAGAATTTTCCTGCTAATAACATCTGGCCAGCAGGTTTTTCGCTTACGCAATAAGTTTGATCTGGGGTATTAAGGTAATACCTCATCTTCACTGGAAAGTGTTGCTATCATTGTTTGTTTGTTTTTTTATTTTTACTATTCTTCTTTCTTCATTATACATGTATATATGTGTTTTTTTTTTTACTTGTCTTTGTTGTTTGGGGTGGCATAATCATATGATAAAACAGGAGGGAGATGTTAGGGTTTTTCAGATTATCCTTATCGTATGATTATGTTGGAATACAACCAGTAATAAATAACCTACCTTGTCCCATCCTCCACAAGGTCGTAAAACATCCCCTGATATGTTTTGACTAGAGCACAAGGGCTTCCTATTCAACCTACTCTTACCCCCACTCTGTTTCTCTTAATAAATATGCCCTTGCAGGAGGGAGAGTTGGAGACTTCACTCCTTCAACGTGTGAGCTCTCCACCTGCAGGTGTCTAAAAGGACTTGCTTGTCTCTCGTGTGGTTCTTGCTAAATAAGTTGGAGTGAGCAAATCTCTAACAGTTGCTCTGATGAACTCACACCACTCAGAGTTATCACTGGGCAATAACATCCTTCTCTTGCCACTTAAATGGTGTTAGTCACCATTTAGGTTGCTAGTCACTTAAATGTTGTCCAGAGGCTGAGACCAACCGGAGTCAAATTCCTTGTTTGGCATGCACAAACTTGGTCAATAAAACCGATTCTGATTTTGATTAGGCCACAATTTCCAACGCTTGCTGGAGCGGTTCACAGCCATGAGCCATGAGCTAATGGGTTAATGAATACCTTCAAAAATAAGGCCTCAGTTATAAAAATGCCTTCTCCGTGTCTGGAATTATTATGGTTATCTTGGGATCTTATTCAGAACTGAGTATAGAGTGGGAGATTTACAGGTGGATTGGGGCAGCGTCTGCAACGATGTGGTTTGCTGTGGTGAAAAAGGAGTTAATCCAAAAGTCAAAGCTCTAGCTGAGGTAAGTCTGGGCCTTCTTGTTTAGGTTCCTCCAGCAGCAGTAACCCAACCTCAGATAAGACCTCTGTTAGGGTTGATAAATTAGTTTGATCCTATGCTTATGTTGGAATGTAACCTGTAATGATTAACCAAATGTGTCCTGTCTTAACAAAGTAGTAGAAGAAAGTGCTAAGATATTTTGAACTGATTGACCAGCTGCAGAGGAAGCAATCAAAGTTGTTCTGTTTACACAATGTCGTAAAACACCCCTACTATGCAGGGGCTTCAACCCCACCCTGTTTCTCTCAATAAAAATGCCCTTGCAAGAGGCCTGACTCAGACCTCATTCGATCATCGCTGTATGCACAGCGACGAATGACTCTCCACTTGCAAGTGCTTCAAAAGGGCATACTGTCTCTCGTGTGGTTCTTTCTAAATAAGTTAGAGTGAGCACCACTCTAACAACCTCATTATGCTGTTATTTTTTTCGCTTGATTCTAGCTAATGTCAAAAATTAACAGAATCTTTAATGTAGCTAATGTATGCCAAATGTTAAAAAGTAAAATGACATACTTGAACTCTAAAGCTGATTCATATGTAGAAGATATTGCTAATATGTATGCTAATACGCATGTATAACAATATTTATGCTCATATGTAGAGGGTATTGATAAAAATCTGTGACGACATTACGAATTGGTATTGTTGGGGTGGGGCAGACAATAAAAATCCAACACAGTGCCAAACAAAGTTTTATTCAAGTTTTAAAATTTAAAGCACATTATTGTGAATGTCAACAAAGAACCAATTAACAGAAATGCTAAATTGCATCCTTCTGTACCATGTGTAAGCGTCCTTCCCATTTTCTTCTCAGTCACATATGATGCATAGACATATTTATACAGTAGCTTTTGCAAAACTACAATCCTGTGTCCAAAAAGATTGGTTGGTCCCTAAAACAGAAATGAGCACAAAAATGGAGAGGTGAAATGTTGACAAATTGAATCACTAAGTTTACTCCCCATGAGTGGGGTTCACACATACCAATAACTGGGCTAAATTTGCCTGCTTATTCCAATCACACAATAACTGGGGCCCAATGGCCCAGGGCCACCACAAAAGTGTGGCGCCACCGGCAGGTCACTGGTAAATTGGCCAGTACAAATTTTATAATTAAATGTGCTGAAATCAACACGTTCTTGCACTTTTAATATATAAAATTAAATATTTTGAGTTTTATCCACTGAAAGTGATCACTCATCTTTGCTATTTTTAACACTGCAATACAGGGTTCAAAGGCCCCATTCTATGTGCACTGTTGATCACTTATTTCATCCACAGATAACCCTATAGGATATATAATAAATTTTGTCGAGTACTTCTTTAAATAACAATAATGATATATTGGGGAGTGAAGAGTGGCTGCCTTGATCGCCATATTTGCATGCAATTTGGCTGCCAAGACGACACACACTCCACAGGTATATAATTATAAATTTCTTTAAAAGGAAGCCCGACCAGAACAGTTCTCAAAATAGAACCACTTACCTACACGTTGATGGAAATACATAATTCCTCATTAATTCAAATGATCCTTTTTGTTTACATAATACATTATTTAATACACAGCATACATTTGTTAAACGCAATTTCATACCCATTTGGGGATGATGACGTGGTATGGTTGCTCCCCACATTGCTGCCCTATGCTGAGCAAAGTCAAACAATTGCAAACTACTTCTAGCATACAAAAAAGGAGTCAAAATGCCACACTCCGTGGCTTTTGATTGTAATTTTCAATCAAAAGGGAATAAAGAAAGTGAAGTTATTTCATTGCTTTCCTTAAGAAACAGTTAAGAAAACAATGGTAGTGGCCATCTGACCAAAGACTCGTGGCTGTGCACTCCAGATGCATTTGAGGTTTTCCATTGCCCTCAGCACACGAGAACTGGTGTGTCTGGCTCGAAGCGACAGTTAAACCACTAAACAGGGAAAGAGAGCAGAACCGTCATCACAATAAGCAGCCACTGTAAAAACTGTGCCGCCCACAACTCCTCTCTCTGCACATCTGCCATCTTGATTTGTTGAGTAAGTGTTGCAACCCACATGCTTAATGTGTGCGTATAAAAGTTTTTAATATGGCTTAATGTTACAAAACTATAACCAGTTGCCACCAAAACTCGAAATTCATGTGCGCAACTCTACCTATGCCCACATCAATTCCTAAAAATATCATAATCACCTCAATATTCTGAAATTTAACTGTCTTCCTCTCTATAGGTGCTCACTCAAGCTTGTCCCATAATGAAGAAAACGCTTGATTATCATTCCTGTCATTTTCATCTAAAAAATTAAAATTATTACAATTATATCATTATTCATCTTAAAATGTGGAGCATTCTTCAAATCTCTAGGAGCGCCATTTTCTAACATGCCTAACATAACCTTATCATGGTATTTGTGAATTCACAAAACCCCGAGAATCCCAAGCCCGCTGATTTTCTCAAGCCACTGTGGACCAATCACAGAGTAACAGTATGTCTGGGGGCGAGATGTGTGGCTGTGACAACAACAAATACGCCGAAGCTGGAGGAAAACGAACAAATCAAACATGGGGCGCCGGTCGACGAATGCATAAACAATAAAATAAATTCTGTTGTTGCAGTTCTTGCTGTTCTCAAGACGCCTGTAAATCCCCGGGCTTGTTCTATTTGGGACACTACATATTAAGGGGTTTTAATGGATGTAAAATCCAAACTATGTGGGGATTGATTTAATATTTTCAGAGGTACGGGGGTGCCGAGCCAACTGATAAGGGCGGTTAGGTCCCTGTATCACCGATGCCAGAGTTTGGTCCGCATTTCCGGCAGTAAGTCGGATTTGTTCCTAGTGAGGGTTGGAGTCCGCCAAGGCTGCCCTTTGTCACCGATTCTGTTCATAATTTTTATGGACAGAATTTCTAGGCGTAGGCGTTGAGGGGGTCCGGTTTGGGGACCTCAGCATCTAGTCTCTGCTTTTTGCAGACGACGTGGTGCTGTTGGCTTCTTCAGGCCATGATCGCCAGCTCTCACTGGAGCGGTTCACAGCCGAGTGTGAAGCGGTTGGGATGAGGGTCAGCACCTCCAAATCCGAGTCCATGGTCCTCGATCGGAAAAGGGTGAAATGCACTCCCCGGATTGGGGATGAGATCCTGCCCCAAGTGGAGGAGTTCAAGTACCTTGGGGTCTTGTTCACGAGTGAGGGGAGGATGGAGCGCGAGATCGACAGGTGGATCGGTGCAGCGTCGGCAGTAATGCTGACTCTGTACCGGTCCGTCGTAGTAAAGAGAGCGCTGAACCAAAAGGCAAAGCTCTCAATTTACCGGTCGATTTACGCTCCTATCCTCACTTATGGTCACGAGCTATGGGTCGTGACCGAAAGAACGAGATCCCGGATACATCCATCCATCCATCCATTTTCTGAACCGCTTAGTCCCCACGGGGGTCGCGGGCGTGCTGGAGCCTATCCCAGCCGTCATCGGGCAGTAGGCGGGGGACACCCTGAACTGGTTGCCAGCCAATCGCAGGGCACACAGAGACAGACAACCAATCGCACTCACACTCACACCTAGGGACAATTTGGAGTCTTCAATCGGCCTACCAAGCATGTTTTTGGAATGTGGGAGGAAACCGGAGTGCCCGGGGAAAACCCACGCGGGCCCGGGGAGAACATGCAAACTCCACACAGGGAGGGCCGGAGGTGGAATCGAACCCGCACCCTCCTAACTGTGAGGCGGACGTGCTACCCAGTGCGCCACCGAGCCGCCTATCCCGGATACAAGCGGCCGAAATGAGTTTTCTCCGCAGGATGTCCGGGCTCTCCCTTAGAGATAGGGTGAGAAGCTCGGTCATCTGGGAGAGACTCGGAGTAGAGTCGCTACTCCTCCACGTTGAGAGGAGCCAGATGAGGTGGCTCGGGCATCTCATCAGGATGCCTCCTGGACGCCTCCATGTCCCACCAGTAGGAGACCCCGGGGACGACCCAGGACGCGCTGGAGAGACTATGTCTTTCAGCTGGCATGGGAACGCCTTGGGATCCCCCGGGATGAGCTGGATGAAGTGGCTGGGGAGAAGCTCCCGAAGCTGCTGCCCCCGCGACCCGACCCGGGATAAGCGGAAGAAGATGGATGGATGGATGGATGGATGAATGGATGGATGGATACATAGATGGATTTTCAGAGGTTGAAGTGGGCCTAAGTGGGGTGTACATGTGCATTTTGCCTGAGATTGGTCATATATTTTAATAAATTAACACGTACTACATTCTGTTAAGCTCTATGGTTAACCTCTATGGGGAGTTTAAGCTTGATGCCTCAAAGATCCAAAATACTGTGGCGATTGTTTTGGTATTTTCAGTGGTTTACGTGGGCATTATGTAGAGATGTAGATGCAAATTTTGATAGGTTGTAGTTTTCTGATATTAAGCCATGTTAAGCTTTTTGATATAAACGTTTTGAACTGCCACCATTTTAACGCATTGTCATTTGTCAATTGTCGTAAAGCAATTTAAACAATTGAGATTGCAGTAATTTTCACTTTCTATGATTTGTTGGATGATCCATCATTCATTTTATTTGTGGAACTTAAACACATTACAGTAACTTGAAGCACGTCTTCTCTCAACAAAACAAAACGGCCACCACGGAAACTGACAACGGCCACCACGGAAACTGACAAGGTTTACCGGCCTCATCCGAAGGTGCCTATTGATGTTTATAATTTTTCATGTATTTTTTATTAATTGTTACATTATTCTTTTAAACCAAATGCAGTGCCTACCATACTTCCAGAGCCTGAATGCCCACGAGTGAAGAATAAAAACCGTGCTAAAAGACGTACCTGAACCATGCTTCTTCAGTAGCTGCACGGACAACCAACGGGCATCGATTTCGCAACGAAGCAAACGAATGCTAAATGCCATTTATGCAACTTGAAATCTGTAAATGTGCAAAAGTCACATTCGACAGAGGCATCCACTGAGATGCATGCATGTTTGAAAATGACAAGCACTAGCTTCCTCATGTCCGTGATCTCCATTTTCACACGGGCTTCTTCCTTACTTTCCTCATGTTTTTGTCCGCGTTCTGGTTTGACTTAAAAAGGCTGAACACAGGAGCTTATCGTTGCTAACAGATTACTGCAACTGCTAAAAACAATCATGTTACATCACAGCCCAGAATGCATTGTGACCAAAAACAATGGAAGTTTCTACAAAATTATTTTTGTCAGTCTTCTAATTATGTTATTAACTACCAAATAAACTATACATATCAAAAATCATTCCAAAAATCATTTTAAGTATTGCTTTAAATCAGAGCCAGTGCTGTTTTTAGCAGATCCATCATAACTTGGCCTTAGAAAGGGATTACTATACTTAATGCCTGAGCCTGCTGTCTGGTGTGTGCTGTATTATCTACATGGAGAACAGTTAAGACACCGACAACTGTATATGAAAAACCTGTTGGTTCTTTATGATCTAAATTCTTGTGTGCAGTCAATATAAGAAGTTTTGAGCCACCACATAGTTACCACATAAGCTAACAGTTAGCTTAGTGCCTTCTTTTTTGTATTTTCTGGCAGTCATGGTGCCTTGTAGCACCATGCTGCTTCTAGCAGGCCACTTGTCATTGTCTTAACATTGGTAAACATTTTGCAAATCTGTATGTGCATAACCTGGTTTGGCAGAGGTTTGATATACTGATCAATTATGAGAGCCCCTTTGCTACAAACATAGATGTTTACCTCATAACATGGAAATACAACCACAACATACTGAGCTTCCATTCATGAGCAAAGTCAAGCTCTTTTATCTATCTTTTATCAAGGAAATTAGCAGAAAAAGGCACAACAAAATCCAATTATATTTGCTCCTAAGTTTCTCCCCGCTGATCATTGATCCAGAAAAACATTTACCACAGTAAACTCATTTTAAACGAGCTTTACCGGGCAAATCTCCCAGTGTGACAGGGTCGAGGCATAGATTTGATTTTCTTTGAAGAGCTTTTGTGCCTTTGATTTGGTTTAGTGGCTCGTTTGCCCTTCATTTTGACATCTTCGTAAGTCTGGTAACTACCACTAGATGAATATACAATAACTAAGGTATTATGGGCTCGATGCTTGGCAGACATCTTGGGATAACGTGGGTAACCAATGTCTAAAAAGTCACATCTTTAGAGTTCAAACACTCCCTATTTTAGTTCAAGACGGACACAAGGAAAACAAATTACAGTTTTCTTAACTAATGACATCATGCAACTACAGACAGCTGCTGTGCAAAACAAACAAAAATCGGAAAAAAAATTGGTGCAAAAAAAGTGCCTGCAAGTAGATTAGATTACAAAAGTCATTTTTAGCAACGCTAATCTATCATCTGAGAAAGTAGGAACTCAATTTGAGACATAGGCAAGATCACAAATATGTGCTTTGGGAAAAAAAATGAGGGAATACCCAGAGCAGAAATAAACATTTGAAACAAAAGTGTGTCTTCATGACAGAATGATCTGAAAAGTGAGCTGTGCTCACTTGCATCGTCCACACGTAATAAGTAGCACTGATCTGAAGTCAACTCGAGTGAGAGCACATCAAAATAAATCCTGCTGCAGCAGCACCAGTCTGCTGAGTGTCCGTGGCCAGCCTTCATGGGATGTCTTCCCAAAACTGACCTGGAATCATCTTTAACCATTACATACCCGCCGCCCTCACTCCTGAAGCGTTTTCATTTCAGTCTGCAGTGATGCCTTTCTCTCGCAGCTCCTCTGTCACACGTACCAGGTAAGTGGGGTCTGGGTAGCCAAAACTGGGAGGAGAAAAAGAAACATAACTTCTGCAGTTTCTAAAGTCAGGAACTAGGAAGGTAACATCCACCATATCGAAGTGATACAAGTGATACATTTGGCGACCAGTGTTACAGTGGCGGTTCCACACTGAATTACTCCCTGGGTGAGACTACTGAAGCCCCATGTAAAAAAAAAAAAAAAACACATTTTACTTCACACAGACACTTTTTTTAGGACAGTATATTGCGCCTGTAATTGCAATTGCACTTGATATACCACAATATAACTCTTGTACAAAACATCCCTCCATGAATTATAAATTTAAATACCTAAACAGGCCTTTACATGCTAAATGTCTTTAAGGTAAATATTATAATAATGTAATAAATAATGTAATAAATAATAATAAAAATAATAAATAGTGTAATAAATGTCATTAATCTAGGAGGAACGATTAGCTCCTTAACATCCCCGAATTCTATGCTTGGCAAACTTTCAGTTATGACACAAAATACAGTCGTCACGTTAATGTAGTTGAACGAGCAAATGGCAAATGATCGTCTAAGAAACTAGCTACAGATATGAACATTCTGTTAGCTAATTACGGGCCAACATTAACTCAAGGGAAATAATTGATTTGTAACAGTCTTGTTGCAAAGCACAATCTTATAATGTTAAAATTATATCTCATGTTTGTCAAGTTAAGACCGAATTATAAATATGCCTATAAGCAAAGCAAGCATATGGGATGACAGAAAACTAACCGAAACAGAATGCTAACAAATGTAAAAGGTAGGCTATATCGCAAATTATTGTTAGCCCTTACTTTACAGTGTTGGGAACTCACTACTTGTTCAAAAAAGCAACGAAGTAATTACCGTATTTGCCGGTGTATTAGTCGACCTTTTTCGATCCAAAATCGACCGAAAAAAATCGACCTCGACTTATACACCGAGTCATAAAATTTAACTTCGTATTCATCGCTTCAAATGTGATGGTAACCAAGGCCGTTTCTCATGCATCTCATTGTGCGTGGGTGTGCGTCCGTCAGGCTCATCAAACAGCGAGAAACTGAATCATTATAAAGCGTTCGTCGCAGTAACACGCATCCTCAGCAACAATTTCAAATATTCTCACCTCAATAACGGACATCGAAAGCCAGGCAGCGACGATGACTGCTAGGGGGAAGTACTGGGTATTGAGCGAATGTGCGAGTCATCGCGCGTCAAGCAACGACAATAACTCCCGGTACGTAAACATTCAATCGCCATGTCTAAACGAATGTCGTTGGCACTTAGAAAATATTCGCCAAACTTGGCCAGACTTCCAGGGGAAGAGGCCGAATTTTCACTTGTTCTGGCCGACCGGAGGAACCAGCCGAGGCGGACACTTTACGGCGGTTAAGTCGTTGGCACTTAGAAAATATTCGCCAAACTTGGCCGGACTTCCAGGGGAAGAGGCCGAATTTTCACTTGCGGTGGCCGACACGGGGAATCAGCCGAGGCGGACACTTTACGGCGGTTGAGTCGTTCGCACTTTGAAAATATTTGCCAAACTTGGCCAGACTTCCAGGGGAAGAGACCGAATTTTCACTTGTGGTGGCCGACATGGGGAACCAGCCGAGGCGGGCACTTTACGGCGGTTGAGTCGTTGGCACTTAGAAAATATTCGCCAAACTTGGCCAGACTTCCAGGTGAAGAGGCCGAATTTTTACTTGTTCTGGCCGACATGGGGAACCAGCCGGGGCGGACTCTTTATGGCGCAAGAGCCGTTGGCACTTAGAAAATATTCGCCAAACGCTCTCAGGATAGAGAAGACCAAGAAGATGCCCTTTATGACGACCAACTAAACGAAAACGAATGGAACGAGCTTTTCGGAAATAGCGACGATGAAGACGAATTTTGAACTCTATGTACCGGCAATCACTTTATAATTATAATTTGTAGTTTCTTAACTAAAAATAAACCAGTTTCTAAGAGTGTTCATTGTTGTTAGTCTCTCTCGGCGCGTAATATCACAGGGTCATGAAGTAAATAATATTTAAAATGGCGTATAGATCGCTCCCTACAAACTCGCGAATTTGAACACATTTCGTCAATATATTTCGCATATTTCTGATTGAATTTTGAAGTTTAATATAATGCAACAATTGAGCTCGACTTATACAAAGGATATATCATAAAATCGTAAATTTATGTCGAATTTTAGGGCGTCGACTTATACACCGAGTCGACTTATACACCGGCAAATACGGTAACTGAATTACTGAATAAAAGTACCTCATTACCAGGGAAAGTGTTAGTTAAAAAAAAATACATAACAAAATACATGCACGTTTTTGCCTTTAACCGCAACGAATTTGAAATAATGATATCGCCACCTTGAAAATTCAACTACCGTATTTGCCGGTGTATTGGTCGACCTTTTTCGATCCAAAATCGACCGAAAAAAATCGACCGACTTATACACCGAGTCATAAAATTTAACTTCGTATTCATCGCTTCAAATGTGATGGTAACCAAGGCCGTTTCTCATGCATCTCATTGTGCGTTGCACTTAGAAAATTTGAACCGGGCGGCGTGCGCGAGTGCGCGGCACGCTGGGAGTCGAATGAGGCGCCGCGATCGCCTCCGCGGTGCTTATAAACAGCCGATCCGCTCGGTGGGGGCTATTTTTGTCCACTTGGCGCGTGCGCACGGCCTCCCGGATGTGCCGGGCGGGTGCGCGAGCTCGCCGGTCGCTGGAAGTCCAATGAGGCTCCGCGATCTCCTCCGCGGTGCTTATAAACAGCCGATCCGCTCGGCGGGGGCTATTTTCGGCCACTTGGCTCGTGCGCACGGCCTCCCGGATGTGCCGGGCGGGTGCGCGAGCTCGCCGGCCGCTGGAAGTCCAATGAGGCGCCGCGATCTCCTCCGCGGTGCTTATAAACAGCCGATCCGCTCGGCGGGGGCTATTTTCGGCCACTTGGCGCGTGCGCACGGCCTCCCGGATGTCCCGGGCGGGTGCGTGAGCTCGCCGGCCGCTGGAAGTCCAATGAGGCGCCGCGATCTCCTCCGCGGTGCTTATAAAGTGCCGATCCGCTCGGCTTGGAGCTATTTCCGGCCTCCCGTTGGTGCCGGGCGGCGTGCGCGAGCTCGCCGGCCGCTGGAAGTCGAATGAGGCGCCGCGATCTCCTCCGCGGTGCTTATAAAGTGCCGATCCGCTCGGCTTGGAGCTATTTCCGGCCTCCCGTTGGTGCCGGGCGGCGTGCGCGAGCTCGCCGGCCGCGATCTCCTCCGCGGTGCTTATAAACAGCCGCATGCGCACGGCCTCCCGGAATTTGAACACATTTCGTCAATAAATTTCGGATATTGAATTTTGAAGTTTAATATAATGCAACAATTGAGCTCGACTTATACAAAGGATATATCATAAAATCGTAAATTTCCGTCGAATTTTAGGGGGTCGACTTATACACCGAGTCGACCTGTACACCGGCAAATACGGTATTCATCGACTTGCTCCTAACTCACCATTTTGCCTCTTCTGTTTGTGTTGCGTGTGACTACTGACGAATGACTCGGCACACGTGTGAAAACACTGGCTCTGAATATATATATATATATATATATGCATACACACACACACACACACACACACACACACACACACACACACACACACACACACACACACACACACACACACACACACAGTGGAGCCTGGGTTTTCGACCACAATCTGTTCCAGAAGGCTGTTCGAGAAGTGAATCGTTCGAATTCCGAATCAAGTTTTCCCGTTACAAATAATAGAAGAAAAAAAATCCGTTTCAAACAAAAAAATCGCTTTTTAAAAACATTTTTTTCATTATTTTACACCATAAACTGCACAAACAAGTGAGTAGGTAATGTGTAAATAAACAATAAACTGAATTAATAGAGTAGGCTAGGCTGGGGAATGTATTGCCGTATCTGCAACTCGCTTGTGTGTTTCATTCTAATAGTAAAAGATATCTTTTTAAATTGTGAGGGGGTAAAAAGCACATCAAAACATTGTTTTTATTTTTACCAATGAAAGACAACATTTCAAAGATCATGTGAAAAAAAACAGCAAAAACGTTTTCTTAATTTCAAAAGGGTAAGCACAGTCGCCCCTCTCGCAACATCACTTCCTTTAAGAGCGGTCTTTGTTTTTCAGGGCCGAGCTTATTGTCGATTTTCCCAAACTCATAATCATATTAATATAATATCTAGTATTGGAGTGCTCGTGTGGATTGGTGGGTGGCGAAGAATGTGCAGGCAAACTGCATGAACTTGTTGAAGTGTTGTGTATAGGCCCAGACAGGGAGTACCGGACGAGAACACCTCAAGGTCGTTGAGGAGCGAGAACAACAGCATCATCTATGTGGCCCGGCTTCGCGGGGAAATCCAACCACCTGACCTCAGCGATAGCGCCGACGTGGGGAGGAGATGGCCGTCGACCAATCATCTCACAATATTTTGCATGCTTTAATATTCATATTGTGTTTCTTTAAAACCGGGCAACCCGGAAGAATGTGTCGTCTTTTGGTGGTCACAAAAACGCACGAGTTTTAGTGTGAGGGACCCAGGCCTGTATTTGTGCGCTTTATCAGGAATAAACAATTGGTAAATTTGGTCTGATTGATCTACTGGTCTTCTCTTTGACAGAACGAACTCGCAAAATTGTTAGGTGCGCCAGTGTGTGGATTAGGACATAGCAATTTATGTGTTAAGTGTTGATCGCAATTTGGAGTCAGATCAATAACTAAAATCCGTAACCTAACACCATGCAAAACTCCCGCGCCAACTCTGACATGCACACCAGACTCATATTTTGCGATTAATTCTTTTTTAAATTCAACCGTTTTGCGCATGTACTTTCCTCTTTTTGCCATGATCAGCTTTACTGCTCCCACTTGCTTCCTTTGGAGGCATGATTAGCGTTGATGCAGTCCTCAGAGTAACGAGAATGTAATAACGAACGGAGTCAGTTGGCTCATCTCGCGAGGTTCGACAACCGAAATTTCGTTTGACATCCGAAGCAAAAAAATCTCGACTTTTTTTTTTCAAATACCGATTTGCTCGAGAACTGGGACGTTCGAAAATCGAGGCTCCACTGTATTTACTTTATTGATTCCTTGCTTTTAAAAATAGCTAAGTTCGCTTACAAATTACTTTCAGCAGACGCAGCAAATCCGCTTAACATACAAATGACTGTTTTTGCCAGTATATTTTTGGAAGTGTGTGTATTAGTTTAGGGGCATTCTTTTTTCAAACTAAAATCAATTAAGTCTTAGTTTGTGTTGCGTGTGTCATGGAATTATTATTATTTTTCTCATACGAACACGTTGCAACTGCAGAGTTTTAAAGAATTTTGGGGGGAAACCAAAACGTTAATGTGTTAGCGGTCAGGCTAATGAGTGTGTTTGAGCTGCATTAACGGCGAAGCAATAGTCGTCATCGCCTTCTAATGAATCTGCCTTACGAAGACCAGTGTTGGGAGTCGTGACCAACCGCGTTAGAAGTAATAGATTTCCAGTAAACGTAACGTTACTAACAGTGAAATGTGGCACATTACTTAGGCTGCTTGACACCCATTTTTTACCCACGCGTTTCTAGCGACAGTTTTGTGGCGTTTTGGGCGTGGGACACGTCAACGCGTAATGCAAAAACGGTCATTCTGCCGCTCCGCGTTCTAACTTTTGATTCGCTACGCCTCGCGTCAGCCAATCAGCTTCAGGAACGTGTCACGTAACATTCTGCGCAATGGAACGGCTACAGAGAATTTGTTTGGGGGAAAGAGACCCAAATGGAGGAAATGATCATCGTAGCCGTCCGTGTTCATCCCGAGCTGTAAATTTTTTTGTATCTATATCAAAATAAAAGGAGGAACTTTGAGTGAGGAACTTCAGAGGGGTTTTGCCTTTCCTTTCCATTATTATTTATTTTTTGCTATTTTCCATTGTTTTTCAATAAATATTCAGCTAAATGAAGTACTGGTCTATGATGTTGTACTCTATACAACTGTGTTAACACCTGCTCAAAAATCTGAATCCTTTTACATCATTCAACATTTTTGAAAAAGTAATGCAATAAACAATTACTTTCCCTAGTAATTAGTTACATTTATGAAGGAACAATTTAATTACTAATTCAATTATTTTTTGGAAAGGTAACTAGTAAATAACTAATTACATTTTGTAAGTAATTTGCCCAACACTGGCTAAGAGTAATGTGTATGCAACTTGTGTGATTATTATATCACTATTCTTATTCTTATTTACAATGTCGACATGATGATAAATATGTTGAGATTTTACTTGGCCTACTCAGGCTGGATCCCCTCGTTGAAGACAAGGCTTGATTGTGTGTAATTTAAAGTACATTTCCACTGTAATTTTTTTTAACCACTGTAAGCATACCCTGCAGGAAAAAAACAAAAAACTGTGTTCTGTGTAACTGTGTTCAAACTGTTGTGATGGTGATTTCAACTGGTGTTTTTGGAAGATTTTAACTTGTATACTTCTCTGTACCTGTAGTTTGTGGAACTTTTTTTTTTTTTTTAAACAATCGTGCTAAGAGATGAGTTGTGGTCAAATCTCGAAATAAGTGTTGTAAATTAATCTCTAAATAATTTAGCTAATATTTGATATTATTTCCCATTCGATTTAAAATGTAGTACACCACAAAAGGGACCTAAATTACAAAAACTTGATCTAGTGATTGTTTCAAACAAATTTACAACTTGGAAAAAAACACAAGAGAACGATTTGGTTTATTGGTGTTGAAGCCAACATCAATATTTTAAATTGTTTTACATTTATTGTATTCTTGATTTATTTATTTTTTTATTTTTTTTTAATGAATGGAAAAGTTACCCTCTTTGAAGTCTCCAAGGAGTCAATGGTCTCACCAACGCATACTTTTGCAGCTCAAGTTGGAATTCACTACATTAGTTTAGCTCTGTTGCAACACTAACGCAGCAGCCAGCATTTCACTCTTCAAGCATGACTAATCAATTTTAACTCAATTCAGTCATTAGACTTATGTTATTTTGGTTTTGACTGGGCATGCTTGCAGAGGGAAGACACCTCGGCCACAAGAACTGTCAATGCATAATGGAAACAAGTAGCTGAGTGATTGCATCCATGGCGATAGCGGACAGAGTTGTGATGGCGCACATTGCTTAAAGGACAATGCACGTTAGCACTGGTGCAACCAATCACAATGCATGTACACAAGTACACAGTTAACAAAAGTGTGGTAATCCACTTTATACTTTGAAAAAAAAACTTATCCATTCAAAATTTTCAACTTAAAAGTATCATTTGCATCATCCACCATTTTGCACTCTGGTTGGCTGTAAACAAAAAGACAGATGTCACGTACCAGCGGGGCCCGCCCCATATTGAGGTCTTGTGGTGAATGTCATTCCATGTGATGACATTTTGCAAGCCCGTCGTCATGGAGGTACCGATCGTGAAGGTAAGGCGCTGCTCAAAGGCCCGGCGCAGCAGGCCTAGCACACGGTTCCCATCGGGGCTGTCAGGGAGGTAGGCCGAACGGTCTGTTCCTGGGTATCGCACACCCGGGTTTGGATGCTCTGGCTATAGGCACCAAGAGTTTACAAAATACACCGTCAATAAGGTCTGGGCTGTGTGATGAACACACACTACTAACTGCAAGCAAGTGATGAAACAACTCTCACACTTGGGCTGGACAATTACAACAAAAACAACAATCTCAATTATTTTATTTGATATTGAAATCACCATTAAAGTTAAAAGCCACAGCTGATTTTTAAAGTACATGCATTGGCTATGAGAACATCGCCAGTTGCGAGCATGAGCTAAACCAGCATCTAGCTTCGTTGCAACTCGGTTCGGCAGTTAGAAACCTTTGATGGCCAAAAAGCGTATCAGACTGGGCGGCGGTTGCTGTCAGGAATTGTATTGTTGACATCCAAGTTTAACGGACGCAGTGATATTAGCAATTCAGTTTTATATATATTTTTTTTATGTCTTGAGTTTTCTTTACATATTTACTGTGCAGCAGAACGTCATGAGAATGCATCACATTAGATGATGTTACGTGGGTGACAGTGACTACAGTTGAAAACTGGTTAAATGGTTACAAATCTGAATGTTACTTGAAACAATCATATATCCCTTCCATCAGTGACGTGCAGTGAGGTTCATGACTGGGAAGGCACTGACGTCCCCCCCCCCCCCTGTAAATTTGAACTGCAGATCTACTTATTCTACAGGTGGGCGCATGACGCATCCCGGGATCACTAGCGCTCCCTGCCATAAGGCTGGAGATTTTTTTTTAGTTGCTTCCGTTGGGTCAAAGCCGTTTTGTGCATCTAAGGCACAGGTGTCAAACTCAAGGCTCGGGGGCCAGATATGGCCCATCGTATCATTTTCTGTGGCCCGCAAAGACAAATTGTGCATTGAATTTAAGTCATACTAACATTGCAAATTGTCTTAACTTTTAAAAATCATCTTTTTAAAATATTTAAAAAGTTTCCAGTAGCCTGATTTGAAAAAACAATTATTTGTCAGTTTGTTTTGTAGCTTATACTGTATATATGAGCCATTTATTTATTTGGGTTGACAGTGATAATGGCCCTTCGAGTGAAACTTTGACTACAACGTGGCCCGTGACAAAAATGAGTTTGACACCCCTGATCTAAAGAGACACCACATAACAAACAGGTGACAAAAAACACTAGATATTATATACATCACTTGAGCGCCTGCAGGTCAGATTAATGGAATATGTTTATCTAATGAGGCGAAATCACATCAAACGGCAAACATTCTGACCAAATACATCATCTTGAAGAATCAGTTAACAATAAAGTAATAAAGAAATGAATAGTATTGTTGGTCTCCCTTTTTTGCTAGTGCATCATGGTCTGGAGTAAAATTTGTTGTGGTAATTCTTAGGATAGAGCCAAGGTGTCGGAAAATGACTATAATAAAAACAATTGAATTTGTTTTTTCCCCTTTTCATGATGGCAGGGGAGGCCCTTGCCTCCTCTGACCGCATGTCCCTGCCTTCCATAATAATAATAAAAGTATTACACTTAATGAAATTATTCAATTATTAATTTTTTATGCATACTCCACCAGAAGGAACAAGACTATGCTAAACTTACAAACCTGAAAGAAAATTCCATTCTGATTTGAGTATTTTGTGTAATATATCATTTTGTTTCATTCTAATTGGAACACAAGGCTCAACGTAAACCTGACTATCCTGATTATCTTTGTTTAATTCGTATTGGACGTTTGCAAACAGCTGCTTTTAATGGGGTAAAATAACTAGCCACATTCCCATCTATTTTCTGACATGTTATGAAACAAACAGCACCTGTTAGGATTGACAAATTATTTTGATCGTATGATTATGTTGGAATTTTGACTAGAATCATTAACTTGTCACTGGCAAAGAAAGCTCAGCGCCGCCTGTACTTCCTGCGGAAGCTCAGGCGTGCATGTGCTCCTCAGGCAGTCCTGTCTACATTCTACCGTGGCACCATTGAGAGCGTCCTCACCAGTTGCATCGCTGTCTGGGGTGGTAACTGCACTGAACAGAACTTGAAGGCCCTGCAGCGCATAGTGAATTCGGCTGGTAAGATTATTGGTGCTTCGCTCCCCTCCCTGAAGGACATTTACACCTCCCATCTCGCCCGCAAGGCAACCTCGATTGCGAGTGATGTGAGTCACCCGGCTCACTCTTTCTTTGACCTTCTGCCCTCTGGGAAGAGGTACAAGAGCCTGCGCTCCCGCACCACCAGACTCGCCAACAGCTTCTTTCTCCAGGCTGTTAGGACCCTGAACTTGCTACCCCCTTCTGCGTAGCGTGCGGCACTGTTGCGCTATTTTCTGGACTGTCTGCTGTACGCTCACTTGCTCCTTTTTGCTCCTCTTATTTATTTATTGTTGTGTTATTTATTCATTATTTATTCAGCACGTTGTTGTTTACTTGTTTACTTGTTTGTCTATTGTGGGCCATGTCTTGTCACCGTGGGATAGGGGGGAACCTAATTTCGGTTTCTTTGTGTGTCTTTGGCATGTGGTGAAATTGACAATAAAGCTGACTTTGACTTTGACATACACTGGCCAACGGCAGATCGCAGGGTAGTCTGACTTAACGATCGATCTGTTCCCTGAACTTATTGTTTTGGTCCCATTTTGAATCCATCCGCTCGTGTTGTATTTGCTAGTTAGCCCAAAGCTAACCTGCCAGCTCGCTCTGACGGTATCCATCAAGTGAATAAATTCTCTTTGATGGCTGACGTACCTGGGTGACAAGCTCCTCCTCACTACATTAGGAGCAGTAGGATTTCTTAGCTGACAGATGAGGAGTGCTGCTAGCAGTTGGCGTGCAAACAAAACAGCAATTCCGGTGACGTCGCACATCTCATCAAGATTGCAAAATTATAGTGATAATTGAACGAGTGACCGTTGTCTGACTCATTCAGGCACAGCACTTGATACGAGAAAGTGATAAAAGATGGTTGGAATCTTAATAAAATCTTATTATTAGTCTGTTACAAGGTTAAGATCACACCGTTGCCAAGCTTGTTGCCGCTGATAGGGAACTATTAAAACGAGCAGCAACCGGGGCCAAGCCAAGTCATTAGCGTTCAGCTAACTTTGGACTTGTCTGGTAGGATTCACATTATGTCACCTGTGCAACTGAAGAAAGCGGTGTGTTGTCAGTCAAACAGATCACAATTAGTACCGTATACCAAGTAGTATTGTTGCCCGTTTTCAACCTCTATTAAAACTGGGCGCAATGGGGTTCTTGGAAAATTGTTAGCTTTTAGCTAACTTTGGATTCACCTGCTGAATAAATTATTACATATACTGTATTGTTTATTATTGTTTATTATTATTGTTTATTGGCGGCTCGGTGGGGCACTGGGTAGCACGTCCGTCTCACAGTTAGGAGGGTGCGGGTTCGATTCCACCTCCGGCCCTCCCTGTGTGGAGTGTGCATGTTCTCCCCGGGCCCACGTGGGCTTTCTCCGGGCACTCTGGTTTCCTCCCACATCCCAAAAACATGCTTGGTAGGCCGATTGAGCACTCCAAATTGTCCCTAGGTGTGAGTGCAAGTGCAAATGGTTGTTTTTCTCTGTGTGCCCTGCGACTGGCTGGCAACCGGTTCAGGGTGTCCCCCGCCTACTGCCCGATGACGGCTGGGATAGGCTCCAGCACACCCGCGACCCCCGTGGGGACTAAGCGGTTCAGAAAATGGATGGATGTATTGTTTATTGTGACAGTTTCTGAGTAAATATATGCCCAGGATTTTTTTTTTTTATTGTGACAGGCCTACAAGTAAATACTCTACACCACAGGTGTCAAAGTCAAGGCCCGAGGTCCAGATACAGCCCGCCACATCATTTTAGGTGGCCCGCAAAGACAAACTGGGCATTGAATTTATGTCAATTCCATCCATCCATCCATCCATCCATCCATCCATCCATCCATCCATCCATCTTCTTCCGTTTATCCGGGGTCGGGTTGCGAGGGCAGCAGGTTCTGGAGGGACTCCCAGGCTTCCCTCTCCCCAGCCACTTCATCCAGCTCATCCCGGGGGATCCCAAGGCGTTCCCAGGCCAGCTGAGAGACATAGTCTCTCCAGCACGTCCTGGGTCGTCCACGAGGTCTCCTACCGGTGGGACATGCCTGGAACACCTCCCCAGGGAGGCATCCAGGAGGCACCCTTATGAGATGCCCGAGCCACCTCATCTGGCTCCTCTCAATGTGGAGGAGCAGCGGCTCTACTCCGAGTCTCTCCCGGATGACCGAGCTTCTCACCCTATCTCTAAGGGAGAGCCCAGACACCCTGCGAAGGAAACTCATTTCGGCCGCTTGTATCCGGAATCTTTTTCTTTCGGTCACGACCCATAGCTTATGACCATAGGTGAGGGTAGGAGCGGAGATCGACCGGTAAATTGAGAGCTTTGCCTTTTGGCTCAACTCTCTCTTCACCACGACGGACCGGTACAGAGTACGCATTACTGCCGACGCTGCAGCGATCCGCCTGTCGATCTCACACTCCATCCTGCCCTCACTCGTGAACAAGACCCCAAGTTACTTGAACTCCTTGACTTGGGGCAGGATCTCATCTCCGATCCGGAGAGGGCTTCCACCCTTTTCCGACCGAGGACCATGGACTCAGATTTGGAGGTGCTGACCCTCATCCCGACCGCTTCACACTCGGCTGCGAACCACTCCAGTGAAAGCTGGAGATCACAGTTTGAAGAAGCCAACAGCACCATGTCGTCTGCAAAAAGCAGAGACGCAATACTGAGGTCTCCAAACCGGACACCCTCAACACCTTAGCTGCGCCTAGAAATTCTGTCCATAAAAGTTATGAACAGAATCGGTGACAAAGAGCAGCCTTGGCGGAGTCCAACCCTCACTGGGAACGAATCCGACTTACTGCCGGAAATGCGGACCAGACTCTGGCATCGTTGATACAGGGAGCGAACCGCCCTTATCAGGCACCCCATACTTCCGAAGCACCCTCCACAGAACTACCTGGGGACACGGTCGAACACCTTCTCCAAGTCCACAAAACACATGTGGAATGGTTGAGCGAACTCCCATGCCCCCTCGAGGATCCTGCCGAGGGTATAGAGCTGGTCCACTGTTCCGAGGCCAGGACGAAAACCAAAAAAACCAAAACGCCCCAGTCTGCCAATCCAGAGGCACTGTCCCTGATGTCCATGCAATGTTGCAGAGGCGTGTCAGCCAGGACAATCCCACAACATCCAGAGCCTTTAAGAACTCCGGGCGAATCTCATCCACCCCTGGGGCCTTGCCCCCGAGGAGTTTTTTAACTGCCTCAGTGACTTCGACCCCAGAGATTGGAGAGTCCACCTCAGAGTCTCCAGGCCCTGCTTCCACAATGAAAGGTGTGTCGGTGGAATTGAGGAGGTCTTCAAAGTATTCTCCCCACCAACTCACGACGTCCCGAGTCGAGGTCAGCAGCACGCCATCTCCACTGTAAACAGTGTTGACGGTGCACTGCTTCCCCCTCCTGAGACGCCGGGTGGTGGACCAGAATTTCCTCAAAGCTGCCCGGAAGTCATTCTCCATGGCCTCGCCAAACTCCTCCTACACCCGGGTTTTTGCCTCAGCAACAGCAGAAGCCGCTTTCCGCTTGGCCATCCGGTACCTGTCAGCTGCCTCCGGAGTCCCACAGGCCAAAACGGCCCGATAGGACTCCTTCTTCAGCTTGACGGCATCCCTTACCGCCGGTGTCCACCAGCGGGTTCGAGGATTGCCGCCACGACAGGCACCGACCACAATGGACAACAATGGAGGCACGGAACATGGTCCACTCTGACTCAATGTGCTTGCTTTGCACCCGACCCCTTTGGCCCCTCCTACAGGTGGTGAGCCTGTGGGAAGGGGGACCCACGTTTTCTTTTCATAGGCGCAGGCCCGGCCACCAGACGCTCGCCTTCAAGCCCCTCCTCCAGGCCTGGCTCCAGAGGGGGACCCCGGCGACCCACGTCCGGGCAAGGGAAAGCTAGGTCCATATATTTTAATCTTCATAAAGGGTCTCCTACATGTCAATTCCAAAATTTCTAATTGTTTTCACTTTTAGAAATAGAGGTGTTAGCAATTTTTATTACCATTTATCTTTTTGAATAATTTTTATTTTTAAATATTTGATTTAATTTCAATATTTCATTGTTAAATATTTGCAGTTTTTATTAGTCTCTTTTTTGCCATTTTTACTACCACTCATCTTTTTAAATAATTTTTATTTTTAAATATTTTATTTGATTTCAATATTTCACTGTTAAATATTTGAAAAGTTTTTATTAGTCTCTTTTTTGAAAACCAGTTATTCATCAGTTTGTTGTGTAGCCTATACTATATATACAAAAAGAAACGTTCATACATTTATTTGGGTTGACAATTTTAATGGCCCTTTGAAGCAAACTATGACTATGATCTGGCCCACGACAAAAATAAGTTTGACACACCTGCTGTACACTGACTAAAATGAAATACATATCTATTATGAACCCGGTCAACCTTTCTACCACAAGGCTTAGCAAGTTATCTGGAAGAAACCCTGATTGTTACATTTTATTTTGACTCAATCATTTGTTGCTTACATGTTTTAAACTTATGTTGTTTTTTGTTATGGTATCATTCAAAGTCTATACTCGGCTATTTTTAAAATGACAAAGATGCTTGAGAAAACAGTGTTTATACTTTGTATACACGTTACACAAGTACCGTAATGGCCCGAATATAAGACGACCCTGATTATAAGACAACCCTGTCTTTTTCAAGACTCAAGTTTAAAAAAAGACTTTTTGAATACCAAATTTAATTTTTATACAGAAAATAATTACAGTACATCTGAAACAAATGATCATAACAATATATTCAAGAGAAAAAGCATGTTATTTTGCCTCATTCAAATCACATCTTAATATCTGAACATTTAAATATGTAAACTAAAGTGCAATCACATTTGTAAATGAATGGCTTCTGGTTTTTGAATTGTGAATCAACCTACTGTTTCTCCATTTTGTGTTATCTCTTCTCTTATTTTCTTTTTTCTTTCCGCTAGTTTTTATATATCTTCTTCGTGCTACCGCTATTTTTATTTTTATTCTTTGTGACAGGGGTTCGCTTTGGCCTGGGGAGTTAGGTTCAGCATTCGCTTTAAAGATATCTGGCACGAGCTAGCGTTGTGAATGGGTATAATGTCTAGACCCCGCATGTAAGACGACCCCCACTTTTTCAGTCTTATTTCAATGCAAAAAACACCATCTTATATTCGGGCCAATTACGCTATATGCAGAAAATAAGTCAGTCATTTTGCTCTATGTTATAATATTGTCAGCGCTTGGTTTATTTACACTGCGTTCCAAATTATTCTGCAAAATTTATAATTTCCCAGTCATCAATTATTAGAGTACAATTTAAATGTTTTTGAACACCACCCAATGATAACGGTATATTTTTACAACATAAAACACTCAAAATGCAATGTTCCAAATTATTATGCACGACAGTTTCCAAACACTTTTTTTTTAATAAAGAACAAAAAACGGTCATTTGTGAAATTATCAGCATTTGCAGATTTGTAGGTTACAAACTGAAAGGTAACTGAAATCAAACATGATTCAAATCAAAACTTAATTATAGTTGAAGTTACATTTGAACATAGGACCCCTTGTTCAAAAGGAGCTTCTGAACTCGTGCATTGAATTGAAACACTCAAAAGTAGCCGGGGTCTGTCCGATCGCGCAACTGCAGCGCACCGCCGAACGCGCAACCGTAGCGCGTCGCCGACCGCGCAACTGCACCGCGCTGGTTGCATTATTGACAGAGCGGTCGCTGAAATTTAGAAAATATTTTTAAACTCCTGATGTACTTTCCAAAATTCAAGTGGATCTAAGTGCGCAGGGAGCTTAATTTTGTCCGATCGAGCAAATTCAGCGCACCGCCGAACACGCAACCGTAGCGCGCCGCCGACCGCGCAATTGCACCGCGCTGGTGGCATTATTGTGACAGAGCCGTTGCTGAAATTTAGAAAATATTTTTAAAGTCCTGATGTACTTTCCAAAATTTAAGTGGACCACAGTGCGCAGGGAGCTTAATTTTGTCCGATCGTACAACTGCAGCGCGCCAGGAGCTCACTGTCGCATTGCTTTAAGAGCGTCTTTGTGTTCCGAGTTGTAAGATGACGCTGCTCTCAAGCCATGTCCATCTGAAGCAGTTCCTGATCCCATTCGACTTGTCTATTTCCCTTGCACGATCCTCATCTTTTTTCTCTAACACTTTCGCCATGCTGGCTAAAACTTTTGCTAATTAGGCAAATGAGTAGGCAAATGATGTGACGAAAGTAGCGCCAAAATACTGCAGAAAATAAGGAGGCTGTTGTCGCAACACTGCTGCCAGCTGCTCCCCCCCATATAAAAACAATTTTCTCAACGTATCTACACGATTCACGAAAATGATACTCCAGACGGAACAAAACACGGAAATCCGCAGATCCGCGGAAGATTCTCATCCCTGTATTTAACACACACATAGGGCGCACCGCATCATAGGGCGCATGCATGCCATGATTTACGGTAAAAAAAAAAAAAAAAAAAAAAAAAAAAAAAAAAAAAAAAAAAAAAACGTCACGGGAGCAAGCGAGTTCGGTTGTACTTTATTCTACTGTTTAACCATGTACTCTACTGTACTCACATTATTGTTGATCGATATTCATACGCAAATTCATCCAAGTCCTCATCTTTTGTATCCAAATTAAACAGTTGGGCAAGTTCACCATCTGACATGCCAATTTCCCTCGTCATTGTCTCGTCGTTGTCAATGATCCCGGCTTTCCAGGAAGCTTGAATTGTGCCTCGTAAGCATATCTCTGTCTATGTGGAGGTACGTATTCCTCTACGTGTCACGTCCAGTCCTCTGTGCCTCGTAAGCAAACGTAAACATTAGCAAACGGGTGCCTGTATATCACGTCTCTTTTGCTTGGCTCGAAGCAAAAGCCAATGGCAGCAGAGGTACATACTCCTCTACGTGTTACATCGTCATCTGATAGGTTTGCCGCCCTGATTGACGTAAAACGTAATGTCCTCAGATTGGTTCATCAGGTGCCTGTATATTACGTGTCTATGTGGCGGAAGCCACACAAAACAATGGCGGCGAAGGTACGTACTCCTTTACGTGACACGTCCAGTCCTGTGATTGTTTTTTGTCCTGATCTATGTGGCGGAAGCCACACAAAACAATGGCGGCGAAGGTACGTACTCCTCTACGTGTTACGTCTAGTCCTCTGTTTTTTTTTTGTCCCGATCTATGTCTAGAGTGCGCTTCACACACCTTAGTCCACCACAGATTTTTTTTCCATGGAAAAATATAAGTTTACTCACCGCCTGTAAGCCAGGAGGGAAGCTGTAAATGATGCAGATACACCCGTAGCCTTCATGACCTGGGAGCTGCAGGGCGGGATCCCGCTCGACAATCATGGTGCCATTGGCAGGCTGGTTACCGATCAGCTGGCCATAAACGAGACGACACACAGGACAGGCCCTCTTCACCTTGAAAGCTTGATCCAGGCAGCAGCGGCAGAAGGAGTGGCCACACCTTTCCAGGGTAGTCTTGTCTACAATGTCCCCCATGCAGATGGAGCAAGATGTATTGTCATCAGCCTCGCCGTGGGACGATGCTTCACAGTCTTTACGTTGGGCTGCCTCGTGGAGCACGGAGAAGGCCTCTTCTTCTGCAGCCTTGCGGAACTTCTGCTGCTGCTGTCTCTGAGAGCGACGGGACTGGGGCTGGGTTGGCAGTTGAAGCAGGTTCCCCTCCCCGTTTGGCTCCAGGACCCCCACACAGGGCAGCAGGGCCCTCTTCCTCTTGGGGACGCCCTCCTGCTTGCTCATCTCCTTGCGGGCAGAGCGGCACAGATCAATGAAGGCTTTGCGAGTCTCGCTGGAAACGGGAGCATCCGCCACACCAGCGCGCCTGGCACCAGACACTGGCTGCAGCCTCACCGCACAGCAGCCCCCCCTCTCACCTCGCCGGACGATGCCAGCGGTCATGCCCTGCTTGTGCTGGAAGTCGAAAAGCCAGGGCCTGCCAGCGGCGGCCAGGTAGTCCCACACAGCCTGTGACACCAGCACCTCATCACTTCCCTGGCCAGCACGCACGCTCATCTCTTCAGATGAAACTGCACACAAAGTGGGTCCACAAATACAAATGTTGTCCAGTACACGTTGCATTCTGTCGTCTGGGCTTCACATGTCACATTCGTGCGTGGCGCCACGTAAGAAACAACTGACACGCAACACGAACTGCGATCAGCTGATCACGAACGGCAGCTGTAAACAATACATGACTCACTGGCTTAACAACGCACTTGCGTACACACAAACATAAACTGCCGTTACCTTGTGAGCCCATAAATCCTCTCAATGGCAACGGAGGCTTCCAGCGGGCGAGAAAAGGCGAGCAAGACGCGACGATTGTGCGGAGAAGTCAGTGTTATCGCAGCTACTCGGTGGTCCGCCATTCTTCGACGGAAGACTTAGCGATTTCGCAACATCGGTTCAGCCGTCAGTTTTCTTAGTGATATCCAACAATACTTTTAAGTTATTATCTGCACTTTGTCTTGTACTCGGTAGCTGAGCTCCGCTGTCATTTGTTTGTTTTGATCCTTAAGCTCGGGGCGAGCCTTGCTAGCCAGTGAAGCTAACGCCTGACAGCGAGGAGGAGAAGGCGGGTGCTGGTGGTGCGCTTTAAAAGCGCGTTGTCTTGTATTGCCACGAGTTGGCGTCCAAAATTGAACTCTTTTGCCTCTCAATAATGGAACCGTCACTTCTGCTGATAACGTCTTTGGACTTTTTACGATGCGACACAGCGCCCTAGACACGTAATTTTGTACATTTAAAACTTCATTGGTTAGAACAAAAAAAATCCTGCGGCCAAGCCTCGAACGCATGAAAAAACGTACCCCGGAAGTTCGTCAGTGTTGATGTGATTGGCTGGAGGGGCGGCTGGCTTTCCGTGACGATGCTGACCGTCAAATAATGGGACACTTCATAAATTTAAATTTAGAACAAATACGTACCAAATATGACGCTTACTGTTTTTATAAATAACTGACAAATTACCGATGAAACCGCGTTTCTGGGTATTTTGTTGTGTGCATGCACTTTACACGTTCACGCTCCGCTTTTTCTAAAACTACTTATATGCATCAAATATGAAGCTTACTGCTTTTACAAACAACTGACAAATTACTGACGAAAACATGTTTCTGAATATTTAGTTGTGTACATCCACTTGCCACGTTCACGGTCCACTTTTTCTAAAACTGAACTTACGCACGCACGCACACACATCTGTAAACACGCGCGCACGCACGCACGCATCTGTAAACACGCGCGTACGCACATTCACACATCATTGGTGCGTCAACTCCAAGTCCTCTCTGTACGTGGAAATGCTCCTCGCGCGGGTAAAGAAAAAATATTTTTTTCGCCCAAAAACCTAGTCGCTGTCATGACACACACAGCTGTTGGTGATCGCAAATGGGCCAGGTGAAACACTTTGTTTCTGTAAACCTCTGTAAATTTTAACATTTTTAAATGATCACTTCACTGGTGAGCTATTTTTATGGTCCTTGGGAGCTTCCTAGTGCCCGTGGGCACTGGGCACCATTTTGGTGACCATTGTGCTTGACCAGCGGTCATCAACCTGGTGCCAGTGGACATACCGTATTGGCGCAAATATAAGACGATGTTTTTTGCATTGAAATAAGACTGCAATTATGGGGGTCGTCTTACATTCGGGGTCTAGACATTAGAAATAATGGGGGTTGTCTTACATTCAGGGTGTAGACATTATGCCCATTCACTTGTGCGCAGCGGTAAGTTAAAGGTTGCTGGGAACGACTGAGTATATTGCTGGGATCGTGTGCGTCTTTGACACAAAATGAGTATATATATTTCATTGGCACTACAGTCCAGGGATGTGCGGTCAGAGGATGCAAGGGAGGCCACGCCTCCCCTGCCATCATGACAAGGGGAAAAAAACAAATTCAATTATTTTTATTATAAAGTCATTTTCATTTCAGTAGTTTTGTATCATTTTGAACCAAAATTGCTGAATTTTTATAGTTATTTTAAAACTGAAGACGATTCGCTCGGAGGAGCCAACTTCCTGCCTTGCCTCCTCTGAGGATTGCATAACCACACGGCTGCCTATGCTGACAGACTATGCCACAGGTGTCAAACTCAAGGCCTGGGGACCAGATACGGCCCGCCACATCATTTCATGTGGCCCGCGAAGACAAATTGTACATCAAATTCGTGTCATTACAGGAATTGCAAATTGTCTTCATTTTTAATAATCTTTTTTTTTTAAATATTTAATCAGTTTTTACTCATCTGATTTGAAAACGCGTTATTTGTCAGTTTGTTTTGTAGCTTTTACTGTATATAATATGAGGTGCTCATACATTTATTTGGGTTGACAGTCCTAATGGCCCTCCGAAAGAAGCTATGACTACAATGCGGACCATGAAAAAAAATGAGGATGACACCCCTGGGCTATGCAGTTAGACTGAACTGCTGTCGCTGTTTAAGTCTTCAAACACTGTGGCTATATTAACTAATTTCCGTAGTTAAGCTGATGTATATAATATCTAGTGTTTTTTTGTCATCTGTCTGTAACGTCGTGTTTCTTTAAAACGGCTTTGAAAAGAAACCTTACGGAGGCAACGAAAAAAAGGTTCTCCTGCCTTATGGCAAGGGGTGCTCTTGATCCCGGGATGCTTCATGCGCCCACCTGTAGAATAAGTGATCTCCAGTTCAAATTTACAGTGAACAACTGAGGAGCAGTCGTCCATTTATTTCGTTTTGCATTAGTTTTTTTTTTTTTACATTTCGTTTTACAATGGATTACATTCAACTATGGATTTTTGTTCGAAGCAGGAGGTCATCAGTAAAGAAAGACCAACTCGGGAGTTGAAAGGTTTGATTCGGACAACGGGACATGTCTTTTCAAACGGAGTGGTATGCATGATCGAAAACAAGTTTTTGATTCTATGTGCTTATTGAGTGATTTTACTGCTGATATGAGATTTTAACTAAAATAGTTCAAATTAAATAATGAATGACACGGTTAGGTGTCGGACAAATTTTACCGGAGGGTGCAGTGCCTCCCCAGTCATGAACCTGTCACTGCTACTGGCCACTGTTGTTTGTTCGATTGCAAACAATCCCGTTTGATTGACAGCTCCGGCGCGCTCCTTTAAGTTTGCCTCACATCGTACAAGTAGCCATTACGCATCGGCACGGCGAATAATGGTCTCCAGCAAATGTATTTCATTGTCTCGATGACTAATGTCTGGTGTGTTGCCGAGAGTATTTCATTTATGGTTATTTAGTATAGCGGAACCGTTAAGCACAGTTAATTATGTAATGTGTGCCTTCTACTAGTGTTGTGTGACGTCAGAAGTTTTGCCTTGACTTACGTGCTGTATTTGTTTGTTGCACAACCTCACATGCATGCACACACACACACATACACGCACACACACACGCACACACACACGCACGCACACACACACACGCTTCATACAATAATCACACACACAAGAATCACATTTCACACATCCAAAGACTCACCCATGTACACTACACACACCTGCTCTCACATCCTTATGACCAAACGTGTGCCTATACCCTTTTGCCAGTTTGCCTGTATGCCCCTATGAACCACAGTGCCTGTTACTTTTTTTACCAATAATTCAGTAAAGCAATCAAAACTGAACCACGTCTTCCCTCCTGTGTTCTGACCGACACCTGTGGGCGAAAAGAGCATAACCATCCAAGCCAACCCCTATACAGTCCTCAGCCTCCCCAACAATAGCGATAGCAGTTTGCATTATTTTATTGCAATGATATTCCTTATTCAAATTTGTTTCAAGACTACAGTTACAGTTAGACTTCACTTTGATGGTTAATGCAGTAATTGCAATTTTTTTTTTATCACAGTAGATTGGTTTATTTACATTTCAAAAAACCAGAAACCATTAATTACTCTCTGTCCCGTTCGGCAGTTTTGTGTATGTCCGTCTCGTCGTGCTACTAGTGCGGCGGGCATGTTCTGGACTTTGGTGCGGAGAGATTAAGGGCGCTCGGACTGCTTCGTCATGGAGCGTTGTTGGGATGCGTCGGCAGCGGGTCTGCAGCGGGTCTGCGAGGCAGCGGAAGAGGGGCCAGCGCGGAGACGTCGGGCCAGGCTTGCGGCCAACCCAGGTCGCCCAGCCGTGCCTTCCATTCTCCTGGCGTACGTTCGTTCGCGGGACGAAAAGATGGGTTGTGTTCGCCTGATAGGATCCACGAACCGGACAGTGCGTGCCTGCTGTGTGCTCGTGTTCACAGTGGCCTGGTTGACTGTCATCTTTCCGGACTCTGCTGTGCATCGGGAGCGGCTAGCGTGCTATCACTCTTATTGTTCATCTTCTTGTTTTATTTTTCCTGTGTTGTTTACTTGTATGTGCGCTGTGAACTCTGTCTTGTCACCCTGGGATAGTGAGAAACGTAATTTCGATCTCTTTGTGTGTCTTGACATGCGGAGGAATTGACAATAAAGGAGACTTTGACTTTGACTTTGACTTTGACTTTAGTTTACATATTTAAATGTTCAGATATTCAGATGTGATAGAAAGTTTTTGCATGATTTGAATGAGGCAAAATAACATGCTTTATCTCTCGAATATATTGTTCTAATCATTTGTTTCAGATGTACTGTAATTATTGTCTGTATGAAAATTAAATTTGGTGTTCAAAAAGTCAAACTTGAGTCTTGAAAAATATAATCTTATAATCAGGGTTGTCTTATATTCGGGCCAATACAGTATTTATCTTTATAATATGCCTGCCCTTCCTACTGATCAGTATCCAAGAAGTAGCTAGCAGTTTGAAAACGGTTGGTGCCCCCTGCACTTGACCATAGTCTTGCTTCCAGAAACAAAACATGTTTAAGTCTCTGGGAGAATGGACCAAATTTGAATATGCAGGGCAAAAAAAAGTGTGCAGAAGCGCACCTTTTCTGACTTAAGCAAACGGGAGAATATGCCTCTTATTGTGTTGGTAAGTGGCATGAAGTCCCATTATCATCACTGAAACCCCAAATAGTTGTTTTCATCTTCATAAATCTCTTTAGAATGGCACCAAACTAAATTTCCAGAGTTATCACCTTGTCCAATGCAGATTTGTGATTACTCACTCAATATGACTTTCGTCCACAGTTTACTTTTCTTCAGCCTACTGTTTCTACAGCCTATTGTTTTTCAAATCTGTTTCGGTGTTTTTAATGTGTTTACGTGTCGAGTGTGTCATTTGACTTTTCTGTATGTAAATTACATTTTCCTTCTGTGACTACGGTGTCAACTCATTTATTTTGCTGTGCTCCATTTCCATTTCGTGACAGAAAATCTGATTAAAGGTACGAGCATGCTTATTTAACTGCTGACTAATAAGATTTAGTTTTTTTTTTTATATATAGAATCAAATATTACAAGCGAATTCCACATCTCCCCCTTGTATTGGATCAAAAACTTTGTCACTTACTCCATTTGTGTGTGTTTTTGTGTACATGTTTCAAAGCCAAAGATGGCATTGTGAATACAAATTGTTTTGTATAACATCTGTGATTTCCCTTGTCCCCCAAAACTAACATTGTAATCATCATCCTCCAGGTGTATTGATTACAGAATTTGTTAGGGTTGATAGATTAATTTGATCCTATGCTTATGTTAGAATGTAACCTGTAATAATTAACCTAGCTTGTCCTGTCTTAACAATAGTAGTGGAACAAAGTGCTAAGATCTTTTGAACTGATTGACCAGCTGCAGAGGAAGCAATCAAAGTTGTTTTGTTTACACGTCGTAAAAGACCCCCTGCTATGCTTTGATCAGCAGGTCAGGGGCTCCAACCCCATCCTGTCCACTCTCACCCCCACCCTGTTTCTCGTAATAAAAATACTCTTGCAAGAGGCCTGAGTCAGACCTCATTCGATCATCGCTGTACGCACAGCGACGAATGACTCTCCATTTGCAAATGCTTGAAAAGGGCATACTGTCTCCCGTGTGGTTCTTGCAAAAATAAGTTAGAGTGAGCACCACTCTAACAATTTGGTGCCGTGACCCGGATCACTCATACCCGCCATCTGGCTGACGGAGGAGGACGTGCTGCATTATCGACAAGCCAGCGTCCATTAGGAGGACCTGGAAAAGAAAGTCCTGGAAGAGAATTCTTCGCTGGGCCAGCATCTTAGGTCTGCCTTCGTCTGACACAGGTGGATTGACGGGATCCGGCAGTGCAACGAACCAGGGGACAAGTAAGTTAAAGCCCTAAAGTTGTGTGATTGTGTTGTTCTGAAACGCGTAAAAGGTAGAGGTGCACGGGATATAGCTTGGGTTTAAGTCCCAGGGTAAGAAACAGGCTAAGAAAAGCAGAGCTTCTTTTTCGTTTATCGAAGAAGTGCGTAGATTCTACTTTGTCTGTTTTTCCAAGCTGAGGGATCTGGCTTGGGTTAGTGTCCCAGTGGAAGGAACGTGCTAAGAAACACGGAGCTTCTTTTTTGTTAATCAAAGAAGAGTGTAGATTTTTCTTTGTACGTTTTTCCGGCCAAAGAACAGCTTGGGTTCAAGTCCTAGTGGAAGGAACGGGCTAAGAAAAAACAGAGTTTCTTTTTCCTAATTGAAGAAGGGCGTAGATTATTTTTTTGTCCGTTTTTCCAAGCTGTTTGGGAGGGTTTTACACCCATAGGCCTAAAAATAAAAAAGCGCTGGAGTTTGTGTGGTTGAGAGTGTGACTAGTAAGATAAATTGACTGAAAAGTAGTTCTTGCATTGATCCACGGCAATAACTGTTAGATAAATTGTATATATATGTTATTATGCGTTCTCTAATGAGTACTTATTAATAAGATTATTGCACAGAATGCTTGCTGTTTCGCCTTGCAGACGTCCACCAGACGGATTGTGAAAAACAACAAGTCAAACGATGCTGTCTGGAACTTCCTGACCTTCTATACCTCTGGGAATCCAAGAAAGTTGTTGATAGCTCAAACTATTTTGTTGATGTCTGCACATGGCATTTTGTCCTTGCATTCTTTTCACATGGCATCTTGTCTGTGACTTCTTGTTTCACATAGCATTTTGTCCTTGCATTCGTTTTGTTTCTCATGACATCTTGTCTGTGACTTCTTGGTTTCTTATGAGACAAAGCCCACGCCTTCTCCCCTCCTCTTAGGGGCTAATCCAGGGGTGGGCAAACTTTTTGACTCGCGATCCACATTGGTTTTAAAATTTGACTGAGGGGCCGGGCCAGGTGCATTTGGAGGGAGTGTTTGGGCCGGATATACTAAAGCATTAAATGTAGTGTGTGCAAACCTCATAGCACAGTAAGAACACTACAACCCAATTTATTAGCTGTCTTTCAAATGTGAAAAATAGCCCTTATCAATTAATAAATTTGTCTCAAGGAATATGCAAGATATGGCATTTACATACTATTTCGCAGATACTGTGAGGAGGAAATGTAAATAGATCAAAATAACATACGCACTGTGATTTATCAAGATTGCGTCTGTTTTTAATAAGTTTCAATCGAAGGTGCAAAGTTAAAGAAATCAACATTTATTGAAAAATGGAATCACTTTCAACATTCAAAACATATTATTACACAACGAAATACTACTTGTGTTAAACTCCGCAAAATCATGGATGGATTTTCCTGACCGCGCGCTCTACAAACTCGCCACGGACGCCCTCGCCTTCACGTGCAAACAGTACATGTGTATCGTTGCCAAGCACACAGACATAGGCTGTATTAAATATCCTACCTGCAGCTGAAAATTTAAATTTAAATTAAGAGCGATGTGCGGCGTTAATTAAGCTACTGTACCGCTGCTGTGCGTAAATGCGCATTGCTCTTAATTAAAAGACGCACTTCCAAACTTTCCATATGCATTTTTTCATAACACAGCAGAAAAACTCACTATTTCAGTGGGAACAGTGTTGTTGGTCTCCCTTTTTTGCCAGTGCATCAAAGTCTGGAGTTAGTTTTGTTGTGGCAATTCTCAGGACAGATCTGAGGTGTTGGTCAGTTAACTTGGATCTGTGATGGGCTTTGTTGATTTTCATGACGCTAAACGTCTGCTCACACACGTAGGTCGAGCCAAACAACACCAGCATCTTCTGCGCCGACCTCCGGAGGTTTGGAAACGCAGTCTCTTTAAGTGAAGCGTAAAAGTCATTCAGTTTAAGAGACTTGAACTTCTCCTTTAAGACGGAGTCAGACTGAAGATCGATCAGTTCCAATTGCAGCTCCTGCGGTGCTGATTCGGGGTCTTGTGACAGGGGACAGGACACCAGTTGAAGTGACTTGTCAATTTTTTCAAAATCACAGAACCGACGGCAAAATTCTCTGTGCAGATCGTCCAGTGATTTGCAGTATTTCTTCGCATTTAGGGCGGCCTCTTTCTGCACGGCTAGTGTGGGGAAATGTGCGAAAGATTTGTTTGACATTTGCCTGGAGAATAAAACCAGCTTGGATTTGAAGGCTCTCACATTTGTGTACATGTCGTGCGCAAACTGATCTTTCCCCTGTAGCTTTTCGTTCAGCTCATTCATGTGTGAAAATATGTCCACAGCAAACGCAAAGTCACAAAGCCAGTTTGTGTCGCTCAGCTCGGGAAATTCTTCGGATTTCCCCATTAAATTTAAAAATGAGCAAATCTCGTCTTTGAGCTCCCAGACTCGTTGAAACACTTTCCCCAAACTTAACCAGCGGACGCGAGAGTGGTAAAGTAGGTCCTGGTGATCTGAATTAGTTTCTTCCAGGAACGTAATGAACTGACGATGATTAAGTCCCCTTGCTCGTATGAAGTTAACAAGTTTTACAACTGGATCCACGACGTGATTAAGATGCAATACAGACTTACACAGAGATTCCTGATGAATGATGCAGTGAAGTAAAATAACATCCTGGTCAGGGTTTTCTTCTTTCACTTTATCCTGGATTCTTTTCAGCAGCCCAATGTTTTTTCCAGTTAAATTTGGCGATCCATCCGTGGTGACATTGGTAAGTTTACTCCAAGGTAGCTTCATTCTCTCGATGACAGCAGACACCTGTTTATATAAGTTCTCTCCTCGTGTTTTCCCTTTCAGTGATTCCATGCTCAAAAGCTCCTCCGTTATCTCAAAACTGTCGTTAATCCCTCGGATAAAAATTAGGAGCTGAGCAGTGTCTTTTATGTCGTTACTTTCATCCAGTGCTAGTGAATATAACTTAAAGGACTCCGCCTTTTTGTTTAACTCGCTGACTATATCTTCGTCAATCAGTTCCACGCGGCGAGTCACTGTCCTGCGTGCTAAACTTATTTTTGCAAACTTGGCTTTGCTCTCCGGACACAAGAGACCTGCTGTCTCTACCATGCACTCTTTCAAAAACTCGCCTTCGGAGAAAGGCTTACTAGCCTTTGCTAATTTGAATGCCAACAAATAACTTGCCTTGGTACTTGACTCTTGAATTGCAGTTTGTCGGTGAAAAAACTTCTGTTGACTCTGTAAATTAGCTGCCAACCTCTGAGCAGTAGCTGCCCGTTCTTGTGTTGACTGCTTGCTAGCATAGTTTGCATGCTTTGTGGCAAAGTGACGGCTGATATTGTACTCTTTGAAAACCGCAACAGCTTCTTGGCATATCAGACATACAGCCGTTGATCGGACTTCAGTGAAGAAGTATTTTGATGTCCACTCATTATTAAACACTCGTCATTCGCTGTCCACTTTCCTTCTCTTTGGTTCGCTCATTTTTACAGAAGGACTTAATGGTGACGTGAAATGAAGTGAAAATTAAAGTGAAATAAAGAGAAATACGCGCCACTCCAACAACGGTCAATGTGTTTTGAGTCCGCCATCTATTGGGGAAACGTGGGCATTGCAGGCAAAGGGAAAAAAAAAAAAGAGGAGGTTTTTACTATAATTTGGAAGAGTTCGGCGGGCCGGATTAAAAAGCCTAACGGGCCGTATGTGGCCCGCGGGCCGTAGTTTGCCCATACCTGGGCTAGTCTCACATTGTGGGTAGGGCATTCCAAATAAAAAGAGCGAAGTGTGCAAACAGATTTTTAGTGTAGTCAGATTGCTGTAAATCTGAATGCACTCCTCGCGAGAAAAAACTCAATATTCTGCCTCACTTGTTTTGTCTGCTGATCCTTTTCTTTTATACAGATATTCAGTCAGAGAATTTACCTGACAGAAATTTTATCCATACAATTAAAATAACCCCCCCAAAAAATATATACCGTATTTTCCGGACTATAAATCGCTCCGGAGTATAAGTCGCACCAGCCATAAAATGCCCCCAAAAGTGAAAAAAACATATATAAGTCGCTCCGGAGTATCAGTCGCATTTTGGGGGGCAATTTATTCGACAAAATCCCACACCAAAAACAGTCATGAACGAGCAACAACAGGCTAAACGATAGCAACAACAGGCTAAACGATAGGTATGCTAACGTGACAAACACAAACAAAGAGCTGAGAACGGGCCTGACGTAACATATAGAGTGATTAAGGACAACTATTACATGAATAACACGTTTATAAAATCATCGGTGTTACTCCAATTCATTAAATCCATCGATCGTTCTTTGTCAACAATGGGTGCGCGCGGCTGAGGGCACTTCAAAATATTCCACAGGTTCATATAACGATAGATAAACTATATTTCAAATAACTATAATATAATCAATAATATTCTCAAACCATCCGTGCACTTTAAATCCAGTAAATCCATCGATCAAATTCCTCGTCCTTTGTCAACATCGCCGCGCGTTCGCCCTGACGTCAGCCTCGTCTTTATTCCACAGATCTAGTATATAACTATATTGTAGCGTTAACAAAGTACAAGGATAGACGTGGGTTTGGTAAACGGCTCTTTATTAAACAAAACAAACTTCCAAGCGTGTGGCGGCGTGGACTTCCAGACACGAGAGCTCCATGGCATAGGACCGGATGGCCGTAATGGCCATGTCCGAGCCCCATGCACCGTTCGCGGAGAGCCACTCGGCCGAGCGCCGGCCCCCGACTCAGTAGCGTAGGACCGGGCGTGCGTAAAAGCCATAATAGGTTTTCAAACCTTCTATGTCACTCCAACTCCTTAATTACTTCAAACTCGTTGTCCTCCGTGTCACTTAGAAATGATCACCGCTAATGATGCCGGTAGTCCTTACGTGGGTACGTTTGTGCTTTATGTAAACAACCGCCGCGCTGCGCCGTGCCACTGACGTCACTTGAAATAGTCATCCATTGGTACATCACGGTTCTCCAAACTTTCTTTCTGCTGCTCGATTACTGTTTTCAGCTGCATATTTTACAACTTGAAGTTTGTAACCTGCAAAATATGAGTTTCTTTTTGGTGCCATTTTTCTTAAGCCCACCCAGTTGATGAGTCACGGCCAACGGTGAAATTTAGAGCGCCCTCATCCAGTTTCGTCTGAAAATATAATTTTTTTTCAGATGTAGTTTTTTGTTTTGTTTATTTGGTTGTTTTATCAAAGTCAAAGTCTGTTTTATTGTCATTTTTTTTCATATACCAAGACACACAAAGAGATTGAAATTACGTTCCCACTATCCCTCGGTGAGATAGTACACATATGCATACAAGCAACACAAAAAAAACCAAGAAGGCACAAACAATGAATAAATAAGAGTGTTGAATAAATGATAAATAAACAAATAATAATAAATAATAATAATAAATATAAGAGGAGCAAAAATGGAGCAAGTGTACATACAGCAGACAGTGGACTTGGATATGGTGCTTTAAAGTGTTAATTGCTTTATTTGATGTTTTCTCTATGTCACGCCCGTGCCACTTCGCTCAGCCACACCCCTTTCGTTACCGTAATGTCTGTCACCTGCTTCCTCTTGTTACCCTGTGTATTTAAGCCCTGCCCGTGTTTCTCTCCCTGTCGGTGTCTACTGTTGTGTCCATTCCTGTTCGTGCCCAGTGTTCCTGTTCTTGTCATCTGGTTTTCCCTCGGTCTGTCTGAAGGCTCACGGTCAGAATTTTAATCTTGTCCAAGGGGACTTCATGTCGGTCAGTCTGTCTGTTTTGCTGGCCGTGAGTCTTCCTCCCGTCTGTGTCGTTCGTTACCCACCTGCCTCCCTTCCAACTCCTTTTCCCTGCAATAAATCCTGGTTCAAGCTGCATTTGGTCGCCCTGGCTCAACTCATTCCTGACAGAAGACACCGACCATCACAGCGACCAGCGCTTGGACCAACCCTTTGCCGGCTCCCGCAACTGCTGCATGGTCGCCAAGGAGCTTTAAAGTGTTAATTGCTTTATTTGATGTTTTCTCTATGTCACGCCCGTGCCACTTCGCTCAGCCACACCCCTTTCGTTACCGTAATGTCTGTCACCTGCTTCCTCTTGTTACCCTGTGTATTTAAGCCCTGCCCGTGTTTCTCTCCCTGTCGGTGTCTACTGTTGTGTCCATTCCTGTTCGTGCCCAGTGTTCCTGTTCTTGTCATCTGGTTTTCCCTCGGTCTGTCTGAAGGCTCACGGTCAGAATTTTAATCTTGTCCAAGGGGACTTCATGTCGGTCAGTCTGTCTGTTTTGCTGGCCGTGAGTCTTCCTCCCGTCTGTGTCGTTCGTTACCCACCTGCCTCCCTTCCAACTCCTTTTCCCTGCAATAAATCCTGGTTCAAGCTGCATTTGGTCGCCCTGGCTCAACTCATTCCTGACAGAAGACACCGACCATCACAGCGACCAGCGCTTGGACCAACCCTTTGCCGGCTCCCGCAACTGCTGCATGGTCGCCAAGGAGATGAGTTCAAGCGACGCAAGATGCACGGTTGCCCCCCCCCCCCCCCCCAAAAAACAGATCCGACGGCGCGAATCCAGCGGCCGCCACTTGTTCCGGTGGCGCGGATCCAGCGGCTGTCACCGTCGGCCTTCAACGGTGCATGACGCACGGCCGCCCCCCGATCCAGTCCCGACGGCGCGGATGCTGCGGCCGCCACCAGTTCCGGCGGCGCAGATCCAGCGGCCGTCACCCAGTCGGCTTCAACGGCGCATGACACACGGCCGCCCCCCGATCCAGTCCCGACGGCGCGGATGCTGCGGCCGCCACCAGTTCCGGCGGCGTGGATCCAGCGGCCGTCACCCAGTCGGCCTTCGGCGGTGTGTGACGTGCGGCCACCTCCCCATTTCCTCCCGGCCCATGTTGGACAGTCTTGGATTTTTTTCTTTTTTGGGACGTCGGGAGCCGTCCCTTGTGGGGGGGGTACTGTCACGCCCGTGCCACTTCGCTCAGCCACACCCCTTTCGTTACCGTAATGTCTGTCACCTGCTTCCTCTTGTTACCCTGTGTATTTAAGCCCTGCCCGTGTTTCTCTCCCTGTCGGTGTCTACTGTTGTGTCCATTCCTGTTCGTGCCCAGTGTTCCTGTTCTTGTCATCTGGTTTTCCCTCGGTCTGTCTGAAGGCTCACGGTCAGAATTTTAATCTTGTCCAAGGGGACTTCATGTCGGTCAGTCTGTCTGTTTTGCTGGCCGTGAGTCTTCCTCCCGTCTGTGTCGTTCGTTACCCACCTGCCTCCCTTCCAACTCCTTTTCCCTGCAATAAATCCTGGTTCAAGCTGCATTTGGTCGCCCTGGCTCAACTCATTCCTGACACTCTATTTTTTATGTTTTGAATATGTTCAAGATAAAGATATAAAAGCATGTGAAGTGATCAACTATAACTGCCGTGCATCTGGAGCGGCTAGCGTGCTATCGGGCAGACCGTGCCATTGTACAAGGGGGAAAGTCGCGAGGAGGTGGAATACGCATCTACATCCGAGAAGAATGGTGCCGGGACTCTAAGCACTGCTCGCCACTAGCGGAGTTTGTGATCATCAAGTGCCGTCCTTTTTACCTGCCGAGGGAATTTACTGCGATTCTGCTTGTCGCGGGATACATCCCGCCTTCCAACATCGAAGGCGACAGGATCGCGGTGCTTGGTGAACTGTACCAGGCTGTCAGTGAACAACAGACAGCGCACCCTGACGGTTTCACCATCTTCGCTGGAGACTTTAATCATGCCAACCTGAAGTCTGTTTTCCCGAGGCTTCACCAGCATGTTACTTTTCCGACACGTGGAGACAGCTTCCTGGACCTGGTCTACTCTGCGCATAAAGGAGCTTTCAAAGCCACCCCCTTCCCCCATCTTGGGCTTTCTGACCATCTCACCGTTTTGCTTTTGCCCGCATACAGACAATTGGTAAAGGCATCTAGGCCGGTTCGGAAGCGGGTTCGGGTGTGGCCTGAGGGTGCCTCCGATGCCGTTCGTGACTGCTTTGGCACTACTGACTGGGACATGTTTAAGCAGGCGGCCACATACAACGAACGGACGGACATAGAGGAGTATGCTGACTCTGTTTCCTCTTACGTCGTGAAGTGCATCGATGATGTGACTCGTTCAATATCTGTCGTCACTCGTGCGAACTGGAAGCCGTGGCTGACAGGGGCTGTCCTCAGACTGCTGAGGGCCAGGGACAAAGCTTTCAGGGCAGGGGATGAGGCTGGCTTGAGGACAGCGAGGGCCGACCTGTCCCGGGGCATCAAAGAAGCGAAAAAGGCGTTCTCTTGCAAGGTCTCCACCCACTTCAAGGACAGCAAGGACGCACGGAGCCTTTGGCAGGGCATTCAGACCATCACGGACTACAAGCCCGCGCCGCGGAGCTGTGAGGGCGACGTCCGTCTGCTGAACGATCTTCTTTGCTCGCGTCGACGCCCAGAAGAGCACTTGCCCGCTGAAGACCACTCCCCCCCCCACACGAGCAGCCCCTGTGCCTCTCTGCCGACGGAGTGAGGAGGGCGCTTGCCGCTATTGACACCCGTAAGGCGGCGGGCTCTGACAACATCCCGGGTCGTGCGCTGAAGGACTGCGCTGGCGAGCTGTCGGGCGTCTTCACGGCCATCTTTAACGTTTCCCTGCAGCAGGCCATCGTCTCTTCGTGTTTCAAGGCTGCCACCATCGTTCCTGTGCCGAAGAAACCTGCACCGTCCTGCTTCAATGACTACTGCCCCGTGGCCCTGACGCCCATCATCATGAAGTGCTTTGAGCGGCTTGTCATGGTGCACATCAAATCCGTTCTCCCCCCCACCATTTACCCTTTCCAGTTTGCGTACCGTGCCAAACGGTCCTCTGAGGATGTCATCTGCTCTGCCCTCCACTCGGCCCTCACCCACCTGGAGAGAAAGGACTCATATGTGAGGTTGCTGTTTGTGGACTTCAGCTCTGCCTTCAACGCCATTGTGCCGCAGCGACTCATCTGCAAACTCGACGAGCTGGGCCTCAGTACCTCCCTCTGCAACTGGCTACTGGACTTCCTCTGTCAGAGGCCTCAGGTGGTGCGTGTTGGCGACCAAATCTCCGCCAGCATCACGCTGAGCACGGGGGCCCCCCAGGGCTGCGTGCTCAGTCCACTGCTCTTTACCCTGCTGACGCATGACTGCACTGCGACCTACAGCGACAACCGCATAGTGAAGTTTGCTGACGACACGACTCTGGTGGGTCTCATCCCGGGGGGCGACGAGACTCGGTACAGGTCGGAGGTTGACCTTCTGACCACGTGGTGCAGGGACAACAACCTCCTGCTGAACGTCAACAAGACCAAGGAAATCGTTGTTGACTTCCGGAAGGGTCAAGCAAAACACCAGCCGCTGATCATCGACGGTGCTGTGGTGGAGAGGGTGAGCAGCACCAAGTTCCTGGGGGTGCACATCAGTGAGGACCTCTCCTGGTCGGCAAACACCGCGTCACTGGCAAAGAAAGCTCAGCGCCGCCTGTACTTCCTGCGGAAACTCAGGCGTGCATGTGCTCCTCAGGCAGTCCTGTCTACATTCTACCGTGGCACTATTGAGAGCGTCCTCTCCAGTTGCATCGCCGTCTGGGGTGGTAGCTGCACTGACCAAAACTTGAAGGCCCTGCAGCGCATAGTGAATACGGCTGGTAAGATTGGTGGTGCTTCGCTCCCCTCCCTGAAGGACATTTACACCTCCCATCTCACCCGCAAGGCAACCGCGATTGTGAGTGATGTGAGTCACCCAGCTCACTCTTTGTTCGACCTTCTGCCCTCTGGGAAGAGGTACAGGAGCCTGCGCTCCCGCACCACCAGATTCGCCAACAGCTTCATTCTCCAGGCTGTTTGGACCCTGAACTCGCTACCCCCTTCTGCGTAGCGTGATGCACTTTTGCGCTGTTTTCTGGAATGTCTGCTGTACGCTCACTTGCTCCTTTTTGCTCCTCTTATTTATTTGTTGTGTTATTTATTCGTTATTTATTCAGCATGCTGTTGTTTTACTTGATTGTCTATTGTGTGCCATGTCTTGTCACCGTGGGATAGCGGGGAACGAAATTTCCGTTTCTTTGTGTGTCTTTGGCATGTGAAGAAATTGACAATAAAGCTGACTTTGACTTTGAGAACGCGATCAAGACGGACATTACTGAAAGGAAGGTTTTATACACAAACCGTCATTATGGGGACAAAAAAAAATGCATATGATGCCGCTTTTAAGCTAAAGGCAGTCGATGTTGATGACATTGTGTTGCGGCACCCTTTTCTTTATTTCGTGGTCCCGTCTACTCTGGAGCTATATACTACTGCTGCGTCACAGGCAATGTTTAGAAAGACATGTTAAAGTATGTTATTCAAACTTTAAAAAGGCTTTCTGTGTACTGTCTTTCTTTGTAAAAAAAAACTCGTGTGCACGTGCGGCTTATAGTCCGGTGCGGCTTATGTAAGAAAAAAACTAAAATATCCCCAAACTTTAGCTGGTGCGGCTTATAGTCCGGTGCGGCTTATAGTACGGAAATTACGGTAGTTGAATACCCTACTAGTATAGTTTTTCATCATATTCTAATATTTTGAGATCGGATATTTGCGTTTTCTTAAGCTGTATATCATAATCAGCAATATTAAAATAGTAAAAGGCTTGCAATATTTCAGTTGATTTGTAATGAATCCAGAATGTATGACATTTTTGTTGTCACACATGGTAATGTCCCAAATATGGGACATAATCATTTAATCACTTCTCCATGCTGATTTACTGACTCTTTTTAGTGAAACATTTGATGAGCAAACAACCTGGACAAGTTTTTTTTCCAGCCAACGATGAATTCACTACTCTAAAAACAAACAAAACAAAACCTCTCCCCCATCAAATAGTTCTGTTTTGTTCTGTACAGTACGAATTTGTTAGTGATGTTCATTTGTTGAATAAGTCCACTTGTAGCGCAAAATTGATAACCTACTTTTGTTTTTGCCATATTCACAAATAATATTGCAATATCAAAAAAAGAGGAAGTGCTTTGGTCATTGTGCTTTAGACACTGGCATTGGTAAATGTACATATATTATTGTCACAATTGATCATAGCAAGAGAAATACTCGTATGTGATTAAATTTGTCTGGTTAGTTGTGCTTGATACTAAAATGCAATGCACATGCAATGACTTATTAATGTTTGTGTGCGTGGCTGGGGGGGCGGATAATACAGGCAGCATGCAACAGCCAAATGGTACGACCGACGGGACTCTGTCTTTATAGAGTTCTGCGTGGAAGACAGTAAAGACGTGCATGTGCATTTTAACAAGACTATACTTGATTTCAGGTGAGGTTTTTCCATTTTTTGCCAAGTGTTGATTTGATTTTATTATAGTAATTTATTGTCATTCTAACGCAGCTGTGCCAGTGGAACAAATAACATCAAACATCAGAATACTGTGGAACTTTTTGGGGAGATTGAGCCAAAAGTGAGTGTGTCACATTTATGTAGTGTGTGGATCTTGGGCCATGTGCTAAATGTGTTGCAGAATTCCAAGCTCGTGTCTTTGTCATTATACAGGACTCTAAACACAGACGCACTGACCGGTCTGTGATGTGTTGTTTACGAAAAGCTGAGATGGGGAAGGCCTGGCCTCGACTGACCAAAGATAAGACAAGGGTAATGCTGGGAAACTTTAAGTTGTTCTCTAAGTCAGTTCAACCTCTGGAGTCCGATGCAATTTGCTTTCACTGCTTCCAATGAGAGTCTGGATTCTGGTTGAAGGTATTTTGACTATTCTTCTTTCCAAAACATCTCCAGTTCAGGGTATTTAAGGTGGCCAGTTGCAAGTTGTTCTCTTCCTTGCATCTTCTCTGAAGAGTGGTAACTTGGGAGCCTCAAAACAACTGACAAATGACCTGAAAACAAAGATTGTTCAATGTCATGGTTTAGGGGAAGGATACAAAAAGCTAGCTCAAAGATTTCAGCTGTCAGTTTGCACTGTGAGGAACACAATGAGGACATGGAAGACCACAGGCACAGTTATAGTTCAGGCCCAGAGTGGCAGGCCAAGAAAAATCTCAGATAAGCAGAGGCGAAGGATGGTGAGAACAGTCAAAGTCAACGCACAGAGCAGCTCCAAAGCCCAACAACACGATCTTAGTGCAGCTGGTCAGCGCACTTTGCACAAGGAGATGCTGTATGGGAGAGTAACGCGGCAGAGGCCTTTTCTGTGCACATGCCACAAACAGAGTCGCTTAAAGTATGCCGAAGCACATTAAGACAAGCCAGTTTCATTTTGGAATAAGGTGTTGTGGACTAATGAAACTAAAATAGAAAATTTGGACATAACAAGGGGCGTTATGGATGGCGGAAGAAGAACACCGCATTCCAGGACAAACACTTGCTACCCACAGTCAAATTTGGTGGTGGTTCCATCATGTGGGGCTCAATGGCCAGTGCAGGTACTCGCAATCTTGTTAAAGTTGAAGGTCGCATGGATTCCAGTCAGTATCAGCAGATTGAAGTTGCGCAGGGGCTGGATGCTTCAACAAGACAACGACCCCAAACATTGCTCAAATTCTACTAAGGCATTCATGCAAAGGAACAAGTACAACGTTCTGGAAGGGCCATCTCAGTCCCCAGACCTGAATATTATTGAAAATCCGTGGTGTGATTTAAAGCAAGCCAGTGGAATTATTGTCCATGCTCGGAAACCATCAAACCTGACTGAACCGGATATGTTTTGTCAACTAGAATGGTCAAAAATACCTTCAACCAAAATCCTGACTCTCATTGGAAGCTATAGGAAGTGTTTAAAGGCTGTTATTTTTGCAAAAGATGGATCTACTAAATATTGATGTCATTTTTCTGTTGGGGTACCCAAATTTATGCACCTGCCTACTTTTGTTTAAGTAATGATTGCACACTTTCTGCAAATCCTATAAACTTCATTTCACTTCTCAAATATCACTGTGTTTGTCTGCTATATGGTATATTTAACTGAAATTGCTGATTCGAACAACCAATGATTTATAGAGAAAAATCTTGAAAATGATCAGGGGTGCCCAAACCTTTGCATACGACTGTATATAATATACGTGTGTATGTATGTATGTATGTATGTATGTATGTATGTATGTATGTATGTATGTATGTATGTATGTATCTATCTATCTATCTATCTATCTATCTATCTATCTATCTATCTATCTATCTATCTATCTATCTATCTATCTATCTACACTGTTCAAAAATATTAAAGGAACACTTTGTAAACACATCAGATTTCAATGGTGAAAAAAAATGTTGGATATCTATACTGATTTGGACAGTTTAATCATTAAACAGGGGTGTCCAAACTTTTTGCAAGGAGGGCCAGATTTGATAAAGTGAAGGGGCCCGGGGGCCAATACTTTTTTCAGACATTTTTTAACTACAGAAATTTCATGCAAATACATACTGTTATGAAACAAATTTCATTGTCCCAATTGTCTTTATTTTTTAAATGACAAAATAACCAAATATAAGCCACTCAGGCAGATGTGAACAACTTTAAAAACACAAATTCTGCCTTTCATTCATATCTGAAGAGTCAGATAACATTGAACAAACTGTATGAAATAATTTAATTTACAAGAATTTAAAATTATTTTAGGCTCATGAACATTTTAAACAGGAGTTATAAGTAATGCAAAGTTGTCTGTTATTAAAACTTAAAACAAGTGAATTTTGCTCTTGTCATTTACAATATTTTTCAGAAAGTAATAGTTTGTGTCACGTCTACAGGTTCATAACTTCAACAGTATTAACATGGCCACTTCGTAATATTTAATATTAAGTAATTTTTACTTTTGATTTACTTTTGACTCACAGCCTCACGTGATGAATCGCTGTTGTGATGCCAGTTCAGCTTGGAGCTGCTTCACTTTATCAGCGCGGTCACTCCCTCTTAGCTTGTCGTATGTGTTAGCATGTTTAGTCTGATGGTGTCTCTTTAGGTTGAAATCCTTATACAAGGCAACAGTCTCTTTACGAATTAAAGTCCCAATGATCATCGTCACACACATCTGGGTGTGGTGAAATTTGTCCTCTGCATTTAACCCATCCCCATGTGATTTTGATCCATCCCCTGGGGGAGAGGGGAGCAATGAGCAGCAGCGGTGCCGCGCTCGGGAATCATTTGGTGATCTAACCCCCCAATTCCAACCCTTAATGCTGAGTGCCAAGCAGCACAAACACAAACACAATTGCCTTGATTTTCAGTGAAGAAGTATTGTAATTCCCATTTCTCTTCAAAGCGACGGCCCTCAATGTCAACTTTCCTCGTTTTCTTTGCAGTCGCCATGGCAGCAATGAGCGGAGAGGGCTGGTGCTGCCACCTTTTGGTAATAGGAGGAATTACAGTTTCAAGTTTCATGGTTTTTTTTTTTTTTTTTTTCAGTTTGACAGTGCAGGCGGGCCATGAATAATACATTATAAGACCGAAGCTGTGGGCCGTATGAAATGTGACCGGGGGCGGGGCTGGACTTTGGACATGCCTGGTTTAATGTCTCAGGAACAAAAGGATGGCACATCTTTTGATGGAAATAAAAGTTTTCAGCCTACAGAGGGCTCAGTATATAGACACCCCAAAAAATCTAAGTGAAAAAATGACATGGCAGGCTCATCCATTTTGCCTAAATTCAATTTCTGCAACTCAAAATTATTTTCAATATCTTGTGTGGCCCCCCCGAGCTTGTATGCATGCTTGACAACGTCGCGGCATGCTCCTAATGAGACGATGAATGGTGTCTTGTGAGATGTCCTCCCAGATCTGTCTAAGGGCATCAGTGTAAAGTCTGAGGAGCAACCTGGCGGCATCTGATGGACCGAAACATTATGTCCCAGAGGTGTTTTATCGGGTTTAGATCAGGTGATCGTGAGGGCCATTCAATTGTGTCAATTCCTTCATCCTCCAGATACTGTCTGCATACTCTTGCCACATGAGGCCGGGCATCGTTGTGGATCAGGAGGAACCCAGGAGCTACTGAACCAGCGTGCACTGACCCACCACCGAACCGGTCATGCTGAATGATGTTGCAGGCAGCATAGCGCTCTCCTTGGCTTCTCCAGATCCTTTCACGTCTATCACAGGTGTTCAGGGTAAACCTGCTCTCATCTGTGAAAAGCACAGGGCGCCAGTGGCGTGCTTGCCAATTCTGCTGTTTTATGGCAAATGCCAATCAAGCTCCACGGTGCTGAGCAATGAGCACAGGGCACACTGAAGGACGTTGTGCCCTGAGGCCACCCTCGTGAAGTCTGTTTCTGACTGTTTGGGCAGAGACATTCACAACAGTAGCCTGCTGGAGGTCATTCTGTAGGGCTCGGGCAGTGCTCAACCTGTTCCTCCTTGCACAAAGCAGCAGATATCGGTCCTGCTGATGGAATGAGGACCGTCTACGGCCCTGTCCAGCTCTCCTAGATTAACTGCCTGTCTCCCGGAATCTCCTCCATGGTCTGGAGATTGTCCTGGGAGACACATCAAATCTTCTTGCAACAGCACGCATGGATGTGCCATCCTGGAGGAGTTGGACAATCTGCGCAACTTCAGTAGGGTTAAGAATATTAAATATATTCTAAATTTTAGCGACCGCTTTGTCACAATAATGCGACCAGCGCGGTGCAGTTGTGCGGTCGGTGGCGCGCTACGGTTGCGCGTTCGGCGGTGCGCTGCAGTTCCGCGATCGTACAAAATTAAGCTTCCTGCGCACTGAGGTCCACTTAAATTTTTGAAAGTACATCAGGACTTTAAAAATATTTTCTAAATTTCAGCGACGGCTCTGTCACAATAATGCGACCAGTGCGGTGCAATTGCGCGGTCGGCGACGCCCTATGGTTGCGCGTTCGGCGGTGTGCTGCAGTTGCATGATTGGACAAAAATGCACAAATAAAAAAAATGCTTAAAAAAGGCTTTTGTTTTTGCTTGGAACGGATTAAATTTTTTCATTGTTTGTATTGGGAAAACATGATTTGGAATTCAAACGATTCACTTCTCGAACAGCCTTCTGGAACGGATTCTGGTCAAAAACCGAGGCTCCACTGTGTGTATGTATATGTATGTATGTATATTTTCAAACCTTCTATGTCACTTCAAATCCTTAATTCCTTCAAACTCTTTGTCCTCCGTGTCCGCTAATGATGCCGGTAGTCCTTACGTGGATACCTTTGCCCTTTATGTAAACAACCGCCGCGCCGCGCCGCGCCGCGCCGGTATATGTATATATACCTGTATATGGTCTACATTTGTCTCTGTCAGTGCAATTGCCTCAGCGTGGACTTCAATAACTGGAAAGATTGGGAAGAAGACTCCGAAGAAGACTTAAACAGTTTTGACAAGTTCTCAGAGGTAACAGCCTATAGATGACACACGTGCACATGCACACAGTAATAAAAATGGAATTATCTTATTTCTAGATGATGAACACCATGGGAAGCGATGATCTATCTGACCTAGACTGTGCTGATGATGAGGTGGGTCTCTTTTTTTAGTTTATACCGATGCTTGTATTATTATGATCGCAGTAATTCTTCCGTAACGAATTTCCATTCTGTTATTTTGTACCAAATTTCTTCAATACGGGCCTGCACTAAGAGCCAGAGCTTCCTGTAACTGATGCTAAGCTCCTTTATTGACAGCAATGTTTAATGTTTGCAATTTTCCTTCTCTAAAACAATATTTTATACAATTCAATCAGTGTTTAAAGAGAGGCAGGGTAAAGAGAGCCCAACATTGGCACTTATGTTATAGAACTGTATTGAAAACTGATGTCAGTGCTATAATTCCCCCCTGAAAAAACCTCAGATGAGATTTAACGGTATTTATGAACACAAGGGTGGTACACTTACTGATACCCTTTTTTTGGGTGTAGTCTGCTTGATTTGACACATCAGCCTGACTACGTCACGAAAGGAAGAGATCCCAATTTCTCCATTGGAAATCATTGTAAAGACTATCACTTAAAACATACATAAACAGCTATCAATTGGTACCAAAATTTACATGGACCTTTCTACTTATGACTATTTCAACATATTAAAAGTATTAATGTTTCTGTGGCTGATTTAAGAGAAATGAGCAGCCTATCGGCAGCTAAGATTCCCTACCACATCTATTTCCTTTCACCAGTCACCAACATTCGCAAACACGACGTGTTCCGAGAGGCTGTATGAAAGTTGAATCGTTCATACGTCGTTTTTCTAATCAATTAAAATTTGTAAGGGTTCATGCAACTTATATTTCCCATGAAGTCCTTGTACGGGGTACTGCCTCCGATGCATATCCCAAAAGGATGCTCTTTAAACGCCACATTCAGCTGAAGGGTTGGCATCCTCGCTGGAAGTACAGTGCTGCCAATCTTTCCAACAAGCCGACCTCTGGGCGTTGTGACGCGTTCTATGGCGAGTCTCCTGGCTGTCGGGACCCGGCTGACACATTTGTGTTTGCAAATTTCCATTTTTAGTCTCTGGGATTCTTTTTTTTATCCGCTTCTTGTTGGCATTCTGCAGTCGACCTGGAGTGCCACTCACACATCAGAAAACTCAATCTATGCACCAAAAAGCAATGACGAGTACGTGAGCGCATTGCAAGGATTACGTGGAAGCAAAAAAAAGACAATGTATAATAATTAAATGTCAAAAATAAGGCAATGTGAAAAGTGTTCATTTAAAAAAAAGTCGCACACTTTTGCATTTGCTACATCAGCAAAGTTTTGTGATGAAATCATTAATAAGTGAGTTTTCTGACTGTGTGAGTGGTCATTGAATGTATCCCGGGTCGACTGCAGAACGCAAACGAGGAGAAGAAAAGTAAAGAAACCTAGTGACTAAAAATGGAAAAGCAGACCGCAGCAAAACATGTGAAGTCTTTAAGGGATAATGTGAGAAGGAAAGGCTTGTCCATTTTGTTGGGTAGGGAGCATACATTTCGTTCCCCCCTATCCCACGGTGACAAGGGGGGGAACAAAATTTCGGTTTCTTTGTGTGTCTTTGGCATGTGGAGAAATTGACAATAAAGCTGACTTTGACTTTTGACTTTGAAATGACCGCAATTTCACTGTACTGTATTGCTCACGTTCTGTTAAATTTGATTGTCTCTTACAGCACGATACTGCAGACAGCGACAACGAACGTATGTATTGTATTTGATTTCTTCATGCATTTGACACAAATTGACTTTTCTCCATCTGAAGTGTTGTTCAAGGCATTTTCTGTACTTATGAGTTATTGTACAGCCCTGATTGAAACTATTGATGTTTTTGTTTCCCCTCCCCAAGAAATGCCTGACCTTGAATAGTGTAAAAGATGGTTGAAGATGGCAATAGAGAGGGAAGACCAAAGAAGGTCCTAAATCGGACTGAAACCACCACAACACAGGAGGTGTGTTTCTCTTCTCTTTTTTTGCTGGACTCTCATTCTTGTGTTACATTGTTCTCCATTCACTTACATGAGTGCACGGGAAAGGATTTCGTACCCCTACCTTTTATCATTTCAGTCAAAATGCTCCTTTTCCAGTGGATGTTTTTTTTTTAAAGATCACATTTCTCTTTTAATGTTTTGTAGTGCAAATTGCACTTAATATATTATGAGAATGCTCTACCTTATTTGTATGGCAACATATACAAATATTTAACATAATTCATTTCAGCCAATGCAATAAATAAGTTCTTGTGCAAATGGCATTCTGTGTTGTGAGTGGTTTTGGCAAACTTTATTTCACATTGGTGCACTTTGAAATAAATACAAAAACAACCAAGTTTTGGAGTTGTGGAAGTTCAATCAAGATGTGTTCATTTGAAACACTATGACAGTGTATTGGAGCCTTGTGTGTGCCTGATTTCTTGTGGTTTGTACTGCTGGATTCACTCAGTTTATAATAAGCTTAATTCACTCGTGTCAAACAAAGTCTCGCAGACTAAAACAGTGATTCCCAACCACTGGTGTGCCGTGAGAGATGTTCAGCTGTGCTGTGGGAAACTGTCCAACATTAATTACGGAGCGCATTGTAAACAGGATCGCCAAACCACTGGTCAGTCAGTGCAAGGCCTGGTCAGCCACTTGCTAATTGTGCATGCGTAGCAAATCGGAGAATCTTGAGATTTCATGTTGTGGCATCGGCACATACTCAGTTTATGTGTGTTGCTGTGTGCTTTTACTAACAGTGACACTATGACGGCTGTGGTGCGTTTTCGGTCCGATGGAAATCAGAGCATGTAGTTCAATGGGAGAACCTGGATTGTTCATTTTTCACCAACATAAAATACACAGTCAAGTCGAGACACCTCGACTGTGATAGCGCTCAGCCGCTGTCAGAACAGCAGAGTGTCTTTAAAAATGACTTTTTTCTTATTGTTGCAATATTTATAGAGCTAGTCTAAAACAGTAAACAAATTGATTCTTTTGGATTTTGATCACAATCACTTCCAATAGTTTATTCCTTACACTTTCTAAAACCTTTTTTCAAAATCTCTCACTTTTATTTACAAAAGAAATACAATTTAAAGGATATTTAGTATTTATTTTTGTTCAATTATTTGACTCTCCATACATATACCGTATTTGCCGGTGTACAGGTCGACTCGGTGTATAAGTCGACCCCCTAAAATTCGACGGAAATTTACGATTTTATGATATATCCTTTGTATAAGTCGAGCTCAATTGTTGCATTATATTAAACTTCAAAATTCACTATGCGAAATTTATTGACGAAATGTGTTCAAATTCCGGGAGGCCGTGCGCATGCGGCTGTTTATAAGCACCGCGGAGGAGATCGCGGCCGGCGAGCTCGCGCACGCCGCCCGGCACCAACGGGAGGCCGGAAATAGCTCCAAGCCGAGCGGATCGGCACTTTATAAGCACCGCGGAGGAGATCGCGGCCGGCGAGCTCGCGCACGCCGCCCGGCACCAACGGGAGGTCGGAAATAGCTCCAAGCCGAGCGGATCGGCACTTTATAAGCACCGCGCAGGAGATCGCGGCCGGCGAGCTCGCGCACGCCGCCCGGCACCAACGGGAGGTCGGAAATAGCTCCAAGCCGAGCGGATCGGCACTTTATAAGCACCACGCAGGAGATTGCGGCCGGCGAGCTCCCGCACGCCGCCCGGCACCAACGGGAGGTCGGAAATAGCTCCAAGCCGAGCGGATCGGCACTTTATAAGCACCGCGCAGGAGATCGCGGCCGGCGAGCTCGCGCACGCCGCCCGGCACCAACGGGAGGTCGGAAATAGCTCCAAGCCGAGCGGATCGGCACTTTATAAGCACCGCGCAGGAGATCGCGGCGCCTCATTGGACTTCCAGCGGGCCGCGCACTCGCGCACGCCGCCCGGTTCAAATTTTCTAAGTGCAACGCACAATGAGATGCATGAGAAACGGCCTTGGTTACCATCACATTTGAAGCGATGAATACGAAGTTAAATTTTATGACTCGGTGTATAAGTCGAGGTCGATTTTTTTCGGTCGATTTTGGATCGAAAAAGGTCGACCAATACACCGGCAAATACGGTATATAGGAATAGAATTTGGCGTATTTTGTTGTAATTTAACAGATTTTAATATAGAAGCTGGTGTAACACTTAACAGATCTGTGTCTGTGGTGTGCCTGGAGATTTTTTCCAATGAAAAGGTGTGCCATGAATGAAAAAAGGTTGGGAAACACTGGACTAAAATACATTCTCATATCATTTGTCCAACCACGACAGGGACATACATGGGTTTTTCATGGCCAAACCACTTCAGTTGACAGCTTTTTTTTATTGAAGTATAGTTTGCCCATAATAGTGTATTGATCTGAAATAGCTGTGGTTTTGATCCAGTTTTGATATTCATATTGTATTCATAATTTATTATTTTACATAATCAAAACTCAAAATCAGCACCACATATCCTCACGAGGGTCCGAGCCGACTTGCAGCTATTAGACCACAAATAGTTTTGATTGATTGATGTTCATATAGATATAAGACTCACTGGACTATAAGCCACAGGTGTTTTAAATAAAATGTCCTTATCTCCATTACATGTATTACCACAACGAATCTCTGTACAATATAAGTGTCAGGTCTAAGTAACATCAGACATTAATTCACACACTGAAAACAAAGAGAAGACAACCAGTATTCATTTTACTCGCGAGGAGAACCAACAGAGAGCGTTCTGGAGCTGTAGCAACGCTGATTAGCCAACGAATGTTATGTGGTGCGAGGCCTTGGCCGATTCATGACTCCAGCAGTGCAGTGTCCTGTTACTCCTCAGCCGGTTGGCAGCCGTTTGGCTGACTCGTCCTTGATTGGATATCTCGAAGTGTGTTGAATGCCGTTTTCCTGTGGAACAATGCAACTTGACTTTCTTGCTAAGTTTCACTCAATAATAATATGAGTAAATATGGGATAATTTATATGCAACTACTTCAACAGATAAGTATTTTCAATAACACAGTCCCGATGAACAACAATCTATAGATAAAAGCTACAGAGTTGACTTAATGGGAAAGAAGTTCTTTTGAACTAAACAGAACTACTGAGATAAAACAGGAAGGGAGTTAAAGGAATTCTCTGGAGCTAGAGAGAGAGCTTTGTTGAAGCAAGGGACTCCAACTCGTAAATTATGAGGCCCTTGGTCAGGCTGACCATCCAATTATTCCAACAATAAGAATAATGAAAAATCCATAGGTAAACTGCCACAGGGTTCAACGCTTATGCAAAAAGTAGCGGCTTATAGTCCGGAAATTACAGTACATTTGATAGTCACATAAAACACTCGTACCAAACTCTTGTGGTTAAAAACAATGTCTAATTCAGTCAGTGTTTTTGATTCCACGTGAATCAGATTGACAAGATTTACTCACAAATGATGCACACCGCCAACAAACTCACAACAGTGTGCATGCAATCTTCACGATACTGCCCATGCGGAAATTACAAGTCAGTGGTTTAGACACTCAAAGACTGGAATATTTCATATAAAGTATAAATCACATTGTGTCATTTTCTACAAGATGGGTAGTTTTTGTGTCACTGACACTTCACAATGCGCCATTTGAGAAACGGCTTTCTAGGATGCTATGTTGCAGTTAACACTTGTATATGTGTTATTTTTAGAATGAGAATATCTGTGTTGGGAAAGTTTATTTTCTACACAATTTAGTTGAAAGTTCAACTCACAAATATTAAAATGAGCTTTTTCAGTTCATAGTTAATAATAATTTTTTTTTTAACTAACTTCATTGTTCCAAAAATGAAAAATTCATAGTCGCTCCCCCCTATCCCCCATCCAAAAAATATGTTGCTGCGAGCTGTTACCCATACAGTAATCCCTCACCATTTCGCGCTTCACCTGTTGTGGCTTGACTATTTTGCGGGTTTTATAAGGAATTCATGGGAAAAATAATTTTCGTTCTTTTATTTACTGTAAAGGTAGAATACATGCACAGAACAGTGTGGGAATGGTTAAGGGAATGGGAAAGGTTTATGTCGCATAAAAGTACACCTAAATCTTCATTTTATGCGCTTTGGGGTCCAGAATTTGCGAATTGCGTGAACCCCGAAAACGTGTTGTATAGAAAGTCTTGTTTTTTAGAAAGGCATGATTTTAGCCAGCCGAAGGTCTTCTTTGTTACGTTAATTTAGGTCAGGCAAGCACTTGCACTTCTACATATATTATTGTGATATTGCACAGCACTGCTGTCGCCCTTCAGAATAACCACGTTTAACTTTTGTGGAGTTAGAACGTCGAGGTACAGCGTACCGTATTCTTCCGACTAAAAGTCGCTCCGGAATATACGTCGCATCAGCCATATAATGCACAATAAAGTGAAAAAAACAACATATAAGTCGCTCCGGAGTATTAGTCACATTTTGGGGGAATTTATTCGACAAAATCCAACACCAAGAACAGACATGAACGAGCAACAACAGGCTAAACGATACAGTATGCTAACGTGACATAAACACAAACAAGAAGCTGAGAACGGGCCTGATGTAACAATAACAGTTATTCAAATAACTATAACATAAATAACACCTTTAACAAACCATCTGTGTCACTCCAAATCATTAAAGCCATCGATCGAGTTGGTTCTCCTTTATGTAAACAAGTCTGACGTCAGCGGCGCGTTGCAGTTCAAATTTTTCTACAGGCCCATATAACAATATATAAACTATGTCTGAAATAACAATAATGAAAACAACAATTTTATTGAACCATCCGTGTCACTCCAAATCAATAAATCCATCAGAATCTTCGTCTTCCGTGTCACTTGAAAAAAAAAAAAAAAACACAGCTGTTGACGCCGGAAAGACAATGTGTGCCGTGGATGTCAGACTAGATATATCAAATAAATGTAATATAAACAAGAATTTTATCAAACCATCCGTGTCACTCCAAATCAATAAATTCATCAGAATCTTCGTCTTCCGTGTCACTTAAAAAACAAAAAAAAACAAACAAAAAAAACACAGCTGTTGACACCGGAACTACGTACGCCGCTGACGTCAGACTACATACGTATATAACAACAATTTTAACGAACCATCCGTGTCACTCCAAATCATTAAATCCACTGGAATATTCGTCCTCTGTGTAAAAACAAAAACTAAAACAAAAAACAGCTGTCGATTCCGGACCTACGTGCGCCGCTGACGTCAGCCTCGAAACTAGTAGAAAGTGTAGCTGCCAGCAAGCATTTTTGTAAGCAAGACAAAAGTGTCAGTGAGGTCAGCACAATTCTTTAAAACCCGCCAGCATCCACACTTGTCAGCAGCATGCTCAATGCCTGTGCCCGCTGTCACCGTCCCGTCCCTGACTGTGGATTTTCCAGTGCTTTATGCGAGCTGAGCTGCACAATGCAAACTTCTGCCTAATCACTTCTGCTGCCACGTGGACCGTTTACGAGTATCTACATCAATAAATGACTAAATAGAACATCGACACCAAGTCAATAAGCTCTTAAATCGTTAATCTGACATTTATGTATTTATTTTATATCCTGGTATTCGTTGTTTGTTTAATACAACATGTGTCAGCGTGAGCCGCTGCATTTTTAAATATATAAAAATATATGTAAATATTATATGTACAGTACACACACACACGCACACACACACACACAAAAATACATACGTGTATATACAGTAATCCCTCATTTATCGCGGATAATTGGTTCCAAAAACCACCCGCGATAAGTGAAATCCACAAAGTACGGTTACCCTCTTATCTGTACTTTTTTTTTTTTTATCTGTACATTTTGTGTGTCAATAAATGTATATAAAACCATTTAGGTGCATATTTTATCATTAGAACATTAAATAATTATTTCAAACATGTAAATAATACATTAATAGTGAAGGAATGAGGTCGAAATACAAAAAGTCCTGCCTCGCTACAAAAACAGATATGCTCAAACCTCATTGAATAAAGTACATAAGCAGACAAGTATATTCACATATTAAATAAATAAAAGAAACATTTGAAGCATATAATTATACCTACACACCAAATCAATAAAGAAGACATAACTAGACATTTTTGATAAGTGGTGATGAGAAAGGTTTTTATAACTTTATGATCTGATATATATATTTCTGAGGACTTTGAAATAACAAATGACTTTTGATATATTGCCTAAATAGCTTAATGACCCTTAAGGAACTGTGGAATGCATGCCTGATGTTTTTTCTCTGAATCATGGACACGGCCAGAGTCGTCTTGACCGTTCAGTACTTGATTGTATCTTATGTTTTGACTAATGCTAGACGCCAGTTTTTGATTACTACTGAACGCTCTGCACAGAGGGAAATAGTTTGTCTAACAAAGAAAAGATACGGTTGAATGCGGTACGACAGTGTATGTCCAAGATTGGAGAAGAATGTTCACAGGAAGGTCACGTGGAGATAAAACCAGTGGGTGCCAGAAGGAGCCACCCGAGAACTCGGCCAAAGATGATCGCCAAGGCCGAGAGACGGGATGGAAGACAACAGCCCCCTCCACACACACACACACACACACACACACCAACAGCCCCCCACCAACACACCGAATCGCCCATAACCAGCACCACTCCCATGGAAGCAGACTCTCCTTCGAACTTGCCCCACCCCGAAGACTCATCGCCCATCAATCCCAGCCCACAATGTGCTACTGAATATAAAACTGATCTAACAACCTTGGACTTTGCCTTTTCTGAATGGAGACTTTCCGCTCTTGAAGGGCCCAGCGCTGTATTGTACTTTCCTGAAAACAGAGCTTTTTGAACAAGAATTGTGATTGAACTCAACCAATCTGTCTAAGTCTAATTTCTGCTTCAGTGTCTTTGCATTTTCCTAAATCTGAAGAAATCAAACGAGCACGCAGTGAGTAAATTGGATAACAGGTGATTGGCAAAGGCTTTTGCCGTGAGGCGCAGATAACGCGCTCCCTAAATTGTGGACAAAATCCAACAATACAATGCAGCATAATTTTTGGGGTGACCTATATAAGTTGCCCACTCATCTCTCCCCTATTCATTATGACTCTTAGTACCCACAAATACCATATTGTTGAAGGTAACAAAATGGCAACAAAGATAGCCACCCAACATGCAATAACGTCATTGTTCCATTTTCTTGTTCCCGGCATTTCTCTAAGAGGTAAGGCTTCTTTTGGCTTACTTTCTGCGATTGAACGTTACCTCAAAAGAAATGACCTTTTTGTAATTTGCTAGGACCACCTCAACTGACCTTTCTGCTATTTTAATGGCAGTTGGTGTAGTTATCAAGATTCAACCCTTCAAGTTCTTGGAGGAACACCAGTGTTTCGTTTTCAATACTCCTAATGAGAATGTGGTTTGTTCCTTTTGCCTTTTAAATATTTTTCTCTTGTAATCTGCCAAATAATAATCATCCTTAGTTTCCCACTTGGATTCAAAACATGGTAATCTATATTGTCGCCCAAACATTTTTTTATACGGGGTTAAACCCACGGTACTTGTAATATTTATGTACAGTTTGACCAGGTCTAAACATCCATCCATCCATCCATCTTCTTCCGCTTATCCGGGGTCGGGTCGCGGGGGCAACAGCTTCAGGAGGGACTCCCAGACTTCCCTCTCCCCAGCCACTTCATCCAGCTCATCCCGGGGGATCCCAAGGCGTTCCCAGGCCAGCTGAGAGACATAGTCTCTCCAGCGCGTCCTGGGTCGTCCCCGGGGTCTCCTACCGGTGGGACATGCCCGGAACACCTCCCCAGGGAGGCGTCCAGGAGGCATCCTGATAAGATGCCCGAGCCACCTCATCTGGCTCCTCTCAACGTGGAGGAGTAGCGACTCTACTCCGAGTCTCTCCCGGATGACCGAGCTTCTCACCCTATCTCTAAGGGAGAGCCCGGACATCCTGCGGAGAAAACTCATTTCGGCCGCTTGTATCCGAGATCTTGTTCTTTCGGTCACGACCCATAGCTCGTGACCATAGGTGAGGGTAGGAGCGTAAATCGACCGGTAAATTGAGAGCTTTGCCTTTTGGCTCAGCTCTCTCTTCACCACAACGGACCGGTACAGGGTCCGCATTACTGCCGACGCTGCACCGATCCGCCTGTCGATCTCACGCTCCATCCTCCCCTCACTCGTGAACAAGACTCCAAGATACTTGAACTCCTCCACTTGGGGCAGGATCTCATCCCCGATCCGGAGAGGGCATTCCACCCTTTTCCGATCGAGGACCATGGACTCGGATTTGGAGGTGCTGACCCTCATCCCGACCGCTTCACACTCGGCTGCGAACCGTTCCAGCGAGAGCTGGAGATCACGGCCTGAAGAAGCCAACAGCACCACGTCATCTGCAAAAAGCAGAGACGCGATGCTGAGGTCCCCAAACCGGACCCCCTCAACGCCTCGGCTGCGCCTAGAAATTCTGTCCATAAAAATTATGAACAGAATTGGTGACAAAGGGCAGCCTTGGCGGAGTCCAACCCTCACTGGGAACGAATCCGACTTACTGCCGGAAATGCGGACCAGACTCTGGCATCGGTGATACAGGGACCGAACCGCCCTTATCAGTTGGCTCGGCACCCCGTACTCCCGAAGCACCCTCCACAGAACCTCCCGAGGGACACGGTCGAACGCCTTCTCCAAGTCCACAAAACACATGTGGACTGGTTGGGCAAACTCCCATGCACCCTCGAGGATCCTGCCGAGGGTGTAGAGCTGGTCCACTGTTCCACGGCCAGGACGAAAGCCACACTGCTCCTCCTGAATCCGAGGTTCGACCTCCCGACGGACCCTCCTCTCCAGCACCCCTGAATAGACCTTACCAGGGAGGCTGAGGAGTGTGATTCCCCTGTAATTGGAACACACCCTCCGGTCCCCCTTCTTAAAGAGGGGAACCACCACCCCAGTCTGCCAATCCAGAGGCACTGTCCCCGATGTCCACGCAACGTTGTAGAGGCGTGTCAGCCATGACAGCCCCACAACATCCAGAGCCTTTAAGAACTCTGGGCGGATCTCATCCACCCCCGGGGCCTTGCCACCGAGGAGTTTTTTAACTACCTCAGTGACTTCGACCCCATAGATTGGAGAATCCGCCTCAGAGTCTCTAGGCCCTGCTTCCTCAATGGAAGGCGTGTAGGTGGAATTGAGGAGGTCTTCGAAGTATTCTCCCCACCGACTCACGACGTCCCGAGTCGAGGTCAGCAGCACGCCATCCCCACTGTAAACAGTGTTGACGTTGCACTGCTTCCCCCTCCTGAGACGCCGGATGGTGGACCAGAATTTCCTCGAAGCCGTCCGAAAGTCATTCTCCATGGCCTCACCGAACTCCTCCCACGCCCGGGTTTTTGCCTCAGCAACCGCCGAAGCCGCGTTCCGCTTGGCCATCCGGTACCTGTCAGCTGTCTCCGGAGTCCCGCAGGCCAAAACGGCCCGATAGGACTCCTTCTTCAGCTTGACGGCATCCCTTACCGCCGGTGTCCACCAGCGGGTTCGGGGGTTGCCGCCACGACAGGCACCAACGACCTTACGGCCACAGCTCCGGTCGGCCGCCTCAACAATGGAGGCGCGGAACATGGTCCACTCAGACTCAATGTCCCCCGCCTCCCCCGGGACGTGGGAAAAGCTCTGCCGGAGGTGGGAGTTGAAGCTCTTCCTGACAGGAGATTCTGCCAGACGTTCCCAGCAGACCCTCACAGAGCGTTTGGGTCTGCCAGGTCGGACCGGCATCTTCCCCCACCATCGGAGCCAACCCACCACCAGGTGGTGATCAGTTGACAGCTCCGCCCCTCTCTTCACCCGAGTGTCCAAAACATGCGGCCGCAAATCCGATGACACGACTACAAAGTCGATCATCGAACTGCGGCCTAGGGTGTCCTGGTGCCAAGTGCACACATGGACACCCTTATGTTTGAACATGGTGTTCATTATTGAAAATCCGTGTCGAGCACAGAAGTCCAACAATAGAACACCGCTCGGGTTCAGATCAGGGGGGCCGTTCCTCCCAATCACGCCCTTCCAGGTCTCACTGTCATTGCCCACGTGAGCATTGAAGTCACCCAGTAGAACGATAGAGTCCCCAGAAGGAGCGCTATCCAGCACTTCCTCCAGGGACCCCAAGAAGGGTGGGTACTCTGAGCTGCTGTTTGGTGCATAGACACAAACAACAGTCAGGACCCGTCCCCCCACCCGAAGGCGGAGGGAGGCTACCCTCTCGTTCACCGGGGTGAACCCCAATGTGCAGGCGCCCAGCCGGGGGGCAATAAGTATACCCACACCTGCTCGACGCCTCTCACCGTGGGCAACTCCAGAGTGGAAGAGAGTCCAGCCCCTCTCGAGAGGGCTTGTTCCGGAACCCAAACTGTGTGTGGAGGCTAGTCCGACTATATCTAGTCGGAATCTTTCTGCCTCACACACCAGCTCGGGCTCCTTTCCAGCCAGAGAGGTGACATTCCATGTCCCAAGAGCCAGCTTCTGCAGCCGGGGATCAGACCGCCAAGGTCCCCGCCTTTGGCTGCCGCCCAGCTCACATTGCACCCGACCCCTTCGGCCCCTCCCACAGGTGGTGAGCCCATGGGAAGGGGGACCCACGTTTCCATTTCGGGCTATGCCCGGCCGGGCCCCATGGGCGAAGGCCCGGCCACCAGACGCTCGCCTTCGAGCCCCGCCTTCAGGTCTGGCTCCAGAGGGAGGCCCCGGTGACCCGCGTCCGGGCGAGGGAAAACTAAGTCCATTTATATCACTCATCATAAGGGGCTTGTGAGCCGTGCTTTGTCTGGCCCCTCACCTAGGACCCGTTTGCCATGGGTGACCCTACCAGGGGCATGAAGCCCCCGACAACATGGCTCCTAGGATCATAGGGGCACGCAAACCCCTCCACCACGATAAGGTGACGACTCGCGGAGGGGCAGGTCTAAACATTTTGTCCATAATCTTCCAGTTTTTTTTCTAGCACATTTTCACACTTTATACCAGTCCTTTCATGAGAATTAATTTCTGAAATCCCATATCTCGGTATTATTTCTTTCCATGAAGTTTTTGCCACTGTTAAGGCATTCAGTGTTTTTGTTTTTATTGAAACAAGCTCTACAAATTTTATTTTTTGTTTTGTTTTGAAAATGTTTTGAATATGAATCAAATCCATATGTTGTATAAAGCTGACTGATCTGCCCCACTATTCCCCCTCTTGAGTCATGTGACACGCACCATGGATTAATATTGCTGCCCATTTGCATAGGTTCTTTGGTAGGATAGGTCTGTCTTCTGGTCATTTATAGATGCCATTCTCTAATCTTGCCCCTCTTTTCGTCCATAATTGAATTTCACTCTATGGACTTTGTCGCTGCACATCTTTAAAAATGTTTCAGTGATTAAATCTGCTTCTTGTGTGTATAAAATTCGAAGTGTCTTTTGCGCTGCAGCTTTGTGGTTCTGTCTGCAAGCTTGTTACCTCTTGACACCTTATCAGTCTCGTGTGTGTGTGTACTGCACACGTGCATATAGCTACTTTTCGTGGCAATTGGACTGTTTTCACAACTAGCTTAGCAAGTAAATGGATGGCCTCCCCGAATGGGGAGCGACTCAGTTAGCAAATGATTAGACATTTTCACTTTCTTGTAGTTTCTTTAGTTCCTTTTCAATCGTTTTCTCATTGTTTATCACAAGAATCTTGAATTTGAATACAAATCAAAATGTATGTTTTATTTTACTCAATTGTATGATTTAGAGAATCCATATGTAGTAAAGTGTTGTATTACTACATATGATTTCATCATCATTTAATTTGACTTTCTTTCCAAAACGCTTCTTAATTTCTCAGTTCACACATCTTCTACATGTGTTACTGGTTCTCCAGTTTTTTCTCTAGTTTATTATCAATCCAAAAGCTACGTTTTCTTTTTAGCATTCAACCTGCTCAAAATCACTCTTTCATCAAAGTCGCTCTACTAATTTTCTATAGTAGTCGCCAACGACTTCAACCATTCAACCTTTCATTCAGGCAATCATTCATCAATGCTCATCATATGCATCTCACACAGTCTCCAAAAAGGAGTCATAGTATCACATTGGTCCCAATTCATCCAAGCTCACCACACAACATTCATATATCATTTTCAACTCAGGTTTCCTGGTAGAACAATCCACCAGTCCAAAAAAAACTTAACTAAAACAAACAACTGGCAAATTAATCTGAATTTTTTTCTTTGTTTTTAAATTTGAAGAACTCAATCTCTCAGATTTAGCTTGCATTTAGAATTTTGTATAATCTTATAACACAACCAATCAATTATTCCTATCAAATGTAGCATTGCAAAATCTTAAATTCACAATTTAGCTTCTTCCAATTCCTGAAAGCATGTTCTGTCGTTTTTTCTTTTTCTTCGAATTTCTCATGTGGGCTCGACACTTAACATGCACTAGTGTGGATTAATTTGTGCTCGCAAACAGATTTCTCTCTTTTCCTCTCATTTTTATCTGTCAAAATTGTTTCTGTTCTGCGATGTAAATTGAATAGACAACAGTCTAGCAAATTTCTTTATACTAAAAGTTTAGCCAATCGTCATCAATTTAACACATACGCACACACATGCACAGCTCTCGCGTGCGGAAGGTAGGTCCCAGCACCAATGATTCGTCACAGGCTGGCCATTTCCTGTGGTCGATCATGAGCTTGTCCCTCCCATGCACACGGGGACAGCACATTCAAATTTTATTTATTTATCTTCTAGAAGCAAGTTGCATTTCTTTACCACTTGATTTGCATATTTTAACTTTTGTGTAACACAATTTGATCTCTAGTCATTTGTAATTGGTCATACAAACAGCATTGTCATACTTCTTGTATGGACAGGAGCTCTAACAATCTAAAAATATTTTTGATAACCTGACAATGACATGTTTTGCTGTCGTATGGGAGAGGTTTCAGATCTTTTAAATTTCGATACATCATTTGCATAGGACCAGAAACTCCTCTTGCCCCTTGGTTGAGCCGCGGCTTGAGCTGCGGCCTTGCACCTGCTCACAGGGGCCTTATTGTCTCCTGGTCTGACAAACACTTGTGACCTCATCAGTTTTCATCTTTCTAGCTTTTGTCTCTTGAATTCGTTCTCATCTCTTTGTGAAGATTTCAACCACACTCTAGCACTTCTACCACTTCTTCCACATTTCAAATTTCCTTGTACTCCATCTTGCACCCTTCTCTTAGAGAGGTTGTCGCTGCAAGAGGGACGTGTCCGCCAGTTAGAGCAGAATAGTGCGATAACAGTAGTTGCGGCGGACACAGACGCGGGCTGTAGTCAGCCCGCTAGCCCGGTTAGCATTAGCCCCAAGCGGCTTGCTAATCGCGATGAGCCAGGTAAGACGCATAGCCGTCCAAAGTCATCTCGGTCTACTGGCCCTCGCACTTTGGTCATAGGCGACTCCATTTCCGAAACATTACGCTTAAAAATCCAGCCACGGTAATGTGTATTCCTGGGGGCAGAGCACCCGACATAGAAGCTAATCTTAGGGAGCTGACTTGCAATAGGCCTAGTCAACAGCGTAGTTCCACCAACACTAGCTACTCGGACATAGTGATACACGTCGGCTCCAATGATATTAGGATGAGACAATCAGAGATCACAAAGAAAAACATAGCGAAGACTTGTGATCTTGCCAGAAAGATGAGTCGGCATCGAGTATTTGTCTCTGGCCCCCTGCCTGGGAGAGGCACTGATGAGAGGTTTAGTAGATTAGTCTCCCTTAATCGATGGATGGCTGGGTTCTATAAAAAGCAGGGACTGTATTTTATAGATAACTGGTCCTCCTTCTGGGGCCGCCCCGACCTGCTGAGGAAGGACGGCCTTCACCCTAACCGTGAAGGCGCCTTCACTCTTTCTAGGAATATAGATTACTGTTTGAGCCACTCATGACAGGTCACTTTAGAGCAGGCCAGGGCACAGGTGATTAGACCACCTGTGAGGATGGGTTTGGAGTCTGTTAAGTTAAAGTTAACTAGCGCTAGGCTAGACTTTCAGCATACACATAGCTCCTCGTGTAGACTAGAGCGCGACAGTTTAAATAGTGCTGCAGTACACATACACACTTTCTACTGGGGTAGTAGACAAATCCAATCACTCCGTCCCGACCGGTCTTACTGATGAAACGGTGCCTGTTTTAGATAACTTCACATGTGTAACAAATATTCATCATCAAATTCCCACGGTCGTTTCATCCCACCGCGCTAATAAACTTTTGAGAGGTGATGTTAGGCCTAGAGAACACAATTTTACTCGCATCCCGTTTAAAAATCCTTCGATAGATACGCACCCTGATTGACCGATTACACTTAAACTCGGTTTTATGAATATTAGATCGCTTCATACGAAAGCAGTTCTCGTTAATGACCTTATCACGGAACATAATCTAAACGTTTTTGGTCTTTGCGAGACCTGGTTAAAACCTAATGAACTGCTGCCACTTAACGAGGCCTCGCCTCCAAATTTTGTGAGCTCGCATGTGGCACGTCCTCGAAAAAAGGGTGGGGGTGTCGACCTCATCTCAAATTCTGAGCTTCGAGTTAGGCCTCGCTCAATTCACGTATTTAAAACATTTGAAGTTCTCATTGTGCGATCCACTGCTTTACCGTCATTCTATCTTGCTGTTATTTACCGTCCACCCGGGGCTTACTCTGGCTTCCTGGATGACTTTTCAGAATTTGTGGCTGATCTAGTGACAAATGCAGATAATATAGTTATCATGGGTGATTTCAACATCCACATGAATTCACCGTCAGAACCACTGACTTCGGCATTTCAAACTTTAATCGATACGTTTGGTTTTACGCAAGCCGTACAGGCAGCAACGCATAAGAATGGAAATACCTTAGATCTGGTATTATCCCGGGGACTAGCAACCTCAAATATAGCAGTACTGCCATACACTACTGTTCTGTCTGATCATTTCTTAATAAAATTTGAAATTTTAGTTCCTTGTCAAAGACAAGAGAGCAATCAGAATTTTAGCAGCCGTAATTTTAACTCCACGACTGCAACTGCGCTATCTGAGTTACTGTCACCGGCAACCGCCATGTTTCCCGCATACAGTGGCTCTATTGATAATCTTACAAATGAATTCAATACGACATTATTAAAAGCCATCGACTCTGTGGCACCGCTACGTCTGAAAACTCGCCGGAGATGGCCAACTCCGTGGTTCACAGATGAAACGCGTACGCTTAAACAATTATGTAGAAACCATGAGCGCAGATGGCGTTTAACCAAACTTGAGGTTTTCCATCAGGCATGGAAGGACAGCCTCCTGAAATATAAAGATGCGCTTATTTTAGCAAAAACTCGTTATTTTTCGCAAGTCATTAATCTCAATAAAAACAATCCTAAATACCTATTTGATACAGTGGCAAAGCTAACTCTGCGCCAGCCGACCCCCGATAGCTCTTTTTACTCAGCTGACGAGTTTATGAAATTTTTTGCTCAAAAGATTGAGTCCATTAGGGACGAGATCAAGAATACCATTCCAATCGCTCTGCCGGTTACTAGCGCTGGGGATCATGCAATAACCCTCTCAGATTTTAAAAGCGTGTCCCTTGAAATGCTTACAAAATTGGTTAGTGTGGCTAAACAAACAACATGTTTACTCGACCCGCTTCCAGCCAAACTACTTAAAGAATAATTTCCAATTTTAGGACAGTCCGTCTTAAATATAATCAATCTGTCTGTTTCCTCTGGGATAGTGCCAACAGCCTTTAAAACCGCTATCATTAAACCGCTACTTAAGCGAGCAAATCTTGACCCGGACTGTCTCAGTAATTATAGGCCAGTTTCAAACCTCCCATTCATAGCAAAACTTCTTGAAAAAGTAGTAGCGCAGCAGCTTATTGATTACATGGTCGCTAATAATCGATATGACTCTTTTCAGTCTGGTTTTAGAGCTAATCATTCCACAGAGACAGCACTTGCTAAAGTGACTAATGATCTCCTCATAGCTATGGATTCAAATACGTCGTCTGTATTGTTACTACTCGATCTTAGTGCTGCCTTTGACACTGTAGACTTCGATATTTTATTAGGGCGTCTTAAAAATTGTGTTGGTATCTCAGGGTCAGCACTCAGCTGGTTCAATTCCTATCTATCAGACAGGACGCACCGAGTGGTCCATGGCAATACGTCCTCGGAGCTCTATAATGTTACGTGTGGTGTCCCACAGGGATCGGTACTCGGACCGATTTTATTTAATATTTATATGATTCCGCTTGGGGACATAATACGTAAATATAATATTAGTTTTCAATGCTACGCGGATGACACCCAATTATATATGCCGTTATCGATGACAGATCCGCGGGACTGTTGTAATCTTGAGGCGTGCCTTGCGGAGATCAAGCAATGGATGTCTCTCAACTTCCTTCGTCTTAACCCAGATAAAACTGAGATGTTGATAATTGGTCCTACTCGTTATCAACACTTATTCAAGGAAACCACTATAACTATAGATAACCGTACTATCACTCAGAGTGATACGGTAACTAATCTCGGGGTAATATTTGACCAAACGCTCTCCTTTCAAAAACACATTAAGAATATAACCAGGATTGCGTTTTTTCACCTTCGTAATATTGCTAAGATTCGTCCTATCCTCTCGACCGGGGATGCGGAAACTATTATACATGAGTTCGTCACGTCGCGCCTGGACTACTGTAATGTATTATTCTCTGGTCTTCCTAAGTCCAGTATCAAAAGTCTACAGTTAGTGCTAAATGCCGCTGCGAGGCTGCTCTCACGGTCAAGAAAATTTGATCACATTACCCCAATATTAGCCAAATTACATTGGCTCCCGGTCCATTTAAGATGTGACTTCAAGGTTCTTCTACTAACCTATAAATCACTGCATGGCTTAGCGCCTTCGTATCTCGTCGACCTAGTCATTCCTTATGTTCCGTCTCGTAACCTTCGTTCGCAAAACGCTAGTCTTTTAGTTACACCGAGGGCCAAGAAAATGTCTGCAGGGTCTAGAGCATTCTCTATTCGGGCTCCAGAGCTTTGGAATGCCCTACCTATGGATATTAGAACTACTACCTCAGTAGAAACATTTAAAACACGTTTAAAGACACATTTCTATGAGATGGCCTTTAACTAACTTGTAGTGGCCGATTTGGCCGGAGTTTGTTTTGTTCTCTCTGCTCACCCCCTCCCTGGCTGGGGAGGGGGTTAGGTGGCTCAAAAGCTGATAGCGGCTAGCTGGATTCTCGGGGACCAATTCAAGATGAAGAAACTGCAGCTCAACCTCCTTGAAGACACTGCCAGGACAATCGAGGGCACCTCCGACATCCATTTTTACATTGATTTTCATATTATGTATTACTTGTGCCCTCTCTGCATCCATTACAACCTGGTGATCCTGAAAGGGGGATCCTTCCATCTGTGGTCCCTTCTCAAGGTTTCTCATTTTCCCCTGGCAGGGTTTTTTTGAGTTTTTCCTTGCCCTTTTGGGAGCTTAAGATCAGGGGATGCTTTGAGAATAATTGTCAATTTTGGCTATGTGAAGCCCTTTGAGACTGTTTGTGATTTAGGACTATACAAATAAACTTGACTTGACAATTAAGAAATCTACTCGCCATGAACTTCTCATCTCAAAGAAGAGCAGAGCAAGAGATTTACCGTTCTTATTTCCCATCTTAATTTTAGTAGTTTAAGGTTTTTTTTTTTCAAATTTTTTTTTCTTTGAGGATCCTCTATGCAGGTTTAAATCGACCTTTCAACAGATTACTAGCCTGTTTTATTGCCATGGATCAACGCTAGAACTGCTATTTAGTCAATTTATCCTACCAGTCACACACACAATCACACAAGTTATCCCTGCCGACGTGAAGTCCTCCCTTTATGCATAAAAAGGGAGCTGCTTCATCCAGTGAGGGGACTCTACAACACCCCCCACCTTCCCTGGGAACTAAAGACAACAGTCCTTGTCCCCAGCCCTGCCAACGCGAAGTCCTCCTTTTAAAAAAAAGGAGGTGCTTCATCCAGTGAGGGGACTCTACAACACCCCCCAACTTCCCTGGGAACTAAAGACAACAGTCCTTGTTCCCAGCCCTGCTAACGCGAAGTTGTACTCTTTAGAACAGTGGTCGTCAAATAATGATCCACGGAGGTACTGAGATTTTAAAACAGTTTGAGAACCACTGCTCCAAAAGAGACACCTCATCCAGAGGGGGACTCTACAACACCCCTCCTTCCACAAAACTTACTTTTTCCTGTGCACTTCTACCTTTTTACGCGTTTCACAACAACAACACAATCACACAACTTCAGGCCTTTAACTTACTTGTCCCCCGGTTCGTTGCACTGCCGGGTCCTCTCAATCCACCTCTGTCAGACAAAGGCAGACCTAAGATGCTGGCCCGGCGAAGAATTCTCTTCCCAGGACTTTCTTTTCCAGGTCCTTCTAATGGACGCTGGCTTGTCGACAATGCAACACGTCCTTCTTCGTTAGACAGATAGCGGGTATGAGGGATACCGGGTTTCGGCACCAAAATGTTAGAGATTCGCTCACTCCAACTTATTTTGCAAGAACCACACGGGAGACAAGTAAGTCCTTTTAGGCACCTGCAGGTGGAGAGTTCACGCGTTGAAGGAATGAAGTCTGCCTATCCCTCCAGCAAGGGCATATTTATTAAGAAAAACAGAGTGGGGGTAAGAGTAGGCTGAATAGGTCTAGTCAAAACATATCAGGGGGTGTTTTACGACGTTGTGTAGGATGGGACAAGCTAGGTTATTTATTACCGGTTACATTCCAACATAATCATACGATAAGGATAATCTGAAAAACCCTGACATTGAAAAGCATGGCTCTCCAAATGTTTCTCTTTCTAGCCAAAAGCAAATTTAGTTTTTGTTGGTTATCACACTCAAAAAATATTATTGGACAGGTACGTAAAATGCAAAGTCAGCACCTTTGTCATAATTGGAGCCTTTTGAAAAAGAACCTCTATTAATGCAGTTTTTTTCAGTTGAAAATAATTTTAAAAAAATGTGGAGATGCATGCTGTTTAATGGACGTGGACAGTAATGACTCTTAAGTGAAGCTAGAGATCATTGTGAGGGTAAAGGGAAAACCACATCATGAACTGGCACAAACCCAGTGTCATCTGCAGCGAAGAAAACCGACACCACCGCTGGATTATGGAGGCTAATAAATCAGAAAACATGGACAATCCACAGAGAACAGAGATGAGGGAGCATTCATGCTCTCACACACCAGGACCAGCATTTTGGAGTGGCGAGAGGACAGCAAGGGGCGATTTGACAGGTGGGTCATGCCCTCATAGTAACGACAGCTGAAAAAGACATGTCAAGATTCAAGATTCAAGAGTTTTTTATTCGCCATGTTTGAGCGTGCCAAACAAGGAATTTGACTTCGGTAAATCACAGCCTCTGTTCAACATTTAGGTGACTAACAACAACACTCAGGACATGTGAAGAACGAAAGATATTCTCAAACACCCCCTGATCTTAAACTCCCAAGAGGGCAAGGAAAAACTCAAAACTCCAGCTAGGGGAAATGAGAAACCTTGAGAAGAGACCACAGATGGGAGGGTCCCTCTTCTAGGATGACCAGGCTGCAATGGATGCAGAGAGGACACATAGTACAAACAGTGTAGACAAAAAAGGTGTGGCAAGCGGGATGTTATTGCACAGTAATGACTCTGAGACTCTAAGAGTGGTGTGAGTTCATCAGAGCGACAGCCTGGGGGAAGAAGCTGTCTCTGTGTCTGCTGGTTTTAGTGTACAGAGCTCTATAACGGCGTCCGGAGGGGAGTAGTTCAAACAGGCTGCAACCTGGGTGCGAAGGGTCTGTTGAGATGTTACTTGCACGTTTCCTGGTCCTGGACAGGTACAAGTCTTGGATAGATGGGAGGTTGATTCCAATTATCTTTTCTGCAGTCCTTATTGTCCGTTGCAGTCTGTGCTTGTCTTGTTTGGAGGCCGATCCAAACCAGACAGTGATGGAAGTGCAGAGGACAGACTGGATGATGGCAGTGTAGAAGGTCTTCAGCAGCTCCCGTGGCAGGTTGAACTTCTTGAGCTGTCTCAGGAAGTACAGCCTCTGCTGGGCCTTCTTCCGGACAGAGTCTATGTGGCCGGTCCATTTCAGGTCCCGAGAGATTGTGGTTCCCAGGAACTTGAAGGTGTCTGTGGAGAGAATAGTATTACTGCGGATAGTGAGGGGTGAAAGTGGTGAAGGGCCTCGCCTGAAGTCCACTGTCATCTCCACGGTCTTGAGCGGGTTCAGGTCCAGGTGGTTTTGGCTGCACCAGTGGACCAGCCGCTCCACCTCCTGTCTGTACGCAGTCTCATCACCGTTCTGGAGCAGTCCGATGAGAGTGGTGTCGTCTGCATACTTCAGGAGCTTCACGGAAGAGTCACTTGCGGAGAAATCGTTGGTGTAGAGGGAGAAGAGCAGTGGGGAGAGGACGCATCCCTGAGGGGCTCCAGTGTTGGTGGTCAGGGTGTCAGATGTGATGATCCCCAGCCTCACACGCTGTCTCCTGTTGGTCAGGAAGCTGGTGATCCACTGACAGGTGGAGGCAGGCACCGCAAGCTGGATGAGCTTCTGTTGGAGGATGTCAGGAGCGATGGTGTTGAACGCCGAGCTGAAGTCCACAAACAGGATCCTGGCGTACTTTCCTGGGGTGTCCAGGTGTTGCAGGATGTAGTGCAGTCCCATGTTGACCGCATCATCTACCGACCTGTTTGCCCGGTAGGCAAACTGGAGGGGGTCCAGCAGGGGGCCCGTGACATCCTTCAGGTGGTTCAGTACTAACCTCTCGAAAGATTTCATGACCACAGATGTCAGTGCAACAGGTCTATAGTCATTCATACCTGTGATGGCGGGCTTCTTGGCCACTGGAACGATGGTGGAGCTCTTGAAGCACGAGGGCACCTCACACAGCTCCAGGGAACGGTTGAAGATCCGTGCAAAGGTGGGCGCCAGCTGCTCAGCGCAGACTTTCAAGCAGGAAGGTGACACGCCGTCTGGGCCCGGTGCCTTCCTGATCTTTTGTCTCCGGAACATCTGGCGCACTTCCTCCTCGCGAATCTGGAGTGCGGGCGCGGCCTCTGCAAGAGAGAGAGTCGGTGACCACGGTGATGGAGGTGTGGACAGAGCAGTTGTGGGGGGAGGTGAGTATGTGGATTGTGTGGATTGTGCTGCAGGAGGTCCCGTTGTGTGGGAGGACCGATCAAACCTGCAGTAGAACCTGTTTAGCTGGTCAGCGAGCCTTGGGCTCTCCACAGGACGGGGGGTTCGTTTCTTGAAGCCCGTGATGCTCTGCAGGCCTTTCCACACTGTTGAGGGATCAGGATTGGCAGAGAGGTGTCTCTCCAGGCTCTCCCCGTAACACCTCCTGGCTTTCCTGACCTCTCGGTTCAGTGTGTTTCTGGTCTGCTTGAACAGGTCCCGGTCGCCGCTCCTGTAGGCCTCCTCCTTGACTTTGCGCAGCCTCCTAAGGTTCGGTGTAAACCAAGGTTTGTCGTTGTTGTACGTGCAGAAGGTCTTAGTCTGCACACACAGATCCTCACAAAAACTGATGTATGATGTGACAGTGTCAGTGAGTTCATGCAAGTCTGAATTTGCAGCATCAAAAACACTCCAATCGGTGCAGTCAAAGCAGGCTTGGAGGTCCTGCCTTGACTCCACTGTCCACTTCCTGACAGTCCTCACCACAGGCTTAGAAGTTTTTAGTTTCTGTCTGTAGGCAGGGACCAGATGAACTAGACAGTGGTCCGAGAGTCCTAAAGCTGCACGAGCCACAGAGTGGTATGCATCCTTAATTACGGTGTAGCAGTGGTCCAGTGTCTGTGCCCCTCTGGTGGGACACGTTATGTGCTGTCTGTATCTGTGGAGTTCGTGTGTGAGGTTCGCCCTGTTAAGATCACCCAGAACAATGATTAGTGAATTTGGTAGAAGTTTCTCCATATCTGTCACCTGGTCAGCCAGCATCTGCGTGGCTTCACTCGCACGTGCGTGTGGTGGGATGTAAACAGCCGCCATGACGATCGAGGAGAACTCCCGTGGTGAATAGAACGGCCGGCAGTTTATGAAAAGTGTTTCTAGGAGAGGGCTGCAAAACTCTTTCAACACCATGACATCGGTACACCAACGTTCATTAATGTAGAAACAGAGACCACCTCCCTTTGATTTTCCGGAGAGCTCCGCGCTGCGATCTGCACGCGTTAGCCGAAACCCAGCTAACTCCATGGCGTGGTGGGGGGTTCGTTCGCTAAGCCACGTCTCAACAAAACACAGCGCGGCGGATCTGCTGAAGTCCGTGTTCCTTGAAGTGAGGAGCACTTTGTTTGAAGAAAACAAACAAAGGCTAATCACATTGTTATCAGCTCATTGACCAGACATGGAACCAGCTTCTGCTGTTTCCTTTCCTGTGTGGCTGGTGGAGCAGATTTCAGTGATGCAGTAACAGGCTTTAACTTTTTTATAATATACAGTGTAAAGTTGCCTTCTCTCTCTCTTTTTTTTTTTTTTTTCAAATAACAAGCTTTGAGGATTGTTGATGGTAATAATACCGTAATCATCATATACTCCTGTGATGTAATTGTGTTCTCTTTGGCTGATGGAAGCAATGCAAAGCAGCAGTTGACAGCAACATGGTCTCATTTATTATCACAGTACAGGCAAGTCTAGTTAGATAGCACGGATTTCACTTTGCCAAAATTATCCTAAAACTCTTGTCTGCCATTCTTTGTTTATTGACAGATGAAAAGAGCATAACAATTTGATAGCTTATCATGCCAGAAATATTTTCAGTGTTTTTTTTCCCAGTTATTCTCATTTCTTTTACTGAGAGCTGTTTCCGTCTGTTTTTCTGCTTTATCAAGGTTGTCTGGTTTTCTTTGAGCTTGTATTTCCATTCATGTGCTCTACCTGAACATGAACTGTAGTTCAGTAAATCATTAGCAGTTCTCCAAATAAGAGGCACAATGTTTTTGCTTATAGCTGTTTATTTGTCATGAATGTTCATTCAAAGTACAATTTTCAACCCCGCATCAGTGCCATTATCAATGTCATATAATTAGCAACTACTGACCGACGATTCTAAAAAAAAAAATTCCATGTGAATGTCTCAGAATATATTTTTGGGGCGCTACTATTGAAATTAGGAGTTTTTTTTAAATGAAAGAAAAACTACACACCCTTACGTTTGGGACTACTTGTGTGTGCTTATAAATCAAAGTTCAGATTTCTTAATTTATTTAGTCAGTACATCTTATGTATATGTATTTGTTTAAATATCTATTTTTATGGTACAATTTGCTGCTAAATTAGACAACATGGTGCCATGTTGTTCACTGCCCGAGATATATTGGCATCATGTTTGTTTAAAGTCCGGTCCTCAAGAGCACATGTTGAGCCTTTTTTTCCCCCAGGTGTATACCTACTCTAATACACCTGAATCTCGATTTTACTCGCTTTGATTTTCGATTCTGGCTAACACGGTTTGGTTCAAAGATGTCAGCTAACGTACACAGGCGCTGACACGAGGACATTGCTTACATTGGAACAGAAAAATAAGTACTTGTTGATATTTGAGGGTTTCACACGACTATACGGAGGACCACATACTAAAAATATATCCAAAACATTACGTTTAATGTGATCAGCCAGTCTGCATTCCAAACAGTGTCTGAGCTAAAGTTAACGTGCGTTAATATTTGGCATTGTGTGCGAGTCAAAGTTGACTTACTTAATACATTCACAAAAGCAATATTGATCATTTTAAAAGACTAATATATGCAGTCACCACAGAAGATGGACTTGTAATACATCCAAATGTAAATGCTGAATGCCTTAAACATCTTAAAATACATTTCATTACCATGATATTTCTTTAAGGGAGATTATTTGCGTACAGTAATACTTGTGTCGCGAAAGTGAATAGGTGAAGTAGTCAAAATCAACAAACCACCAAGGAAATGTTCTGAAGAAGGATGCAGCCTCAGTACTTGTTTTGTTCTTATCACATTCTGAACGTCACTCAAAGGGAAGACGAGGCAGTCGGAAGTCCTTGGAGTAGCTCTTCAGGAAAAGCTCAGAATACTGTCCAAGATGAGGTCCATGTCTACTGGGGGCCTGGTAGACAGACAGATGTGTGTCACATCATCATCATCAGCAGCAGCAGCTAAAAGGATCAAACCTACACATCACTGAAGTCATCAGAGTTTGAATTAAAGTGTCCTGCGGGTGTATCTGAGGTTTCCATTGGCTCTCGTGGGATGGCCTCTTGAGGTGCAAACTGCTGGAATGGAGGCCTGGAAAAAAGAAGGAAAACATCACACTTAGAGAAGTATGAATATTCAAGTTTCAATGCCCCAAAAGTTGGGACGGTTTGCGGTTCTACCACAATGTTCATGGAAAATCTGAAAAAGTTCAAACTGGTCTTGGAGTTCGAAATACGTCACCTCAGATAACGTCATCAAATCCTAATATGACGATTTGTTACTGGGTGTGTGTGTGTTTATATATGCACACACACACACATCCACACAGCAATCCCTCGTTTATCGTGGATAATTGGTTTCAAGACCACCCGTGATAGGTGAAAATCCGCGAAGTAGTGTCACCCTCTCATTTTTAACTTACCGTATTTTCCGGACTATAAGTCGCTCCGGAGTATAAGTCGCACCAGCCATAAAATGCCCCAAAAAGTGAAAAAAACATATATAAGTCGCTCCGGAGTATAATTCCCATTTTGGGGGGCAATTTATTCGACAAAATCCCACACCAAAAACAGTCATGAACGAGCAACAACAGCCTAAACAATAGCAACAACAGGCTAAACGATAGGTATGCTAACGTGACAAATACAAACAAAGAGCTGAGAACGGGCCTGACGTAACATATAGTGATTAAGGACAACTATTACATGAATAACATGTTTATAAAACCATCGGTGTCACTCCAATTCATTAAATAGCAACAACAGGCTAAACGATAGGTATGCTAACGTGACAAACACAAACAAAGAGCTGAGAACGGGCCAAATAATAATAAATAATAATAATAAATATAAGAGGAGCAAAAATAGAGCAAGTGTACATACAGCAGACAGTGGACTTGGATATGGTGCTTTAAAGTGTTAATTGCTTTATTTGATGTTTTCTCTATTTTTTATGTTTTGAATATGTTCAAGATAAAGATATAAAAGCATGTGAAGTGATCAACTATACTAAAAATAACATGGGAAGTGGTCAACTATACTTGTAAGTAAGTGATGTCTTAATGCTCAAGTAAAAATTTGTGAAATAAAACATATATAAGTCGCTCCTGAGTATAAGTCGCCCCCCCACCCAAACTATGAAAAAAAGCGCGACTTATAGTCCGGAAATTACGGTACATACATTCTTTGTCTATCAATAAATGTATATTAAACCATATAGGTGCATACGTTATCATTAGAACATTAATAGTTTCAAACATGTAAATACTAAATTAATAGTATAAATGACATACAGAAAATAATGTATAAATAATAAAAATATATGATACAAGTGTGTAACATATGTAGATACAATTGTGTCGGCACTCCATGCCTTCTGCTGGCGTGCGGGCAACTTTTGTGCCATAATTCCTCAATTTAGAATATTTAGTTTGAATTAATGATTTTTTTTTTGGGGGGGGGGGAGTAAATCCTTGATGTACTGAAGCCGCGCTAAATGAACTGCGATGTAGCGAAGGATTACTGTATATATACTATATGTACACATTCACACGCATGCACGTACACACACCAACAAAATGCCAACAAGTGACCAGGACTTACGGAGGGTATCCAACAGAATTGTGGGGGCTTTCAACATGATGCGTCAAATTAGGGACGCATGGTGCAACTGAGCCAGCATCCCTGTACAACACACAAAGCATGACGTCATTACCCCAAAGTTGGGCAAAGACAATGTTACCGTGGAATTGCAGAGTGCACATCAAATGCATTTTACCATTTACAGGTGAACTTAATTTGACCTGTTAAAACTTTTGAATGCACATGGCAATTGGGGTAAAAGGAAGTGCAACAATTCCTTTTACCCCAATTACTGTTCTCTAACAAGGAGTTTGCTCAGTGGACTAATTCTCAACAGATGTTTTATCAAAAAAAATCAACCACACATTTCTTGATTCCCTTAGAAGTGGTATTTAAGCAGTCATGTTGTTCATATTTTGACATCATTAAGACTTAACATCTAATCAACAATTCAGCTCCTTGTTGCAGATCGATTTATACTGAAATATTTCACTTGCAATGTTTTAGTGTGTTTTTTGATTTATTCTGAAATTTCACCACAAATATTCCATGTGCATGTTAATTTTACCAGGACTCAGCTTTTTGGGGGGCACATGTGTAATACATATTGTATGGATTAAACTTGACCTACACTTGATAACTGGTAGCATTGTGGAGGCTTTCAGTGTGATGTGCCACACTGGTTTGATTAGCTGGAACAGAAACAGTCTCCCTACCAAAAAAAGGAAAGCAAGAGACAAACAAACACAAAGATAATATCTTAAAATCGCATCAACCAATAGTGGCGTGAGCATTTAGGCTGAGCACTTGCTTACATTCCCACTTTAGTCTGGAGTGTTGTAGGGATGTATCCATCGTTGGTGGAAGTTTGGGGCCCTAAAAAACAAAGTCAAATTAAAATAAAGACACTCTAATGATTTGTCAATGTTTGCAAGATTAAAAATAATAGATTACCCGAATAGAACTTTTTAAAAACATCATGTTTTGGAAAGTCAGGGTAGAGGAATGTGATTTCATTGATGTCTCTGATTCGGTCGCCAAGGCTCCGGATGTCCAGATCTTTCTTGGTGAAGGGCTTGATGTTCTTGATGATCTGTTTGTGTTCACCCACTATGGGAAGCAAAATCAAATGATCTCAGCAATAATAACTTTGAGTTGCCATTAAAAAAATGTGGACCCTTTCGAATGACCCGGATTTATGCGTAAATTGGTAATAAAATGTGATCTAATCTTCATTCATATCTTAGCAAAAAATAGACTTAAGACTCTTAAACCAATTAAACAATTCCACATTGTGGAAACGTCAGACCTGTCAACCTATAGAACAATAACAATAATATTCCACATGTTGCATATAGGCGGAACGGTGTCGCACTGGTTAGCACGACCGCCTCACAGTTTGGAGGGTGTGGGTTCGATTCCACTTCCGGCCCTCACTGTGTGGAGTTTGCATGTTCTCCCTGTGCCTGCATGGGTTTTCTCTGAGCACTCAGGTTTTCTCCCACTTCCCAAAAACATGCACGGTCGGCCGATTGAGCACTCCAAATTTCCCATAGATGTGAGTGCGAGTGGAAATGACGATTCCTCTTTCTGTGCCCTGCGATTGGCAGGCAACCAGTTCAGAGTGTCCCCCGCCTACTGCCCGATGACAGCTGGGATAGGCTGTAGCACACCCGCGGGGACAAGCGGTACAGATGATGGATGGGTTTGCATTTATTTTTCATTGCTTCCATTGTCACGGATGGGATGGAGCCAGGGCGACCAAATGCAGCTTGGACCAGGGTTTATTGAAGGAAAAGGGGAGCTGGAGTGGAGGATGAAGGGGAACAGACGGACAAACTAACATAAGAGGACAAAGACAGGAGACAAGAACGATCCGGCAGGGGCGTGAGGGGCAGACAGGACTTAAATACAAGACAGGTAACGAGAGGCACGTGAGGGTGATCACACTGATCATGGGCAGACACAGGAGGGGAGGGGTGAGTACACAGAGACACTAACAGAAACCATGACAACATACACATAATAAAATAACCGGGGACAAGTCGTGACATCGATAAGTAAAAAATATTAAGCTTGTGGCATTTTTGCTCTCTGAGTTTAATTAGTTTGCTAAATAAAAAACATAAAATAGTAGTCACTCAAAGTATTTCCCAGAATCTGGAAAAGTCATTTTCAAGGTAGTCCTGAGAAATAGGCAATGCACTATGTGCTTTTTAAAAAGGACGGTGTGTGCACATGTAAGCGTGGATGTCACTCATGTTTCTCACAAGACATTAGGTGAATTCAAAGACTGCTTACACAATAAGAAATTCCAAATGCAGACAAAGGAAAATGAAACATGTTTAACGTTAATAATTAAAAATATCTAAACATTGTGTGCTTTCAAACAATATACCTATAAAAACTGACATATACAGTGTCCGGCAAAATGATCTGACACATTTGTAGGTTTAATAAAATGCAAATAAATTAAAGAAATAAAATCCTTTTTTTATTTTCGAAAAATACATATAATGCCGTTTTGTTTCATTTCATTTTCGTTTCATTTTTGAATAATGTTATTTTGTTTCGCTTCAGTTGCTAACATGGTGAGCATTGTGCTTTCATTGTGGAAACGTTTAGCAAGAACAAATCTGTAACTGCAATGTTAGAGTGGTGCTCACTAACTTATTTGCAAGAACCACACGGGAGACAGTATGCCTTTTGAACACTTGCAAGTGGAGAGGTCGTTCGTCACTGTGCATGCAGCGATGTTCGAACAAAGTCTGACTTTGGATTCTTGCAAGAGAGTGTTTATTGAGAGAAAGCAGGGTGGGGGTGAGAGTGGACAGGATGGGGTTGAAACCCCTGGCCTCTGGTCAAATCATAGCAGGGGGTGTTTTACGATGTTGTGTAAACAGAACAACTTTGATTGCTTCCTCTGCAGCTGGTCCATCAGTTCAAAGGATCTTAGCACTTTGTTCTACTACATTGTTAAGACAGGATAAGTTTGGTTAATTATTACAGGTTACATTCCAACATAATCATAGGATCATACAAATCTATCAACCCTAACATGCAACACAATGAGCGTTCCGTTTGCGCTTCAGACTTGGTCGACATGATACCTGCTTGAAACACGATCTCACTGCAGTGTAGCAACTGAAGCTCTCCAACAAGTTAAAGTCTGATGCAATAACCAGGAGTTTGTGCCATAGTTAACATTTTACTGTCGTTTACTGAAGATTCCTGTTTACATGGCAGAGTGAAAAATCCAACAAAACAAGGTTGGACTGTTTTTAGCACATAGCGTTAGCATAGCATATAGCGTTAGCATTTTAGCAAATAGCATGAAAATGCATGTAAATAAAATTAATTAATTACTAATTAATTAATAACTATTAATTACCTTCTCTTTCAACATTAAACCGAACTTAATCTAACAACCCCTCCGTAAATCGTCACCTAATCGTGGTGGAGGGGTTTGCATGCCCCTATGATCCTAGGAGCCATGTTGTCTGGGGCTTCATGCCCCTGGTAGGGTCACCCATGGCAAACGGGTCCTCGGTGAGGGCCCAGACAAAGCACGGCTCACACAAACCCCTTGTGAAGAAAAGCATGAATGGATTTCATTTTTCCGCGAGTCACCGGGGCCCCCCTCTGGAGCCAGGCCTGGAGGCGGGGCTCGAAGGCGAGCGTCTGGTGGCTGGGCCTTCGCCCACGGGGCCCGGCTGGGCACAGCCCGAAAAAGAAACGTGGGTCCCCCTTCCCATGGGCTCACAACCTGTGGGAGGGGCCAAAGGGGTCGGGTGCAGTGTAAGCTGGGCGGCGGCGAAAGGCAGGGACCTTGGCGGTCTGATCCCCGGCTGCAGAAGCTGGCTCTTGGGACATGGAATGTCACCTCTTTGGCTGGAAAGGACCCGAGCTGATGTGCAAGGCAGAAAAGTTCAGACTAGACAAAGTCGGACTTGCCTCAACACACAGTTTGGGTTCCAGTACAAGCCCTCTCGAGAGGGGCTGGACTCTCTTCCACTCTGGAGTTGCCCACGGTGAGAGGCGTAGAGCAGGTGTGGGTATACTTATTGCCCCCCGGCTGGGCGCCTGCACATTGGGGTTCACGCCTTCGGGTGGGGGGGACGGGTCCTGACTGTTGTTTGTGTCTATGCACCAAACGGCAGCTCAGAGGACCCATCCTTCTTGGGGTCCCTGGAGGAAGTGCTGGAGAGCGCTCCTTCTGGGGAGTCCATCATTCTCCTGGGTGACTTCAATGCTCACGTGGGTAAAAGCAGTGAGACCTGGAAGGGCGTGATTGGGAGGAAGGGCCCCCCCGATCTGAACCCGAGCGGTGTTTTATTATTGGACTTCTGTGCTCGACACGGATTTTCTATAATGAACACCATTTTAAAACATAAGGGTGTCCATGCGTGCACTTGGCACCAGGACACCCTAGGCCGCAGTCTGATGATCGACTTTGTAGTTGTGTCATCGGATTTGCGGCCGCATGTTTTGGACACTCGGGCGAAGAGAGGGGCGGAGCTGTCAACTGATCACCACCTGGTAGTGGGTTGGCTCCGATGGGGGAAGATGCCGGTCCGACCTGGCAGACCCAAACGCTCTGAGAGGGTCTACTGGGAACTTCTGGCAGAATCCCCTGTCAGGAAGAGCTTCAACTCCCACCTCCGGCATAGTTTTCCCGGAGAAGGCAGGGGACATTGAGTCCGAGTGGACCATGTTCCGCGCCTCCATTGTTGAGGCGGCCGACTGGAGCTGTGGCCGTAAGGTCGTTGGTGCCTGTCATGGCGGCAATCCCCGAACCCGCTGGTGGACACTGGCGGTAAGGGATGTCGTCAAGCTGAAGAAGGAGTCATATTGGGTTGTTTTGGCCTGTGGGACTCTGGAGGCAGCTGACAGGTACCAGATGGCCAAGCGGAACGCGGCTTCGGCGGTTGCTGAGGGAAAAACCCGGGCGTGGGAGGAGTTTGGCGAGGCCATAGAGAATGACTTCCGGACGGCTTCGAGGAAATTCTGGTCCATCATCCGGCGTCTCAGGAGGGGCAAGCAGTGCAACGTCAACACTGTTTACAGTGGGGATGGCGTGCTGCTGACCTCGACTCGGGACGTCGTGAGTCGGTGGGGAGAATACTTCGAAGACCTCCTTAATTCTACCTACACGCCTTCCATTGTGGAAGCAGGACCTGGAGACTCTGAGGCGGACTCCCTAATCTCCGGGGTCGAAGTCACTGAGGTAGTTAAAAAAAACACTCCTCGGTGGCAAGGCTCCAGGGGTGGATGAGATTCGCCCGGAGTTCTTAAAGGCTCTGGATGTTGTGGGGCTGTCATGGCTGACACGCCTCTACAACATTGCGTGGACATCGGGGACAGTGCCTCTGGATTGGCAGACTGGGGTGGTGGTTCCCCTCTTTAAGAAGGGGGACCGGAGGGTGTGTTCCAATAACAGGGGAATCACACTCCTCAGTCTTCCTGGTAAGGTCTATTCAGGGGTGCTGAAGAGGAGGGTCCGTCGGGAGGTCGAACCTCGGATTCAGGAGGAGCAATGTGGCTTTCGTCCTGGCCATGGAACAGTGGATCAGCTCTACACCCTCAGCAGAATCCTCGAGGGTGCATGGGAGTTCGCCCAACCAGTCCACAGGCGTTCGACCGTGTCCCTCGAGAGGTTCTGTGGAGGGTTGGACTCCGCTAAGGCTGCCCTTTGTCACCGATTCTGTTCATAATTTTTATGGACAGAATTTCTAGGCGCAGCCAAGGCGAGGCGTTGAGGGGTTCCGGTTTGGGGACCTCAGCATTGCGTCTCTGCTTTTTGCAGACGAGGTGGTGCTGTTGTCTTCTTCAGGCCGTGATCTCCAGGTCTCACTGGAGCGGTTTGCAGCTGTGTGTGAAGCGGTCGGGATGAGGGTCAGCACCTCCAAATCCGAGTCCATGGTCGTTGGTCGGAAAAGGGTGGAATGCCCTCTCCGGATCGGGGATGAGATCCTGCCCCAAGTGGAGTTCAAGTATCTTGGGGTCTTATTCACGAGTGAGGGGAGGATGGAGCGCGTGATCGACAGGAGGATCGGTGCAGCGTCTGCAGTAATGTGGACTCTGTACCGGTCCGTCGTGGTGAAGAGAGAGCTGAGCCAAAAGGCAAAGCTCTCAATTTACCGGTCGATTTACGCTCCTACCTTCACCTATGGTCATGAACTATGGGTCGTGACCAAAAGAACGAGATCCCGGATACAAGCAGCCGAAATGAGTTTCCTTCGGAGGGTGTCTGGGCGCTCCCTTAGAGATAAGAGACTCGGAATAGAGTCGCTACTCCTCCATGTTGAGAGGAGCCAGATGAGGTGGCTCGGGCATCTCATCAGGATGCCTCCTGGAGGCCTCCCTGGGGAGGTGTTCCGGGCATGTCCCACCGGTAGGAGACCCCGGGGACGACCCAGGACGCGCTGGAGATACTATGTCTTTCAGCTGGCTTGGGAACACCTTGGGATGAGCTGGATGAAGTGGCTGGGGAGAGGGAAGTCCCTCCTAAAGCTGCTCTCCCCGCGACCCGACCCCGGATAAGCGGAAGTAGATGGATGGATTATTCTAACAATTATTCATCTTGAGAATAAACTTTAAAGTTAAAGTTAAATTAAAGTCCCAATGATCGTCACACACACATCTGGGTGTGGTGAAATTTGTCCTCTGCATTTAACCCATCCCCGTGTGATTTTGATCCATCCCCTGGGGGAGAGGGGATCAGTGAGCAGCAGCGGTGCCGTGCTCGGGAATCATTTGGTGATCCAACCCCCAAATCCAACCCTTAAGTCCTGTCTACATTTTACCGTGGTACCATTGAGAGCGTCCTCACCAGTTGCATCACTGTCTAGGGGGATAGCTGCACTGAACAGAACTTGAACGCCCTGCAGCGCATAGTGAATACGGCTGGTAAGGTTATTAGTGCTTCGCTCCCCTCCCTGAAGGACATTTACACCTCCCATCTCGCCCGCAAGGCAACCACGATTGCGAGTGATGTGAGTCACCCAGCTCACTCTTTGTTTGACCTTCTGCCCTCTGGGAAGAGGTACAGAAGCCTGCGCTCCCGCACCACCAGACTCGCCAATAGCTTCTTTCTCCAGGCTGTTAGGACCCTGAACTCGCTACCCCCTTCTGCGTAGTGTGTGGCACTGTTGCACTATTTTCTGGAATGTCTGCTGTACGCTCACTTGCTCCGTTTTGCTCCTCTTATTTATTTGTTGTGTTATTTATTCATTATTTATTCAGCACGCTGTTGTTTACTTGTTTACTTGTTTACTTGATTGTCTATTGTGGGCCATGTCTTGTCACCGTGGGATAGCGGGGAACAAAATTTCGGTTTCTTTGTGTGTCTTTGGCATGTGGAGAAATTGACAATAAAGCTGACTTTGACTTAATGCTGAGTGCCAAGCAGGGAGGCAATGGGTCCCATTTTTATAATCTTTGGTATGACCCTGCCGGGGTTTGAACCCACAACCTTACAGTCTCAGGGCGGAGACTACCACTAGGCCACTGAGCCTTACTCACGACTTTGCTTCTAGTATCCCTCACGGTCAGAAATTAGTTTGTTTAAACTTTTTGAACAGATACAAAACAGGCAGGACGTAACTGACAACAAAGCAGAAAGCGGTAGGTAAGTTACAGGAAATGATACCAAAATAAAAGCATTTACATACTGCCTTTATGATAGGAAATGATATCAAAAGAAAAGCATCGACATACTGTCTTTATGGCGACACACTCCTGACCACTGTGAGGTCACTACACTGACATGACATTAAACTCAACTGAGAACTACGATTGAAACATCAGTCCTTATGAAGGAGTAAAACAGTTTCGGTCACTGGTCTAAGGTAAGTATTTTCTCGCCCTTGGTTTGCTGTCTTTAATTCCACCTTAGAGACTCGTCCATCTGTTCCTGGAATAGCCTTTGTGACCACCGCCAAAGGCCAGTTGTTGCGGGCAGCTTGGTTGTCTTTGAGGATGATGTCGCTGTCTTGCAGGTTGTGGTAGGACTCTGTCCATTTCTTGCCGCTTTGTAATGTTGACAGGTACACTTATCTCCAACGGTTCCAGAACAAATTGGATAAGGCTTGTACTTGTCTCCACTGCCTTGTGAGAAGGTCTGTGAAGTCTCCTGGAGGTGGTGGGACGCCGATTTTCTGTGTTAACAGCATCTATGGTGAGGATGAATGGATTGTCTGGACCATTTGATACTGGAACTAGTGGTCTTACATTCAGAATTGCTGTCACTTCTGCCATTAGTGTACACACAACTTCATGAGTTAGGCGAGTGCTGTGATCACGGAGCATTGAATCAAGGATTCGTCGGGCTACCCCAATGAGTCGCTTCCATGAGCCGCCCATGTGTGAGGCATGAAACAGGTTAAATACCCAGGAGGATCCTTGTTGGTGCAGGTACTGCTACACTGTGCTGTTTGGTTGATGTGCACTCAGCCCAAGTTCTTTGCAGGCTCCAATGAAATTTGTGATGTAGTCTTACCTCAGTTGTTTGGCTGGTCCTCTAATGGCAAAGAAACACCTCAATACGTTTATGCAACTTGAGGTGTCCAGTGAGGGAATCACCTCGATGTGAACTGCTTTGGAGTGCATGCAGCAGAACAGTATGGCCCTGCACTTGCTCTTAGGTTGCGTCTCTCTGGTGCGTCTGGTGAAGACGTGCCAAGGTCCGAAGACATCCAGGCCCACATACGTGAGGGCACGTATGTGAAGGGAGGGCAGGTTGTAAGGCGCTCTGCGGGCAAATCTGCCATTTGTTGTACCTGCATTCGTCCTCTAAGTCTGCGACAGATGACGCACTTGTGGATAGTTGAGTTAACGAGTCGCTAGCCTCCCAGGATCCAGAGCCCAGCAGCTCGTATCGCGCCTTCTGTTAGATGACGGCCCTGATGCTTTACTTGGGCATGATGGTATCTGGTGAGAAGCAAGGACACGTGGTGTTGCTTTGGGAGAATGACAGGGTTCTTTTGTTCAATGGCCACATCCGCATTCTTCAGTTTGCCTCCAAGGCAAAGGAGGTCATCCTTTAAGACTGGGTTGAGAGAGCATAGGCAGCTGAATAACGGAACTTGCTTTTCTCTCTCCAGAGCTTCAAATTCCTTCACAAAGGTATTCCTCTGAACAGCTTTGATGATGACTTTTCTTGTTTGGGAAAGCTTATCGACTGTGCGAGGTAAGTCACAGTGATGCCATCCCTTACACTTGCCTGTCGGAGTCTTGAATGATCTTGCTATATGAATCAGGAGTGCGATGGCTCGTTGGAGCGTGTCGAATGTGGAGAACCTTTCAAAGTACCCTGTGCTGAGAACTTTCCCTTGTCGATCGGTGATGTAGGTCTTCACAACTGGACGGACCTCTGCATCTGACTCTGGTGGAACTAAGCTGAATAATTGAGCTGGGTCTGGCTGAGTAGAGGGCTTGCGCAGGAAGGTTGGTCTGTTGAACCACAGTGTGTGAGTCTTGCTGCTGGAACCAACCGTGACGCCAGGTCAGCCGGATTGTCTTCGGTGTTCACGTAGTGCCATTGTTCAGGGATGGTAGACTGGCGTATACGCTGGACCCGAATATGGACGTGCACATAGAACCGTCTGGACTGGTTGTAAATATATCCAAGGACAACTTTGCTATCAGTGTAAAACTTAGTGGCATCCAGTTTTAGATCCAGTTCATCCTGTATCAGCTCAGCCATTTCTACCACTAAGACTGCTGCACACAGCTCAAGTCTGGGAATGGCCGGGTCTGATTGAGAGGCAAGTTTGACCTTTGCCATGGCAAATCCGACGTCTACTGTGTCTTCTTGGATGGCTTTCAAGTAGCCTTCACAGATGCATCGCTAAACACGTGAAGTTCTACTCGTTCAGCCTTGGTTAAGCAGATGTTTGTGTACATCCTTGGTATATGAAAGTGCCTCAATTCTACAAGTGAGTTTCTCCAAGTTTCCCACTTGCCGAACCTATCTTCAGGCAATGGGGTGTCTCACTCCGATGTCTCAGAATTCAATTCTCTGAGAAGGTTCCTGCCTTGGATGGTAATTGGGGCCAAAAAGCCTAAAGGGTCAAAAACACTGAATAGTTTGGTGTCGGTTGACACGGAGAAGGTGAAGGTGTCACTTGCTGTTTCCCACAGGAGCCCCAAGCTGCATTGGGTGGGTGACTTATCTCTGTTGAGGTCTATGTCCTTTATGGCTTGTACGCAGTCCTCACTTGTGAAGGCTTCCAAGACAGCCTGACTGTTTGAGGCAAATTTGTGAAGCCTCAAGTTAGACTCAGCGAGTGAGGCTTGAGTCCTATGGATCAGCCCAATAGCCTCTGCATCAGTTGGGACAGAACAGAGGCCATCGTCAACATAAAAGTGTCGTTCGACAAGGTTGACTGTGTCTGTTCCATATTTCTCTGCGCCATCTCTGATGGCTCTTCTGAGCCCGTAGATTGCCACTGCAGGAGATGGGCTATTTCCAAACACATGAACTTTCATTCTGTAGTCAATGACCTTGTTTGCTATGTCGTTGTCCTTGAACCATAAGAATCGCAGGTAGTTTCTGTTGGAAATGATATACTTTTTATCATTGGATTCTATGTAACTGCTTTTGTGTGCAAGATTCTCCGCAGTATGTGACCATCTAGCCTCGTGAAAATGACTTGGGGGCATATGGCCGGCTAATGACTGGAGTCATTAGCCGCGCTATACAATAAGCCCCATAGTTAGCTAGACATGTTCAGATCATGAGATTGTCATGGGATGGCTGAAGCAGACAGAGGTCTTATTTAAGTTGAAGTCATGAGTACGGCACCGGGATGTATTCCCAGGGCCACTAAGACTACGTCTTTGTTAAGCTAATAGTCATGAGACGTCCATACTGCTCCGTCCATAAGAGTATCCCCTTTGTTCTGTGGTAATGAGATATAACTATGGAATGTACTTCCTGCCTGGGAACCTACCCGATCATGTACACTTGCCCAATTGTTTCTTTCTAAATAAAAAGCTCGGCTAAACTCAAGAAGAGCGCGGATCTTAGCCACACTTGTTGCGTGTGTCTGGGGTGCGCCCTTCTGCGCAGGGGAAAACGCTAAGCCAAAAAAGACCTACCGTTTCTGAGATTGTTTTCAGATAAATGTTGTCAACCCAACATTTTTGGGGGCTCGTCCGGGATTTCCTGAAAATCTGCTCGCTGATCCGAGGAGTGTTGAAGACGCCGAATCCGTGCACGGCAGGGGTCAAAAGACGCCTGAAGAAAGTCCTGGGGAGCGACGTTCATCCACCAGGCCGGCGAAGTCCAGTTCAGCACCTCTCGGCGGTGACGATTGACGGAATCTTCAAGAGGAATCTCTCGGAGACTTGGTGAGATCTCTTCGTTGGCCGCGTGGTTGGGGTATTTCAGTCCCCAGAAAAAGGGTACCCGGGTAAGGGCGGCGGAGTCCTTGTGAATTCCAAATAATAGGAATTCGGACTACAGATGTACTTGTAGACGTAAATACACCTCGTTGTGTTAAGAAAATTCCGTGGTGTGAATGGTAGCACGTATCACTCGGTATTGTGCTGCATGTATCATAGTGGGAAGAAATAACGAGTTTCTGTGGAAGCACAGGCAAGAATTCCTCACCAGGAAACTGGTCGAAGCAGGAATTACCACAGAAGGTCGTTATCCCACTAAAGAAACATTCCAATTTTAGAAATCCCTAGGATTTGACAGTTGGACCAAATTGATTAAAATGGGGGGCCGTTGTTACTGACAAGGTATCACGAGATGAAAAGTATATGTTAAATAACTTTCCAGACAGTATCGAATGGTTGACAAAATGGAACAAAAAGTATGGTGTGACTGGTCACCTTAAAGTAGATCAGTGGAAAAATGTAGTTGCCAAACTTGAGGCTAGTGTGATTATGAAAAAAGGAAAGAAAAAAGAAGAAAAGGAAAAAGAATTGGGATGTGCGAAGTTATGGTTAAAAGAGGCTGAAAAACGACGCATAGCTGGACTAAAAGCTAGAGAGGACCGAAAAGCACAGCAAAATAAAATGACTGGTACAATTTGTTTTATCAAACCAGAGGACAATGAAGGACAAGGACGACAAAGACAGAGACAAAATGACGTGGCACCACAAGGACTTGACGGAGTGAATGGAGAAGCAGTTCAAGCACAACCTGAGCATTCCAGTCTATATCCCACGAGGGATTTTGAGATCAAGATGGCGGCACACGCAGCGGCCACTCTCTGTCCCGTCAGTACGGTGATTTGTTCGTCTAATGAGTGTTCGTCCGACAGTCTTGTGTGTTCGTCTCGTCCGTGCTACAAGTACAGCAGGCAGGTTCTGCTTGACATCGGCAGAAGTGGGTTTTGCGGTGTTCTGGACTTTGAAGTGTCGACATTAAAGGCGCTCGGACTGCTACGTCCTGAAACGTCGCCGACCTCACCCGCTATTCCTCCCCCGGTTGGGAGCCGTCGGAAACGGTGTGCGAGGAGGCAGAAGAGGGGCAAGCGCGGAGGCGTCCGGGCCAGGCCGGCGGCCAACCCAGCGCGACCGGCGGTGCCCTCCATTCTTCTGGCGATTGTTCGATCGCTGGACAACAAAATGGATTACGTTCGCCTGCTGAGGTCTACGAACCGGACGGTGCGGAACTGCTGTGTGCTCGTGTTCACCGAGACCTAGTTGAGTGACAACATTCCGGACTCTGCAGTGCATCTGGAGCGGCTAGCGTGCTATCGGGCGGACCGTGCCATTGTACGAGGGGGAAAGTCGCGAGGAGGTGGAATATGCGTCTACATCCGAGAAGAATGGTGCCGGGACTCTGTGGTGGTATGTAAGCACTGCTCGCCGCTTGTGGAGTTTGTGATCATTAAGTGCCGTCCTTTTTATCTGCCGAGGGAATTTACCGCGATTCTGCTAGTCGCGGTATACATCCCGCCTTCCAACATCGAAGGAGACAGGATCGCGGCGCTTGGTGAACTGTACCAGGCTGTCAGTGAACAGCAAACAGCGCACCCTGACGGTTTCACCATCTTCGCTGGAGACTTCAATCATGCCAACCTGAAGTCTGTTTTCCCGAGGCTTCACCAGCATGTTCCTTTTCCGACACGTGGAGACAGCTTCCTGGACCTAGTCTACTCGGCGCAAAAGGGAGCTTTCAAAGCCACCCCCCTCCCCCATCTGGGGCTTTCTGACCATCTCACCGTTTTGCTTTTGCCCGCATACAGACAATTGGTAAAGGCATCCAGGCCGGTTCGGAGGCAGGTTCGAGTGTGGCCTGAGGGTGCCTCCGATGCACTTCGTGACTGCTTCGACACCACTGACTGGGACTTGTTTAAGCAGGCAGCCACCTACAACGATTGGACGGACATAGAGGAGTATACTGACTCTGTTACCTCTTACATCACGAAGTGCATCGATGATGTGACTTGCTCAAAATCCGTCGTCACTCGCGCGAACTGGAAGCCGTGGCTGACGGCGGCTGTCCTCAGACTGGTGAGGGCCAGGGACAAGGCTTTCAGAGCGGGGGATGAGGCTGGCTTGAGGACAGCGAGGGCCGACCTGTCCCGAGGCATCAAAGAAGCGAAGAAGGCGTTCTCGTGCAAGGTCTCCACCCACTTCAAGGACAGCAAGGACGCACGTAGCCTTTGGCGGGGCATTCAGACCATCCGTCTGCTAAACGATCTGAACCGCTTCTTTGCTCGCTTCGACGCCCAGAACAGCACTTGCCCGCTGAAGACCACTCCCCCCCCCACACGAGCAGCCCCTGTGCCTCTCTGCCGACGGTGTGAGGAGGGCGCTTGCCGCTATTGACCCCCGTAAGGCGGCGGGCCCTGACAACATCCCGGGTCGAGCGCTGAAGGACTGCGCTGGGGAGCTGTCGGGTGTCTTCACGGACATCTTTAACGTTTCCCTGCAGCAGGCCATCGTCCCCTCGTGTTTCAAGGCTGCCACCATCGTTCCTGTGCCGAAGAAACCTGCACCGTCCTGCTTCAATGACTACCGCCCTGTGGCACTGACGCCCATCATCATGAAGTGCTTTGAGCGGCTGGTCATGGAGCACATCAAGTCCGTACTCCCCCCCACCATTGACCCTTTCCAGTTTGCGTACCGTGCCAAGCGGTCCTCTGAGGATGCCATCTGCTCTGCCCTCCACTCGGCCCTCACCCACCTGGAGAGAAAGGACTCATATGTGAGGTTGCTGTTTGTGGACTTCAGCTCTGCCTTCAACACCATTGTGCCGCAGCGACTCATCTGCAAACTCGACGAGCTGGGCCTCAGTACCTCCCTCTGCAACTGGATACTGGACTTCCTCTGTCAGAGGCCTCAGGTGGTGCGTGTTGGCGACAAAATCTCCGCCAGCATCACGCTGAGCACGGGGGCCCCCCAGGGCTGCGTGCTCAGTCCATTGCTCTTCACCCTGCTGACGCATGACTGCACTGCGACCTACAGCGACAACCGCATCGTAAAGTTTGCTGACGACACGACTCTGGTGGGTCTCATCACGAAGGGCGACGAGACTCGGTACAGGTCGGAAGTTGACCTTCTGACCACGTGGTGCAGGGACAACAACCTCCTGCTGAACGTCAATAAGACCAAGGAAATCATTGTTGACTTCCGGAAGGGTCACACAACACACCTGCCGCTGATCATCGACGGTGCTGTGGTGGAGAGGGTGAGCTGCACCAAGTTCCTGGGGGTGCACATCAGTGAGGACCTCTCCTGGTCCGCAAACACCTCGTCACTGGCAAAGAAAGCTCAGCGCCGCCTGTACTTCCTGCGGAAGCTCAGGCGTGCATGTGCTCCTCAGGCAGTCCTGTCTACATTCTACCGTGGCACCATTGAGAGCGTCCTCACCAGTTGCATCGCTGTCTGGGGTGGTAACTGCACTGAACAGAACTTGAAGGCCCTGCAGCGCATAGTGAATACGGCTGGTAAGATTATTGGTGCTTCGCTCCCCTCCCTGAAGGACATTTACACCTCCCATGTCGCCCGCAAGGCAACCTCGATTGCCAGAGATGTGAGTCACCCGGCTCACTCTTTGTTTGACCTTCTGCCCTCTCCCGCACCACCAGACTCGCCAACAGCTTCTTTCTCCAGGCTGTTAGGGCCCTGAACTCGCTACCCCCTTCTGCGTAGCGTGCGGCACTGTTGCGCTATTTTCGGGAATGTCTGCTGTACGCGCACTTGCTCCTTTTTTTTCTGCTCCTCTTATTTATTTATTTATTGTTGTGTTAATTATTCATTATTTATTCAGCACGCTTTTGTTATACTTGTTTACTTGTTTGTCTGTTGTGAGCCATGTCTTGTCACCGTGGGATAGGGGGGAACGAAATTTCGATTTCTTTGTGTGTCTTTGGCATGTGGAGAAATTGACAATAAAGCTGACTTTGACTTTGAATTACAGGCCGCAGCTAGAGCTGAAGCCAGTGTGCCCCCACCCTATTCTCCGGTTTCTCAGCACACTAGACAAAAGACAAGACGAATGACAGTCCAGCCGCATGCTGTCCCAGACAAAATGACTGAACTAACACGCGACACATACTCAGACGAGGAAGGTGACGACCCCATAATGGGCATAATCCCATGATTCAGGTCCCTAATCCAAATGCCGACGGACCAAATAATCAACACATGTACGTGTTTCGACCTTGGTCAAACAGAGAGTGCAGAGAAGCTGTTGAGGGAATCCCTGATCCACAAGAGGATGTAGAATCCTGGATCAGAGACATGGAAGGAGTAATACACTCATATAGATTAAATGGTAGGGAGGCAGGAGAAGCTTTCCAGTGCTCCATCCCTCGTTTATGGGGAAGAGTGAGGGGAGATTACACAGGTAGAACTAATCAAGGGGAAGTTTTCCAATACCCAAATGATGGACAATTAAGAGGTCCATATTTGGCTCAATTAAACGCTTTATGGGACCGATGTAGAAGAACATTTAGGAGAAGAGCTGATTATGGACGTTTGGCAGGGATAAAACAAAAATTGGGTGAGGATGTTGATGACTTTAGGGTGAGATTTGAAAAAGAATTTAGACTTCACAGTGGAATTCCCGCAGACGACCAAGACGCAGGCCCCTACCAACAGCAATTAAAAAATGCCCTTTTAAATGGAATGGAATCCAAAATCAGTGAATGGATTCGGAAACACAATGTAGAGGTAGACACAGCTAGTGTTTCCACTGTAATGCAATGGGCTAGACATGCTGCTAAAATTGTAAAGAAACCTAAAACTCCAACAGGGTCAGCTGGAGTGTTTTGGGCAGACTCGGACTGCGTGGAAGAATCAGAATTCTTCTATCAGAACCACCTGCCCTATCGAGGCCGAGGTGGACGCAGAGGAAATTTCAAGGGGAGAGGTAGAGGATCAGCATCCAAAAATCCTCCCCGCTGGTCTGGCGACCCCAATGCCTGCTGGCATTGTGGAGAAAAAGGCCACTGGGCCAAAGAATGTCCTAAAAAGAAAAAAGGACCGCGGCCAGAACAGAGCACATGACTAAATGTTGAAGACAGGCATGATCTCTTGGATGTTTTTACAGCAGTCGAATCATTGAGTCACTTAAAAGAAAAACCATTAATAGATTTAATTGTTAATGAACAAAAAGTAACCTTTTTGTGTGATTCTGGCGCCTGTACATCAGTTTTAAGACACAAAGTTAAGGGCTTGACCACTGGAAAACAGTCAATTTGGGTCAAAACAGCTAATGGTCAGACATACTTGGAACACATGACCCTACCACTAAAGGTTAAAGATCCAGAAACAGGCAGCGTGATTTCAGCACCAGTTGTCTATTCACCACACTGTCCTGTAAATCTCCTGGGAAGGGACTTAATGTCAGCCCTGGGCATAGCTGTGTTCCCACTAAAAGATGGGATGACAGCAGCAAGAGTGCCACACCTCTTACTCACAGAGGATGATGAAGCCGTTTACTATTCACTTGATTTCCCACACTCCCTCTGTGACCGAGAAACTGCAGATCTGATCAAATTTGCAAAAACCACTATTTCTGATTTACAAGATGAAATGCAGTACACCAAATTACATGTCACAATGAAAGTTTCACCATGTACAGATAGTGAATATAGTGAGGAGTTCCTAAACCAGCCCTCCGTTCCAGTGTTCATTGACTATATATATTCTGATCACAGATCATTTGCAGGTGCCACAGTAATCTTACCTACAAATCTAAAAAACATGTATAGAGGAGGGTCAATGCCCCACGTGTCACTTTTGAAACCAGAACATATTCAGTGGAAAGACACAGGTCCGAAGCAAAAAATAGCTGTCACAGCAACTGATTATAAGCCTTGTGAAATGGGATGGGAAGCTCCAAGTTGCGAGTACAGCCCAAGCTGTGACATGTATAGACATAAATTTTGCATGTTATTCACAGCTACCCCAAACATCCATGCCCTAGAATGACAGACAGCAACAATTGCATTTTCAGAAGAAGATGAAAAAGATTTGAAGAATGTAGATCCTGTTGTGTGGGCCACGGGCCCGACAGATGTTGGTCTGATTACAGCCATTCCACCTGTGGAAATTAAACCAATATCTTCTTACAGACCCAGAGTAAAACAGTATCCTCTGAAGCCTGAAGCTTCTATAGGCATTGAACCAGTCATTAAAGACCTATTAAAAGCAGGAATAATTAGGAAATGTAATGACTCTCCATGTAATACACCTATATTCCCAGTTCAAAAAGCAGAGGCATCAAAGTGGAGAATGATCCAGGATTTGAGAGCTGTAAATGATGCAGTGCAGACCAGAGCACCAAATGTTCCTGATCCGCACACATTACTAAATTCATTGCAGCCAAATAGGACTCATTTTACAGTGATTGATTTAAGTAATGCATTTTTCTCTATTCCTGTTGCTGATGATTCTCAATATTGGTTCGCATTCACCTATAAGGGTCAGGGGTACACCTATACCAGATTACCACAAGGTTTTACCGATAGCCCAACCATTTTCACACAGGCTATCATGAACTGTATGGCTGGTTTCACACCTTCATCTGAGAGCCAAGTACTGGTCTACGTTGATGATATTTTAATTGCTTCAGAAACAAAGGAAGCATGCAGACAGGATTCCCTCCGCCTTCTGCAACACCTAGGCCAGACAGGAAATAAAGTCAGCAAACATAAGTTACAATGGGTAAAACCAGAAGTGAATTATCTTGGTCATACACTCTCAGCAAAGGGAAGAGCAGTACAACAGGGCAGGAAACAAGCTATATTAGACACACCACGACCTGTCACAAAGAAACAACTTGTGTCTTTCTTAGGACTATGTAATTACTGCAGAGCATTGGTTCCATTCTATGCTGAAATGGCTCAACCACTGATAGAGGTAGCTCATGGACAGCTATTAGCACTCAAAGATAAAATCACATGGACACCAGAAGCAGAAGAAGCATTCACAAAATTCAAAATGGCATTGGTTCAAACAACAAATTTGATCCTACCTGATTACAGCAAAAGGTTTATGCAAACAGTGGACTGTAAAGATGGGTTTATGACATCAGTGCTGACTCAACAACATGGTATGAAATGGCTACCAATAGCTTTCTATTCCAAAAGACTTGACCCTGTAGCTAGAGCTTTGCCACCATGTGTTCAGGCTATATGTGCCGCCGCAATGGCAGTAGAATCGTCAGCAGATGTTATCTTGTTCCATCCCACAGACCTGTTTGTACCACATGCTGTTGATGTGTTGCTACTTCAAAGTAAAATGAATATGCTGTCTCCAGCCAGGCATTTGTCCTACACAGCTCTGTTGCTGTCACAGCCACACATAACCATTAAACGCTGCACTATATTAAATCCAGCTACTTTACTCCCTACACCAAATGATGGTATACCTCATAATTGTGTAGAGGAAACTGAACAACTGCAGCTGCCCAGAGCAGATCTGTCAGACACACCACTCACCTCAGGTAAAACGTGGTTTGTAGATGGATCTTGCTCAAGAACACCAATAGGAAAAACGCAGACAGGTTATGCTGTAGTGGAAAACTCAGATACAGTGATAGAAGCGGCAACGCTTCCTTCACATTTCTCAGCCCAAGCAGCTGAAATCATTGCAGTGACCAGAGTATGCACTCTAGCAGATGGACAAGACCTGACTGTATACACAGACAGCCAGTATGCATTTTCAACACTTTTTTATTTTGCAAAACAATGGGAAAGGCGTGGAATGATAACTTCAACAGGAAAACAAATAACACATGCACAACTTCTAATCCAGCTCCTCCAGGCAGTAATGTTGCCCACAAAGCTTGCAATTTGCAAATGCGAGGCACACACACGGAGGAAAGACTTGGTATCACTGGGCAATGCCCTAGCAGATAAAATAGCAAAGGAAGCTGCTACAGGCAAATATGGAACCTCAGATCTATTTCTGAGCTTGCCGTCAGATAAGGAGGAACTAATAAATACACAGATTCTGCATGATATGCAACATTTAGCCCCTAAACAGGAACAGAAAATGTGGATAGCTAAAGGTGCACAACTGACAGACAAAGACATATACGTTGTAAATGATAAGCCTGTTCTCCCTAAATCCCTTTTTAAAGCAGCTGCGATTTCGACACATGGAAGTACTCATGTGTCGACAGGGGGGATGCAGGAGCTAATATCACAACACTTTACAACATATGGTTTCAATTTGTATTCAAAACTTTTTTGTAGAGCATGTGAAGTATGCATAAGAAATAATCCACAAGGGAACGTAAGGCCAAAAAGAGGAAAATTCCCGGAACCAACATACCCGTTTCAAATGTTGCATATGGACTTCATAGAACTAAACAGGTGTGGACTGTACAAATACTGTTTAGTCCTAATCGATTCCTTTTCAAGGTGGACAGAAATAGTCCCAGCAAAAAATGCAGATGCTATAACAGTAGCAAAGGCTATCTGCAAGACCATCATTCCCAACTATGGCATCCCAGAGACCATTTACAGCGACAATGGGCCACATTTTGTCAATTCAGTCATTAACAAAATGGCTGAACATTTGCAGATTACATTAAAAAATCATTGTTCCTATCATCCATCGAGCGCTGGCCTTATTGAAAGGACCAATGGAACAATTAAAAATAGATTAACCAAATGCATGGCAGAAACAGGAAGACCATGGCCCGAATGTCTAGATTTGGTAAAACTCTATATGAGGATTACGCCCTGTAGCAAGGGTTTAACCCCTTATGAGATCATTCATGGCAGAGCATACAGGCTCCCTCTGTTCTCACATGATCTAGACCAGGGGTGTCAAAGTCAAATGGACGGAGGGCCAAATAAAAAAATTTGCTACAAGCCAAGGGCCGGACTGATCGAATGTTCATTGAAATTTTTTTAAATGACGCATATAGTCTAGTGAACCTAATTGAACCAACTGAAAGCCTAACAAATATATTCCAATATGATCAGATAAATAAAGCAATATTTTCTTATGGCTCTGTCAGTAATCTTTAATTTTCAACAGACACAAAAGACAAATTTCCTTTATATAAGAATCCCCATAACATTAAAGGGAAATGTGCTTTCGGCAGTTTGCAAACATATTTTTTAAGGTTGTGTTAAACTTATAATCATATTAATATAATATCTAGTATCGGAGTGCTCGTGTGGATTGGTGGGTGGCGAAGAATGTGCAGGTAAACTGCGTGAACTTGTTTTCTTCGAAGTGTTGTGGAATAGGCCCAGACAGGGAGTACCGGACGAGAACACCTCAAGGTCGGTGAGAAACGAGAACAACATCACATCCAGGTGGTCGGGCTTCGCGGGGAAAACCCAACCGCCTGACCTCAGTAATAACACCTAGACGGGGAGGAGATGGCCATCAACCAATCATCACACAATGTTTTGCATGCTTTAATATTCATATTGTGTTTCTTCAAAACTGGGCAACCCGGAAGAATGTGTTGTCTTTTGGTGGTCACAAAAACGCACGAGTTTTAGTGTGAGGGACCCGGGACCCAGGCCTGTATTAGTGCGCTTTGTCAGGAATAAACAATTGGTAAATTTGGTTTGATTGATCTACTGGTCTTCTCTTTGACAGAACAAACTCGCAAAATTGTTAGGTGCGCCAGTGTGTGGATTGGGACATAGCAACTCATGTGTTAAGTGTTGATCGCAATTTGGAGTCAGATCAATAACTAAAATCCGTAGCCTAACAACATGAACATTAAATGAAAGAAACCTGTATTGTTTAAGGCACCATCAGTAACCTATATTTTATATTTTAGCAAAAGTGGTCTAAATTTACTTCAAAGAAAAAAATAATAGCAATTTTCTTTCATCCACTCAACTGAAATATTTTTAAAATATAATTGGATTGAAATACAATAAAATAAAGTGCAAAAATCTATTAATCAAAAACACTTTCCTCAAGGAGAAGTAACATGCAGTGAAAACAAATATTAAACTTTAACTTTTAAACTTTCTATTTTAGCAAAAGTGGGTTAAATTTACTTCAAAGAAAAAAATAATCCGCGTCTTTCGTTTCATAATGTCGTCTCAGATTATACTCTTTCAGTACCGCCACAGTTTCTCCACACAGAAGACACAGGTTTTCCAGCTACCTCCGTGAAGATATACTCCGACTCCCACTTGTTTGAAACCCCCAGTTCTCAGTGTCCACCTTCCTTTTTGCCATTTTTGACGGGTATCTGAAAGTTAATTTTACAGTTATGCTGACTGCTAATAATAAACACTGAAATGAAGCAGCGTACTGCTCGGTGCGTCACCGTTGCATTGTGGGAAATGTAGTATTGGTGCGTGTAAAAGATCTGCGGGCTGCCGGCTTGCTGCGGTCTGCGGGCCGGTTCTAATAATAAATCAAGATCATCCCAGGGGCCGTAAAAAACCTTCTCGCGGGCCGGATGTGGCCCGCGGGCCTTGACTCTGACATATGTGATCTAGACATAGCCACAGAAGAGCTAACTTTAGCTGACTACATGATCAAAACCATGCAAATGAAAGAAGTCTCAAATGCAAATTTACTGCCCTCCACTCCTTTATCCCCACAGGATGACTCTGCGAAACCAGACGACTGGGTCTTCATCAAAGTAATCAAGAGAAAGACGTGGTCTTCACCCCGGTGGGAGGGACCATTCCAAGTCCTACTCGCCACACCCACCGCTGTCAAGATTGCAGAAAGACCCAGCTGGATACATCTCAGCCACTGTAATCTGCAGAGAGTGCTTGGCCCCTAGGCCCCGGTCAGGACGAAGTCTGGCTACAAAGGGGGTGTCAATTATAGTTTGACATCAGTCTCAAACCGGTGAAGATCTAAGAATCCTGACCATTTAGCTCCCTGGGGGTTCAGGTGGCTCTGTGGAACTGAACGGAAAATGGCACTCAGAGGAGTGCTTGTCTGTGCTGTGGCTGTAGCATGCTTGCCGATGACAGGGAGTGTCCAGGGTCCCCAAGGGGAAAGGGGAACTCCCACCCGAATCAAGAGAATGACGACCGAACTGTTGACAAAGTATATAACGATAAACCCAGATATACCACATGCAGACAACATGTGGTACCAGTATGTGTCAATGTTGGCCAAAGCATCCAACCAAACTGAATGTTACGTATGTTCCATAATGCCACGATCAAGTCAACAGCCCGTCCTACATGCCCGACCGATGCCAGAGAAAAATGGATGGTGTTTCGCATTACTAAGGGCTTTTGGGTTTAATCCCCTCGAAAGACTGAAACAGTCAGGAATTAGCGATGCACAACTGGCCACCCATCCCTGTTACAACATCTCCAGGCCATTCACAATAGTGGCAAAAAGTTCTGTTGTCACACCCGCTCCAGTGACTCTCGAAGTGAGTAAAGCCATCTCACATCCCTTGTGCTTCCGACGAAGACGTGTTGATGGAATAAAGGTGGGAGATACAAAGCGCTGCATCACCACCGCACTTCTAGAAGGTACTAGCGAGACCTCGATGAATACCACAGTAGCAATCAGACAAATCCTAGCAGGAGGCGAAAATCCCCATTCTATCATCGAAGGGGGATGGTGGCTCTGTGGTCGCCGAGGCTACGCAGTCCTTCCCGGACGATGGGATGGCACATGTGCCCCCGTATATGTGTCAGATCACACTGTGTTCCTCAGTCTGACACATTTTCAGGAACATCATCAACGAAAGACCCGTGCAGCTGTGGCTCCCACCTTCCATCCCTACGACAGTGTCTGGGGCTCAGACGTACCAGATGAATACAAGCTTTGGAGCACAGGACAAAAGGTGGCGCTCACATTCTTTCCACAGGCGGGTGTGGCTAAAACTATTCTCAGAATAGAAACCATGGACTACAGGTTGAAGAGCTTTGCCAATTTTACTCTTGAAGCCCTTACAGGTTACCCGACAGAGCTGCAGGCTCTGAGACTAATGGCACTACAGTCCCGAATGGTTTTGGACCTCCTGACTGCCGAAAAAGGAGGTGTGTGTGAAATAGTTGGTACTTCCTGTTGTACCTACATCCCAGGAGAAAATGACACCCACATCGAATATGCGCTACAAGGACTTCGGAACCTCCGTAAGGCTATGTCCCAAGATGAAGCTCCAGCCAAGGATGCCCATCCCTTTTGGTGGCTGTTTTACGGTGATTGGAGGCAACTTCTCTTGAACGTTGCAATTGTTTTAGTTGCCATACTGTTATTTCTCTGTATTTTTACATCGTGCATCATACCTTGTATTCGTCACATGATGACTAAAATGTTGACATCAGCGTTTGCTGTCCAGAATATCATGTTGGTCCAGCGTGAACAAGATGAGTGGGACCACCTTGCGTAAATCACCTACCTGTCTATTTTTCTTCCTATTGATGATCCAAAAGAAAAAAAGGGAAAAAAACATTCCATTATGACGAACTCAGCCAAACCCGAATGGAGAGCTGTAGTTCTGATAAACTCTGGAATGTAAACTTTCATGCTTTTAGATGGTACTATACTATATTGTGTAAGCATATACTCATTTATACACATATGTAGTTATTAGTTGATGTTTTTGTTTTCCCATGAATTCCAATGTTAAAACAGGAGGGAATGTTGGAAATGATATACATTTTATCATTGGATTCTATGTAACTACTTTTGTGTGCAAGATTCTCTGCAGTATGTGACCATCTAGCCTCGTGAAAATGACTTGGGGGCATATGGCCGGCTAATGACTGGAGTCATTAGCCGCGCTATACAATAAGCCCCATAGTTAGCTAGACATGTTCAGATCATGAGATTGTCATGGGATGGCTGAAGCAGACAGAAGTCTTATTTAAGTTGAAGTCATGAGTACGGCACCGGGATGTATTCCCAGGGCCACTAAGACTACGTCTTTGTTAAGCTAATAGTCATGAGACGTCCATACTGCTCCGTCCATAAGAGTATCCCCTTTGTTCTGTGGTAATGAGATATAACTATGGAATGTACTTCCTGCCTGGGAACCTACCCGATCATGTACACTTGCCCAATTGTTTCTTTCTCAATAAAAAGCTCGGCTAAACTCAAGAAGAGCGCGGATCTCAGCCACACTCGCTGCGTGTGTCTGGGGTGCGCCCTTCTGCGCAGGAGAAAACACTAAGCCAAAAAAGACCTACCGTCTCTGAGATTGTTTTCAGATAAATGTTGTCAACCCAACAGTTTCTTTGCTTTTTGTCCATAAAGAAGCAATAGAACATTTGTTGAATATCCGCCATCACAGCAACCTTGTCCTTTCGGAACTGCATGAGCATTCCTAGAAGGGTGTTGTTCAGATCTGGTCCGGTCAAGAGGACGTTATTCAAGGAGATCCCAGACTGTTGGGCACTTGAATCAAACACTACCCTGATTTGATCGGGTTTCTGTGGGTGATACACTGCAAAGCTTGGTAAATACCGGCACTCTTCTTCTCTAAGCTCTGGTGCCACCTCAGCAGGGTTGTTTTTCAGCAGTTTGCCCATAAATTCCATGTATTGCTCTTGCATTTCTGGCTTTCTTCTGAATTGACGCTGTAGTGATTCAAATTGCTTGAGTGCGTGCTCGCAGTTGTTGGGAAGCTGTTGCCTCGGTTGTCTGAATGGCAATGGAGCAACCCAGCTGTGTGAATCGTTTTTGCAAACTTCTTTGTCCATCATTTCAAAGAAAGTTTCATCTTCGATTGAAGGTGCTAGCTTATTGTCCCGTTCCATGCAGTCAAACACATTTTGACCCAGACTGTTTTCCTTAGCTCTGGGTGGTAAGGCACTGTTTCTCGGCAGTCTGTTGTGAAGTTTAATGTGCAAAAGGCTCGTGCATGGCTGGAAAAGTCAGGGCCGATGACAGTCGACCATGGTCATCCGGAAGGAACTGACGTTCAGCTTGTGTGTGTTCCCTAGACAGACTTCTCTGACCAGCACCAAGCCTAGGTCAAGGCGTTGTGCAAAGGGTGCATTGGCGGGTCCATTTATTTGTTCCCGTACTCTGTGTGCTCTGATTGCGTCTCTCCCTAGCAGCAGGAGGATTTCAACTCTGGGGTCCAGCTCTGGGATATGTTCTGTTACCTTTGACAGGTGGGGCTGATGAAGGACAGCATTTGGTGTGGGAATTTCGGACCGATTATCAGGTAAGTCATTACACTCAGTGAGTGGTGGTAAGGGAATCATGACTTTTCCATTGAGGGACGCCACAATAAAATCTGAGGCCCTTCTGCCGAAGGTTTTCCTGATATCAAAACATGTTTTCAGTTGGTAAGGATATGGCTTAGTGTGAATGTCAAACTTATCAAAGAAACAGGACTTGGCCAACGATCGGTTGCTTTGGTCGTCTAGCACGATGTAGGCCTTGATGGCTTCATCTGGGTGGTCTTTCTGGTACACTCTCATCAGGCATATCTTGGAGCATGACCATCCGACTTGTCCTGTACCGCATACTGCTGTGCAGTTTAAGTTAATCTCACTGGTGTTGTTTACCTCTTCTCCCTCCCTGCCATGCTGTGGCAAGGTCAGAGGAGTCGTGGGTCGCAGTGCTGGTCCCGGGTGCATAGCTGAGACATGTTGGGTGCTGTCGCACTCAAAACACTTCAAAATTGTAGTACAATCCTTTGCCATATGATTGGCACTTAAAGCAAATTCCGTTTTCTTTCAGAAAAGTCTTTCTGTCGTCGAGAGTTCCGGCTCTAAAGGTTTTGCACTTCTTTAGTGGGTGTGGTTTTGCATGTATTGGGCAGATCTTACTTGGATTGTTGGAGACATTTGACTCTGCGTGAGTGACATTGATCTTGTGAACTGCAATGGGCTTCTTGATGGTTTCAGGAAGGGCACTCCCAGCTCTGACAGATGATGTTGTGGTGGTATTTAAAAAGGCAACGCTGGGGTCATTTCTTTTCTTGGCCTCATAGCATACGAATTTTGTGAAGTAATTGAACGGTGGAAACCGTCCTCCATTTGCTTCTTTATAGTTAGAACTAGCTGAGATCTATTTTTCCTGGAGTCCATAAGGCAGCTTGGTAACTATAGGTTCAATTCCGCGCGTCGTGTCCAGGTAGGACAGCCCTGGTAAGTAGTCATCTTCCTTAGCACACTGCACTTCCATAAGCAGGTCAGACAGCTCTCGTAGCTTCAGATTTTCCTTGGCTGAGACTCTAGGAAATTCATCCAGTCGGGTAAAGAGGGCATTTTCAATCACCTCTGGGGCTGCATAACACTCCCGAAGACGTTCCCAGGCTTTCACGAGTGCTATTTGGAGTTTTGCTATGTGCACTGCATGGAGACGTTTCATGTGGTTGCTAGATTATTTTCCAAGCCATCGCGTCATCAAGTCCATTTCCTCAGTAGCTGTCAGTCCAAGTCCTTGAGAGGCAGTTTTTGTATGACGACAACCAAGCACGATAATTTTCAGGTTTATCATCAAACTCATAGAAACTTGTATTCACTAGGTCATGCTGAGCTAAATATTGTGCCGTGTTCAGTTGCAGACGTGCGTAATTGTCGGCTGGGGGTTAAAGGATGGAGCCTCAATATTCAAGTCACTGAGCTGCGAGGTGAGAATCTTCGTAATAACTTGGGGCCTTTCTCTGGTAAATGTATTCTAGCTGACTGACTCTTGCTACTGGTGGTGTATAGTCTAAGTCATAGTCTGTAAATTCCACATTGTTCGTGCTGTTGTATGGGAAAACAGGCAACTGATGGTTTGAAAAAAGGGGTTGTTCGGGCTATAACAGAGTGGCATAGGTAGTTTGTTGAGTTGGAGGCGGACTAGCCTTCATGATTGTTTGTTGGACAGAATTAGTGGAATGGAAGTGAGTTTGGATGTACTAATCGCTTGTTCGTTCAACTTTGATCTGCAGAATTTGTTGTGTCAAGCACGATATAGTTGTCGCTCTCTGTAACTGCTGACTCCCAGACTGCTGCTACGGCTTCAGCTTTTGCTGCTTCACGGCAAATGGCTAGGATTTCAATTTCAGTTTCTTTTTGAACTTTTTCTATCTTAGATTTGGCTTCTTGCTTTAGCAGCTGCTGCTTTTGCGTGTGCGCAAAGTAAAACATTGGTTGATGGGGCAGATGAATGACAGCTGCTTCCACTTTTTCCTGATTTATTAGATCTAGTTTCCATCTTGACTCGATGCAGAAGGCTAACTTCTCAGTCTTTTCACTGTGTTGTCCTCACTGCAGTGTAGCAACTGAAGCTATCCAACAAGTTAAACTGATGCAATAAGCAGGAGTCTGTGTCGTAGTTAACATTTTACTGTTGTTTACTGAAGATTCCTGTTTACATGGCAGAGTGAAAACTGCAACACAACAAAGTTTGACTGTTTTTAGCACATAGCATTAGCATAGCATATAGCGTTAGCATTTTAGCAAATAGCTCGTAAATACAGGTAAATAAAATTAATTAATTACTAATTAATTAATAACTATTAATTACCTTCTCTTTCAACATTAAACCCAACTTAATCTAAGAATTATTCAATTTAAGAATAAACTTTACTCACGACTTTGCTTCTAGCATCCCTGACGGTCAGAAATTAGTTTGTTTAAACTCTTTTTGAACAGATGGAAAACAGGCAGGATGTAACAGACAACAAAGCAGGAAGCGGTAGGTAAGTTACAGGAAATAATATCAAAATAAAAGCATTTACATACTGCCTTTATGATAGGAAAGGATATCAAAAGAAAAGCATCTACATACTGCCTTTATGGCGACACAATGGGTTACTAACTTCAGAGCCAGTAGATCAGCATTGAAAAGAAAATCAACTGGCCAACCTCACACCACCAGAACTCCAGAAAATGTGGCAGCGGTAAGAGCAAAACAACATTATTCAAAAAGGAAACAAAAATGAAATCAAACTAAACTAAACAAAATGGCATATGTACTTTTCAACCAAAAAAAATAAAATAAAAGTTTTTGTTTCTTTAATTTATTTGCATTTTATTAAACCTACGAATGTGTCAGATCATTTTGCCAGACCCTGTATAAAGAATGATGGGATGAAACCACTTTGCTATTTGATTATAATCAATGGTCCACTTGTACAATGTGCAGTATAATCATCCATCCATACAAGAGTGGTGGGCATGTTGGAGCCTATCCCAGCTGAGTTAAGGATGTAGGAGGAGGATACCCTGAACTCGTCGCCAGTCAATCGCACGGCACACAGACAATCACTCACAATCACACCTACAGAAAATTGCGAGTGGGCAATCGGCCTATAAAGCATGTTTTTGGAATGTGGGAGGAACCTGAAGAAGAACATGCAGACTCCACACAGTATAATCAAATCAACAGAATATTTTCTGCTGAGAAGCTGAAATTCTGACAATTTAGATTATTTTAAATTAAAAAAAAGTTATCTGAACAGTTAATTGTACTATGTAGAATGACAAAGGTTTCTGATTCTGATTCTGATTGATTACAAAAATGAAAATAGTTTAATCATCGATTAGTTTTCAATGCAGGGTTTATATACTTTTTATTGCAATCAGATTACCTTTATAGGTGGATTCTGGTCTTTCTCTACTGACCCAGAGCCGATTTGAGCATTCTAACTTATGCTTAAAACTGAATCTTGAGTAGGCCAAGTCCTGCCAACATATTAGATAAGCCTCGAAGGAGGATGCAGTGCAGTTACACACAACAAAAATGAATCACAGTAATAAAGGAATACCTCTCTAACAGCATCAATCAAACACACAGATTACGTATTGTCTTTGCAAAGGTTTTGAAACAGCATCATAGCCTGTACTTACTCTCCGCTGCAGCGACGTAAGCGATGGTGATGCCTCCAATCTCAGAGTCGCTGAAGCGTAGCAAAAAAGTTCCATTGGGCCTTTGTTTGAGAATAAGGTGTAGATGCTGCTTGCCAATGAAACCAAATATGAGCCTTGGAGAGAAAAGGAGAGTTTGTTATTGATTACTAACAGCATGTTGCTAATATTTACTGCAAAAAGAAGTAGAGTCTTTGCACCCATCACTCCAGTATGTCCTCAGATGTTTTTTGGTCAGGTCCATCACTCCCTCAAACCACTGCCAGAACGTAAACTGTCGACCTGGGAGCACTTCCTGCAAGATTGTCAGAGTCACTCTTAAAAATGTCTGTGGTACCTATCATTGTGTGTGAGCCCAAAGTAAAGAAGCGGAAGGGATAGTACAAAAACGTTTGCACATGCAAAAACAAGCACAATGTTGATTGCACAAACACAAACAGATACTATAAAAGCTGATGTACTAAACTGGTGCACCCAGGAATGCATTGGAACAAATTGTCTATTGAACGCAATGCAATTTTGGAGCTTCTGACGAGCTGACTTGTAACCAGTCACAAAATGGAGTCACACCATATCACCTGACAAATCTTCTTTCAACTTTGCATTTCCTTGTATTGGGGTCTTTAGAATTTGATATACGTATGTATATTCATAGCTCAAATGCAGGGCTGTGTAGGCATATGAAGAGTTTTAGAAGTAGATGTATGTGATTTACAGCTGACATTAGAACATTAGACATTAAAAACATGGTTTCAATAAATCCTGTACGCCAACAGTATTTCAGAGGGAAAAGAATGGCCTGATTTGTCATAATTTTTAATACTGATTTTACAACCCTCGCCAGAAATATCTCAACCCCGTGTAAATGATGAAGTCAGCTGGGATAGGCTCCAGCACACCCGCAAACCGGTTTGTTAGTTTGTTTGTTTGTTTGTGTTATCATCAGTTGAATGTGTGTCTTAATACATTTGTTTGATTTATGTTTAGTGTTGTTTTGGGTGGCCTGTTTTAGTATCGTCTTTGTTACTATTAATTTTAGTCATGTTTTAGTCGAGTCAAGTTTTAGTCGACTAAAAGCCGGCCATCTGGCCGACGGAGGACGACGCGCTGTACACCGTCGACAGGCCAGCGTCCATTAGCCGGACCTGGTAAAGAAAGACCTGGGAAGGAAATTCTTCGCTGGGCCAGCATCATAGGTCTGCCTTTGTCTGACAGAGGTGGATTGACAGGATCCGGCAGTGCAACGAACCAGGGGACAAGTAAGTTAAGGTCCTAAAGTTGTGTGATTGTGCTGTTATGAAATGCGTAAAAGGTAGAGGTGCACGAGATATAGCTTGGGTTTAAGTCCCAGGGGAAGAAACAGGCTAAGAAAAGCAGAGCTTCTTTTTCGTTTATTTATTGTTATTAGTGTCCCAGCGGAAGGAACATGCTAAGAAACACGAAGCTTCTTTTTTGTTAATCAAAGAAGAGCGTAGATTTTTCTTTGTACGTTTTTCCGACCAAAGAACAGCTTGGGTTTGACTCCCAATGGAAGAAACGGGCTAGAAGAAAACAGAGCTTCTTTTTCTTAATTGAAGAAGGCCGTAGGTTCTTTTTCGTCCGTTTTTCCAAGCTGTTTGCATGAAAATTGTATGGTTGAGCGTGTGACTGGTAGGATAAATTGACTACAAAGAGAATTTGTTGAAAGGTCAATTTAAACCTGCATTGAGGATCCTCAGAGAAAGAAAATTTTTGAAAAAATTTTATAAACCTAAAATACCAAATTAAGATGGGAAATAAAAACGGTAAATCTCTAGCTCTTGACGGAGATGAGAAGTACATGGCGAGTAAATTTCTTGATTGTATGCAATACATGCTGAAGTGGAAGAAAAAGTATGGAGTAGAAGGGAAATTGAAAGTTGAAATGTGGAAGATAGTGGTTGAAGTTTTGGAGGAGAGTGTGGCTAGGAAGACAAAGGGACTGAGAAAGGAAAGAAAAGAGAGAGAATTGAGTTGTGCTAGAGTGTGGTTGAAAGCTTCACGAGAGAACAAATTCAAAAGACAAAAGATAGAAAGGTGAAAAGTGATGAGGCCGCGAGTATGTTTGTCAGGCCGGAAGACAATGAGGCCACAGTGCGCAGGCGTGCTGTCCCGGCCGTTGCTCAGGACGTTGCTCAAGGCACAGCTCAAGGCGCAGCTCAAGCACAGGAGCAAGAGAGGCCTTCCGCTCCTATGCAAAACTTGTATCCAAATTTAACAGACCTGCACCTTCCCACATACAATAGAAAAAAAGGTCAGGGTCACATTGTTAGAACTCCTGTGCGAACAAGAAGTATGACCAATGCTGCTAGATTTTCCCAAAATTTGGACAATGTTGATGTGTGCCCAATGATACAGGTGCCAAACCTTATTGCAGGGGAAGGCTACCCTCCACATACATATGTTTTTCGGCCATGGGCTTTGGAAGAGGCAAGAAAAGCTGTTGAAGGGGTTACCCCTGTTGCAGAAGACCCAGATAAATGGGCAGAAGACATGGCTGGAATCATACATTCCTGTAGACTGAATGGGCATGAAGCAGGAGAAGCTGCAATGTCTTCCTTGGGAAAAGACTGAGCAAAGGTTAGAGGAAATTATACAGGTAGAAATAACCAAGGGCCTTTTCCCTATCCCGTTGAGGGAAATCAATTGGGAGGGGAGTATGCAGCACAATGGAATGATCTTGTGCAAAGAGTGAGAACTATATTTCGAAGACGAGCGAATTATGGTCATTTGGCAGGAATAAAACAGAAGCCTGGGGAAGATACCGATGATTTTCGCTTAAGATTTGAAAAAGAATTTAGGGTGCATGGTGGCATCCCATTCAATGATGCAGCTGAGAGTGCTTATCAGCAACAGCTTAAAAATGCACTCCTCACTAATTTCTGCCCTGAAATAGGCAACCGGGCGAGGAAACATTTGGTGGAAGTGGACACTGCTAGTGTTACAACGACTATGCAGTGGGCCAGACATGGTGAAACAGTGATCAAAAGAGGCAAAAGTTCTGATGTATTTCATCTAGACGATGATGATGATGACCTAGATGAAGATACAACAGTCTTCTTCCAAGGGTCCCAGCGGGGCAGAGGAAGAGGTAGAGGCCAACAAGGTCGCAGGCTGCCATATAATTCAAAATCCCCACCAGATTCAGAGACCTGTTGGAACTGTGGGAAACGAGGACACTTTGCAAGAGAGTGTCGTCAGGCAAAACAAAACCAATCAAGGGGTGGAGAAAGAGGCAGAGGAAAAGCCAAATTTTCGGCATGACTAGATTCCTCCCCTTTGACCTCTTGTGCTCCTACAGAGGAAGAAATAGTAGATGTCCATACAGCATGGGACATTTTGAATGCATTAAAACAAAAAACACGTTACCTTAAACGTCGGAGGAAGTGATGTAGAGTTTTTGTGTGATACCGGGGCTTGTAAAACCGTAATAAAAACTAATCTGAAGGCCTCCCAAAATACAATTTGGGTGAAATCTGCCGATGGACAGGTACACAAGGAGAGTATCTCCAATCCAGTTGAAGTGTAAGATAATGAAACTGGAAACATGGCTTCAGTCTCGATTGTCCTATCCCCAAAATGACCCATAAACCTGCTGATGACTAGATTCGGAATTGCAATAATTCCAGTAAAGGATGGCATGTGAGCATGTAGAGTGAGAGATGTTGACTCATATGCTGCACAAGCAGGGGAGCAGGTTTGCTGTTCTTGACATCTCTGCTGAACAGAATCCCAAGCTACCAGACAGTTTGCTGAGTGAAGCTCGAAAACAATTGACGCGACCTGAATCAGAAATGACTTGTAATGAATTACATGTCACCATGAATATTCTCACTGATCCACAAGATGACTATATTGAAAGTTTTCTCAGTGACACAGAAGTAACTTTAACAATCACTGCTTTGTACACTGATCGCGGGTCATTTGCAGCTGGGCTTCCTGAAAAACTGTGGACAAAGGGCCCATCTGATGTAGGACTTTTAACGTCCATTCCCCCAGTGCAGATCAAACCAAGATCAGAGTGGCGTCCAAGAGTTAAGCAATATCCTTTAAAACATGAGGCAATAAATGGGATTGCCCCTGTTATAAATCATCAGGAGGAATCACTAAGAAGTGTTCGGATTCTCCTTGCAACGCTCCTATTTTTCCAGTCCAAAAGGCCAATACAATTGATTGGCGAATGATACAAGATTTACGAGCAGTAAATGATGCAGTGCAGACAAGAGCACCTAATGTGCCTGACCCACACACACTTCTAAACACTTTGAAGCCTAACCAGAAATTTTTCACAGTAATTGATCTTAGCAATGCATTTTTCTCAGTGCCAACTCACAGTTTTGGTTTGCGTTTACCTTTAAAGGACAAAGTTATACGTGCACCAGATTGCCACAGGGATTTGCTGATAGTTCAACTATTTTCATTCAAGCTATCATGGCCTGTTTGGCTGATTTTCAAATGTCGAACAAAAGCCAACTTCTAGTTTATGTAGATGATCTCCTGGTAGCCTCTGAAACTGAAGCTGCTTGCAAAAAAGACTCCTTAGCATTGTTACACTGTCTCTGCAAAACAGGGAATAAAGTGAGCAAGAATAAGCTACAATGGGTCATACAGGAAGTGAACTATTTAGGTCACACGTTGACAGCTTCTGGAAGACAGATACAGAAAGCCAGAAAGCAAATCATTGCAGATGCCCCGAAACCTGAAACAAAAAAACAAATGATGTCATTTTTGGGGCTCTGCAATTACTGCAGAGCATGGATCCCACATTATGCGGAAAAGACGCAACAGCTGCTGAATATTGTGCATGGAGTCCCCATGGCAATGACAGAAAAAATAATGTGGACACCAGTAGCAGATGATGCTTTTGTAGTGCTGAAACAGGCTCTGATGGAAACTACAACTCTTATCTTGCCAGACTACAATAAAACCTTTGTGCAAACAGCAAACTGCAGGAATGGTTTTAAGACCTCAGTGTTGCTGCAGAGTCATGGCAGTAAGCTAAGACCAATTGCATTTTATTAAAAAAAATTGGATCCAGTGGCTCAATCCTTACCAGACTGTGTCTAAGCAGTATGCGCGGCAGCGCTTGCAGTGACACTATCCGGAGATGTGGTCCTCTTCCACAAAATGGAACTGCTAGTTCCACATGCTGTAGATGTGTTGCTACTGCAAAGCAAAATGAACTTTTTGTCACCCGCCAGACACTTGTCCTACACTGCTACACTTCTGTCACAACCGCATATTGTGATAAAGAGGTACACAGTCCTTAACCCAGTAATGTTGATCCCGTTGCCAGGGGATGGAACCCCACATAACTGTTTGGATGCTACAGAACACCTACAGCTGCCCAGACAAGATTTAAGTGACACACCACTTGACAAAGGGGAAAAGTGGTTTGTGGATGGATCATGTTCAAAGGTTCCTAAAGGGAACAATCAAAGTGGTTATGCAATTGTGAAATTGCCAAACCAGATTGTTGAAGCAGAAAAGCTTCCATACAACAGGTCAGCGTAGGCTGCTGAGCTAATTGCACTAACAAGAGCTTGTCAATTAGCGGAAGATAAGGAAGTCACTGTATATACAGACAGTCAGTATGCGTTTTCTACACTGTTCTATTTTGCAAAACACTGGGAGCGCAGAGGGATGACAACATCAACCGGTAAGCCGTTGCCTCCTTGTTAAGAGACTTGTTGCAGGCCATCCTTTTACATGCTAAACTGGCTTTGTGTAAATGTGCTGCTCACACCACAGGCACAGATGAAGTCTCAAATGGAAACAGATTAGCAGACAAAATTGCTAAAGAAGCAGCAGCAGGAAAACATGGCCATACAGTTTTTGTAATAGATTCAGAGGACACGCAACTCATGGATAAAACTATACTGACAGATATGCAGGGCAATGCACCAATGGTGGAAAAACAAATGCGGACGACAAAAGGTGCAATAGTGGATACAGATAATATCCACTGCATCAATGACAAACCTGTTTTACCAAAATCACTTTTTAAGGCAGCAGCAATTGCGACACATGGGCCTTGCCATGTGTCGACAGGAGGGATGAGGTCCATCAGACATCAACAATTCACTACCTTTGGTTTAAATGCTTACTTGAAAAAGTTTTGTAAAGCATGTCCTGTTTGTGTGAAACATAATTCACAAGGAAACATGAGATCTAAGAGAGGCTCATTTCCGAAACCGTCTTACCCATTTCAAATCATGCACATGGATTTTATTAAGCTCACATAAAGTGGACCTCACAAATAGTGATGATTGATGCATTTTCCAAATGGGTGGAAATAGTTCCATCTAAACGAGCAGATGCCTTAACAGTGGCAAAAGCCATTTGTAAAGCCATCATACCGGCTCATGGCATCCCGCAGACCATTTACAGTGACAATGGTCCACACTTTGTGGACCAAGTTGTACAGAACATGGCTGTACACCTTGGGATAACGTTAAAAAAACCACTGCGCTTGGCATCCTTCGAGTGCTGGCCTTGTTGAACGAGCGAACTCTACTATCAAAAGCAGGTTGAAAAAAATGCATGGAAAAAACAGGCAGACCTTGGCCAGAGTGTCTAGACTTAGTGAAGCTCTATATGAGAATCACTCCCACTTCAGAAGGGCTAACACCTTTTGAAATCATCCACGGGAGACCATATAGACTACCTGTGTTCCCTGCAGATTTACAAAAGGCAGATGAAGAACAGTCCTTGGCAGATTACATGATCAGAAGGCTCAGACTGACAGATGTGTCAAATGCAAATTTACTGCCGCCTGATCTTTCACCCTCACAGGTCGACAACCCCATCAAGCCAGGAGACTGGGTCTACATCAAGGTCATCAAAAGAAAGAACCGGGCCAGCCCACAGTGGGAGGGACCATTCCAAGTTTTGCTGACTACCCCCACCGCAGTAAAGATTGCTGAACGGCCCAGCAGGATTCACCTCAGCCACTGCAAGTTGCAGAGAGTGCTGGACCCCTAATTCGGAGTGGTGGGGAAGGCTGACTACCAAGGGGCCTCATCGTTTAGGGTGGGGCGTCTCAATGTTGGTGAAGAATCCATCGATCCCCACTTCGCTAGGTGAGGGTATGTCCTGGTGTCTCTGCCATCCTAGTAGCAACGGGGCTCCACATGCCAGGTGGATCCTCTGCTGCGTTGTGGTTGGAGCGTGCTATGGTCTATGGACTCACTTGAACAGACCAAGTGACAATGTTGACTGTGGAAAACAATGAGAACTTTGAGAACTGGTCATGGGATCCCAGAAACCCATACGAAACCAACACTTGGTACCGGTATGTAAAGTTCACTGTGAGAGCTCACACACAGGAGGGGTGTTATGTGTGTTTGAAACTCCCCCCTTCCTCCACACAAGTTCACTTGGAGGCCAGAGCAATGAATGTCCCTGAAGCGAAATGTATGGCATCGATGGGAGGAGTTGGATATCAACACCGTGCTGTCACAGTCAGTGATGCCGACCCTTCCCGCCCTGGACTTGCAGACGGTGCCTGTGATCAGCTTTTCTGGACAAATCTCAATGTGACTGTTATAGGACGGATATTGCCGCAAGTGGCCTACACAGAGAGACCAGCTGGAGTGAATTACACGTTACATCCAAGGTAAAGAGACCCACAAATGCATTAACGACGACTGCTCTCCAGGAGGAAACTGGATGGGAGCTTCGGACATCACTGCTGAGTGTCAAGATAAGAGAGCCGTTTCGAGTGGTGAGGGCTCTCCCACCGACATGGCTGCAAGATCAAACGGAACATACTTCATACAGAATGGCTGGTGGCTTTGTGGTCACAAGGTTTATCCGATGCTGCCCGCCAACTAGACAGGAGCACCAGTGTGGGTGACAGACCACACCTACAGGATACAACATCATCAGCTGACGACAGCACACAACTCTTCTGGACGTTGACGCAGGGCTGTTGCAACCTTTGACCCTCATGACCCTGTCTGGGGTGCAAATGTTCCTGACGACCATAAAGTATGGTCTGTCGGGGACAAAGTTGTTCATGCGCTTTTTCCTTGGATCGGAGTTGCAAAACAATCACTCTTCATCCAGACACTTAACTATCGTTTTCAATCCTTTGTGAATCTCTCACTGCAAGTCAACAATGGACAAAATAGAGAGATTCAGGCTATTAGACTGATGGTCTTGCAAAACAGGATGGTTCTGGACTTGTTGATGGCAGCACAAGGTGGTGTGCGCCACATTATTGAGACTTCCTGTTGCACATACATACCTGGAGAAAATAACACACACATCAACGACGCCATGAATTCACTGAAGAACTTACAGCAGGCCATGTCAAAAGACAAAGTCCCACATCAATGGGATTTCTTTTCATGGCTATTCTCTGGCAACTGGTGGCAACTGCTGTTCAAATTTGTGACTCCTGTGCTTGTTGTGCTAGTGTTGTTGTGCTTGTTTACGACCTGTGTTATCCCATGTTTGAAGTCTGCTGTGACGAGGGTTGTGTCTTCTACCGTAGCACAAGTACATATACAACTTCTCAGACGTGACGGATGTGATGACTATAATGTGCTGCGAAACGTGGATTGCGTAGATGCTGTTTAGCTGAGCATGTTTTACAGAAACTTGATGATTTGACCATCGAAAATGCCTCGCAAGTGATGGATACAATGATGTACTGTTTCTGTGTTTTTGTTTTTCTTTGTTTATTGATTGATAGCATTCTGGTCGCCTAAGGCAAAGGGACCGTGTGAGGCTTTTTCTGCATTGAAACATCTTGCCGCAGGTTTTTCACTCACACACTAAAATTGGACTGGGCGTATTGAGGAAAAACCTCATCTTCACTGGAAGTTATTACTGTTATTGTTTGTTGTTTTTATCATGTATCACCCTTCACAATCCCCAACCCGTCCACTATCATCTCTGTTTTTTTTTATTAATCTTTTTTATTATTATTTTTTCTATTCTTCTTTCTTCGTTATATTTTCTTGCTTGTATTTGTTGATTGGGGTGACATAATCATATGATAAACAGGAGGGATATGTTAGGGTTGATAGATATATGTTAGGGTTGATAGATTAGTTTGATCCTATGCTTATATTGGAATGTAACCTGTAATAAATAACCTAGCTAGATTAGTTTTATGCTTATGTTGGAATGTAACCTGTAATAAATAACCTAGCTTGTGTTGTCTTACACAACGTCGTAAAACACCCCCTGTATATGTTTTGACCAGAGGTCAAGGGCTTCAACTCCATCCTGTCCACTCTCACCCCCACCCTGTTTCTCTCAAATAAAAATGCTCTTGCAAGAGGCCTGAGTCACACCTCATTCGATCATCGCTGTACGCACAGCGACGAATGACTCTCCATTTGCAAGTGCTTAAAAAGGGCATACTGTCTCCCGTGTGGTTCTTGCAAAAATAAGTTAGAGTGGGCACCACTCTAACAAGAATTGTCCATGACTTGTCCAGTTTTATTCAAAAAACCTGATGACATTTTAGTCTAGTCTTAGTAAAAAATAAGCGATGACATCTTAGCAAATTCAGGTCCTAAAAGTAAACGCTGCCACACTTGGGCTTTAACCACAGGTACTTCTAGTCAACCAGCAGTTAAATGACCTCATTCAACTGCTGGTCGAGTTTAAGCATCTGTGGCTAAAGCCAAACTGGGTCAGAGTTTTACTTTCTGAACCTGGATTTGCCACCTCTGCAATTTAGACTAGTTGAGTTTTAGCCGATGAAAACTGATGGCATTTTAGTCTAGTTTCACAAAAAATGTAGTTTTAGTATTAGTAAAGTAGTAGTATTTTTTGACACTTCAGTAATGCAATTCTATTTTAGCCAAATCCATTTGGAATTCTGTAGTAGTGGGAATACATACATTTTAGACAAGGAAGATGTTCTTATTTGAATTATGTTCTACAAGATATTTTAAAGTTAAAAAAAGTCCCAATGATCGTTGTCACGCACACATCTGGGTGTGGTGAAATTTGTCTTCTGCATTTAACCCATCCCCGTGTGATTTTGATCCATCCCCTTGGGGACACGGGAGCAGTGAGCAGCAGCAGTGCCGCACTCAGGAATCATTTGGTGATCTAATCCCCAATTTCAAGTTGATGCTGAGTGCCAAGCAGGGAGGCAATGGGTCCCATTTTTATAGTCTTTGGTATGACCCGGCCGGGGTTTGAACCCACAACTTTCCAGTCTTAGGGCGGACACTCTACCACTAAGCCAAAGAGTTGGTATACCAACAATGTTGGAAGTACACACGTCCATTTAAATAAGATAGCATCAAAATGCCCCCACCCACCCCATCGCTAGTTTGTGTTTGTGTTTAGCTAGTTTGCTAGTTTTTGGCGTGTGATGGCAGCATCCCCCCCTCCCATTGACCTATTATCTTTCACTGTGACACAGCCGTCGTAAGCTACTCCCCACATCCCCTGCCCGTTCAGGAATACCAAACAGTGCCTCACCCCTGTCGACCCTCCCCCCACCTCTTCCACCTTTTTCTGGTCCATGTACTAACGTGATCGGAATTTAAGAAAATCGACTTCAGGAATGACCATGACATTTTGTGATATTTGTCATCTCATTTTAGTAGCTGAAACATTTTATATTGTTTTTATTTTCGAACCACACTTAATTTTGTTTTATTTATCAAAAATTTGGCATTTCAGATTTAGTAAGTGTTGTTGTCATGTGACCAGCATTTTGGTTCCTCTCATGTGATAGTCTCACTGACAACAATATTTTGTTTTGTAATTTTTGTTGTCGACAGCAACACTATATATGTTGCACTATATCTTTATTTTATTACATGTTTTGTTTCAAACAAACTGACTTTAGGTTGTGTTTAAAATGGAGACATCCAGGCCAATTCCTGGCACAACTTGCATTGCTCACCTAAACATTGTGTATAAAAATCAAGATTTACTTTGTTTTGAATGCGATATCCATAGAATTACTTTGTCATCAAAACTAATTTTATATATTTAGGGACAGGAGCTTCTGGTATAGAATTCTATGTAAAAAATAATGAGGTGTATGTGTGTGATGTACCTTATTGAACTGAGGCCAGGAAACCATCATGTGGCTGAAGTCATCGGTGAATTCTGGTTTGTCAAATATCTTCTGGGCCAGGAAGTGTTGGTTATAGTGGTCGAGGTTGTGCTGCGTCTGGACCTCTGAGGTGAATTTACTGTTGAGAGTGCTGCACATGAGCTTCCAGGGTACCCGCTCCGGCACCACAAACGGCACTCTGTCCTGACATCAACAGAGACATCTGTGAATGGCAACTATCTACATTTTCGTGGAGATGAGCAATTAATAAAAGGTAACTTTTCCACAATATTCAAACATGTTTGGTGTTCATATCAGTGCACTTCATTTGACCTCATTTCAGCCAGTAGTCATGAGCACAAGTTTGGTTTTCACCAACAAGTTTGGTACTCACCCACCAAAGTACTTTTAGGAGTTTGATCTATGATTGGTGTGGTGTATTTTGTTTAGATTCAGAAAACTTAATTCAGCCCCGCTGGTGAAATAAGGCAGCAGAGAGTGGCACAATGAGAAACTAGTTTATGGCATATCAATAAATAAATTGACAAAAAATGTGGAATATTGAGATCACAGTTGTGAGTTCAAGGGGAGAATCTGAGACCTTGTGGTTATGTTGTTTGTTTGACAAGAGTGTGCTCTGAGTAAAGATTTTTCATTTGATTTCTGCATTAGCGTTTTGCAATAGCTGCTTGGCTAGCTGCCATGTGTATCACTTATGTACAAAAGTTAGTGTGTTTCATATGTGTGATAGAACATTAGTGGTTAACCTTATTCAATAATATTGCACCAGATTTATATAGTGCTTTTATTGACATACAAAGATGCTTTACAATGCATACATAATTCATGTGCTCAAACATTCACACTCTGGCGGTAGTACCGTATTTTTCCGACTAAAAGTCACTCCGGAATACAAGTCGCATCAGCCATAAAATGCACAATATGGAGGAAAAAAAAATATGTCGCACCAGAGTATAAGTCGCATTTTGGGAGAAATTTATTCGACAAAATCCAACACCAAAAACCGGCATGAACCACCAACAACAGGCTAACGATACGGTATGCTAACGTGACATAAACACAAATGAGAAGCTGAGAACGGGCCTCATGTAACATTAACACTTATTCAAATGACTATAACATAAATAACACCTTTATAAACCATCTGTGTCACTCCAAATCATTAAAGCCATCGATCGAGTTCGTCCTCCTTTATGTAAACAAGTCTGACGTCAGCAGTGCGTTGCAGTTCAAATTTTTCCACAGGTCCATATAACAATATATAAACTATGTATGAAATAACAATATAAACAACAATTTTATCAAACCGTCCGTGTCACTCCAAATCTTTAAATCCAACGGAATCTTTATCTTGTCATCAAGTTCATCAACTTAAAAAAACAAACAAAAAAAAAAACCCACACGCGCACACACACACACACACACAAACACACACACACAGACACACACACACACACACACAGACACACACGCACGGCTGTTGATGCCGGAAAGACTCTGTCCGCTGGTGAAGTCAAACTAGATACATCAGATAAATGTAATATAAAGAACAATTTTAACAAACCATCCGTGACACTCTAAATCATTAAATCCATCCATCGGAATATTTATCCTCTGTGTAAAAAAATAAAAAATAAAAATTAAAGAAAAATACACAGCTGTTGACGTTGGACTACGTGGGCTGCTGATGTCAGACTAGATATCAAATAAATGTAATATAAGCAAGAATTTTAACAAAGCATCCGTGTCACTCCAAATCATTAAATCCACCAGAATATTCATTCTCTGTGTCAAAAAAAAAAAAAAAGACCTACATGCACCGCTGACGTCAGCCTCGTCATCAGCTACGGCCCCAATTATTCCACAGATCTAGTATATAATTATATTGTAGCTTTACCAAAGTACCAGGCAAGACGTGGGTTAGGTGACCGGCTCTTTATTTAAAAAATCAAGAGCTCAACATATGAGCCAACACACGCAAGCGCCCTGGATTGCTCAATCAATCAACCAATCAAACAACCAATCAATCAATCAATCAATCTGTACACAGCACAGAGCAGGCAATAAAAAGTCCAGTGGGACTCCATGGAAAAATATTGAACATGGTTGAAAAGAACGGCAGAGAGAGACGGAGATAAGAGAATTGAGAGTCACATGAAAGCTAAGACAAGGAAATATGATGAAGCGTACGTAGCGCTACGATGGGAGACAAGGAAAGAGGTGTGTTTACTGTGCCTTACAATGCTGGCAGCAGACGGTACGAAGCCAAATAAATTAAGGCGACACTTATAAAGTCATTGCACCCCAATAACGCTGATAAAATGCTTGAGGTTTTTCAGCGAAAACGGACTGAATATTGCCAACAATCATCCCACTTTGTGAATGCTACTTCAGTCAATCAGCAAGCACCTGTAAGCATCATATAAAACAGTGTACCAAATTGCTCAGTGCAAGAAAAAACACACCATTGCAGAAGAGCTGATACTCCCTGCAGCCGTGGATATGGTCTCCGTCATGCTGCCTCATTTTGAGCACAAATTGTTTTATTCATTTTTGTTTTGTAGGTTAAAACGTTTTATATATTGTGCTCCTGAGTTAATGTTGCTGGTTACTTTGAATTGAGCATCATTTATTGCTCACTTCACTGGTTTCTTTTATATCAAACAAATTGTTTTAGGTTATTCACCTGACATGTTTCGGCGGTTTCTTCCGCCTTCATCAGAGTGTCACAGATGTGATAGTGACGCGTCTTTATCAGCTGATGGATGAAGGCGTGGCTCACCTGTCAGATTTGACAGGTGAGCCACGCCCTCTGCTGTCCATTCACCTCTCCAGAATGCTGTTCCAGGTTGTAGAGAGCATATATGCTCATCAACAGGGATGAGGGATGTTGATGAGCCTATATGCTCTCTACAACCTGGAACAGCATTCTGGAGAGGTGAATGGACAGCAGAGGGCGTGGCTCACCTGTCAAATCTGACAGGTGAGCCACGCCTTCATCCATCAGCTGATAAAGACGCGTCACTATCACATCTGTGACACTCTGATGAAGGCGGAAGAAACCGCCGAAACATGTCAGGTGAATAACCTAAAACAATTTGTTTGATATAAAAGAAACCAGTGAAGTGATTAAATAAGGAAAAACAAAATGAACTTAGTACAATTATCATTTATTGCTGTTATTTAATTTAATATGATGTAGTATGTGTATTATTTAATTGAACGTTTTCTAGCATAAAATGGCAGTTGGTCAAGAATGTTTATAGTTTAAATAATTATAATTTATTTTTAATTTCAGGCAAAGTGATGCACATTGAATCTGTTCTGTTACAGACTATCTGTTCTGTTACAGACTAAAAAACAATGTTAGTAATAGTTATTCTTTATTGTAAGTTGATCTTTATTTTTTATTTATATTTTGTTTTCTTTAATGTCAATAACATGGGGGGGGCATCACAGAAAATTATTGAGAAGCACTGGTATAGAGAAAGATTCGCCGAAAGACTTTGTTTCGTTGATGGTTCGGTTCCTTTAATCCATGGAAACAACAGACACAGTAAAGTGGTAAGCTTGAGATGACACAAAAATAATAAACTGTATTTCACTTTAATAATATTGCGTGTCTATGCACTCATTTTCATACCATTAGCGTCAGTCCTTCTGCTGATTTTAGAGCTGTGCGCTCTATGTTTTCAGTTCTTGTGGGTGTATTTTGAGTAGTTGTATCATATGAATTGCATCGAAGGTGCTGTATTTTTTTTTTTTTTAACTGTATTTTGGTTTTTAATAAACGTGAGTTCGCTGACTGATGCCTCGGTAATCTATGGATGATGATACAACATGTGTTAGCGTACCAGAACAGGACATTGTGTGTGGCGTTCCATCAGATACACATGGTAGCCTGTGTATGTTTACCACAGCTAGCGTCGAGACACGACTGACACGACAGATATGATATCAGGCATTGTTCACAACGGGGTTCTTTTTTTTTTTTTTTTAATAGGCATTATCCACAGCAGGTTTGCATTTAGGTATTTTGGGTGAAATGTGCACAGAATGTCAGACTGCTAACACGGGTTAGCTATGTCACTCAAGTACTAAAAATACTTCTGTTTATATTACAGACTCTGATGATTACCAGTCAGTACTGAGCATGTGCGTCACAGACACAGACTAATGGCTAATTAGTGGGGGAAGAGCCATTTTCGAGAGAAAAAGTACAGCAGCAAGTAAAAAATTTATAAATAAACAATTCATTGACTGTTCCAATTAATTGTCGACAATTTTGATCGTTTGCATCGCCGTGATTGGTCAACTAATCTTGGCAGCCCCGATTTGAGTTGTACCAATAGAAATTTAAAGGATGATTCCATATTTTATTTCCTTTTGCTTGGTCTAAAATGTAATTGTTACTGACTACCACATTTTAGTATTTCTTAAAGCCAGAAAGTTTTACTACAAATTTAAAAACCTGAAACATCCCCGAGACTGGTGATTCTACAATTTATGTCCGGGGTGATAATTGTCACATGACAATCTTAAAATGTTCATGAAAAACTTGCAAGTGTAGGAAATAAATATTTTACAATAATGACTGTTAGAATTTTGGAATGACTATAATTGATGTCAAAGGAAAATGTAAGTTTTAAACTTATAAGTTTGGCCATCAGTAAAAAATGGGTTGTGGTCCAACTTTTAAGTACCACTGCACGGAGAAAAGGTTTCACTTACTGGTTCAGAAAAAGCACAATCCCAAATGATGGTAGCCAGCGCATTGTTGTCTTGGCTGCCATGAACAATGACGACGAGTGGTAAAGAGATCATCTGGAATGACATATATTCATCGTGTGATATTTACACTAGTCCTTGGTTGATTGAGGTTTACTTTGGTATACACATTTCACAGTAATAGCCAATTGAGTTGAATCAATAGATGACGTAAAGCACATTTAAAAACAAACCTGGATTTTATAGGGAGTGTCACAGCCTGTGATGGTGATCTCTGTTGAAAAGAGGAGAGCAAACTTTTCCTCTGTCACAGACTCAGACCCCTTTCTGTCTGCTCTCTTGATCTTTTTGATGGACTGTCGCATACAAGTTCAAATTTTAACTTGTTACCAGAGTGCAGTCATTTCAAAACTGCAAGATGAAAAGTGATGTGTAACATACCATATTCCTAAAGGTGGCACATGTGCTCTTGGTAGCCGTGTTATGTTCCAGGACCGCTGTGTTATTGATCACTGACTGAACATCCTCACTGCAAATAACATGCCATGTCTTAATTGGCCTGAAAAGCCCTTGAGTGCATAAACTAACATCTATGATGTCATTATTATTTTGTTCTTTAATTTGATAAAATGACAATTTTAATTAAGCAGGTACAGCATGAAAGAAAGTGGTTGGCCCCAAAAATCTGGAGTTCCTTCTTAAAATCTGGAGCTCTGTCTTAAAGAAATGACAAACGCAAAGGAAAAGGCTAGCTACAGGAAGTGACTGTGCTCTTAAAGGCAAGGAGCCAAACAATCAATGCACCAATGTTTGTACCGTAACGAGCATCCCTATCTAACACCCAAAATACAATGTTAATTATTGAAGGGCTCTTTTTTTTTTTTTTTTTCATCCACACCAACAAATTCAAATTTTTTACTTGATTGCTCAGGGAATCAAAGGAGTAGTAGCAAAAAAAATGGATGAGTGAACTATTTTCATTTATTCAGAGGATTACAGAAAGGTTTTATTTAAAGCATATGCGTATGCCCACACACAGGCCGAATTCACTAAGCAGAGAGGCAAGCCATTCTCAAGAGTACAACCCAGATGTATTTCATTAGTTGCCAGACTCCAGAAGAAGCATAGACTACGCTGAAAGCCATTCTGACAAAGATACCTTAGCAATTAAACTGGTTTTATAGAAAACATGTTTCCAATGCGTGTTTCTAATGATTGCATTGGGAAATTCTAAGCATTGGAAAACCAAATTCAATACTTGGTGGATACACGGCAGAAACCCGGATAAAGACGTAATGTTATGTTACATTCTTGGTTTGGTGTATTCAAATTTATCATGAGTTACTCACCTGGGTGTGATGTTCAGGTTTCTGGCCTGGAGCTCATTAATGATTTGTGCTTTTAGAACCACAGGCTTTCCAGGTGCAATTTTCTCACCCAGCAGGTAGCGCACAGTTGTGGAGAACTTGGACTGCGTCTTGATAACTTGAGGGGGCTGCTTGTCCACAACAAGAGAACTTAGAGAAGAGAACAAGATAATTAAACAAGATAATTAAAAACACAAAGTGAAGTCAAAACATTTTAGTATACACAGAAGTGTTCATTATGACAGTTGTTGCAGCTTTGTAGCACTATAGCGCATCATACTGAGCAAGCTGTAACTCAGTTTTGACCTTGTCATCATACTTGCCAACTTTCCTGATTTAGGCAGGAGATTCACGACTTTTAACGCTGTCTACTGCCTGTCCCCCGATCTGTCATTTCTCCCACGAATCTCCTGCTTTTACAGTGAAGTAAACAGTTTAAATTGTGGGCAATGTGACACAACACGGCTCCTCCTTGCTGCGTAGCCAACCGAAGTGTTTCCCTCGGTGCGATCTGCTCTACACGAAGGCTCTACTCCCCGGCTCGTGTGTCCAGCGACGCAAGCAGGTGGGCTCCACCCAAACGGCTGATGTTGGTCAACATCAATTACAGTACTCTAAAAATATCATTGCAATGAAAAGCAGCTGGTTGGGGATCCCCTACTTCTGGGTGTCGATAAATACGTCAATGGAAACAAGACTGTATTGAAGCAAACGTAATGATCAGATCACGCAAAAGGAACATTTAAAAACATACAGAAGAATGAAGAAAAGAACCAGGTGATGGTTGTGAGTGTTTAATGTTATATAAAAGTTCTGCTGTCCCATGTTTTCTGCACATCACGAGCTAAAATTAAAAAGCACATCAGCAGAGAGACAGTTGTTTTGTCTCATCTGTTTACAGACAGATGTTATGTTCCATTATTAGCCATACCGCAAGATGATACTTTCTCCTCTCAGCAGAATAATGCAATTGCTTTCAAATGCTGCAATTGACGCCAAACTCGATTTTTATGTCAGATTGGTGTGTTCAAACTATCTCTGATTTTTTAAAGAATTGTTCTACAGCCGGTTACTAAGTGGTAACTGATGCCTCGGACTGTTTGTTGCAGACCGCTATGGTAGGGTCCGAAACCCTGATGGGGAAAAAATAAATCAACTTTTCACAACACAAAGTTGGCATGTATATATCACATAAGGCAAGAAACCGGTTGACGCATAACGCCCCGCCCCTTTGCCCGTGCGGCCAAAGAAATTGTGGGCTGATAGGCCATTCAAAATAAATCTCCCTATTTTTTCATGCCTATGAAAAAGAAATCCTATTTTTCACAACCCAAAGTTGGCAAGTATGTGTAATGTGTCTAAATGAGAACCTACCTTTGAACCAGAAGCTGCAAAAGTTGTCTTAGCCTTTCCTGCAACTCTGGGATTGGTTCCACGATCAGCATTAATTCCTGTCTCAGCTTCCCATTCACCCCAAGAAGCTGCTCACACCTGACACATGATCACATGAAGCACATTGATCTTAAGAAACTTAATGATATTGCTTCTGTTATAAGAGGATGATAAGTGACTCCCCTTATAACTGTGAAGTGATGGGCCTATTGTTTCACAGAAAAGGGGCCAGAGACTTTCCAAGCGGAAGGAAGATGCTGTAGCACTCCTTGATTTGTTTCATCAGGACTTTGGACATCAAAGAACTCATAAGTGGACCCCGGAAGTCGACCGCCTCGGTAGTTGACATTTTTGTTTTTCGACGCAAAATGTAGGGAAATCTTTGCCTCGGACAAATATTCGGAAACTGATGTTATAGTTGGCATTGTTGTTTAGTTGGATTTCTCCCGAAAGAATTGAGGCAATGCATACTAGCTGCCTCCACAGTTCCTCAAATCCTCCATATTGTGGCTGATATGCTGATATCAGCTGAGTTACTGTCCGTTCCTTTTCATGCCATTATGTTGGTTTGTTTGCGCGCATCATGTCAAATCACTCATCATAAGTAGGAGGGCACTGTATTCTTACTGGTCAATGCCCAAGAACCACTTGAAGGATGACATAGGTTCTGTCACACTTTGTGGCAAGACGAACAAAAATGCTGACATGCCAGACTTTCGTCGTAGCGGTCGTGATCTGTCCCATACGCCAGCCATCCAATCGTTGATTATGTACGCAACACAGGCTAAGACACGTCAAGGCAATTCAAAATATGCCACGACACACTACGTTTGTCTTTGACAAATGTATTGGCTCATCATTGTGCTACATTCGTGTACTCTGACGTCGGACTAGAGACTACACGAAAGAAGTGATGCCGGTAAGTAAGGCATTACAGCGGAGCCTCGGTTTTCGAACGTCCCAGTTCTCGAACAAATTGGTATTCGAACAAAAAATTCGAGATTTCTTTGCTTCGGATGTCGGACGAAAATTCGGTTGTCGAACCTCGCGAGATGAGCCGAGAGGACCCGCATGCCAACTGACTCCGTTCATTATTACATTCTCGTTACTCTGAGGATTGTATCAACTCTGATCATGCCTCCAAAAGGAAGCAAGTGGGAGCAGTAAAGTTGATCATGGCGAAAAGAGGAAAGTAGTGCGCAAAACGGTTGAATTTAAAAAAGATTTAGTCGCAAAATATGCGTCCGGTGTGCGTGTGTCAGAGTTGGCGCGGGAGTTCTGCATGGCAAAATCGACAATAAGCTCGATCCACACGAACTTTGATACAGTACGTATATTGTATGTTATCTTTCATTAGAATTTCTGCAGTTTTTTTTGTTTTTTGAAATTAAGAAAGAAAATGTTTTTGCTGTTTTTGCTGCTCACGAACTTTGATGCAGTTCGTGCATCAAATTATACGTACGTATACTGTATGTTATCTTTCATTAGAATTTCTGCATTTTTTTTGTTTTTGTTTTTGAAATTAGGAAAACGTTTTTGCTGTTTTCTTTCACAAGATCTTTGAAATGTTGTCTTTCATTGGTAAAAATAAAAAAAATGTTTTGATGTGCTTTTTTTCCCCTCACAATTTAAAAAGATATCTTTTACTATTAGAATGCAACACACAAGCGAGTTGCTACACATACGGCAATACATTCCCCAGCCTAGCCTACTCTATTAATTCAGTTTGTTATTTATATTATTTATTTATACCAGTGTTTCCCAACCTTTTTTCATTCACGGCACACCTTTTCATTGGAAAAAATCTCGAGGCACACCACCAACAAAAATCTGTTAAGTGTTACACCAGCTTCTATCTTAAAATCAGTTGTATTACAACAAAAGACGTTAAGTTCTATTCCTATATATGTATGGAGAGTCGAATAGTTGAATAAAAATAAATATTACATATTCTTTAAATTGTATTTCTTTTGTAAATAAAAGTGTGAGTTTTTGAAAAAAGGTTTTAGACGGTGTAAGGATAAACTATTGAAAGTGATTGTGATTAAAATCCAAAAGAATCAATATGACTTTGTTTACTGTTTTAGACTAGCTCTATAAATATTGTGACAATAAGAATAAAGTCACTTTTAAAGACGCTCTGCTGTTCTGACAGCGGCTGAGTGGCTATCACAGTCGAGGTGTCTCGACTTGACTGTGTATTTTATGTTGATGAAAAATGAACAATACAGGTTCTCCCGTTGAACTACATGCTCTGATTTCCATCGGACTGAAAACGCACCACAGCCGTCATAGTATCACTGTTAGTAAAAGCACACAGCAAGACACACATTAACTGAGTATGTGCCGATGCCACAACATGAAATCTCAAGATTCTCCGATTTGCCACGCATGCACGATTAGCAGGTGGCTGACCAGGCCTTGCGCTGACCAGTGGTTTGGCGATCCTGTTTACAATGCGCTCCGTAATTAATGTTAACCAGCTCAGTGGCCTAGTGGTAGAGTGTCCGCCCTAAGACTGGAAGGTCCGGGTCATACCAAAGACTATAAAAATGGGACCCATTGCCTCCCTGCTTGGCACTCAGCATTAAGGGTTGGAATTGGGGGGTTAGATCACCAAATGATTCCCGAGCGCGGCACCGCTGCTGCTCACTGCTCTCCTCTCCCCCAGGGGATGGATCAAAATCACACAGGGATGGGTTAAATGCAGAGGACAAATTTCACCACACCCAGATGTGTGTGTGACGACCATTGGGACTTTATTATTTATTTATTTAATGTTGAACAATTTCCCACGGCACAGCTGAACATCTCTCATGGCACATGGGAAGCACTGATTTATACATTACCTACTCACTTATTTATGCAGTTTATGGTGTAAAATAATGAAAATATGCTTTAAAAAAGCGTTTTTTTTTGGCTTGGAATGGATTACATTTTCTTCCATTATTTGTAGTGGGAAAACATGATTCGGAATTCGAACGATTCACTTCTCGAAAAGCCTTCTGGAACGGATTGTGGTCGAACTCCGAGGCTCCACTGTACTTTGTGTTTAATCTATGGTTTCACAATGAATTATTTATTCAAAAATGATAATCGCAATAATATATTTTAGGTCTCTACAGTGAGCCTAGTCAGGTAATTAGCCATAAGGTATATGTAATCATAAGACATATTTATAACATACTCCTTTCATGAGAGACAATGGCAGACCTTTGCAACCAGACTGAAACAATGAGTAAACAAGCTGGCGCATTGGTCAGAACACTGATTTGATTGTTAGATCAGTTGATTTGAAAATGTAAACATAACATAAAATACAAAAACAAAATAAAAAATATATCTATACATATCTGTTTAGTGCAGTATATATGTTCAATGGGAGTAGAAAGAAAACGATCCCTATCCCTTGTTTCTCTATAAATGATTAGAAATCATATAATATTACACATTTTGTTTTTATTCTGGGTTTTATTCATGGTATTCATTACTCCACCATGGTGGCAAATGTCTGCCACTGTTTCTCATGTTCTCAAAGAAACATATTATAGTGGAAATTAGGCCTTACTACTAATATGCCTGAAAGCTCTCTATGGTGACCTAAAAATAATTATTACAGTTATCATTTTGGAGTAAGTTTTTTTTTACTATTTGTTTTGCTAGCTTTAAGACACAAAATAACACAGTAGGTTTTTGAATACTAAATACAGTAGTTATCATTTCAGAAAAAGTAATGCATCAAATTAGTGGTTACTCAAAATGGCCACTACTATAGAGTAACACGTTACAAAGTAACTCACCAAGTTAGGGTTAGGGTTACATCCTTACCAAAAGATGGAGCCAGCCTCCCATTTTTTTCTGCTGCAAAATAAAGCACTACCAGCCTCACTGTCGGTAAAATAATGGTACGCTGTTTTAGCCCGTAAACCAAAATGCAAAACGACATGCTACTAATACTGACCTAGTCATTAATGAGTCAATATGGCTGGTCCAGGTTGTAACGTTTGTATACTATAAGTCTGTTGCTTCAGATTGATTGCAATAGTACGCAATAATAAACTGATATCTTACCACATCTGCAGTACATTGAGGTTGTCATGAAAAGGATGTCCAATGGTTGCCTTGTACTGCTCCCACCTCCAGGCCTTCAACCTGTTGAGGAGTTGGGCCTGACACTGGTCCAGACAGTCCACACACTCACTGAGCAGCTGAAAACGCTTCTGCAACAATCAAACGTTACAATGACACGTGGTTTGGATATTTACACTTGAATTGAAATCAGGTGATTGAGTTGGTCAGTCCGAGACCTTTCACTTCTCCTCCATGATAAAGTCTGTTGAGATGGTAGTGTGTTGTGGGTCATTGTCTTGTTGCATGATGATGGTTCACCCAATTAGTTTGGATGCATTTATGCATTTTTCTGTAAATTGACAGTCAAAATAGTATTTTAGACTTCAGAATTCATCCTGCTGCTACCATCGCGAGTTATATCATCAATGTCTGGCAACTTAGAGAAAATTGCACCAAAAATGAATTAGGAGATGTTTCATCATGCAGCAAGACAATGGACCAAAACACACCATTGTTGGGAAAGTTAATTTTCAACATAAACTACCATATTGTCCGAATATAAGACGACGCTGATTATAAGACGACCCCTCTTTTTCAAGACTCAAGTTTGAAAAAAGACTTTTTGAACACCACATTTAATTTTTATAATTACAGTTCATCTGAAACAAATGATTATAACAATATATTCGAGACAAAAAGCATGTTATTTTGCCTCATTCAAATCATGCAAAAACTATCTATCACATCTTAATATCTGAACATTTAAATATGTAAACTAAAGTGCAATCACATTTATAAATGAATGGCTCCTGGTTTTTGAAATGTAAATAAACCAATCTACCGTGATAAAATAGCAAAATTGCAATAACTGCATTAACCATCAAAGTGGAGTCTAACTGTAACTGTAGTCTTGAAACAAATCTGAATAAGGAAAAACATTGCAATAAAATAATGGAAACTGCTACTGCTATTGTTGGGGAGCCTGAGGACTGTATAGGGCAGGGGTGGGCAAACTTTTTGACTTGCGGGCCGAATTGGGTTCTAAATTTTGACCGGGGGGCCGAACCAGGAGCAGATGGATGTAGTGTTTGTGTGAAGTAATATAAACGACCTGTAAAGGTCATTGCATAAAAGGTTTTGGCCTTTAGTAGGTAGTAACGCATGGATATTCAAAAAAAGTTTTTTGAAAACAAATGCATTTATTAACAGCATTAAAAAAAAAAAAAAATCCCTAAAAAAGTGCTATCAGTGATTCTCATAAAATACGACACTGTTATTATGAATAACAGTCTCCATCACTTCAGTGCCTGCAGGTCAGATTAATGAAAGATGTTTATCTTATGAGATCACATCAAACGGCAAACATTCTGACCAAATATATCATCTTGAAGAATCGGTGAAAGCATACATCCAAATAAAGTAATCAAAACGGCAACACGGTGAGGGGTATCTGAAAATCAGAGCAGACTTTTAACTCACAAACACCTGGTAACAGAGGTGAGGAAACGGGAAACACTTCCTTAAAGTAAGCCTTAAGAACTTTACAGGTTAATATTAGTCACAAACAGGTGGTGCATCAATGTCCTTGAGCATCCTGCATTGTTTGAAAATGAGAATGGTTGCTAGTTTCAATCCCTGCTATTTGTACAGATCATATTCAAAATGCATTTTTTTACAACAAACTTGAAAGCCTCCCCTTCATTTTCAGTGGGAACAGTGTTGTTGGTGTCCCTTTTTTTGCTAGTGTGTCATAGTCTGGAGTAAAATTTGTTGTGGCAATTCTTAGGAGAGATCCGAGGTGTTGGTCCATTTACCTAGATCTGTGACGGGTTGATGTTGACGTTCATGTGGCTGAACGTCACGTCGCGTACGTCGAGCCAAATTGGCCACTCTTTTTAAACACTCGGCACTCAGCGTCCACCTTGCTTTTCCTTGGGCGACCCATTTTAATGGAAGGATTCCAGGGGAAGGTTTGTGGGTGGCTTTAGCGTAAAACTGTATCCGAAAGCTCGGTGCGCAAATTACAAGAATGCTGTCGTCACAGCCCACGCTCTAAATTCGGCACTGATACAAATAGAGCACGAGTGCGCCATTTCCGTACTACTGAGTACGTACACGCACTTGTGATTGTGCACCGAGCTTTCTGACATGGCTTCCGGTAGTAAATGCGCAGGCGAGTGGTTCCCCATCTACTGGGGAAACGCAGTCATTGCAGGAAAAATGACCGAAAAAAAAATGTTTAATAATACAATTTATGGATTTAGGGTTGGCGGGCCGGATTAAACGGTCCCGTGGGCCGGATGTGGCCCGCGGGCCATAGTTTGCCCATACCTAGTATAGGGGGTTGGCTCGGACGGTTATGCTCTTATTACCCCCGAGTGTCGGTCAGAACACAGGAGGGAAGACGTGGTTTAGTTTTAATTGCTTTACTGAATTATTGGCAAAAAAGTAACAGGCACTGTGACTCAGTAGGGGCATACAGGCAAACTGGCAAAAGGATATAGGCACGTTTGGTCGTAAGAATGTGAGAGCAGGTGCGTGTACATGGGCGAGTCTTTGGGTGTGTGAATATGAGTCTTGTGTGTGTGATTATTGTATGAATCGTGTGAAGGGTGTGTGGGGTGTGTGGGGTGTGTGTGTGTATGTGCGATGTGTGTTTGTGTGTGTGTGTGTGTGTGTGTGTGTGTGTGTGTGTGTGTGTGTGTGTGTGTGTGTGTGAGTGTGGTTCTGCAACAGACAGAAATACAGCACGTAAGTCAACGCTCAACTTCTGACGTCACACAACACTAGTAGGCGGCACACACTACATAACTAACTGCGTGTAATGGTTCCATTATACTAAATAACCATAAATAAAATACTCTCGGCAACACACCAAACATAAGTCATCGATCGAGACAACAAAATACATTTGCTGTCGACCGTTAGTCGCCGTGCCGCTGCGTAACGGCTACTTGTACGATGCGAAGGAAACTTAAAGGAGCGCGCCGGAGCTGTCAATCAAACGGCGCGCACACGAAGCAAACCGGAATCGGACAAACGGCACAACAGTGGACAATAGTAACAATGAAATGAATATACCGTAATTCAAAAATCCACGATGTAGTGAAACCGCAATAAACAATCCGCGATGTAGCAAGGGATTACTGTCATTTGACCTGAAAGTGACGTCAGCAGCGCGGCGGTTGTTTACATTAAGGACAAAGGATTCAATCACGGGATGACGAAGATGACGATGGGCCCCACGTTTGAAGGATTTAATGATTTGGAGTGACACAAGGTTTGAAAAACTTATTTATGTTATAGTTATTTGATATATTTTATTTCGTGTAGCAACTTGTATATGTTTTTATCGTTACAGTTCAGTAATTGCTGGCTCGTTGAACTCTTGTTTTGTTAAATAAAGAGCCGTTTTACCAAACCCACGTCTTTCCTAGTACTTTGTTAACGCTACAATATAGTTACATACGAGATCTTAGCGGCGCGCGCGCGGCGTTGTTGACATAAAGGACGAGGAATTTGATTTAATGATTTGTAGTGACAGATGGTTTGATAATATTGTTGTAATATGATAGTTATTTGAAATATACTTTATATATCGTTATATGGGTCTGTGGAATAATTAGAAATGCAACTTACAACGGGTCTGATGTCAGCGGCGCGCCGCATATGCGGCATATACGCGGCATTGTTTACATAAAGGACGATCGATGGATTTAATGAATTGGAGTTCTTCTTCTTATCGTGGCTACAAGGCAGTTAGTTACAAGGCTTGGCTAGATGTGGTTCAGCCACAGGTGAACAACTTTCTGTCCCTTCTCAATAAACTCTGCTAAGTCCAGTGCTGTGCAGGGCAGCTAAGATTGTTCGTTTTTCAGAGGAGAACACTTCGATGTTCACAGATAGAATTGTCGTGAGGAGGTTCCTCGTTTCCAAGATTGACCTTTGTGTCTATCTCCAGGCATGATGTTGTTTTCTGTTCTGTAGCTTTGTGGCTTGTAGCTTTCGGCGTAGCTTGTAGCGTAGCTTGTAGCGTAGCTATGTAGCGTAGCTTATAGCTGTGTTGTAGCTTGTAACTTTGCTTAGCTTCATGAATTGGAGTGACACTGATGGTTTGATAAACGTGTTATTTATGTAATAGTTATTTGAATAATTCTGAATGTTACATCAGGCCCGTTCTCAGCTCCTCGTTTGTGTATATGTCACGTTAGCATACCGTATCCTTTAGCCTGTTGTTGCTGGTTCATGTCTGTTCTTGGTGTTGGATTTTGACAAATAAATTTGCCCCAAAAGTGTGACTTATACTCCGGTGCGACTTATATATGTTTGTTTTTTTTCACTTTATTGTGCATTTTATGGCTGGTGCGACTTATACTCCGGAGCGACTTATAGTCTGAAAAATACGGTACTCACTTTGTGTCAAAGGCGCACACGATCACAGTGAAAGCAAAGTGAAAATGGGTATAATGTCTAGACCCCAAATGTAAGACAACCCTCACTTTTTCAGTCTTATTTCAATGCAAAAATCATCTTATATTCGGGCCAACACGGTAGTTCAAAGTTCAGTTCACAAATTTTAAAAAGAACTTGTTCATTTCATCGTTCATAATTGAAATTTTATGAACTACCCTAAGGATTTTTTTTTTTTTAAATAATTCATTGTATGCATAAGCAACAATAAAAACTTGGTTATTCTGCTTAACATTATATTTTTGGAATAAGAGTTAGACATAATAATTCATTGGACATTTACGTCCCGTTGTCGACCGGAAAACGTCACTAATGCCTTTCACGTTCTTTCTGATACATGCGGAACGTCATGTGACCAAACCAGGAAACCAATGTTGCGTTCAATACGCTTAGAGAACGCACTGGTTCACCCTGGCCGTTCAGAATTTCAATACTTTGCCTAAATTTTACAATGCTGGTGCGCGATTGACGACACAGCTATGCCAGTGCAGTGCTGACTGCGCTCATTAAGTATACCTTTGATTTTTCTCCATTTTATTTCTGCTTAAAAAGATCAAATTGTCCAAGATGATCAGTTCACGACAAAGATAAAGCTTTTACTTCGATGTGTATTGAGGGAATTCAGTACAAAAAAAATTCTCAAAATTTTTCTCTTTCTGAGAAAAATTGTAAACAATTAGATTATACTCCAGATTCTAGATTAAAAAAAACACATGCATGAAAAAACACAGGAGCAAAAATGAAACGTTGGTATTGATCTCACACTAGAATCGATCCGATATTGATATTGACGATATCGATAATAGTGCTATTTGGATCGATTCACCCACCACTCCTGAGTTGTGCATGGGTATCTCAGGGAATTTCCAAATGTTAGCGGTCGTTCACAGATTACTAGCTGTGATGCACAGATACGCGCACGCACATTATACGTAGTAGTATATGCACGCACAGAGTATATACAGTAGAGTACTTACACCTACACACACATTATATATACAGTACATATACCTAAAAAAGTGTGTGTACTTTTGAGCCCCTCCTAGGAGGTTCATGAAGCAGAAAAATTTATGCTCACCGTTGCCATTGTGCTGACATTGTACTCCAGCTGCTGGATGTGTTTTTGCAGTCTGCTGACTTCTGACACCATGGGATCCATGGACCCTGTGCCACCAGTAAATAACACGTTCAATCCCCAAATGCACCTAATTGTGCACATTACTCTTAAAAGTTGTTGTCAATCATCTTGAACAATACAATATACATGTAGTCCTCAATTTAAGAATGTTCAGCTTAGGAACGTTCATAGATATGAACAATACACTGGCGGAGCTAGAAGGAAGGGGTGCGGGGGCACTGCCCCTCCCTGAATATACTTGGACACACCCAGATGTCAGGGCAGACATTTTATACTTGGGATTTATTGTCCGATTTTTCTGGGAATTGGGAATTCTCCACATTTCCTCTATCTGCCGTTAAAAAACAAAAAAGAAATGTTTTACGGTCACCCTCCATGACTGTACTATGTAGGAATGTTTTTATTAATGTATGTTAACGGTGTAAGTGTAGTAGTATATGCCGTACACTCAGTGTACACAGTATATAATTTAGTTTATTTAATATTTTTACTGCCCAAGCAGGTCTCTATTGTATAATATTGTTCCTGAGATATAAGGATGTATGGTGGCCATGCCCCTTTTGGCAGAAAGCATTCAAATTTGGCAGGACATACCACTTCTTTGATTGACCTAAATAAATTGTTGTGCCATCACTATTGGTGTTTCCAAACCACTGTGCTGGTGTATACCGTGGTATGTTGTCCAATATTAATTGCAGAGCGTATTATAAACAGGATCCCCAAACCATTGGTTAGTTAGCGCCAGGACTGGTCAGCCACTTGCAAATCGTGTGTAGCTAATCAAAGAATCTTGACAAATACACAATCTGATCTTTTTGGTGTGATTTGGCATGAAATAACCCCACACTCTCCTCGAGCTTTGACAACAGACGCAGTTTGTTTTGCATGCTTGCCGTTTACCAGCAATTAGTTACCATTTCCAATGTAACACATCTTAATATGATAGCTAGTGTACAAACACCATACAGTAATTTGGATATAGCAATGCTGGGGTATATACGTTCTAACTAGAGAGAACTAGATTACTGTCTTTCACAAAGATAACCAATTCCACTGCCTGTGTTAAAATAAGTGTGAAGCATTAGGATGAGTCGTCAAAACTAGTTCGAAGACTGACATGACGTGCTTCTCTGGAAAAAGTCAATGACTGCAATGTCAACTTTCCACCAAAAAGTATGCCAATACACTCTAAAAATGGTGATGAATGGTATAGTAAGTGTACAACAGACTGTAAACCAGAATGTGGACTGTAAATGTTTGAGTGGCTGGCGTAACAATGAAGGCCGGAAATGTCTCGGAAAAAGAAAAAAAAATGATGACGTTGACTTGGTTGATGTTTTTTCACCCCCCGGCCGTATTGTATGGTCTGACTGTGTTATGTGAGCATTAGAAACTTGCACACATGCAACCAAGATGATGACAACAGATGCCGGAAAATCAAGGTACCCGATTATAGTACATGAATACACAGAAAGAAGATACTTTTTGAGGTTGATTTTGTGGGGACGTATTATACATGGGGTAATTGGAATTTTTTAAACCCATATTTGCGACACCGGGAAACAACGTGTGTTTACTGCATGGACATTAGTTGTTGATTTGACCGCACTGAATGTCCGACTTCCATATTTCAACTTCCAAGCCTCAAAAATGAAATACCTTGATACAATAGAATAATCAATTCTTTAAAAAAAAAAAAAAGTTGGTGACAGCCCTAACATATACACAACTGTACTTTTTTTTTTTTTTAATTACCTTGCAATGACTCATAGTTCTGCCTTTCCCAATTGAGCTCTTCCTGCACCTGGTGTATTTTCTGTCTCAAGTCCTGGACATCCCGCACTTTGAGGACCAGGTGATCCACATCTGTGCTAGGTAATGCTGATTCACCGGTGACATATGGTTGATGCTGTGGAGTTTTGTTTACCTGTGGCATCTGTACACAAGACACACCACCAAAATCAGATACTGACCCACCATGAGGTTCCGTATGTCAAATCTGAAAACTATCTAAAAATATGATCATCATTATCAATCAAAATGAGCATAATAGGTACTTTAAATTTGAATTTTTTGATCAACTATAATGATTTGAAATATAAAGTTATTTTAACATAGAGTAGTAGTACCTTGACGTTTAGGAAATATAGCTTCCAAAGTTTTGTTTTTCTAACCCGGTGATTCTCAATTTTTCCCCACCCCCCAAGGAAGAAAATATTCCCCCCCCCCAAACTCTCCTCAGTGACCATAAATAGTATCATTTGTCTATGAAAGTTTAACAATTACACCTCAGCATAATATTGTATCCTATAAATTATGCCAGGACAATCGAGGGCACCTCCGACATCCATTTTTTCATTGATTTTCATAATATGTATTACTTGTGCCCTCTCTGCATCCATTACAACCTGGTGATCCTGAAAGGGGGATCCTTCCATCTGTGGTCCCTTCTCAAGGTTTCTCATTTTCCCCTGGCAGGGGTTTTGAGTTTTTCCTTGCCCTTTTGGGAGCTTAAGATCAGGGGATGCTTGGAGAATAATTGTCAATTTTTGGCTATGTGAAGCCCTTTGAGACTGTTTGTGATTTAGGGCTATACAAATAAACTTGACTTGACTTGACTCCCTCAGGTCCCCCCTCGAATCGCACTCCTTTACTATGATGAGGGGCGACGACAACAGTGCATGCAACTGTGGGCACATGACATTTTCCATAACGTAACAACTATGGTGAGCTCTCAATGACTTGCTTCTTTGTCCCAAACAGTCAATGCAGCTCACCCGACCTCACTTCAGCCCACATGATACACATATGCTAGTATGTAGAAAATGAATAACACAGGCTTTGGGCATGAGAAATAAATTTAAAGAAGAAGCATAAGAAATAGCCTTACAGCCTCAAGCAGGGCCCTCTCTTTGCGCAGCGTGTCCCTCACCATCACTGCAAACTGCAGCGGCTGATGCTGAAATATATTCTGGAAGACATCACAGGTATTACTCTGTACAGTTCATTCTTGTTTTGCATTCATCTCAAAGGTCTGGTTGGACAATACTGGGCTAACTTTTTGTTTGGTGGTATACAACCCTTGCTTACCGTGGAAAATGTTTATTGTATTTTTTTCAAAAAAATTTATAAAAATGTTTTTTTCTTTTCCATTGCATATATAATGGTCATCATTTATATGCTGATTTTCACAATTTTTTGGGCGGACCGGTCCTTTTTATTGTAACTTGTGTATGTGTGTTTTTTATTCAAGCAAGTCAAATTTCCCTCTGCAATAATTTGACAGGATTATTACCATCTGTGACATGAAAGTTTATTTGTATTTTATCATGGAAAAAAAAGAATGGTCGTGTATGTGAACCATTGCTGGTGTAACCCGGGATATGTTTCTGTAAAGACTGTGTTGTGCTGCCGGGACCTTGAGCTGCTAGCTGTTAGCTTGCGGCCATACTACCTGCCGAGGGAGTTCAGTCACGTGATTACCATCTGTGTTTACATCCCTCCGAGCGCGGACGCAGCCACTGCCTGTGAGACTATACACACTGTCACAGCCAGGCTAACGACTCAGCACCCCAATGCTTTTGTAATAATCTCTGGAGACTTTAATCATGCAACCTTGGACTCTACTCTGCCCGTTTTCCATCAGGCTGTTGACTGCCCCACAAGAAACAACAGGACAATAGACCTCATGTATGTCAATGTGAGGGATGCGTACAAGGCCACACCGCTCCCCCCACTGGGGAAGTCAGACCACAACCTGATCCACCTACAACCAGAGTACACCCCCCTGGTAAAAAAACAGCCCGTTGCAACCCGCACCATCAGGAAGTGGACCCCAGAGATGGAAAGTGTCCTGAGAGACTGTTTTAACACCACAGACTGGGATGTGCTGATCGATCCGCACCGTGAGGACATAGAGGGGTTGACACACTGCCTGACGGACTACCTGAACTTCTGCATGGATGTGGTCTCTCCTGTTAAGACAGTCCGCTACTACCCGAATAACAAGCCTTGGGTAACACGGGAGGTCAAAGCCGTCCTGAACAGGAAGAAAGCCGCCTTCAGGAGCAGAGACAGGGAGGCCATGAAGGCAGCACAGCAGGAGGTGAAACACTGTGTGAGGGAAGCCAAAGACACCTACAGGACAAAGGTGGAGCAGAAGCTGAAGGAAAACAACATGAGGGCCGTCTGGGAAGGTGTGAGGACTATCACGGGCCACGACATCAAGACCAGGGTCGTTGAAGGGACAATGGAGAGGGCGAACGAGCTGAACCACTTCTTCAATAGGTTTGATCGGCCCTCGACCCCCCCACCTCTACTGCAGCCATCTCTCCTTCCCTCCACAACACACCACCCCCGAAACGACACAGCACCCCCACCCTCCTCCTCCTGCCCCCCCACCCCAGATACCACAGCACCACCACTCCCCTCCTCCAGCCCCCCCACGCCAACACAAGCTCTGCCTTACTTCACAGCAGACCAGGTCAGAGGACAGCTGAGGAAGCTTCGACCCAGGAAAGCACCAGGCCCGGACAAGGTGTGTCCCAGACTACTGAAAACCTGCGCTGCTGAACTGGGGGAACCACTTCAACGGATCTTCAACCTCAGCCTGCAGCTGGGGATATTGCCTACACTATGGAAGACATCCTGCATCACGCCGGTTCCTAAAAAGACCCGGCCCAGTGAACTGAATGACTTTCGGCCGGTGGCACTCACTTCACACCTGATGAAGACATTGGAGCGGCTCTTCCTCGGTCTCCTCAGACCTCAAGTGCGACATGCTCAGGACTGCCTGCAGTTTGCATACCAGTCAGATGTTGGAGTGGAGGACGCCATCCTCCACCTACTGCACCGAGTTCACTCCCACCTGGATAAGGGAAGCGCCACAGCGAGGATTCTGTTCCTAGACTTCTCCAGTGCGTTCAACACCATCCAGCCCCCCCTGCTCAGAGACAAACTGGGCAGGATGGGAGTGGACCCATACATGGTGACCTGGATCTCCAGCTACCTCACAGACAGGCCACAGTACGTCAGACTAAAAGACACCATCTCTGACACTGTGGTCAGTAGCACTGGAGCCCCACAGGGCACAGTGCTGGCCCCTGTACTCTTCACCTTGTACACCTCAGACTTCTGTTACAACTCTGAGCTGTGTCACATACAGAAGTACGCGGATGACACAGCCATTGTCGGGTGTATCAGGGACAATAGAGAGGAGGAGTATAGGAGCCTGGTGGGGGATTTCGCCACCTGGTGCCGTGCCAACCAACTGGAGCTCAACATCTCCAAGACCAAGGAGCTGGTCATAGACTTTGGGAGGAACAGGCCTAAGCCTAGGCCCGTACTGTTGGAGGGGGCTGAGGTGGAGGCTGTGGACTCCTACAAGTACCTTGGGGTGTGGCTGGATAAAAAACTGGACTGGTCAACTCACACCAACCACCTTCACAGGAAGACACAGAGCAGGTTGTACTTCCTGAGGAGACTACGTTCTTTTAACATCTGCAACAAACTCTTGGAGATGTTCTACCAGTCTGTGGTTGCCAGTGTCCTGTTTTACACCGTGGTGTGCTGGGGCAGCAGCACATCCAAGAAGGACACCCCCAGACTGGACAAACTGGTCAGGCGAGCCGGCTCTCTGATCGGCAAGAAGCTGGACTCATTGGAGACGGTGGCAGAGGCAAGGACACTGAAAAAACTGTTGGACATTATAGACAATGTCAGTCACCCTCTGCACACTGTCATCACTAATCAGAGGAGCCGGATCAGTGGGAGACTGCTCCTCCCCAATTGTAGGACAAGCAGACTGAAGAACTCCTTTGTCCCCCAAGCCATCAAGCTATTCAACTCCTCACTGGGGGGGAGGAGGTGACATGGACATGAACAGGGACATGGAGATGCTTGTAATAATACACATTCACACTTCAATTACACATTCACACGTCAATTACACATTCACACGTCAATATACAATGTGCAATATTATGGCAACTACTGTGTAGTGTTTTACCTCCCTCAATTTTCTTGCCTAGTTTATCTTTTTGCCTCTTTTACATTTCATTGCTAACTCTTGCACTGTGTGTATTTCTGCATCTTCTGTATATCTTGATCTCTTGTGTTTTTCTTGTGTATTTTGTATTTTACTGCTACTGGACACAGAATTTCCCTGAAGGAGTAATCCCAAGGGATTAATAAAGTTGAGTCTAAGTCTAAGTCTAATAAAAAAATTGATGGCTCAAAACTATTTTTGCATTGAATGTAATGGAACTATATCAACAATTTACAATTGACTGTAGCAGGGGCCACCAACACACATATGCTATTTATTACGCGTTGCTCTAAATAGACAGAGTGATCAAAACATTAAAGATGTATTTACACCAAAATTTATAATACATTTTTATTGGTTGCTTTGGCCACTTAAATAAATAATTTCAACAGTGGACCCTCAGCAGGGTCCTTGAGGTTACCCAACCAGTCTACATGTGTTTTGTGGACTTGGAGAAGGCCATGTCCCTCTAGGAATTCTGTGGGAGGCACTTTGGGCACTGAACCTGCTCATATGGCCTCTTTGGTCCCTATATCACCAATGTAAGAGTTTGGTTCGCATTGCCGGCAGTAAGTCGAACTTGTGTCCAGTGAAGGTTTAACTCTGCCAAGTCACCCCTTTCTGTTCCTAATTTTTATGGACAGAATTTCTATGTTCTGCCAAGGTGTTGAGGGGGTCCAGTTTGATGATATTTGATGACTGGGGACAACCCAGTAAGTGTTAGAGAGACTATGTCTTCCGTAGAGATGCACCGATCCGATATCTGGATCGGATATCAACAAAATAGATGGATCGGGTATCGGAAAATGCAGCCGATCTGTGAGCCGATCCTTTCCTTAATCTATTGGGACGCGGGCTACGTCATACGTCAGCAGCACGTGTGCCGCATGCCACGAGAGTTTTATAAACAAACGCAAACATGGAGCCAACGAAAGAGTCAGCTGTGTGGAGGTACTTTAAACTGAACATGCCAACTAGCTCGACGGCAGTTTGTAATGTCTGCAAAGCTAATGTTGCCAGGGGTGGTGGTAGTACTGCCAGTTATAGTACTACCAATTTAATTAAGCATCTCCAGAAACACCACTCAACGGAGCACCAGGAGTTCCAGCAGTTGAGCAGATCTAAGGGAGCGGGAGGTGGACCTACACGGCAGTTAACGTTAGCAGATGCACTGCAAAGACGGGAGAAATTCCCAGGCAATAGCGCAAAAGCTATGAGAATTACTGAGAAAGTGCTGGAATTCATGGTTTTGGATGGACAACCGATGAGTGTTGTTGAAAACGAGGGCTTCCAACGTTTACTTGAGCACCTGGAGCCACGGTACAATTTGCCATCGCGCAAGTATTTTTCTGAGACCGCACAGAATGTATGAGAAAGTGTGCGAACACTTGTCACAAGACTTAAGAGATGCCATGAGCTTCACAACTGATATCTGGAGCTCGGAGGTGTGCCCCATGTCTATGTTGAGTTTAAATGTGCACTGGTTAGACAGGAATCACACCCCTCGCAGTGCCGTGCTGCAAGCTAAAAACTTCCCCGGAGCACACAATGGTGACACAATTTCGACTGCCATTAAGGCAATGCTTGATAAATGGAATATTTCGCTCAACAAAGTGCATGTCATTCTCAGGGACAATGCCAGCAATATAAAAAAGGCCATGGAAAAGATGGGAGTGTGCAGCTTGGGCTGTTTTGCTCACACACTACAGCTCGTTGTTAACGAGGGGCTACTGTCTCAGCGAAGTGTGAGCGATGCGATTGCAAACGGCCGACAGATGGTGAAACATTTCAAACATTCTCCACTTGCTTATTCACGGCTATATGACGTCCAACTCCAGATGCAAATGCAACCTAAACGCTTACAACAAGACGTCAGAACAAGATGGAACAGCACCTACTTCATGATACAGAGTCTGCTGGAACAGAAGCGCGTACTAGGTGTGGATTATGATCTGCCCACAACACTGACTGCTAACCAGTGGGCCTTGCTGGAGAAAACTAGCACTGTTTTGGAACCATTTGAAGAGCTGACCAGGAAAATAAGCTCATCCACCGCCTCCACTGCTGATGTCATTCCAGCCATCACTGTCCTCAAGCGCATCCTGACCAAGGAAGACGAGGCAGATGCTGGCATTAAAACGATGAAAAAGACCCTGTTCCAAGCTGTCAAACAATGTTTTGACTCAGTAGAAGATGAGCCTCTGTACGCCCTGGCCACTTTGTTGGACCCAAGATATAAGGACAGGTAAGATATTTTAAGCTAACATACTCAACAGGCCGTGAGCTATTAGCTGTGATATAATCACAACATATCACGGTCTGAAGTGAGCTATTGCTTTTATATAACAGATACCAAGTATGGCAATATGAAAGTTATAGACACCTAAGCTGTTCTATGTCTGTTTCAGATACTTTACAAGTGAGACCTCTACCAAGCATGCAAAAGATGCACTGTTGAAGACAGGGGCTTGACCAGCACAGCAGGAGCAGCGGAGGCTTCACAGCAACCAGAGAAGGCCCCTCGGATGGAGACTGCAGCAGAAGCAGTAGCAGCTCCAAGCAAGAGCAGTTTCATGGAAGCATTAGAGCAAATTCTGGAGGAGAGTGAGGATGCAGGTGCAGCAAGCAGCTCAGGCCCTGCAGTTCAACTGAATGAATATTTAGCTGAGAAAACCATCACTGCATCAGACAGCCCATACAATTACTGGGAAGCCAACAAACATCGGCTACCTGATCTCGCTGCTACTGCCAAAAAGTATCTCTGTGCCCCCTGTGACCAGTGTGGAAGGTGAGCGATTGTTCAGCACAGTTTCCAACACTGTGAATGACAAGCGAAACAGACTGACTGCAGACAGAGCAGAAATGCTTGTCTTCCTGACAAATAATTTTTCATTGCTGCTTAAGTGAGCATTAATGAGGGGGTGAGAGTGCACAAGTTTCAGAGCACCAGGCGATGAATGGTGCGATTGCACTATGTAGAGACATGTTTACATTGCTTGATTATTGTATTTGACTTGTTTATTCTCTTGTCCCGATGCTATATTTTATTATTCCACATGTAGAGGTATGTAGCTTGTTAAGTCAACCATAATATCGGAACGGTATCGGGTATCGACCGATACGCAAAGCCACGGTATCGGTATCGAAACTGAAAAAGTCGGATCGGTGCATATCTAGTCTTCCGGCTGTGTTGGGAATGCCTTGAGATCCTCTGGGATGAACTAGAAGAAGTGGTTGGAAAGAGGGAAGTTCCCTGCTAAAGCTGCTGCAGCTCGCGTCATGTACTGGTGCGTGCGGAATCTGAGGGTGTAGCCAAATTTCTGTCATTAATAAATGCAACAGTATTGAAGTTAGTGGTTTTGTGCTAGTTGTTATTTCAGATCACCCGTTTTGTGTGTGATGGCTCTGTGATGGTAATACAGCTCTGGGGAAAAAATTGCAAAGGTAACTGTCTTTTTTGTCTAAGCTCTCTTGGTCCCCTCCTTACCCCATGTGTAACTGCTCGCCATGAAGGAAGGGAGAAAAAAAGCTACTGGTGCTGAATTAACTTCAAAGAGGTGACAGAAGAAATGATGACTTTTTAAAACCCCCGTAAACCGTCAAACCTGAAATTGTATATTCAAATTAAATGTCAAATACAGCAGAGCCTCGGTTTTCGAACACAATCCGTTCCAGAAAGCTGTTCGAGAAGTGCATCGTTAGAATTCCGAATCATATTTTCCCATTACAAATAATGAGGAAAAAAATAATCCATTCCAAGCCCAAAAAAACCCAAAGCCTTTTTTAAGCATTTTTCTATTTGCGCATTTTTGTCCAATTGCGCAACTGTAGCGCACCGCCAAACGCGCAACCGTAGTGTGTCGCCGACTGCGCAACTGCACCGCGCTGGTCGCATTATTGTGACAGAGCGGTCGCTAAATTTTAGATAATATTTTTAAAGTCCTAATGTACTTTCCAAAATTTAAATGGACCTCAGTGCGCAGGGAGCTTAATTTGGTTCGATCGCGCAACCGCAGCGTGCCGGGCGCTCAGTGTCGCATTGCTTTAGGAGCGTCTTTGTATTTTAGGATGACTTTACTGCTCCCACTTGCTTCCTTTGGTGGCATGGTTAGAGTTGATGCAATCTTCAGAGTAACGAGAACGTAATAACGAACTGAGTCAGTTGGCATGCGGGTCCTCTCAGCTCATCTCGCGAGGTTCGACAACCGAATTTCGTCCGACATCCGAAGGAAAAAAATATTGATTTGTTTGAGATCCGGGACGTTCGAAAACCGAGGCTCCACTGTACTTGAACCAATCAACAAATTCCCCAATATCAGCTGAGTTGTTGAGGATTTTGCTCGACTCCTTACCATGTTCCTGCTAATCTGCATAAGCTTCATTTTATCCACTACATTAGCATTATGCTGAGAAAACGACTGCAGCAGCATGATGATCTCGTCCAATAGAGCGCGGGCGTTATCTTCCTGCTCCACTTTCTCCAGAGCAAATTCCTCCCTGAGAAAACACACATTGACAACTCAAGTATGTAATAAGTAACTTAAGTATGACATGTTTCTATTGTGCACAATAAGCATAGCGTACTGTGTGTGATAGTGTGTGTGTGATGTCTGGGCCTTACCATCTTTGGTTTTCAATCCATTCAGACAAAAAGTGCCGTACTTCAATAGCAAATGTGGCGGAGGGGTAGAAGTCGTAGATGGTCTGGTCAGGCAGGTACTGTATCAGCTGGCTGATGCGACTCCACTGGGCCATGGTCAAGATGTGCTGCATTGCACATGGAAAAAATCAAAAGAACAATCCGAATAGAAAGCGGTTGTTGACTCGCAGAAAAGTTCGACATTACCAGTGGGCTGAAGGCCAGTGGCCGCTGTGCTGCGCTGGCTGGCAATCACTCACCTGCAATGCTGGTCCAATCGTGGGAGTCCAAATTTTTGAGCTACTGCTACAGACAATGGCCATTGAGTGCATTTTTTGGTTTTCAGGCTTAAATACTTTATTTTGATATATTATTATCACAAAAACTAGAGCTGTTTGAGACCACTTTTTCTCAATTCTTCGAGTAATCACCGATACCAATACCAATTACCGTTACCGCTCATACTTTTGATACATGAAATTTCCCCTTAAAATTAATAACAGATAATAAAAACTATTGTGGAAACTGTACTTGCATTTACATGAAATTTATGTGGATTTTCTATTCTTCTAATTACAAATATGAAACAGCCCCGCCGAAACACGACGTGATGATGAAGAAAATGTTTGAAGGGCAGTTCATTTTCGTTTGAGTGCCAGGTTTTCTCTTCTTAGACTTAAAACCCCACTAAACACACAGTGAACAAGGCTTAGACGGGGAAAACCAATTTGACAATCCCGGCCACAAACAGTCGCACAGCACGTATATCATCAAAATGCAACCTGTGCTTGGAGGAGCGAAGAATGCGCAGTTACATTTTAGTCGATATTGACTCAGTCGCGCGACGAGCAGCCCCACTCGCCGTTTCTTGTCAACCGGCAACAATAAGGTATCATCCTATGAGATCATTCAGGAATTGTAGGAGAAGTTGTAGTGCTCTTAATGAACCACAAATTACTCTTCATGAGAATGTTTTTTGTTGATGTTTAAGTAATTTATTTGGGCTTTGCACCTTTGCACTTTTATGTCCCAAATTCTAAACATTTTCTGATTCTTTGGAAAAACAAGTTAAGAAATAATGAACTATATAATCAATATTTAAAGGAAAGAACTGAAATGTTACTTAAGGCTTACAGAAATAAGGTAAGTAACCAACTGAGAGTTGAAAGAAAAGATTTCATGACCAACTATTGCGAACAAGCACACAATTCACAAATAATCTATGGGCTGTTATCAACATGATAACAGGCCGCGGAAAAAGACATCCTGACTTCCCCACTTACTTCAATTTACAAAACAAGCAGATAGAGAGCAAGCAAATGATAGCTGTAAGCTTCAATGAATTATTCGTTACAATGGGAGAAAATCTTGCAAAGACATTCCCAAAACAACAACTACACTGGAACTACTTTGAAAGAAACTGACATTTCCAAAAACACATTTGTGCTTGAACCAATTACAGAAGAAGAAATACTATGCTCAATTCTAACAAAGTATACGAGCAAAACCTCTATTGACACCAATGAGTCAGACATGAAACTGATAAAAGCCATAGAAAAGACAACAGCCTACAACAATCTATCTTTTGAAAGTTGGGTATTTCCTGAAAAACTGAAAATAACAAAAGTCTTCCCCATTTATAAACAAGTAAATAAGCATGATCTCAATAACTACCACCCTATTTCAATTCTATCCCAGTATTCTAGAATTATAGAGAAACTGTTTATTCAAATGGTGGAGAAAATTATAGAAGACAACAATGTGATAACCAATATGGCATTCGCAAAAATAAATCAACTGCTCATGCACTCACCGACTTCACCAAAAACAGAAACGTGGCCCTGGACAACAGACTAGATAGTATTGGAATATTTTTGGACCTAAGAAAAGCCTTTGACACCATAAGTCACAACATCCTATTTGAAAGGCTGAATAGGTATATGGACTACAGGGTAAATCACTAAAATGGATCAAAAGCTATCAAAATAATAGACAACAGTTTGTACAAAAAAGTACCGTATGTTTCGGAGAATAAATCACAGTTTATTTCATAGCTTGCGATTTATATGTGAAATTATAAAAACATTATTACTTGATCAATGACACATTACTTACTTACTAGTATATCACTTCACATGTTATTTTCAAACTAAACCGCATGGGGGCGCTCTAGGCCTGTGGAATAATTGGAACTGCAACTGACAAGTCTAACGTCAGCGCCGCATATACTTTTGGAGTCAGCGGAGTTGTTTATAAGTAACACAGAGGACGAAGATTTCGATGGATTTAATGATTTGGAGTGACACGGATGGTTTGATGAACTTGTTATTTATGTTATAGTTATTTGAATAACTGTTAATATTTACGTCAGGCACGCTCTCAGTTACTCGTTTGTGTTTATGTAACGTTACCATACTGTATGGTTTAGCCTGTAGTTGCCTATTCATGTCTGTTCTTGGTGTTGTATTTTGTCAAATAAAGTGCCCCCAAAAATGAGGCTTATACTTCGGTGCAACTTACGTATATATGTTTTTTCTTCTTTATTATGCATTTTTTGGCTGGTGCGACTTGTATTCCGGAGCGACTTATAGTCCAGAAAATACGGTAATACTAGGTCAACTTGTCTGAGTATCGCTTGTGTTGGTTTGGGGGCCTAAAGTGTTTATACTTGTATAAATGACATAATCAATGTATGTGATCAACTTAAATTAGTAATGTTTGTGGATGACACCAGTATAAATCGTTCTGGATAAATGATTCACCCATCAAAAATGTTAATGAAAATAATATGTTGGGCATCACAATTGATAACCTCTTGGGATGGAAACCATATTTGAAATACATACCTCCAAAACAAACTAGCAAAAAGCATATCTGTACTATGCAGGTTACAAAACAAAGTGAACCAGTCAACTCTAAGAATAGTATATTCGGCAATGGTAGAACCACACTTGTTCTATGGCGCCAAGGTTTGGGGCCACACCTACCTTATTTCACTAGAACCTCTCAATAAACTTCAAAAATGAGCAATACGGACCATTCACTCCAAATCCTACACTTCCCACACAAATTAATTGTGTCTTAAAGATGAAATACTCAAGCTGCGAGATATTATAATATACACTTCATTAGCTAACATGTATAAAGTCTCAAGATTTGACATGCCTTTTACAAAAGAAAAAAAAAAACTATTCAGACTGAGACAAAATAACCTGGGGCTCATAAGACTGTAGATATTTGAGCACCTGCAAATAAACACAACATTAAGAAGCCACACCCTATCAGTGGCGTGAGTTAAATATTGGAATAAATTAAACGCAGAAATCAAGATACCTAAAGACCTTAAAAAAAAAACTATTTACTGATGCAAAAATACAATGCGTCATATGAGACGTATTCCATATGAAATCTAGTGTGACTTGTGCTTTGAAATCTTACGTGTACTTGATGTGTGCAAATATTGATATCAAAACTTGTCAACACTGTTGTTTAATTTTGACATTGAAACTCATAAACAATGTTGTGAAATGTTGAATGTTGATCTTGAAACACATGTAGTTGCAAACTTGAGGGCATACGGGGGGCAGGTTTTCAGGCGACAGAAACAGGCACTTCACTCACTGCATCATATGCAATGGATCTCCTAAGCTGAGCCTTCAGCGCAAACCGTCGACCTGACCATCGCCGCTCGACGTCCAGAAACTAGGAAAACTGGCCCCCACTGTACCTCTCTTGCAGGATACACAATGGACAGCAGGAGCAAGTGGCACGTCACGGAAGATGGGGAAGATGTGTACATTTTGATAATCATCTGCTGGCTGTCTCTGACCCTCATAGTGCTGCATTTGTACCAAAAGCTGAAGGAAATGAAGTCTGGCATCCTTGGAAATGAGGGACTTCCAGCTTTGGAAAACCGCCTGAGGGCTGAGAGACCAGAGAGATGAAGACAAGGCTCTATCACGAGATGTCTGAACTTAATGGGAAAATGGTCAAGGTGCAGGAGGCCAGCATGGGAGATGACTGCTTGTGATCAATCGGTGCAGGTGCCGCCTGGTGCTGGGGGTGGTACTCGGGATGCCGCCAAGATTGTGACTCCAACTCTCTCTAAATTGATTGTTTTATTCAAATCAAATTGTCATAATCTGCTGGGATAGGCTCCAGCACACCCGTGGCGACAAGCGGTATAGAAAATGGATGGATGGATGTTATAACTTAGTTAACTTGTCATTGCTGTATTCAAATCAAATGTTATCTTGTGTAATTTTTCAGATTCTTTGTTTCTTCCTCTTTTTTTTGTTTTGTTATGGTGGTACTTAGGTAATACTGTCGAGATGTAGACTGTGTCTGGCAGTGTAAACCCTTGGTTGAAATTGGGGCAGGACTAGATAAGCAGAATTCCTTCAACCCGCCTCCCTTTTCAACAAGTCATGTACAACATAATCCATCCATCCAATATCTTTACCGCTTTGTCCCCACGGGGGTCGCGGGCGTGCTGGAGCCTATCCCAGCGGTTATCGGGCAGTAGGTGGGGGGACACCCTGAACCGGTTGGCAGCCAATCGTAGGGCACACAGAGACAAACAACCATCCCCACTCGCACTCTCACCCAGGGGCAATTTGGATGTTTTTGGGATGTGGGAGGAAACCAGAGTGCCCGGAGAAAACCCACGCAGGCACAGGGAGAACATGCAAACTCCACACGGGGAGGGCCTTTGAAGCGGAAAGGGCAAATCAATAATTCCTCAATTTTAAACATGGCCAGTGACATGTGATATGATTAGTTATAGCATAATCAAAACATGTCTTTCAATCCTAGTGCATTGTTTATGTATGGCAGCGGCATTGCAGCGAGACCAACTAACATCCATCTATTTTCTATACCGCTTTGTCCCCACGGGGGTCCCGGGCGTGCTGGAGCCTATCCCAGCCATCATGGAGCAGTAGGCGGGGGACAACCTGAACCGGTTGCCAGCTGATTGGAGGGCACACAGAGACAAACAAACATCCGCACTCACACCGAGGGGCAATTTGGAGTGTTGAATCGGCCTATCAAGCATGTTTTGGGAGGAAACCCACGCGGGCACAGGGAGAACATGGGAACTCCACACAGGGAGGGTCGGAGGTGGAATCGAACCCGCACCCTCCCAACTGTGAGGCGGACGTGCTAACCAGTGCCAACCGAGCCGCCTGTACAACATAATGTAAAATGAAATTGTAGTGAATGTTGATTATGTACTTGCCAAAATAAACAAATCAAATCAAATCAAATAGCTATGACACACAGTCATTAAAACCCTCGCAGCAGACAGCAGTGGAATCATTTATTTCAAAAGATGACATGGATATTTTTTTCCCTCTACGTCACGTCTACTCTTCGCTGATTGGTTCATTCGAACTGTTTGTTTACATTTGCCCCTTCTCAGAAATGCGCATCGATGCGAGCTCCCCCCCAGACTGTAGCATTGGTCTGGTCTGCCAGGATAGGTGTGATATGCCTCGATTTACATCTGAGTCAACTCATCGCGACTACTGTTGGTGATTACATATACAGGGTCCGGCAAAATGATCTGACACAATTGTAGGCTTGATAAAATGCAAATAAATTAAAGAAACAAAAAAGTTTTTTTTTATTTTCGAAAAGTACATATAACGCCATTTTATTTTGTTTTGTTTCGTTTTCGAATAATGTTATTTTGTTTCGTTTCAGTTGCTAACATGAATTCGGTAAATGAGGTACTTCTTCGAAGAAGACAACGTCACAGTGACTGTGAACTCTGATCGATATTGTAAGATGCTAGAGACTTTTCTCAGACACAAATTGAATACGCTCCACGATATAGAAAATGTTTGGTTTCAATAGGATGGGGCAACAGCCCACACTTCTCGACGTGCAATGGGGAGTTTGAGGGAGATGTTTCCTGGTCATTTAATCTCATTGCGTGGTGACATCGGTTGGCCCGCCTGATCACCTGATTTAAATCCTTGTGATTTTTTTTCTCTGCGGATACCTCAAGTCAAAGGTATACATTAATCGCCCTTGATCTATTGAACAAGTTAAAGATGCCATTCGTCAAGAAATTGCTGCCATTCCCCATGAAATGATCCGCCGCGTTATGAACAACTTTCATGAACGCCTTCGACAGTGTGTGGACAATAACGGCTCCCATTTGACTGATTTGATTTTTAAAACCAAATGAAACAAAATGGCATTACATGTACTTTTCAAAAAAAAAATTGTATGTTTCTTTACTTTATTTGTGTGTTTTTTTAACCCAAAAATGTGTCAGGTTATTTTGCCGGACCATGTACGAAGTGAAGTAAACAAATGCAAGATCTGTAAAACTATGGTAAGAGTACAAAATTTAATTGTGTTTTTGAAGTGTGAGCAGCCATGAAGAAGTGCTCTATGATGGTTTTCACTACTAAGTAGGTGGGAGGAAGCCCATCAGTGAGCTATTAGGCACAGGAAATGACAGAATCCAACTCCCTGCCTCATATGTGAGCTGTGGTTCCAATACTTGTTTATTCCTACGAGCATTGTAAAACAAACTAAAGTAGAACTGATCACCCTTCAAAGACATAATAATGAATAAATAATGAAGAAAGAGTTTGCCAGCATGCTCCTGTACTCAGTTCCATGTAATAAGCCACTACGCTTTAAGCGACATGAAAACTAAGTAAGCTGTTTGATAAGATTACTGTGTGTAAGTGTATGTAGTGATGTCACAAGAAAGTAAAATAACACAGTTGTGGAGCAAATTCTTTAGTTTGAATTCACACTGTGAGGGTCAAGTGACACATTTGCCATACTTGTGCTTTGAAAGTGTCAGAATTATATTACAGTGTAAAGACAGAGCTAATAACCAAGGTCACCAGACAGCATCAGATCAGAATCAGGCCTCTTTCAAATGCGGATCAAAATGTGGTATCAGATATCTTCCAATCCACACGCAGCAAAAACATCCAGAGAGATATTGCATTGCTGCCATAGTCATCTTGACATCATTTAAATATGCCAATTACTGACAAATACAATCCTGCATTTTCCCAGAGAACACCATTTTTTTTTTTACAAACAACTGCAACAGAAAAAGCACAAGTAATTCAATAAGATTTAAATATGATACATTATGAAAAATAATTAAAGACTGCAGCAAGGTTGCTCTAATTTCAATTAATGGTGGAAAGAGCCAGCCCGGGTCAAATGAACGTTTTATATTGTTTAATATGTATTATGTAATATTGCCCCATCCACACTGTTATTGCTCAGTATCATCCATCCATTAGTCCGTCCGTCCGTCCGTCCACTGAGTCTCACAAGCTTTGCTCATGCCTGGAAAGCTGATTGTTTGAATTCCAGGTTTTGTTTGACGTTCGGAGTATATTTCTCTCCAAAACCATTTGGATCCAAAACTTTAAGAGTGTTTTTCCTCTACACCAGGGGTGTCAAACTTATTTTTGTCGCTGGCCGCATCATAGTCATGGTTTCCTTCGAAGGGCCATTGAAACTGCCAACCCAAATAATTGTCTGAATGTCTCAAATTATATATAGGGTACGGTACTCAACAAACTAGTGAATGACCAGATGAATAACTAGTTTTCAAAACATAGACTAAGAAAAACTGTTAACATATTAGTCATTTTAATATTGACATGTGGATTTGATACACAATTTGTCCTCGCGGGCCACATAAAATGATGTGGCGGCCGTATCTGCCCCCCGGGCCTTGAGTTTGACACTGTGCTCTACACAATCAACTACGCGGCATACATGCACTAGATTGGTTTTATAGCATTATAGCAAGAGAGCTGACAGCAACGCAAAGGGAGTGATGCCCATGTATAGGGATGGGAGGGACGAACTTGAAATAAATTGTCTTTATCTCTCGTCAAGACTTACATTTTTAGTGAATGTCAAACAATACCATGGCATTGCTGCTCGTGCTCACGTAAAACAAACTGAAAGTACGCATGACAAGTATGAGAATATAGTTAAAAGGTAAACACTAATAACTATGTCGTCATATTGACCAAGACCATTCATGCAACTACTGTCGAGCGACATTTTCGCTTACCGTTCTAAGTTTGTTTGAGAATTTTCAGTTTCTTTAGTCTCCTCGCAGGCTGCTGCGTGAAAAGCTACCCAACATGTCCGCTTTGTTTATTATTCAACTTCTTTGTCTTCATGCACTTTAATAGGAGACGATCGTAGTTTCTTTCGACTTCCCTGTTGAAGCAACTCGCTTCCTGCAGTCCCGTAACAGACGCGTAGCGTGCTCGTCGGCCAACGTTACTTCAAGTATTGTTGGACTCTGCGCACTTCGTGACGTCGCCCACCCTCCCTCACCAAAGAGGAAAGGTTCGGGTTTGACAAGGTGGACTTGTGTGAGTAGACTATGTATTCCGCCACTGTGGGTGTACTGAGTCAACTTCCAGAGAAATAGAAAAAAGGGCGGTGCATTGATAAGGCGCGTACATTTCCAGGAAAGGCTTTCTTAACATAGATGTATTATTATTAAAAATAGAAAAACGAATCATTTGATTTTGTTTGAAAACAGAAAAACAGATTTTCTTGTTAGTTATGTGAATAGAGTAATGAAAAGTCTAACAGGTTGATTTACAATGTTTATTTGTAAAACGAAAATGGGATATAACACGCACGCTCACGCGAACACAAACACGCTTCTGCGCGTGCGCTAAACGGCTGATATTTATTTTGGATTCCCGGAAGTTGCCACTAAGAGCATTTCTCATACTGACCGGAAGATGGCGAAAGCGCGGCGTCTTAAGACAACGCAATCTTCTGTAATGATGATCCATCAGCAATCAACATTCTACGTTCGATTTCTGTAACTCTCAGTAAAACTTGACCGGCTTTGAGCAGGTATTTTGTCCCAGGTTTGAAGGCTGCTTTCTCCAAATGTCATGTTCCAACTCTTTCTGCAGATGAGAAGATTTAGATCAGGGCTCATCCAAAGCGACTGTAATACCACGGTATCACATTGTTACACTTTCAAGAGCACTATTCTGCATATGGGTCAATATTTCTATAGCTTTCCATAGCCGATGATGCAACCAACAGGTTTGGTGATGCTTATTATTATCTTATTATGCTTATTTAAGCAGGCAGCCACCTACAACGATTGGACGGACATAGAGGAGTATACTGACTCTGTTACCTCTTACATCACAAAGTGCATCGATGATGTGACTTGCTCAAAATCCGTCGTCACTCGCGCGAACTGGAAGCCGTGGCTGACGGGGGCTGTCCTCAGACTGTTGAGGGCCAGGGACAAGGCTTTCAGAGCGGGGGATGAGGCTGGCTTGAGGACAGCGAGGGCCGACCTGTCCCGAGGCATCAAAGAAGCGAAGAAGGCGTTCTCGTGCAAGGTCTCCACCCACTTCAAGGACAGCAAGGACGCACGTAGCCTTTGGCGGGGCATTCAGACCATCACGGACTACAAGCCCGCGCCGAGGAGCTGTGAGGGCGACGTCCGTCTGCTGAACGATCTGAACCGCTTCTTTGCTCGCTTCGACGCCCAGAACAGCACTTGCCCACTGAAGTCCACTCCCCCCCCGCACGAGCAGCCCCTGCGCCTCTCTGCCGACGGTGTGAGGAGGGCGCTTGCCGCTATTGACACCCGTAAGGCGGCGGGCCCTGACAACATCCCTGGTCGAGCGCTGAAGGACTGTGCTGGGGAGCTGTCGGGTGTCTTCACGGACATCTTTAACGTTTCCCTGCAGCAGGCCATCGTCCCCTCGTGTTTCAAGGCTGCCACCATCGTTCCTGTGCCAAAGAAACCTGCACCGTCCTGCTTCAATGACTACCGCCCTGTGGCACTGACGCCCATCATCATGAAGTGCTTTGAGCGGCTGGTCATGGAGCACATCAAGTCCGTTCTCCCCCCCACCATTGACCCTTTCCAGTTTGCGTACCGTGCCAAGCGGTCCTCTGAGGATGCTATCTGCTCTGCCCTCCACTCGGCCCTCACCCACCTGGAGAGAAAGGACTCATATGTGAGGTTGCTGTTTGTGGACTTCAGCTCTGCCTTCAACACCATTGTGCCGCAGCGACTCATCTGCAAACTCGACGAGCTGGGCCTCAGTACCTCCCTCTGCAACTGGATACTGGACTTCCTCTGTCAGAGGCCTCAGGTGGTGCGTGTTGGCGACAAAATCTCCGCCAGCATCACGCTGAGCGCGGGAGCCCCCCAGGGCTGCGTGCTCAGTCCATTGCTCTTCACCCTGCTGACGCATGACTGCACTGCGACCTACAGCGACAACCGCATAGTGAAGTTTGCTGACGACACGACTCTGGTGGGTCTCATCACGAAGGGCGACGAGACTCGGTACAGGTCGGAAGTTGACCTTCTGACCACGTGGTGCAGGGACAACAACCTCCTGCTGAACGTCAATAAGACCAAGGAAATGATTGTTGACTTCCGGAAGGGTCACACAACACACCTGCCGCTGATCATCGACGGTGCTGTGGTGGAGAGGGTGAGCTGCACCAAGTTCCTGGGGGTGCACATCAGTGAGGACCTCTCCTGGTCCGAAAACACCTCGTCACTGGCAAAGAAAGCTCAGCGCCGCTTGTACTTCCTGCGGAAGCTCAGGCGTGCATGTGCTCCTCAGGCAGTCCTGTCTACATTTTACCGTGGCACCATTGAGAGCGTCCTCACCAGTTGCATCGCTGTCTGGGGTGGTAACTGCACTGAACAGAACTTGAAGGCCCTGCAGCGCATAGTGAATACGGCTGGTAAGATTATTGGTGCTTCGCTACCCTCCCTGAAGGACATTTACACCTCCCATGTCGCCCGCAAGGCAACCTCGATTGCCAGAGATGTGAGTCACCCGGCTCACTCTTTGTTTGACCTTCTGCCCTCTGGGAAGAGGTACAGGAGCCTGCGCTCCCGCACCACCAGACTCGCCAACAGCTTCTTTCTCCAGGCTGTTAGGGCCCTGAACTCGCTACCCCCTTCTGCGTAGCGTGCGGCACTGTTGCGCTACTTTCGGGAATGTCTGCTGTACGCGCACTTGCTCCTTTTTTTTTTCTGCTCCTCGTATTTATTTATTTATTTATTGTTGTGTTATTTATTCATTATTTATTCAGCACGCTTTTGTTATACTTGTTTACTGTTTGTCTGTTGTGCGCCATGTCTTGTCACCGTGGGATAGGGGGGAACGAAATTTCTGTTTCTTTGTGTGTCTTTGGCATGTGGAGAAATTGACAATAAAGCTGACTTTGACTTTGACTTTGACTTTGATCTTGTATAGAAATGCATGTTTTCATCACTCAGTGCAGCTGTGTCTTACTCTCCTCGCAGAACAAAAGATTGCAACATCGCAGCTTTATCTTCCGTGCTCAGAGAAAAAAGATGACAACATCTGTAACTAATACAGCTGTGCTGGATCTCAGTGGGACTAGGGGGCTAGGAGGCTGCTGGGGGTGGTGAAGAGCTTAGGCCCTAGGGGCCCTGTGTCCCTGACTCGAAAATGGACATGATTGCAAACATCTGGCAGTCCTGACTCACCCTGTGTGTGATGTCAAACTTGTCAGTATCACGGACCGAACAAGCGAAAAGGCCAGCACTTATGGTCAGGTAGGGGACATAGAGCAGACCACATTCAGTGTGTATATTTACTTTAACATATCTGTTGGGATAAAATCAGGTTATTTTATCAACAGAGGGGCGCATCTGCCCGCAATAAGCGAAATCCGCAAAGTAGAGGTTGACATTTTCCTGGGGGATTTACGCCTCTATTACTATGTTGCGGGGCCCCTGCAGCTTCCAAACAGTTCCCTTCCCTCTAAATATTTGTTACGCTTAATAAATTCAACTTTTAAATTGTAAAATGAAGAAGGGAAACGAGCTGCGAGAGCTGTGAGAGAAGAGTGTTCTGTCCCCAGTAGTGTACGAGTATGATGTAATGTAACATTACATTCAAGCTATATTTTTATGTTAAAATGGTGCACATTAACTAGAATCCCGCGGTGCATTTCAGCCAAATCCTGGTAGATTAATGCAATTTTAAACACTTGTTGTGCAAAACAAAGGTTGAGCGTATACCCATGAAGGTATCTTGCGCCTACTTCTTCGATTTTTTTCTTCAGTGCAGTCGTCTTCTCTCTTCCTCGAGAAGCAGAACTTGCAGCATTTTATTTTCACTTTGAACAATAACATCAACAAAGTGAACTTTAAACCACTGGAAATGCACCTTTGGCCAAAGATGCCGCATTACAGGTAAAGTAAGCTGTTTTAAGATAAACTTTAAAGAGACACAAAAACCATGATCCATTTTTTTTCCATAAACAAGCTCAGTTTGTGTATTTATTGATAGGGAAATGATTAAAGTGATTTTCTATTTCATTTTTCATTTAATTTTGGAGGGAAAACGAAACACCCAATGCCCTCAGAAATGGCCACTTTTATTGAGGAATATGGCCACACCACCTCCCCTCCCTACATGTCGAACCTCGCAAAATGAGCCGAGAGGACCCGCATGCCAACTGACTCCGTTCGTCATTACATTCTCGTTACTCTGAGGATTGCATCAACTCTAAACATGCCTCCAAAGGAAGCAAGTGGGAGCAGTAAAGCCATCCTAAAACACAAAGACGCTCTTAAGCCATGCGACAGTGAGCACCCGGCGCGCTGCGGTTGCGCGATCGGACCAAATTAAGCTCCTTGCGCGCTGAAGTCCACTTAAATTTTGGAAAGTACACCAGGACATTAAAAATATTTTCTAAATTTCAGCGACGGCTCTGTCACAATAATGCGACCAGCTCGATGTAGTTGCGCGGTCGGCGACGCGCTACGGTTGCGCGTTCGGCGGTGCGCTGCAGTTGCGCTATCGGACAAAAATGTGCAAATGAAAAAATGCTTAAAAAGGGCGTTTTTTTTTTCTTTTGGAACGGATTAAATCTTTTTCCATAATTCTGGAACGGATTGTGGTCGAAAACCGAGGCTCCACTGTACACGTATATATATTTTGACATTGCAATAGTTAGTACTACTCAAAGTTATCATGAAAAGACTGGAAAGTAAACTGGAAGAGGAAGTTAGCAAAACACAAGCAGGATTTAGAAAAAACAGAGGAACGAGAGACCACATTTTCAATCTACGAATGATGATTCAGAAACATCGGGAAGTGAATGTAAATCTTCATACATGCTTCATAGACTACTCAAAAGCCTTTGACTGTGTCAATCATAAAAAGCTCTGGCAAACTCTCCAGGAAATGAACTTCCATCCACATCTGATTAACTTGATTAAATCACTCTACAAGGGCCAACAATCAGCTGTACAACTCAAATGTGGAACAACAGAATGGTTCCCAGTAAAAAAGGGAGTGAGACAAGGGTGCATACTTTCACCACACCTATTTAGTCTTTACACTGAAGGAATCATGAAGGAAGTGGAATACGACCATAGGAGATGTGAATACAACGAAGCAAGAATGCAGGGGCTGACCATCAGAGACCTAAGGTATGCCGACGACACTGCGCTGCTGGCCACTACTCCAAGAGGGCTGGAAAATCTCATCAGGGCGGTCAAACAAAGCGAAGAGAAAGACCTATATCTGAATGTGAAGAAAACGAAAATTATGGACACGGGCAAGTGTGAAGAGAAGGCGGTAATAATGATTGGTGATGAAGAAATAGAAAGGGTCAGTCATTTTGAGTATCTTGGAGCCAGAATAGAAGCAAATGGAAAAACTACCCCAGAAATACGGAGAAGACTGGCAATGGCATTTGCCAAAGTGAACAAGATGGAGAAGCTCTGGAAAGGACAGTGTATAGACACAAAAATGAGAATTCTAAAAAGTACAATATTTCCAATTGCAACTTACGGTTGTGAGGCGTGGACCATCAACAGTACTGACAGCAAAAAGATCACCGCCTTCGAAATGAAATGCTACAGAAGGATTCTGCGGATATCGTGGATTGATAGGATATCAAATGGCGAGGTGTTAACACGAATGGGAGTTGCATCACCAGTACTGCTGCAGACTGTGAAAAAATTGAAACTGCAATATTTTGGGCATATCAAACGCCATGAGTCACTTGAAAAACACATTCTGAAAACAAAGATGGAGGGTAAAAGAGGAAGAGGAAGACCAACAAGAAGATGGGAGCAAGACATACAGGACTGGTTGGGGACGACAACAACAGAAGCTGGCAGAATAGCAGAAGACAGAGTGCTGTTTCAAGAGGCAACGTCCTACAGCGGGACAAGCTGAAGAAGAGAGAGAGAGAGAATAGTTAGTAAACTTTAAGTTACAGTCTGATAAATAAACTGGTTTGCATATAGACCTTCTGGTGCCTAGCTAAGGAGAGAAAACAAAGGGTTGTATCCCCTGGCTTGGAGGTGTTATTAGTTCCTGGCCACTTTGGAGGGCCACTAGGACAGACCCACACCTTAAAAAAAAAAAAAAAATCCCACACGATCACAGTTTTTTTTATTGGAAATCATTACACAGCGGTCGCTAATAATATCAATATACGTATATAATATATAAAATCAAATGTTTGTTGGCATCTCAATTTAGGCCATTTTAACTTCTTAAAACTTCAAAACATTTTGCCTTTCCACGGCTGTCCAACTTAAAAGAACAAAAAATGAGCGGCCGCCTGCATCAAAATGCCTGTTTTTTGTCACATCGGTATGTGGTTTTTCTTTTTTTTTTTCTATCTCCATAAGTCACCAACATACGAAAAGCACAATGCTGTCCAAAGAGGCTTTTTGGAAGTTGAATTGTTCATACGTGGTTACATATTCAACTGAAATCTGACTTAGATTTCCTCTGAAATCCACATATGGATATTCCCCCTGAGTCGCCTATCCGAAAAGAAGGCGCCTTAAGTGACCACCTTCAGCTGAAGGGTCGGACCCCTTGCTCGTAGTTAGGTGATCCGAATCTTTGCAACAAGCCAACCTCCTCTGAAATTGACGCACACGGGCCGGCAAACGCTGCCTGTGGTCAGCAGAGAGCCTCATTGCTGGGCGGCAGGCCAGCCGACACGGGCCTCCTCGCTGTAATGAAGGACCTGCGGCACCTTTCCTTCTAACACCGTGGGTCTAACAGTCTGCTGCTGAAGGAGCTTCTCAGGGACCCCATAATGTCATGGAGGGGGTGAGAGGTGATGTCCAGGATGGATGTCAACTTAACTAACATCCTCCTCTCACCCACAACCTCTATGGAGTCCAGGGGATAGTCCAGGACAGAGCTCGCTCTCCTGACCAGTTTATTTAGTCTCCCTCTGTCCCGGTCCGTACTGCCCCCTCTCCAGCAGACCACAGTGTAGAGGATCGCTGAGGCTACCACAGAGTCATAGAAAGTCCTGAGGAGAACCCTGCACACACCAAAGACCTCAGTCTCCTCAGCAGGTAGAGGCGACTCTGGCCCTTCTTGTACGGCGTGAGTGTGGTCAGTCCAGTCCAGTTTGTGGTTGAGGTGAACACCCAGGAATTTGTAGTTCTCCACTATTTCAATGTCTGATCCCTGGATGTTCACCGGAGTGAGGTGGGGTGCTTTCCTCTTGAAGTTCATAATCGTCTCATTTGACTTGCTGGTGTTCAGCTGAAACTGGTTGAGCTCACACCAGCTGACAAAGGCCTTGACGACTGTCCTGTATTCCAGATCGTTCCCCTCAGAAAGATATCCAACAATGGCTGTGTCGTCGGAGAACTTCTGGATGTGGCAGTACGTGGTGTTGTGGGTGAAATCCGATGTGTACAGGGTGAAAAGGAAAGGAGAGAGCACCGTAACCTGGGGGACACCTGTGCTGCAGATCACCACGTCAGACTCACAGTAATGTAACCTCACGTACTGTGGCCTGTAGTACATGCAGCCAGGTGTTGGTCCACTCCTGCCTTCTCCATCTCCACCCTGAGCAGTGACGACTGGATGGTATTAATAGCGCTGGAGAAATCGAAGAACATGATCCTCCCAGTGCTCCCACTGTCCTCCAGGTGAAGCAGTGATCTGTGTAGCAAATAATTATTGCATCGTCCACCCCAACACCAGGCCAATAAGCAAACTGCAGGGGGTCCTCCAGTGGTCGTAGGTGACCCAGGATGATCCTCTCCATAGACTTCATCAGGTGGGATGTCAAGGCAATAGGCCGGAAGTGGTTAGGCTCCTTGGGGCGTGGCACCTTTGGTACGGGGACCACGCAGGAGGTTTTCCACAGGGCTGGAACTTTATTCAGGCTCAGGTTGAACAGGTACATGACCACACCATATTTCATGACCACAGATGTCAGGGCGACAGGTCTGTAATCATTCAGACCTGTGATGGCGAGCTTCTTGGCCACCGGTACGATGGTGGAGCTTTTGAAACACGAGGGCACCTCACACAGCTTCAGGGAACGGTTGAAGATCCGTGCAAAGGTCGGTGCCAGCTGTTCAGCACAGACTTTCAGGCAGGAGGGGGACACGCTGTCTGGGCCTGGTGCCTTCCTGCCCTTTTGTCTCTTGAACATCTGACACACTTCCTCCTCGCGGGTCTGAAGTGCTTCTGAAAGAGAGAGAATAGGTGATAACGATGATGGAGGTGTGAACAGGGGCAGGCACACACATGTACCCACATGCAGACACAAAAGGGGAGAGAATGAAAGTGCATATAGGAACAAAGGCAGAAACAAAACCACAGAAAAAAGACAGAGGTACAAAGCCACGGAGTATAGCTCAGTGGTAGAGCATTGCAGATGCTGCAGATCAAGAAGTCCCCAGTTCAGGTGCCCACTTATGGCTCTCGTTCTTAGTTATTGATTCAGTTGTCATTAACTCAATAACACAAAGTCAGGGGGTATAGCTTGTTGATACAGCATTTGACTAAAGATCAAGAGGTCCCCAGTTCAAATCTGGGTGCCCCTTTCTGGCTATATGTAGACCCAAGTCCTTTTCCTCCTCAGGGGGGACTTCTTTTACAGCAGAGGCACAGGTACCTGGTCTGGTTCTAAGTCACATTTTCATTCATCAGGGAATCAAGGAAGTATAGCTCAGTGGTAGGGAAGTTGACTGCAGTTCAAGTCTGGATGCCCCCTTGCTGGCTGCTTATCGAACCCCGAACCTTTGATTCCTTCAGGGAGACTTCTTTTACAGCAGAGCGAGAGGTACCCGGTGTCTGGTTCTATGTCACATTTTTATTTGTCAGGAAATGGGTGGTAGAGCATTCTAAGTGACTTTTTTATTTGTCATCAAATCAAACTCACAAAGACAGTGGGTATAGCTCCGTGGTAGCGCATTTGACTCCAGGTCAAGAGGTACCCAGTTCAAATCTGGGTGCCCCATTTCTGGCAATATGTAGACCCAGGTCTATTTCCTCCTTATGGGATGTTTCATTTACAGCAGGGCCAGAGGTACACGGTCTGCTTCTAAGTCACTTTGTTATTTGTCAGGAAATATAAATTGTACAACAACAGTCGGTAGTGGTAGAGCATTCTAAGTCACTTTTTTATTTGTCAGGAAATAAATTCGACAAAGACAGTGGGTATAGCTCTGTGGTAGATCATTTGACGGCAGATCAAGAGGTCCCCAGTTCAAATCTGGGTGCCCCCTTTCTGGCTATATGTAGACCCTGGTCCTTTTCCTCCTCAGGGTGGACTTCTTTTACAGTAGAGCCAGAGGTACTCGGTCTGGTTCTAAGTCACTTTTTTTATATGTCAGGAAATCAACTGTACAAAGACAGGGGGTATATCTCAGTGGTAGGGCAATTGACTGCCGGTCAAGAGATCACCAGTTCAAATCTGGGTGCCCCCTTGCTGGCCGTTTGTAGACCCAGATCCTTTGATTCCCTCAGGGAGACTTCTAAGCAACATGCATAGTAAGTGAAAAAATGCTATTGTATTGTTATGTTTTTGTTTGTGGACTTTGTTGAACTGAGAGTTTGTGTGTGTGTCAGGTCTAAGTACGATCAGACATTAAATCACACGCTGGAACGAAGAGGAGAAGACAACCAGAACAGGTTTACTCGCGAGGAGAACGATAGAGAAAGGAACCTCAGTTACAATCTCCATCAATTCTGAGTCCTTACTCCACGTGCAATGTTTTGGTTGCCCTGGTTACAGAGGCGTTGCTACACTAAAGGGAGGGGAGATTGTGGCTGCAGCAACGCTGATTAGCTAAGAAATGTAGTGTGGTTTGAATTAGCACTTCATTGTCGGCCTGTGACCCCCGCAGAGTCTGTCCTCTTTCCTCAACCAGCTGTCTTCCCCTGGCTGGCTGACTCGTCCTCGACTATGATCAGATAACTTGAATCACGTTGATTGCCGCTTTCCTGTGGAACAATGCAACTAAACATTTGCTAACTTTATCTTCTTGGTAAATTAACTCACAATAATAATAAGTAACTTGTCCTAAACACTTCAACACACATTAAGTAAATGTGTGAGGTAACTGGTATGCAGTTCCTTAAACAAACATTGAGTAAATATGCGATAACTTATATGCAACTACTTCAAACCGTATATAACACTTAACAAAGAAAAACAGTTCTGATCAACAACAATCTATGAACCAAACCTACAGTTAATTAAAAGGAATGAAGTTCCTTTGAACCAAACAAAGAACATTTTGCCGATGCAAATAAGCTCTGCTCATTGTTAGTGAAGGCCTCTTACAGGAACAAAACACACAGACAACATAAGGATAGGAAGCATACATATGGCTGACAGGGATCAAAAGACATCCCTGTCACTAAAGAGGAAGAACCTAGATAAAAGAAAAGTCATAAACTCGTAAAGACGAGGCCTCCAGGTCTGGCAGGCCAAGACTTCACTTGAATTTTTCCAACAGTGTGTGAGACAGTGCACACAATGTTCATTGTTGAAAATGACTGGCCTGTGGTCTTAGTACTGTAGGAGTCAATTTCTGTCATTATCATGTTGGTGCGTGACATGATAATGTCACACAATAAATTTGGCTGAGCAGAGGTCTGCGTGTGTGTGTGTGTGTGTGTGTGTGTGCATGTGTGTGTGCATGCGTGTGCGTGTGTGTGCATGCGTGTGCGTGTGTATGTGTGTGAGTGTGTGTGAGTGTGTGTGTGGGGGGGGTGGTGATGTTCATGTGTGCTCATGTGTATGATGTGGCTCTATGCGGTAACACAGTAAAAAATGTGGCTCTTAGTCCCTGCAGTAGAGGTACCTGGTGTCTGGTTCTATGTCACTTTTTTATTTGTCAGGAAATAAATTGTACAACGAAAACATCCCTTCATGATCTGGCAAGAGGCTGTCAGTCTGTCTCAGTTGGTAAACGGAAAGGCAGTTCACTGAGCGACGAGTACTTGCAAAGGTAGTGTTGGATTTTTTAAATAAATAAATAGATTTCAACCCCATTCCTTCAGTAGCAAATGTTAGATTTGTCAACATTTCTGATGAAAGTTTACAAAAATCAGTGCTCTAATAGAGCTGCGGTTAAAGTGGTACATGGACACTTGTCCACACACAATTTAGTGAAGAGTCACCTGGGATTACATTATGTAATACAGGGCTGAGTTAGTTGAGGGACATGTGTGCAGACGATGATTAAAAGACAATATATCTGTGTCAAAAACAGATTCCTGTAGGCCTCAGTCTCTGCGTTTTGAGAGGTCTTTCTTTTTCAGGACCCTGGATAAAGTTCCTCTTGTAGTCAATGCTTTTGTTTTTCCCTCTTTTTCACACTCTTTACAACTGTTGGATTGTGTCCACAATTTAGGGAGCGCGCTATCTGCGCCTCACGGCAAAAGCCATTGCCAAACACCTGTTATCCAATTTACTCACTGCATGCTCGTTTGATTTCTTCAGATTTAGGAAAATGCTAAGACACTGAAGCAGAAATTAGACTTACACAGGTTGGTTGAGTTCAATCACAATTCTTGTTCAGAAAGCTCTGTTTTCAGGAAAGTACAATAAAGCGCTGGGCCTTTTTGGCGACAATGCTTAAGAGCAGAAAGTCTCCGTTCAAAAAAAAGGCAACGTTCAAGGTTCTTTGGTCAGCTTATATTCAGTTGCACATGCCAGTGTGGGCCGAGTTTGATGGGTGATGAGTCTTTGGGGCGGGGCAAGTTCGCAGGAGAGTTTGATTCCATGGGAGTGGGTGCTGGTTCGGTGAGAGCTGGTTCCGTGGGGTTGGGTGCTGATTATGGGCGATTTGATATGTGGGGGCTGTTGTTTTCCTTTCCGTCTTTCAGCCTTGACGATCATCTTTGGCTGGGCTGTCTCCCTCTGGCAGCTGCTGGTTTTATCTCCAAGTGACCTTCCTGTAAACATTCAAAGTTATAGTCAAAGTCAAAGTCAGCTTTATTGTCAATTTCTCCACATGCCAAAGACACACAAAGAAACCGAAATTTCGTTCCCCCCTATCCCACGGTGACAAGACATGGCTCACAACAGACAAACAAGTAAACAAGTATAACAAAAGTGTGCTGAATAAATAATGAATAAATAACACAACAATAAATAAATAAATAAGAGGAGCAGAAAAAAAAAAAGGAGCAAGTGCGCGTACAGCAGACATTCCCGAAAATAGCGCAACAGTGCCGCACGCTACGCAGAAGGGGGTAGCGAGTTCAGGGCCCTAACAGCCTGGAGAAAGAAGCTGTTGGCGAGTCTGGTGGTGCGGGAGCGCAGGCTCCTGTACCTCTTCCCAGAGGGCAGAAGGTCAAACAAAGAGTGAGCCGGGTGACTCACATCTCTGGCAATCGAGGTTGCCTTGCGGGTGAGATGGGAGGTGTAAATGTCTTTCAGGGAGGGGAGCGAAGCACCAATAATCTTACCAGCCGTATTCACTATGCGCTGCAGGGCCTTCAAGTTCTGTTCAGTGCAGTTACCACCCCACACAGCGATGCAACTGGTGAGGACGCTCTCAATGGTCCCACGGTAGAATGTAGACAGGACTGCCTGAGGAGCACATGCACGCCTGAGCTTCCGCAGGAAGTACAGGCGGCGCTGAGCTTTCTTTGCCAGTGACGAGGTGTTTGCGGACCAGGAGAGGTCCTCACTGATGTGCACCCCCAGGAACTTGGTGCAGCTCACCCTCTCCACCACAGCACCGTCAATGATCAGCGGCAGGTGTGTTGTGTGACCCTTCCGGAAGTCAACAATGATTTCCTTGGTCTTCTTGACGTTCAGCAGGAGGTTGTTGTCCCTGCACCACGTGGTCAGAAGGTCAACTTCCGACCTGTACCGAGTCTCGTCGCCATTCGTGATGAGACCCACCAGAGTCGTGTCGTCAGCAAACTTCACTATGCGGTTGTCGCTGTAGGTCGCAGTGCAGTCATGCGTCAGCAGGGTGAAGAGCAATGGACTGAGCACGCAGCCCTGGGGGGCCCCCGTGCTCAGCGTGATGCTGGCGGAGATTTTGTCGCCAACACGCACCACCTGAGGCCTCTGACAGAGGAAGTCCAGTATCCAGTTGCAGAGGGAGGTACTGAGGCCCAGCTCGTCGAGTTTGCGGATGAGTCGCTGCGGCACAATGGTGTTGAAGGCAGAGCTGAAGTCCACAAACAGCAACCTCACATATGAGTCCTTTCTCTCCAGGTGGGTGAGGGCCGAGTGGAGGGCAGAGCAGATGGCATCCTCAGAGGACCGCTTGGCACGGTACGCAAACTGGAAAGGGTCAATGGTGGGGGGGAGAACGGACTTGATGTGCTCCATGACCAGCCGCTCAAAGCACTTCATGATGATGGGCGTCAGTGCCACAGGGCGGTAGTCATTGAAGCAGGACGGTGCAGGTTTCTTCGGCACAGGAACGATGGTGGCAGCCTTGAAACACGAGGGGACGATGGCCTGCTGCAGGGAAACGTTAAAGATGTCCGTGAAGACACCCGACAGCTCCCCAGCGCAGTCCTTCAGCGCTCGACCCGGGATGTTGTCAGGGCCCGCCGCCTTACGGGTGTCAATAGCGGCAAGCGCCCTCCTCACACCGTCGGCAGAGAGGCGCAGGGGCTGCTCGTGTGGTGGGGGAGTGGACTTCAGCGGGCAAGTGCTGTTCTGGGCGTCGAAGCGAGCAAAGAAGCGGTTCAGATCGTTCAGCAGACGGACGTCGCCCTCACAGCTCCTCGGCGCGGGCTTGTAGTCCGTGATGGTCTGAATGCCCCGCCAAAGGCTGCGTGCGTCCTTGCTGTCCTTGAAGTGGGTGGAGACCTTGCACGAGAACGCCTTCTTCGCTTCTTTGATGCCTCGGGACAGGTCGGCCCTCGCTGTCCTCAAGCCAGCCTCATCCCCCGCTCTGAAAGCCTTGTCCCTGGCCCTCAACAGTCTGAGGACAGCCCCCGTCAGCCACGGCTTCCAGTTCGCGCGAGTGACGACGGATTTCGAGCAAGTCACATCATCGATGCACTTCGTGATGTAAGAGGTAACAGAGTCTGTATACTCCTCTATGTCCGTCCAATCGTTGTAGGTGGCTGCCTGCTTAAACAAGTCCCAGTCAGTGGTGTCGAAGCAGTCCCGAAGTGCATCGGAGGCACCCTCAGGCCACACTCGAACCTGCCTCCGAACCGGCCTGGATGCCTTTACCAATTGTCTGTATGCGGGCAAAAGCAAAACGGTGAGATGGTCAGAAAGCCCCAGATGGGGGAGGGGGGTGGCTTTGAAAGCTCCCTTTTGCGCCGAGTAGACTAGGTCCAGGAAGCTGTCTCCACGTGTCGGAAAGGGAACATGCTGGTGAAGCCTCGGGAAAACAGACTTCAGGTTGGCATGATTGAAGTCTCCAGCGAAGATGGTGAACTACTGAACATTCAGTGGACTGGACTTTGCATCGACAGACACATACATATGCAAGGGGGGCAAAACTAAGAGCATTTCAACTTCGCAGTATGCTGTGATATTGTGTCAATATTATGTCCTTCATTACTTTATCAAATGACCACATGCGGCATTATTTTAATTTGTCACATGACTAAAAGGTTGACATCAGCGTCTGCTGTCCAGAATATCATGTTGGCCCAGCGTGAACAAGATGAGTGGGACCGCTTTGCGTAAATTGCCTACCTGTCTAATTTTTCTTGACGATCCAGAACAAAATACATTTCATTATAAGGAACATAGCCAAAGCCGGATGAAGGGCTGTAGTTCTGATAAACTCTGGAATGTAAACTTTCATGCTTTTTGATGGTACTATACTATAATATGTAGGCATATGCTCATTTATAAACATATGTAGTTATTAGGTGATCTTTTTTTCCCATGAATTCCAATGTTAAAACAGGAGGGAATGTTAGAAATGATATACTTTTTATCATTGGATTCTATGTAACTACTTTTGTGTGCAAGATTCTCCGCAGTATGTGACCATCTAGCCTCGTGAAAATGACTTGGGGGCATATGGCCGGCTAATGACTGGAGTCATTAGCCGCGCTATACAATAAGCCCCACAGTTAGCTAGACATGTTCAGATCATGAGATTGTCATGGAATGGCTGAAGCAGACAGAGGTCTTATTTAAGTTGAAGTCCCAGGGCCACTAAGACTACGTCTTTGTTAAGCTAATAGTCATGAGACGTCCATACTGCTCCGTCCATAAGAGTATTCCCTTTGTTCTGTGGTAATGAGATATAACTATGGAATGTACTTCCTGCCTGGGAACCTACCCGATCATGTACACTTGCCCAATTGTTTCTTTCTCAATAAATGGCACGGCTAAATTCGAGAAGAGCGCGGATCTCAGCCACACTTGCTGTGTGTGTGTATGGGGTGCGCCCTTCTGTGCAGAAGAAAACGCTAAGCCAAAAAGACCTACCGCTTCTGAGATTGATTTCAGATAAATGTTGTCAACCCAACAGGAAATATTAGACTAGACGATATTCCAGTGACAGCATGGAACTATCAAGGAGAGGTGGCAGGGGAGATTCTTAAAAAGCGAGAAGATTCCTGCAAAGGTGCTGACTCCTATTTTTTATTTCAGGCCACGGCGATGCGCAGAACTGTAGTAGCTACAGAGGTGTTGTTATGTTGATTAAGCAAAGCATGAAGTTATGGGAAAGAATATTTGAAGTGAGGCTTGGAAATCTCTACTGGCCAAAATAATGGAGAGTGTGGCAGAGATGAAGATGTTGCTGGACATGCAGATGGTTGGTGTGACAGGACAGAAAGATATGGAAACGATAAATAATAAATTATAAATAAATTATCCACCTGTTCCTAATTCGTTTCTAGTCTGTATGTTATTGCTCCAATTTTTTTTTTACATTTAATACTCTCCCACCTATTTGATCCTATTTTGTAAAGGTCTACAATTTATTATAAGCTATTTTAAAACTCTCCACACTTGTTACCAGGCTTTGGCTCCATTTCACGATGTTGTCTCCCATTCACTTCATTTCTGCCGAGCTGCTTCTTCTCCTCCGTCTAGCATGTTGAAGACTTAAAAACCATCAAATCTGAAAACACTTAAAATCTCACAATTCCTCACTTTTTTCCCCCTCCCCCTTTTGACACATTTTAAAAAATGTGTCACTATGGTTAAAAAGTAAAAATAACAATGCCCATGGTAACATACCCATCGCCAGCTGGACTTCGGTGTATCTCCAGATGCCATCCTGGCCTGGAATCACCAATTTTCAGTCCCTGAAACTCGACTGGCAGCATCTCAAATGGCTGTATGAACAAAAGCCATCACCCTCCTGTAGCTGTGCATGCAGCTCTCCGCACAATAAACATCCATAATACCAAAAAATAAAAATAAAATTCATAATGATAAACAAAAAATAATCCACACCTGGGCGCATGTCAAACGTATGAAATCGAAAACTGGAACCTGCCGAGCCTGTCCTGAAAATGATCACATTTACAAACTCATTATGAAAAGTAAGGGGTTAGTTGTTAATGCGTGTTCACAGACATGACACAAAATTCTCCAAGACTGCAGTTGACAACCTGCAAAGTAAACACGAGTTTAACAAATAGAGCACAATCTGCTCCCTGCGTTGCTGTTAGAGGCTGCAATACAATTAGGTAAAACATCAAAACAAAGCAAGTCATCACAAATTCCGTCACATACATTTTGTCACACGTTCAGGTAAGTCCAGAGTTGTTGTCATACACTGTCTTGGCTCAGAGTCTTGATTGTCAATGCTTGTATAGACACGTCTAGTCATAATCTTGACATGGGCCTTCTCCATTGAAGTCTTTTGTTGTCAATGGTGCCCCAGAGTAATCCTAAACCCATATTTAGTCCAAAATTAGCCCTGATCAACCTTGCTTTTTCAAATCTGTAGTATCGTTGTATTTTTCAGGTGAGAGGAATGTTATCCTCTGCTGTGATCACATCACCCCAACCTTGAATCATGTTAACCATTCACAATACACAAACACCACACCACAAGTACAAACTTGACATTCATACACCATTACAGACAAGTTGTCATTTCACAACACACACATAAAAACATACAATATTAAATTGTAAAAGGAACCCTCCCTACGCAAAATTTTCTCCTCAATTAAAATGTCCCTATTTTTATTTTAAATCCAAAATAAATATCTAATTGTCTGGTCTCCTGTCCTCTCATCGTTTGTCAATATGCATAATGCTGGAACATGATTTAACTCCCCATTTAGTTTGCTCATATCTCACACTTAGACTATTTGACACTTTGTGTTGAGCTGTAACTTCAATATTTCCACCTTCCCATATTTCTTCCACTGAAGTTCCATTTTGCTTTCAGTTTAAATTCATCCCTCCAAAAATTTATAGAGCTTCATTCATCTCCTCATAAGCATTACTGACCCTCCTAAAAAATAATTATACTAAAAATAATGTTTAGAAAAAAGTGAACCTCCTAAAGCCGTTTTTTTCCTTTTGTTCCAAATTTCAAAAATTTTTGGCGCAATTGCTTTTTCTTTTAATTCCCATTCATTCTGTATGGGGATTCAAGATTTGCTCTAACTTCTACATTTTTTAACCGTTTCAACCCGTTCCAACTTTCAACTGTTCATCTTTTGCCTACCTATTCCACAACCTCCCACTTACCAAAAATTCCAAAATTCACATTACAAATTCAACCAAATTCTCCAAAATTTAGTATTACACTTCTATTTTCCACATTTCTCAAGAAATTCAACTCATTTCAACATCATTCGGCATCATTCCCCAAGAAGTGATTCAAAGTCTTCGCCTTCACACGCAATTTCTCCAGAAATTGCATTTTCTAGTTAGTGTGAAGGTGAAGACCTTCACACTATTGTTATTGCTGTCCTTTATTATTGGGTGAAGGCGATGGCCTTCACACATATGTTATTCTACACCATTCTCTATTATTATTGTGTGAAGGCGATGGCCTTCACACATATGTTATTCTACACCATTCTCTATTATTATTATTATTGTGTGAAGGCGATGGCCTTCACACATATGTTATTCTACACCATTCTCTATTATTGTGTGAAGGCGATGGCCTTCACACATAAGTTATTCTACACCATTCTCTATTATTATTGTGTGAAGGCGATGGCCTTCACACATATGTTATTCTACACCATTCTCCATTATTATTATTATTGTGTGAAGGCGATGGCCTTCACACATATGTTATTCTACACCATTCTCTATTATTGTGTGAAGGCGATGGCCTTCACACATATGTTATTCTACACCATTCTCTATTATTAGTGTGAAGGTGAAGACCTTCACACTATTGTTATTGCTGTCCTTTATTATTGTGTGAAGGCGAAGGCCTTCACACATTGTTATTCTACTTTATTATTATTATTATTATTATTATTATTATTATTATTATTATTATTATTGTGTGAAGGTGATGGCCTTCACACATATGTTATTCTACACAATTCTCTATTATTGTGTGAAGGCGATGGCCTTCACACATATGTTATTCTACACCATTCTCTATTATTATTATTGTGTGAAGGCGATGGCCTTCACACATATGTTATTCTACACCATTCTCTATTATTGTGTGAAGGCGATGGCCTTCACACATATGTTATTCTACACCATTCTCTATTATTGTGTGAAGGCGATGGCCTTCACACATATGTTATTCTACACCATTCTCTATTATTATTATTATTGTGTGAAGGCGATGTCCTTCACACATATGTTATTCTACACCATTCTCTATTATTATTATTGTGTGAAGGCGATGGCTTTCACACATATGTTATTCTACACCATTCTCTATTATTATTGTGTGAAGGCGATGGCCTTCACACATATGTTATTCTACACCATTCTCTATTATTATTATTGTGTGAAGGCGATGGCCTTCACACATATGTTATTCTACACCATTCTCTATTATTGTGTGAAGGCGATGGCCTTCACACATATGTTATTCTACACCATTCTCTATTATTGTGTGAAGGCGATGGCCTTCACACATATGTTATTCTACACCATTCTCTATTATTATTATTGTGTGAAGGCGATGGCCTTCACACATATGTTATTCTACACCATTCTCTATTATTGTGTGAAGGCGATGGCCTTCACACATATGTTATTCTACACTGTTAGATAAATTGTATATATATGTTATCATGCGTTCCCTAATGAGTACTTATTAATAAAGTTATTGCGCAGAATGCTTGCTGTTTCTTCTTGCAGACATCACCCAGTCCACAACAAGTCAAACGATGCTGTCTGGAGCTTCCTGACCTTCTACACATCTGGGAATCCAAGAAAGTTGTTGATGTCTGCACATGTCATTTTGTCTATGCACTCTTTTCACATGACTACTTTGTTTCCCATAACATTCACTTTTCGTTTCTCATGGGATCCTGTCCGCGACTTCTAGTTTCACATAGAATCTCGTTTCTTCACTCATGAGACAAAGCCCACGCTTTCCCCCCCACCTATCAGGGGCTAGTCTCACATTGTAGGTAGGGCATTCCTAAATAAAAAGAGAGGAGTGTAAACAAGACCTTTAGTGTATTTTGGATTGCTGTAAGTCTGGATGCACTCCTCGCGAGAAAAGATCAACATTCTGTCTCACTGGTTTTGTCTGCTGATCCTTTTGCTGAATCTGAACCTAACAGATTTTTGGGGGCTCGTCCGGGATCTCAAAAGACCTATTTTGGGGTTCCGGCCGACTTTTCGACGCAGGACAAGTCCTTGGCCAAGGCATATAGATAGAGAAACCCTTTTCACGGGGCTGTCTCGATCAGTCGGTTGGACGCCGGAGTGGTTGACGAGATCATCCGAGGAGAAGGCCCAGCAGACTGTGAGTACGAATCTTGATTCTGTTGAAGTAATGAAAGTGCAGTGACAAGAGGTCACTTAAAACCTTGACAATTCTAGACCCTATCAAGTGCAATTAGAAACAGTAAATTCCGCTGGGATGATGGAGTCCCCTGACTGATGAGTCAGTTAAATTCCATGGGAGTGCGGACCCATCTGTTTTCTAAAGAAGTACAGGTAATTTGGAGCAGTTAAATTCCGCTGAGGTGTCGTGGGCCTCCTAATTAACCTTCCTAATGTGTTGGCTTTCTGCTGCCATCTGTGGTGTTTTTTAACTCTTGTTTAGCTGGTTTGGCTTCTTTATCCACTACTTTGAGAAAAAGGAAAAAATAAGTTTTTCTTACACAATAGGAAGGTTAAAGAGTTTAGATTTTGTAAAGATCCACAGGAGGGCGGACTCCCCTGCTTGCCTGTGGGACGATAAGAATGCGCATTGTGTGTGTATGGTTTGACTGAGAGTGATCTCATTTGAGCTCTCCTTTATGTAAACAGTGGCTTTGTGTGGAAGCAGAGGACAGGAGACTTACCACTGAATATTTTACCACTGTCCTGTGAATTAAGTTGGCTTTAGGACACTGTAGGTGCCATTCAAATTGCCAACTCCGTAAACTAAACAAATAAACCATGGGGACAGCAAATAGCAAGCAAAAGCCGCTGCCCCGACATGAATTAAAATGCAAAGATTGGAAATTGATGGAAGAAGTTGACCCCGAAAATGTAAAATATCTTGACAAATGCATATTTTGGACAGAGGGGGTTGCATTATGCGACGTGGCGATGGCGAAGCACTCCGCACTTCAGTTGCTCCCCCCACCCTTGTTATCAGCTGGGAAGATTGTCATGTCTATGTTGTGGGCCCGTGTGTTTGTTTCTGTGTATGTTTGTCTTTGTGTATCAGTTCGTTATAAAGGATGGAATTGCGTTAAATTGGTGCACGAAAGCGGTGTGCTAGACAATGGTTTATCAGATTTGCATTGTTAAATGTAAAAATTAGAAATGATAGAATAATCTGAGGGTTGTGGTCAGAAACTCGTCCAACGAGGCGAGTGCCCAGCCCTCATAAAAATGTGAGAGTAGGAGAGAACATACATTGTAGTATTGGATAAAATTAAATTATTGATTCGTTATGGCATAAAACTATACAAGGACACATGTAAGGACAAGTCAAAGATTTGAATCACTTAGAGTTAAAAACAACATTGCAAGGGGGGCACTTTTTATCAAAAGGACACCAAGTAAAGTATTAAGTAGTGGGCATTCGTGATTGGGATTGAATTAAGGATAAAATTAGGTCAATGATTAGAAATCAATGGTGCTCTACACAAAAAGGCTTAAATTTTAATGGGGAAATATTTGGAGTACTGTCCCCCTCTCTGCACGTTGTTGGTCTACATAGGTCATGGGCCTAGTTTATTTGGTTTTGTTTGTGGTTTGGGTTTATTTTGTTTATTGTTAAGGTGTCCCTTGTTATTCTCTTATCCCCTGCATTGCAAATGTCTTCTTGATGCAGATAGGTTAACAGCCAGATCAGGCTGGGACTTTAGTGAGGAGATAATTTGTCGATTGATGGGGGTTAGTAATTGTCCAAATTCTAGTCACATGTTTTGAGGGACCACAGCAACAACATTATATTTAATTTCCAGGCCATTATTTAGTATGATATGACGGTGTCTAGCTAAGTAGACTGTTCTATCAAAAAATGTGAGAGTGAAGGAGGAGGTTTGATTTGTAATCTGACATTTGGGTCCCATTTTGAAGAGCATAGATTGTTTTTGTTTGTTTATTTTTTAAGATATGTTTAACAGTTTATCTCGGTGCAGTAAGGATATAGAAATTTTGCAAGACTTAAAATTAAAAATTAAAAAGCAAAATTACATTCTCATTTTCCCAGATGTGAGGGAAATTGAAAGATAAGGAAGACGAAGAAAAGATAAAAAAGAACTTGCTGTTGCACAGACAGGAAGATGATGACACAGTGTCAGCGCGAGCTCGCTTAAGACCCGCAGCTGAGAATGTGATGAATGAAAATGAGAAAAATGATCAAATTACAGAGACAGATGTTGTGGCACGGCAAAGCGAACCATCCTTTCCGTCTTTGTACCCCGAATTAAACAACTCATTGCTTCCTATAATTTGAGAGGTGATGAAGTACAACAGGTTTTCATGGCATCCTTAACCAAACATTGGGCAAGCGTTAAAGACACCTGGAGTCCTTTTGATCTCCAGGGCCGTCCATTGGAATATAACGGGGTGCCATTACAAATACAAATTGACCAACTATTGCAGGATAAAAATAAAATTTCAACGTAGAGCAAATTACACAGACATTGGCCGAACTAAACAAAAACAAGATAAGTTGTTTGAAGACTTTAGACACAGACCAGAAAGAGTGTTCAACTGATGTCTATGATCAACAACTCAGAAATGCTCTGCATGCAAATTTGCGACCAGTATTATGTGGAAAATGAATAAATTCAACAAATTTTTTCCCTAATTTGAATGGTGCCGTTTGGGTTTGAAGTACAAAGTCGCTTCAAAGGAGGAAAAGCATGATTTAAGATACGCGATTGATCAATGAGAAGGCCCTTGTGCCAGGGGTGTCAAACTCATTTGTTCGCGGGCCGCGGGTTAGTCATGGCTTCTTTTGGAGGGCCAGTATGACTGTCATACCCGAGTAGATGTGTGAGCGCCTCATATTGTGGGGGCTGCGGAACAAGCTGACGAGTACCTCGCTTTTAAATCAGACAAGTAAAAACTGGTCTAATATTTGAAATTTAACATATTACTAGAAGTGAAGATAATTTGCGATTCGAGTGATGGCACATGTATATGAAGCACAATTTGACACCTGTGCCTTATACAAAGGTAAAGTTGGATTGGAATTTGATGAAACGGATATGGACTTCCACATATTCCATTAGAGTTTAAATTGCTTGCAATGTAATTGCGATTTAATTAACACCTGTGTGATTGATTGGTTGATTGATTGATTGATTGATTGATTGGTTGATTGATTGATTGATTGATTGAGTGAGCGAGTGAGTGAGTGAGTGAGTGAGTGAGTGAGTGAGTGAGTGAGTGAGTGAGTGAGTGAGTGAGTGAGTGAGTGAGTGAGTGAGTGAGTGACTTTTCTGTCGCCTGCACGTCTTCTTTCCTGCATGGCTACGTTGCTGTCTCAGCCACATCTGACCGTTGAAAGATGCACGACACTCAATCCTGCCACTCTCATTCCCCTTCCTGGCGACGGCGAATTCCATGATTGTGTCGATGCTGCCCAACAAGTTGCTAAGGTTCGGCCTGATTTGGAAGATACGCCTCTGCCAGATGGTCATGTGGTTTTTGTTGATGGGTCTTCTAAGAAAAATGAATCTGGTGTGACCCTTACTGGGTATGCCATTGTTACTGCCAACATGGTTTTGGAGGCTGCTAAACTGCCATCCAATATGTCTGCACAGGCCGCTGAGCTCATTGCTTTGACTGGGGCCTGCAAATTGTTTGCAAACAAATCCGTCACTATCTGGACTGATAGTCAGTATGCTTTTGCTACAGTACACGTGTTTGCTCAGCAGTGGAGCAACCGTGGCATGATAACTTCTGCAGGGAAGCCCGTCACCCATTCCACATTGCTGACTCAACTTTTGGACGCTGTCCAGCTGCCTTTAAAGATAGCAGTTTGCAAATGTGCTGCTCACACTGCGTGCTCTGATCCTGTTTCTCTCGGTAATGCTTTTGCTGACAAATCCGCGAAGGCCGCTGCAGAAGGCCTGCTCCATGTCCTCTCGTCTCTCACGGCTCATGATTCGATGTCACACATCCCCCCTGATGTGTTGCTTGACATGCAGTCTCAGAGCCCCTCCCAGGAACGGCTCTCTTGGGAAAAACGGGGTGCAACTAAAAACGCTGTTGGTCATTTTGTGTGACCTTTGGGCAAACCTGTCTTGCCTCGTAACTTGTTCAAATGGGCTGCTATTTCGAGTCATGGGGTCACCCATGTCTCGACGGGGGGTATGGTGAAACAAGTTGAGGCTATTTATACAACGTACGGCTTTGCAGCTTTTTCAAAACAATTTTGCAGAGCGTGTTTGATCTGTGCTAAACATAACCCACAAGGCAATTTAAGACCTCAGAGAGGGAAATTCCCGACTCCATTGTATCCATTTCAGACAATACATATGGATTATATCCAATTACATAAATGTGAAGGGAAAGAATATTGTTTGGTCATAATAGACGCATTTTCTAAATGGGTAGAAACATTTCCTACCAAACATGCTGATGCACTCACAGTGGCAAAAGCCTTATGCAAAGACATCATTCCAAGATACGGTATTCCAGAAAAAATTTACAGCGACAATGGTCCACATTTTGTAAATCAGATAGTGCATAACATTGGGAGAATGTTCCACATAAATCTAAAGAACCATTGTTCCTATCGTCCACAATCAGTTGTTGAGAGATCTAACGCGACTATAAAAAACAGATTAAAGAAATGTATGGAAGAAACCAAACGACCATGGACTCAGTGCTTAGACCTGGTCAAAATGTACATAAATATTACAAGTACAACAGGGCTAACTCCCTATGAAACAATGTTTGGAAGGCCTTACAGGCTTCCTCAGTTCAAGAACACATGGGAGATCCCCGAGGAAGCCACGTTAGCTGATTACATGAGAAAAATGTTGGAACGTCAAAAGAATCTAACCAATAACACTGATGATGAACCCATTTCTCCGCAGGAAGACCCCAAAGTGGTACCGGGAGACTGGGTCTTGATCAAGAGTATCAAGAGGAAGAATTGGCATTCACCCAAGTGGGAAGGTCCTTTTTTGGTACTACTCACGACACCTAATGCTTTGAAAATAGCCGAACGCAACACGTGGATTCATTTATCTCATTGTAAAAAGGTGATCTCTGCAGACCCAACCTAAAGTACGGAAGGTGAGCAAAGTCTGGTAATAGTGCCTGATCCTGGTGCCAAGATCCAGGGTTGACACGAAAGCTAGCAGAAGCCAAATTCCAAGACACCAACCCGAAGCTCAGGGTGTTGACTCTGAGGAGATCCAAAAACATGAGCATTAGAGAGTCATTTGGTGAGTGCTTTAATCAGGCTGTGGCCTGCGCTAAGTCTGCCATGTGTTTTTGGTTGCTTTTGCTGGTTGTGTTACCATTGTGTTTTTTTCGGGGGTTATTTTATTTGGAGGGATAGAGTACCATGAGCCTCGAACATTCTTCTCTCAGGCGACTGCTAACGCTAATTCTAATCGATATGGCTCATGGGGAGAAATTGCTAGACATAAGCGCGACACTAAATCCCCTTTTGATCATGTTGTTTGTGTTCCAGGAGCCGTCCGTGTTCCAACTTGTGTACCATGGCTTTTTTCTTGGGCTTATAATAACTCATTAATGTTTACTGTGGCTCCTAATACATCTTCTTCTATTATTTTACCTTTGAAAAGTTTGAAAGGGTTTCGTAATGGTCGCCCCACTACTGGAGATAAATGGCTCGGGTATTGGTGGTATTTAACTGGCCACCCGGTTAACACCGGCTGGGGCACCCTTGTCACCACACAAATGCGAGGGTATTGGCCCTCTGGTTCCAGTGACGAGGCTGTGTTATTTGCTAAACGAGTGACTTTGATAAATCGGGGCACAAGCCTCCTTTTGACTCTTACACTCCCTGATGGTCAAATTCGTCCTCCAAATGCCACCTTGTTTAACACTTCTTGTTGGGGTTTTCAACTGTGGGCTTGGTCCTCTGGAGTCGATCCTTGCTTTCCTATTGCTATTTGCCTTAATAGAACAATGTCGGTCGCAGACCGTCCCGTTACAAATAAATACACCCTGTCAGCAGGAGCAAAAATCACAAGTACGCTCCTCACTGATGTAGACAGCTATTTTGTGGCCTCCACAGGGATAAGCGGTCATACTAACAACTGGCTTCTTATGGCTGAGCAGGCCGCAAAGATGGCTGGCGCCAGTTGCATTGCATGCATGGGTCCAAGACCTCTTTTGAAAATCATACCTGCGAATATAGGTCCTAAGTGTGCTGTTACTTTAATGTTAAGCCTGTCCATTTCACCCACTCATGATTGTTTTAAATGGGATAAGGTTTACCCTGTTGCCCCTATGACAAAATATAAACCCCTTTTTTCGTCCGATGTAGCTAAGGGTAATTTTACATGTCTTAGATTACCTGGTACCGGTGAGAAGCTCGGCGCCCTACCTCCTCTATGGTGTGGGTCCATGACCAATGTCACTGCCCCTTTTTTGCCCATTGCACGTAGTGATGTTTGGTTTTGGTGTAATAGTAACAAACTTTATGATAGGTTGCCTTTCGACAGCTCCGGAATTTGCGCTTTGGTAACCCTATTGCTACCTGTTCATTTGATACCGATGTCCTCTTATGATCTGACATCTTTTGCTAAGTCCGTGGTTCCCGTATTCTGGCCGAGAACGAAACGAAACGCCGAATGGCGGGGCGCGGCTAATCCGACTTACATTGACGCCATTGGTGTTCCTAGAGGAGTACCGGATGAGTATAAGCTGGTGAATCAGATAGCAGCTGGTTTTAAATCCGCCCTGTGTTGGTGGTGTACTATTAACAAAAATGTTGACAGGATTAACTACGTCCATTACAACGTGCAGAGGCTTGGAAACTGGTCCGAGGCGGGTTTCAGGGCGGTCCACTCCCAACTGGCCGCTACTTCCCTCATGGCTTTCCAGAATTGAATGGCCCTTGACATGCTACTCTCAAAGGAGGGCGGTGTCTGCGCCATGTTCGGTGAGCAATGTTGCACGTTTATTCCGAATAATACTGCAGCCGGCGGAAGCCTGTCCCAGGCCCTTGAGGGCCTGCGGACCTTGAACGGGAAGATGAAGGAGCACAGTGGGGTGAACACAGAGGTTTGGACCGACTGGTTGAACGTGTTCGGAAAGTACCGCACCCTGGTTTCCTCTGCCCTGGTCTCCATAGCCGTTTTCTCTGCCATTTTGACCTTGTGTGGATGTTGTTGCATCCCTTGTCTCCGATCCCTAATTAACAGACTAATTACAACTGCTATCTCTCCACCAGCTGAGACTTTCCCGTTGCTCCAAAGGGATGACCTTTCGATCGACGCGGGTTCCTTCTCTAGTGACGACCCGGTCGGCGACTCTATTGTGGTAGACCTGTCCGGTTTGTTTCTTGACCCTAGCTTTGCCGATTATGACTCAGTTTCCTCCTGAGTGTAAGTTAGTTCTTGCGAAATGTGATCCCGTGGCTAAAAATCTTTTTGAAGTGGCCATATGGGTGATGGGTTGTTCTCCGGGAACTTATGATAAAACAGGGGGGAATTGTTAGATAAATTGTATATATATGTTATCATGCGTTCCCTAATGAGTACTTATTAATAAAGTTATTGCGCAGAATGCTTGCTGTTTCTTCTTGCAGACATCACCCAGTCCACAACAAGTCAAACGATGCTGTCTGGAGCTTCCTGACCTTCTACACATCTGGGAATCCAAGAAAGTTGTTGATGTCTGCACATGTCATTTTGTCTATGCACTCTTTTCACATGACTACTTTGTTTCCCATAACATTCATGATGGAAATGATATACTTTTTATCATTGGATTCTATGTAACTACTTTTGTGTGCAAGATTCTCCGCAGAATCTGGCCTCGTGAAAATGACTTGGGGGCATATGGCAGTCATTAGCCGCGCTATACAATAAGCCCCACAGTTAGCTAGACGTGCAGATCATGAGATTGTCATGGGACGGCTGAAGCGGACAAAGGTCATGAGTACAGCACAGCAATGTATTCCCAGAGGCACTAAAGACTACATCTTTGTTGAGCTAATGGTCATGAGACGTCCATACTGCCCACTCCATAAAGAGTACTCCCTGTGTTCTGTGGTAATGGGATATAACTGTGGAATGTTGTTCTTTCTGTCTGGAAACCTATTCGACCATGTACACTTGCCCCTTTGTTTCTCTCTCAATAAAAGCACGGCAAATCTCAGAGCAGAGTGCGAATCTCAGCCACACTTGCTGTGTCCGGGATGCGCCCTTCTGCGCAGGAGAAAACGCTAAGCCAAGAAAGACCTACCGTCTCCGAGATTGATTTCAGATAAATGTTGTCAACCCAACAATTCACTTTTCGTTTCTCATGGGATCCTGTCCGCGACTTCTAGTTTCACATAGAATCTCGTTTCTTCACTCATGAGACAAAGCCCACGCTTTCCCCCCCACCTATCAGGGGCTAGTCTCACATTGTAGGTTGGGCATTCCTAAATAAAAAGAGAGGAGTGTAAACAAGACCTTTAGTGTATTTTGGATTGCTGTAAGTCTGGATGCACTCCTCGCGAGAAAAGATCAACATTCTGTCTCACTGGTTTTGTCTGCTGATCCTTTTGCTGAATCTGAACCTAACATACACCATTCTCTATTATTATTATTATTGTGTGAAGGCGATGGCCTTCACACATATGTTATTCTACACCATTCTCTATTATTATTATTATTGTGTGAAGGCGATGGCCTTCACACATGTTATTCTACACCATTCTCTATTATTGTGTGAAGGCGATGGCCTTCACACATATGTTATTCTACACCATTCTCTATTATTATTATTGTGTGAAGGCGATGGCCTTCACACATATGTTATTCTACACCATTCTCTATTATTATTATTATGTGAAGGCGATGGCCTTCACACATATGTTATTCTACACCATTCTCTATTATTATTATTGTGTGAAGGCGATGGCCTTCACACATATGTTATTCTACACCATTCTCTATTATTATTGTGTGAAGGCGATGGCCTTCACACATGTTATTCTACACCATTCTCTATTATTGTGTGAAGGCGATGGCCTTCACACATATGTTATTCTACACCATTCTCTATTATTATTATTATTATTATTATTATTGTGTGAAGGCGATGGCCTTCACACATATGTTATTCTACACCATTCTCTATTATTGTGTGAAGGCGATGGCCTTCACACATATGTTATTCTACACCATTCTCTATTATTGTGTGAAGGCGATGGCCTTCACACATATGTTATTCTACACCATTCTCTATTATTGTGTGAAGGCGATGGCCTTCACACATATGTTATTCTACACCATTCTCTATTATTGTGTGAAGGCGATGGCCTTCACACATATGTTATTCTACACCATTCTCTATTATTGTGTGAAGGCGAAGGCCTTCACACATTGTTATTCTACTTTATTATTGTGTGAAGGCGAAGGCCTTCACACATTGTTATTCTACTTTATTATTATTAGTGTGAAGGTGAAGACGTTCACACTATTGTTATTGCTGTCCTTGGGAAGCCCTCCGGCCGGCACGGGTCCAAACGGCCTCTGCCTGTACCTTCGCCGTAACGAGAGGTGCCGGGCCGCGCTCCGTAAGCGTCTCCACGGGGAGCCGGTCCGGTCCCGACGCTGCCTCCGAGCGCCGACCGCGCCCTTTATTAGTGTGAAGGTGAAGACCTTCACACTATTGTTATTGCTGTCCTTTATTAGTGTGAAGGTGAAGACCTTCACACTATTGTTATTGCTGTCCTTTATTATTATTAGTGTGAAGGTGAAGACCTTCACACTATTGTTATTGCTGTCCTTTATTATTATTATTATTAGTGTGAAGGTGAAGACCTTCACACTATTGTTATTGCTGTCCTTTATTATTATTAGTGTGAAGGTGAAGACCTTCACACTATTGTTATTGCTGTCCTTTATTAGTGTGAAGGTGAAGACCTTCACACTATTGTTATTGCTGTCCTTTATTAGTGTGAAGGTGAAGACCTTCACACTATTGTTATTGCTGTCCTTTATTATTAGTGTGAAGGTGAAGACCTTCACACTATTGTTATTGCTGTCCTTTATTATTATTATTATTAGTGTGAAGGTGAAGACCTTCACACTATTGTTATTGCTGTCCTTTATTATTATTATTATTATTAGTGTGAAGGTGAAGACCTTCACACTATTGTTATTGCTGTCCTTTATTAGTGTGAAGGTGAAGACCTTCACACTATTGTTATTGCTGTCCTTTATTAGTGTGAAGGTGAAGACCTTCACACTATTGTTATTGCTGTCCTTTATTATTATTATTATTATTATTATTGTGTGAAGGCGATGGCCTTCACACATATGTTATTCTACACCATTCTCTATTATTATTGTGTGAAGGCGATGGCCTTCACACATATGTTATTCTACACCATTCTCTATTATTATTATTATTAGTGTGAAGGTGAAGACCTTCACACTATTGTTATTGCTGTCCTTTATTAGTGTGAAGGTGAAGACCTTCACACTATTGTTATTGCTGTCCTTTATTATTAGTGTGAAGGTGAAGACCTTCACACTATTGTTATTGCTGTCCTTTAAAATTTGCACAAAATTTTGCAAAATTTCACAAAATTTAGTTTTTCACTTCTAGTTTCTACATTTTTCCACCGATTCAACTCGTTCCAACTTTCAACTGTTCATCTTTTGCCTACCTATTCCACACCTTCCCACTTAGCAAAATTTCCAAATTTTCAATTTTGAAATTCACACCAAATTTTCCCAAAATTTAGTTTTTCCCTTCTAATTTCTACATTTTTCAACCGATTCAACCCATTCCAACTTTATTCACTTTGTTCACCTTATGCTTACCATATTCACCCCCTTCACCCCCACTTCCACAATTCAACCCTTGACCCCCACTTCCAGAGTGGCGGCCATCTTGGATTGACCCTGAAGTGCCCCAATGAACCCGGAATGAACTGGAAGTGCCCCAAATCAAACCGGAATTGACCCCAAATGAACCGGAAGTGACCTCAGGTAAACCGGAAGTGACCCCAAATCAAACCGGAAGTGACCCCAAATCAAACCGGAAGTGACCTTTTTAAACCGGAAGTGACCTTTTTCAACCGGAAGTGACCCCAAATAAACCGGAAGTGACCTGAGCTAGACCGGAAGTGCCTCTAATCAAACCGGAAGTGACCCAAATCAAACCGGAAATGACCATATTTCAACATTAAGTGCCCTAATTACCTACATTTGCGCTAACTTTTGCAAATTTTGCCCGATTAAACCCATTTCAACATTTTAACCCCAAAAGTGAACCTCCTGAAGCCGTTTTTTTCCTTTTGTTCCAAATTTCAGAAACTTTTGGTGCATTTTTTTTTTCTTTTAATTCCCATTCATTCTCTATTAGGATTCAAGATTTACTCTAACTTCTACATTTTTTAACCGATTCAACTCGTTCCAACTTTCAACTGTTCCTCTTTTGCCTTCCTATTCCACAACTTCCCACTTACCAAAAATTCTCTACAATTTTGTTTTTCTACTCTAATTTCTACATTTTCAACTTATTCAACCCATTCCACCTTTCAACTGTTCATCATTTTCCTACCTATTCCACAACTTCCCACTTACCCAAAATTCCAAATTTTCAATTTTGAAATTCACACCCAATTTTCCCAAATTTCCTTTTTCCCTTGTAATTTCTACATTTTTCAACCGATTCAACTCTTTTCAACATCATTCTGCAACATTCCCCAAGTATTTATTCAACCTCTTCACCTTCACACGCAATTTCTTCAGGAATTGCAAATTCTAGTTATTATTATTAGTGTGAAGGTGAAGACCTTCACACTATTGTTATTGCTGTCCTTTATTATTAGTGTGAAGGTGAAGACCTTCACACTATTGTTATTGCTGTCCTTTATTATTATTAGTGTGAAGGTGAAGACCTTCACACTATTGTTATTGCTGTCCTTTATTATTATTATTATTATTATTATTATTCTACTTATTCCGCTCACTTTTTTGACGCTTAACTCCTTCCACATACTTCAACCGATTCACTCCGTTCCACTTTTCACTTATTCCAAATATTCATGACACGGCTGCTTACATTTTTTTTGTTTGAAAAATTTTCCGTTTTCACAAAATTCACGATTTTGTGGCATTTTTTTCCCCATTCATTCTTAATGGCAGATTCAACATTTCACATTTTTGTTGTTCCAGTTTGAAATTCACTTATTTCAAAACATTCAAATCACATTGGGGACATTCCCAAACTTGCCAAATTCAAAAATTTCACGTTTTCACTTTTAAAATTTGCACAAAATTTTGCAAAATTTCACAAAATTTAGTTTTTCACTTCTAGTTTCTACATTTTTCCACCGATTCAACTCGTTCCAACTTTCAACTGTTCATCTTTTGCCTACCTATTCCACACCTTCCCACTTAGCAAAATTTCCAAATTTTCAATTTTGAAATTCACACCAAATTTTCCCAAAATTTAGTTTTTCCCTTCTAATTTCTACATTTTTCAACCGATTCAACCCATTCCAACTTTATTCACTTTGTTCACCTTATGCTTACCATATTCACCCCCTTCACCCCCACTTCCACAATTCAACCCTTGACCCCCACTTCCAGAGTGGCGGCCATCTTGGATTGACCCTGAAGTGCCCCAATGAACCCGGAATGAACTGGAAGTGCCCCAAATCAAACCGGAATTGACCCCAAATGAACCGGAAGTGACCTCAGGTAAACCGGAAGTGACCCCAAATCAAACCGGAAGTGACCTTTTTAAACCGGAAGTGACCTTTTTAAACCGGAAGTGACCCCAAATAAACCTGAAGTGACCTCAGCTAGACCGGAAGTGCCTCTAATCAAACCGGAAGTGACCCAAATCAAACCGGAAATGACCATACTTCAACATTAAGTGCCCTAAATACCTACATTTGCGCTAACTTTTGCAAATTTTGCCCGATTAAACCCATTTCAACATTTTAACCCCAAAAGTGAACCTCCTGAAGCCGTTTTTTTCCTTTTGTTCCAAATTTCAGAAACTTTTGGTGCAATTTTTTTTTCTTTTAATTCCCATTCATTCTCTATTAGGATTCAAGATTTGCTCTAACTTCTACATTTTTTAACCGATTCAACTCGTTCCAACTTTCAACTGTTCCTCTTTTGCCTTCCTATTCCACAACTTCCCACTTACCAAAAATTCTCTACAATTTTGTTTTTCTACTCTAATTTCTACATTTTCAACTTATTCAACCCATTCCACCTTTCAACTGTTCATCATTTTCCTACCTATTCCACAACTTCCCACTTACCCAAAATTCCAAATTTTCAATTTTGAAATTCACACCCAATTTTCCCAAATTTCCTTTTTCCCTTGTAATTTCTACATTTTTCAACCGATTCAACTCTTTTCAACATCATTCTGCAACATTCCCCAAGTATTTATTCAACCTCTTCACCTTCACACGCAATTTCTTCAGGAATTGCAAATTCTAGTTATTATTATTATTCTACTTATTCCGCTCACTTTTTTGACGCTTAACTCCTTCCACATACTTCAACCGATTCACTCCGTTCCACTTTTCACTTATTCCAAATATTCATGACACGGCTGCTTACATTTTTTTTGTTCGAAAAATTTTCCGTTTTCACAAAATTCACGATTTTGTGGCATTTTTTTCCCCATTCATTCTTAATGGCAGATTCAACATTTCACATTTTTGTTGTTCCAGTTTGAAATTCACTTATTTCAACACATTCAAATCACATTGGGGACATTCCCAAACTTGCCAAATTCAAAAATTTCACGTTTTCACTTTTAAAATTTGCACAAAATTTTGCAAAATTTCACAAAATTTAGTTTTTCACTTCTAGTTTCTACATTTTTCCACCGATTCAACTCGTTCCAACTTTCAACTGTTCATCTTTTGCCTACCTATTCCACACCTTCCCACTTAGCAAAATTTCCAAATTTTCAATTTTGAAATTCACACCAAATTTTCCCAAAATTTAGTTTTTCCCTTCTAATTTCTACATTTTTCAACCGATTCAACCCATTCCAACTTTATTCACTTTGTTCACCTTATGCTTACCATATTCACCCCCTTCACCCCCACTTCCACAATTCAACCCTTGACCCCCACTTCCAGAGTGGCGGCCATCTTGGATTGACCCTGAAGTGCCCCAATGAACCCGGAATGAACTGGAAGTGCCCCAAATCAAACCGGAATTGACCCCAAATGAACCGGAAGTGACCTCAGGTAAACCGGAAGTGACCCCAAATCAAACCGGAAGTGACCCCAAATCAAACCGGAAGTGACCTTTTTCAACCGGAAGTGACCCCAAATCAAACCGGAAGTGACCTTTTTAAACCGGAAGTGACCACTTTAAACCGGAAGTGACCCCAAATAAACCGGAAGTGACCTCAGCTAGACCAGAAGTGCCTCTAATCAAACCGGAAGTGACACAAATAGACCGGAAATGACCATATTTCAACATTAAGTGCCCTAAATACCTACATTTGCGCTAACTTTTGCAAATTTTGCCCGATTAAACCCATTTCAACATTTTAACCCCAAAAGTGAACCTCCTGAAGCCGTTTCTTTCCTTTTGTTCCAAATTTCAGAAACTTTTGGTGCAATTTTTTTTTCTTTTAATTCCCATTCATTCTCTATTAGGATTCAAGATTTGCTCTAACTTCTACATTTTTTAACCGATTCAACTCGTTCCAACTTTCAACTGTTCCTCTTTTGCCTTCCTATTCCACAACTTCCCACTTACCAAAAATTCTCTACAATTTTGTTTTTCTACTCTAATTTCTACATTTTCAACTTATTCAACCCATTCCACCTTTCAACTGTTCATCATTTTCCTACCTATTCCACAACTTCCCACTTACCCAAAATTCCAAATTTTCAATTTTGAAATTCACACCCAATTTTCCCAAATTTCCTTTTTCCCTTGTAATTTCTACATTTTTCAACCGATTCAACTCTTTTCAACATCATTCTGCAACATTCCCCAAGTATTTATTCAACCTCTTCACCTTCACACGCAATTTCTTCAGGAATTGCAAATTCTAGTTGTGTGAAGGCGAAGGCCTTCACACATTGTTATTCTACTTTATTATTATTATTATTATTCAACTTATTCCGCCCACTTTTTTGGCACCTAACTAGTCCTACATGCTTCAACCGATTCACCCCGTTCAAACTTTCACACATTCCAAATATTCATGTCATGCTTGCTACCATTTTTTTTGTTGATAACATTTACCGTTTTTGTGTAATTAGCAAATTTGTGACTTTTAAATCCCCATTCATTCTTAATGGCAATTTCAACACGAGCCATTTGCCTGCGTGGGTTCGAATTTTACATGTGTCACATTGGGTGTCTCACCATTACACAAACTCACACGACACTGGCTGCAGTTTTTTTTCTTTATAAACATTTGTTATTTTTGCATAATTAGTACATTTATGGTATAAAATTACGCATTCATTCTTAATGGCGCATTCAACATGAACATTCATCACATTAAGCAAATTCTACCGGTTCACAAAAGGAAACTGATTAGCTCAGTTTGTAACGCGGCCACTTCTTAACTCTAGCCGCTTCCCCGTGTGAGTTCGATTCCAACTGTGGGTACCGTTTTTTTTAATTTTTTATTCACTACTTCATATTTTTTACGCTTATGATTTGTAACTTGTCATTTTACCATTTATTTTAATAATTTATTTTCCTTTTTATTCTTCCCGCTTATCATTTGTAACTCTCGTCATTTTTCCATTTATTGTACAATAATAATTTATATTCTTCCCGCTTATCATTTTTATCATTTGTAACTTTTGTCATTTTCCCATTTATTTTATAATAATTTAATTTCCTTTTTATTTTTCCCGCTTATCATTATTAACACTTATCATTTGTAACTCGTCATATTCCCATTTATTTTTTTCATCATTTATCATTTGTAACTTTTATCATTTTCCCATTTATTTTATAATAATTTAATTTCCTTTTTATTTTTCCCGCTTATTATTAACGTTTATCATTTGTAACTCTCGTCATTTTCCCATTTATTTTATTCATCATTTATCATCATTTATTTCCCTTTTTCATTTTTCCTTTCTTTCATTTCGAAAAGAGTAGAATAACAATAGTGCGAAGGTCTTCGCCTTCACACGCAATTTCTCCAGAAATTGCAATTCTAGTTATTATTATTATTCAACTTATTCCTCCCCATTTTTTGGCACCTAACTAGTCCTACATGCTTCAACCGATTCACCCCGTTCAAACTTTCACACATTCCAAATATTCATGTCATGCTTGCTACCATTTTTTTTGTTGATAACATTTACCGTTTTTGTGTAATTAGCAAATTTGTGACTTTTAAATCCCCATTCATTCTTAATGGGGATTTCAACACGAGCCATTTTCCCGCGTGGGTTCGAATTTTACATGTGTCACATTGGGCGTCTCACCATTACACAAACTCACACGACACTGGCTGCAGTTTTTTTCGTTATAAACATTTGTCATTCTTGCATAATTAGTACATTTGTGGTATAAAATTACGCATTCATTCTTAATGGCGCATTCAACATGAACATTCATCACATTAAGCAAATTCTACCGTTCCACAAAAGGAAACTGATTAGCTCAGTTTGTAACGCGGGCACTTCTTAACTCTAGCCGCATCCCCGAGTGAGTTCGATTCCAACTATGGGTAATGTTTTTTTTCCTTTTTATTCACTGCTTCATATTTTTTACGCTTATGATTTGTAACTTGTCATTTTACCATTTATTTTAATATTAATTTATTTTCCTTTTTATTCTTCCCGCTTATCATTTATAACGTTTATCATTTGTAACTTTTGTCATTTTCCCATTTATTTTATAATAATTTAATTTCCTTTATATTCTTCCCGATTATCATTTTTAACGTTTATCATTTGTAACTTTTGTCATTTTCCCATTTATTTTATAATAATTTAATTTCCTTTTTATTCTTCCCGCTTATTATTAATGTTTATCATTTGTAACTCTCATCGTTTTCCCATTTATTTTATTCATCATTTATTTCCCTTTTTCATTTTTCCTTTCTTTCATTTCGAAAAAAGTAGAATAACAATAGTGCGAAGGTCTTCGCCTTCACACGCAATTTCTCCAGAAATTGCAATTCTAGTTATTATTCAACTTATTCCTCCCACTTTTTTGGCACCTAACTAGTCCTACATGCTTCAACCGATTCACCCCGTTCAAACTTTCACACATTCCAAATATTCATGTCATGCTTGCTACCATTTTTTTTGTTGATAACATTTACCGTTTTTGTGTAATTAGCAAATTTGTGACTTAAATCCCCATTCTTTCTTAATGGCAATTTCAACACGAGCCATTTCCCTGCGTGGGTTCGAATTTTACATGTGTCACATTGGGCGTCTCACCATTACACAAACTCACACGACACTGGCTGCAGTTTTTTTCGTTATAAACATTTGTCATTTTTGCATAATTAGTACATTTGTGGTATAAAATTACGCATTCGTTCTTAATGGCGCATTCAACATGAACATTCATCACATTAAGCGAATACCACCACTTTAAAAAAGAAAACCAATTAGCTCAGTCGGTAACGTGGGTACCTTAACTCTAGCCACTTCCGTGAGTGAGTTCGATTCCAACTGTGGGTACTGTTTTTTTTTTTCCTTTTTATTCACTGCTTCATATTTTTTAGGTTTATGATTTGTAACTTGTCATTTTACCATGTATTTTAATAATAATTTATTTTCCTTTTTATTCTTCCCGCTTATCATTTGTAACTCTCGTCATTTTCCCATTTATTGTATAATAATTTAATTTCCTTTATATTCTTCCTGCTTATCATTTTTATCATTTGTAACTTTTGTCATTTTCCCATTTATTTTATAATAATTTAATTTCCTTTATATTCTTCCCGCTTATCATTTTTAACTTTTATCATTAGTAACTTTTGTCATTTTCCCATTTATTTTATAATAACTTAATTTCCTTTATATTCTTCCCGCTTATCATTTTTAACGTTTATCATTTGTAACTTTTGTCATTTTCCCATTTATTTTATAATAATTTAATTTCCTTTATATTCTTCCCGCTTATCATTTATCATTTGTAACATTTGTCATTTTCCCATTTATTTTATAATAATTTAATTTCTTTTTTATTCTTCCCGCTTATCATTATTAACACTTATCATTTGTAACTCTCGTCATTTTTCCTATTTATTTTATTTATCATCATTTGTCATTATTTATTTCCCTTTTTATTTTTCCCATTAATTTCATTCATCATCATTTATCATCATTTATTTCCCTTTTTATTTTTCCTGCTTATCATTTTAACACATTTTACCTATGTACTTTATTCATCATCATTTATCATCATTAATTTCCCTTTTTCATTTTTCCTGTCTTTCATTTCGAAAAAAAGTAGAATAACAATAGTGCGAAGGTCTTCGCCTTCACACGCAATTTCTCCAGAAATTGCAATTCTAGTTATTATTCAACTTATTCCTCCCACTTTTTTGGCACCTAACTAGTCCTACATGCTTCAACCGATTCACCCCGTTCAAACTTTTACACATTCCAAATATTCATGTCATGCTTGCTACCATTTTTTTTGTTGATAACATTTACCATTTTTGTGTAATTAGCAAATTTGTGACTTTTAAATCCCCATTCATTCTTAATGGCAATTTCAACACGAGCCATTTCCCTGCGTGGGTTCGAATTTTACATGTGTCACATTGGGCGTCTCACCATTACACAAACTCACACGACACTGGCTGCAGTTTTTTTCGTTATAAACATTTGTCATTTTTGCATAATTAGTACATTTGTGGTATAAAATTACGCATTCATTCTTAATGGCGCATTCAACATGAACATTCATCACATTAAGCAAATTCTACCGTTTCACAAAAGGAACCTGATTAGCTCAGTTAGTAACGAGGGCACTTACTAACTCTAGCCACTTCCCGTGTGAGTTCGATTCCAACTGCGGTTGTTGATTTCTATTTCCTTTTTATTCAATACTTAATATTTTTAACGCTTATAATTTATAACTCGTCATTTTCCCATTTATTTTATAATAATTTAATTTCCTTTATATTTTTCCCGCTTTTCATTTATAACGTTTATCATTTGTAACTTTTGTCATTTTCCCATTTATTTTATAATAATTTAATTTTCTTTATATTCTTCCCGATTATCATTTTTAACGTTTATCATTTGTAACTTTTGTCATTTTCCCATTTATTTTATAATAACTTAATTTCCTTTATATTTTTCCCGCTTATCATTTATAACGTTTATTATTTGTAACTTTTGTCATTTTCCCATTTATTTTATAATAATTTAATTTCCTTTATATTCTTCCCGATTATCATTTTTAACGTTTATCATTTGTAACTTTTGTCATTTTCCCATTTATTTTATAATAATTTAATTTCCTTTTTATTTTTCCCGCTTATTATTAACGTTTATCATTTGTAACTCTCGTCATCTTCCCATTTATTTTATTCATCATTTATCATCATTTATTTCCCTTTTTCATTTTTCCTTTCTTTCATTTCGAAAAAAGTAGAATAACAATAGTGCGAAGGTCTTCGCCTTCACACGCAATTTCTCCAGAAATTGCAATTCTAGTTGTGTGAAGGCGAAGGCCTTCACACATTGTTATTCTACTTTATTATTATTATTATTATTCAACTTATTCCGCCCACTTTTTTGGCACCTAACTAGTCCTACATGCTTCAACCGATTCACCCCGTTCAAACTTTCACACATTCCAAATATTCATGTCATGCTTGCTACCATTTTTTTTGTTGATAACATTTACCGTTTTTGTGTAATTAGCAAATTTGTGACTTTTAAATCCCCATTCATTCTTAATGGCAATTTCAACACGAGCCATTTGCCTGCGTGGGTTCGAATTTTACATGTGTCACATTGGGTGTCTCACCATTACACAAACTCACACGACACTGGCTGCAGTTTTTTTTCTTTATAAACATTTGTTATTTTTGCATAATTAGTACATTTATGGTATAAAATTACGCATTCATTCTTAATGGCGCATTCAACATGAACATTCATCACATTAAGCAAATTCTACCGGTTCACAAAAGGAAACTGATTAGCTCAGTTTGTAACGCGGCCACTTCTTAACTCTAGCCGCTTCCCCGTGTGAGTTCGATTCCAACTGTGGGTACCGTTTTTTTTAATTTTTTATTCACTACTTCATATTTTTTACGCTTATGATTTGTAACTTGTCATTTTACCATTTATTTTAATAATTTATTTTCCTTTTTATTCTTCCCGCTTATCATTTGTAACTCTCGTCATTTTTCCATTTATTGTACAATAATAATTTATATTCTTCCCGCTTATCATTTTTATCATTTGTAACTTTTGTCATTTTCCCATTTATTTTATAATAATTTAATTTCCTTTTTATTTTTCCCGCTTATCATTATTAACACTTATCATTTGTAACTCGTCATATTCCCATTTATTTTTTTCATCATTTATCATTTGTAACTTTTATCATTTTCCCATTTATTTTATAATAATTTAATTTCCTTTTTATTTTTCCCGCTTATTATTAACGTTTATCATTTGTAACTCTCGTCATTTTCCCATTTATTTTATTCATCATTTATCATCATTTATTTCCCTTTTTCATTTTTCCTTTCTTTCATTTCGAAAAGAGTAGAATAACAATAGTGCGAAGGTCTTCGCCTTCACACGCAATTTCTCCAGAAATTGCAATTCTAGTTATTATTATTATTCAACTTATTCCTCCCACTTTTTTGGCACCTAACTAGTCCTACATGCTTCAACCGATTCACCCCGTTCAAACTTTCACACATTCCAAATATTCATGTCATGCTTGCTACCATTTTTTTTGTTGATAACATTTACCGTTTTTGTGTAATTAGCAAATTTGTGACTTTTAAATCCCCATTCATTCTTAATGGCAGTTTCAACACGAGCCATTTCCCTGCGTGGGTTCGAATTTTACATGTGTCACATTGGGCGTCTCACCATTACACAAACTCACACGACACTGGCTGCAGTTTTTTTTCGTCATAAACATTTATCGTTTTTGCATAAGTAGTACATTTGTGGTGTAAAATTACGCATTCATTCTTAATGGCGCATTCAACATGAACATTCATCACATTAAGCGAATTCCACCACTCTAAAAAAGAAAGCCAATTAGCTCAGGTGGTGACGCGGGCACTTCTTAACTCTAGCCGCTTTCCTGTGTGAGTTCGATCCCAAGTGGGGGTGTTGTTTTTTTTCCTTTTTATTCACTGCTTAATATTTTTAACGCTTATGATTTGTAACTTGTCATTTTTCCATTTATTTTAATAATAATTTATTTTCCTTTTTATTCTTCCCGCTTATCATTTTTAACGCTCATCATTTGTAACTATCGTCATTTTCCCATTTATTTTATAATAATTTAATTTCCTTTATATTCTTCCCGCTTATCATTTTTAACGTTTATCATTTGTAACTTTTGTCATTTTCCCATTTATTTTATAATAATTTAATTTCCTTTTTATTCTTCCCGCTTATTATTAACGTTTATCATTGGTAACTCATAATTTATTTCCCTTTTTATTTTTCCCACTTATCATTTTCCCATTTATTTTATTCATCATTTATCATCATTTATTTCCCTTTTTATTTTTCCCACTCATCATTTTTCCTATTTATTTGATTTATCATTTATCATTATTTATTTCCCTTTTTATTTTTCCCACTTATTTTTCCCATTTATTTCATTCATCATCATTATTCATCATTTATTTCCCTTTTTATTTTTCCTGCTTATCATTTTAACACATCGGAGTTTGCATGTTCTCCCCGAGCCCGCGTAGGTTTTCTCCGGGCACTCCGGTTTCCTCCCACATCCCAAAAACATGCTTGGTAGGCTGATTGATCACTCCAAATTGTTGTTTGTCTCTGTGTGCCCTGCGATTGGCTGGCAACCGGTTCAGGGTGTCCCGCGCCTACTGCCCGATGACGGCTGGGATAGGCTCCAGCACGCCCGCGACCCCCATGGGGACTAAGCATTTCAGAAAATGGATGGATGGGTGTTATTAGCAAATTTGTGGCTTAAAATTCCCCATTCATTCTTAATGGCAGTTTCAACACGAGCGTGGGTTCGAATTTTACACGTGCCACATGGGCGTCTCATCATTTATAAAAAACTCACACGGCACTTACTGCAGTTTATTTTTACCTAAACATTTACCGTTTTTGCATAATTAGTACATTTGTGGAATAAAATTACTCATTCATTATTAACGGCACATTCAACTTGAATATTCATCACATTAAGCAACGTCCATTTTTAACGCTCATCATTTTTTCGTTCTAAACATTTACCTTTTTTGCATAATTAGTAAATTTGTGTCATAAAAATCCACATTCATTCTTAGTGGCACATTCAACATGAACATTGCTTAACTAGTTCCACATACTTCAACCGATTCACTTTTCATTAATTCCAAATATACATCACACCGTTGCTCACATTTGTTTCATTCAAAAAAATTTCTGTTTTAACAAAATTCACAAATTTCCGGCAAATTTTTCCCCTTTCATTCTTAATGGTGTCACGATTCGTCCCCGGTTGCTTTAATATGTCTGATACCATGGTTTCCGTTCGCGTCGCCCCTCCCCTCCTGTGTCACCTCAATCAATGTAACCACAGTCACCTGCCTCTTGCTACCTGTTTTGTATTTAAGTCCTGTCTGCCCCTCATTCCCTGTCGGATCATTGTTGTCGTCATGTCTTGATGTCTTCATGTCTGTAGTCACCTTGTCTCACGTCCTGGTTAGTCAGTCCAGTTATTGTTTTGTTAAGTTGTGTCAGTTTGCCATTTGAGTTTGCGCAATAAACCCTGGTCCAAGCTGCATTTGGTCACCCCGCTCCATCCGTTCCATGACAGAATCATCCGACCACTTCAGCGACCAGCGTCTGGACCAACCTATTCCATCAGCTCCCGCTGCGACGCCCGATCCACGTCTGTTGTCCGACCTTGTTCCAGCACCATGGGCTCCGCGGCCGCCGTCGGAGTTCCTCCCAGCGCCATCAGGACACCATCGGGCCCCACCCCACCGTCGCCGGACCCGCAACCGTCGCCAGACTTTGATCCAGCTGCGCCAGGCCCGCAATCGTTCCTGGCCCCACTCCCACTGCTGTGGCGCTTGATGGCTCTTGCTGCTGTGCACAGCCCCACCTTCCGAATGCCGCTGATCACGGTATGGACTTCCAGAGTTCCCGCAGATTGCGGTTCGTGTTCCAGAGTTGCCGTCGAATGCGGTTCGTGTTCCAGAGTTTCCGCCGATTGTGGTTCGTGTTCCAGAGTTGCCGCCGATAGTGGTTCGTTTCCCCTGAGTAGCCGCCGATTGCGGTTCATGTCCCCCGAGTAGCCGCCGATTGCGGTTCATGTCCCCTGAGTAGCCGAAAAATGCGGTTCATCTCCCCCGAGTAGCCGCCGATTGCGCTTCATGTCACCCGAGTAGCCACCGATTGTGGTTCTTGTCCCCCGAGTAGCCACCGATTGCGGTTCATGTCCCCCGGGTAGCCGCCGATTGCGGTTCACATCCCCGTGTTGCCGCCGATTGAGGTTCATGTCCACGAGTTGCCGCCGATTGCGGTTCATGTCCCCAGAGTTGCCGCCGAACGCGGTTAGGACTTTGTCATAGGCCAGTGAGGTCGTTTGGACTGTTGCACTTCCCCCCCACTCGCCATGTGGGGGTTTTGGTTTTTTGGGACGTCGGGAGCCGTCCCTTGTGGGGGAGGGTACTGTCACGATTCGGCCCCGGTTGTTTTATTATGTCTGTTACCATGGTTTCTGTTCGCGTCCCCCCCCCCTCCTGTGTCACCTCAATCATTGTAACCACAGTCACCTGCCTCTTGTTACCTGTTTTGTATTGAAATCCTGTCTGCCCCTCACTCCCCGTCGGCTCATTGTTGTCGTCATGTCTTGAAGTCTTCACGTCTGTAGTCTTCTTGTCCTACGTCCCAGTCAGTCAGTCAGTCAGTCAGTCAGTCAGACAGACAGTCAGTCCAGTTATTGATTTCTTAAGTTGTGTCAGTCTGCTCCATCCGTTTCATGACAAATGGTCATGAAATTAATCAAGTTGAGTCAAGTTTATTTGTATAGCCCTAAATCACAAGCAGTCTCATATGTAGACAAAAATTGACAATTATGCTCAAAGCATCCCCTGATCTTAAGCTCCCAAAAGGGCAAGGAAAAACTAAAAAAAACTCTACCAGGGGAAAATGAGAAACCTTGAGAAGGGACCACAGATGGAAGGATCACCCTTTCAGGATCACCAGGTTGCAATGGATGCAGAGAGGGCACAAATAATACATAATATGAAAATCAATGAAAAGGTGGATGTCCAAGTCAAAGCGAAGAGCTGACGGAGGTGCCCTCAAATCAAACTGTTTTAGGTTTTAATCTATCTATCTATCTATCTATCTATCTATCTATCTATCTATCTATCTATCTATCTATCTATCTATCTATCTATCTATCTATCTATCTATCTATCTATGTTGTCGGGGGCTTCATGCCCCTGGTAGGGTCACCCATGGCAAACGGGTCCTAGGTGAGGGGCCAGACAAAGCACGGCTCACAGAAGCCCCTTATGACGAGTAAAATAAATGGACTTTGTTTTCCCTCTGGAGCCAGGCCTGGAGGTTGGTCTCGAAGGCGAGCGTCTGGTGGCCGGGCCTTTGCCCGAAAAGGAAACGTGGGTCCCCCTTCCCGTGGGCTCACCACCTGTGGGAGGGGGCAAATGGGTCGGGTGCAATGTGAGCTGGGCGGCGGCCAAAGGCAGGGACCTCGGCGGTCTGATCCCCGGCTGCAGAAGCTGGCTCTTGCGACATGGAATGTCACCTCTCTGGCTGGAAAGGAGCCCGAGCTGGTGTGCGAGGCAGAAAAATACCGACTAGATATAGTCGGACTACCCTCCACGCACAGTTTGGGTTCCGGTACAAGCCCTCTCGAGAGGGGCTGGACTCTCTTCCACTCTGGAGTTGCCCACGGTGAGAGGCGTCGAGCAGGTGTGGGTATACTTATTGCCCCCCGGCTGGGCGCCTGCACAATGGGGTTCACCCCGGTGAACGAGAGGGTCGCCTCCCTCCGCCTTCGGGTGGGGGGACGGGTCCTGACTGTTGTTTGTGTCTATGCACCAAACGGCAGCTCAGAGTACCCACCCTTCTTGGAGTCCCTGGAGGAAGTGCTGGAGAGCGCTCCTTCTGGGGACTCCATCGTTCTACTGGGTGACTTCAATGCTCATGTGGGCAATGACAGTGAGACCTGGAAGGGCGTGATTGGGAGGAACGCCCCCCCCCCCCGATCTGAACCCGAGCGGTGTTCTATAATTGGACTTCTGTGCTCGACACGGATTTTCAATAATGAACACCATGTTCAAACATAAGGGTGTCCATGTGTGTACTTGGCACCAGGACACTCTAGGCCGCAGTTCGATGATCAACTTTGTTAAAGTCCCAAAGTCCCAATGATCATCGTCACACACACCTCTGGGTGTGGTGAAATTTGTCCTCTGCATTTAACCCATCCCCATGTGATTTTGATCCATCCCCTGGGGGAGAGGGGAGCAGTGAGCAGCAGCGGTTCCGCGCTCGGGAATCATTTGGTGATTGTAGTTATGTCATCGGATTTGCGGCCGCATGTTTTGGACACTCAGGTGAAGAGAGGGGTGGAGCTGTCAACTGATCACCACCTGGTGGTGGGTTGGCTCCGATGGTGGGGGAAGACGCTGGGCCGACCTGGCAGACCCAAACGCTCTGTGAGGGTCTGCTGGGAACGTCTGGCAGAATCTCCTGTCAGGAAGAGCTTCAACTCCCACCTCCGGCAGAGCTTTTCCCACGTCCCGGGGGAGGCGGGGGACATTGAGTCTGAGTGGACCATGTTCCGCGCCTCCATTGTTGAGGCGGTCAACCGAAGCTGTGGCCTTAAGGTCGTTGGTGCCTCTCGTGGCGGCAATCCCCGAACCCGCTGGTGGACACCGGCGGTAAGGGATGCCGTCAAGCTGAAGAAGGAGTCCTATCGGGCCGTTTTGGCCTGCAGGACTCCGGAGGCAGCTGACAGGTACCGGATGGCCAAGCGGAACGCGGCTTCGGCGGTTGCTGAGGCAAAAACCCGGGCGTGGGAGGAGTTTGGTGAGGCCATGGAGAATGACTTCCGGACGGCTTCGAGGAAATTCTGGTCCACCATCCGGCGTCTCAGGAGGGGGAAGCAGTGCAACGTCAACACTGTTTACAGTGGGGATGGCGTGCTGCTGACCTCGACTCGGGACGTTGTGTGTCGGTGGGGAGAATACTTCGAAGACCTCCTCAATTCCACCTACACACCTTCTATTGAGGAAGCAGGGCCTGGAGACTCTGAGGCGGATTCTCCAATCTCTGGGGTCGAAGTCACAGACGTAGTTAAAAAACTCCTCGGTGGCAAGGATGAGATCCGCCCGGAGTTCTTAAAGGCTCTGGATGTTGTGGGGCTGTCATGGCTGACATGCCTCTACAACATTGCGTAGACATCGGGGACAGTGCCTCTGGATTGGCAGACTGGGGTGGTGGTTCCCCTCTTTAAGAAGGGGCACCGGAGGGTGTGTTCCAATTACAGGGGAATCACACTCCTCAGCCTCCCCGGTAGGTCTATTCAGGGGTGCTGGAGAGGATGGTCCATCGGGAGGTCGAACCTCGGATTCAGGAGGAGCAGTGTGGCTTTCGTCCTGGCCGTGGAACAGTGGACCAGCTCTACACCCTCGGCAGGATCCTCGAGGGTGCATGGGAGTTCGCCCAACCAGTCCACATGTGTTTTGTGGACTTGGAGAAGGCGTTCGACCGTGTCCCTCGGGGGGTTCTGTGGCGGGTGCTTTGGGAGTACGGGGTGCCGAGCCAACTAATAAGGGGGGTTCGGTCCCTGTATCACCGATGCCAGAGTCTGGTCCGCATTTCCGGCAGTAAGTCGAATTCGTTCCCAGTGAGGGTTGGACTCCGCCAAGGCTGCCCTTTGTCACCGATTCTGTTCATAATTTTTATGGACAGAATTTTTAGGCGCAGCCGAGGCGTTGAGGGGGTCCAGTTTGGGGTCCTCAGCATCGCGTTTCTGCTTTTTGCAGATGACGTGGTGCTGTTGGCTTCTTCAAGCCGTGATCTCCAGCTCTCGCTGGAACGGTTCGCAGCCGAGTGTGAAGCGGTCGGGATGAGGGTCAGCACCTCCAAATCCGAGTCCATGGTCCTCGATCGGAAAGGGGTGGAATGCCCTCTCCGGATCGGGGATGAGATCCTGCCCCAAATGGAGGAGTTCAAGTATCTTGGAGTCTTGTTCACGAGTGAGGGGAGGATGGAGCGCGAGATCGACAGGCGGATCGGTGCAGCGTCGGCAGTAATGCGGATCCTGTACCAGTCCGTTGTGGTAAAGAGAGAGCTGAGCCAAAAGGCAAAGCTCTCAATTTACGGGTCGATTTACGCTCCTACCATCACCTACCCTCGTTCTTTCGGTTACGACCCATAGCTCGTGACCGAAAGAACGAGATCCCGGATACAAGCGGCCAAAATGAGTTTTCTCCGCAGGATGTCCGGGCTCTCCCTTAGAGATAGGATGAGAAGCTCGGTCATCCGGGAGAGACTCGGAGTAGAGTCGCTACTCCTCCACGTTGAGAGGAGCCAGATGAGGTGGCTCGGGCATCTTATCAGGATGCCTCCTGGATGCCTCCCTGGGGAGGTGTTCCGGGCATGTCCCACTGGTAGGAGACCCCGGGGATGACCCAGGACGCGCTGGAGAGACTATGTCTCTCAGCTGGCCTGGGAACGCCTTGGGATCCCCCAGGATGAGCTGGATGAAGTGGCTGGGGAGAGGGAAGTCTGGGAGGAGACCTTGCACGAGAACGCCTTCTTTGCTTCTTTGATGCCTCGGGACAGGTCGGCCCTCGCTGTCCTCAAGCCAGCCTCATCCCCCGCTCTGAAAGCCTTGTCCCTGGCCCTCAACAGTCTGAGGACAGCCCCCGTCAGCCACGGCTTCCAGTTCGCGCGAGTGACGACGGATTTTGAGCAAGTCACATCATCGATGCACTTTGTGATGTAAGAGGTAACAGAGTCAGTATACTCCTCTATGTCCGTCCAATCGTTGTAGGTGGCTGCCTGCTTAAATAAGCAGCGGGCCGCGCACTCGCGCACGCCGCCCGGCACATCCGGGAGGCCGTGCGCACGCGCCGAGTGGCCGAAAATAGCCCCCGCCGAGCGGATCGGCTGTTTATAAGCACCGCGGAGGAGATCGCTGAGCCTCATTCGACTTCCAGCGGGCCGCGCACTCGCGCACGCCGCCCGACACATCCGGGAGGCCGTGCGCACGCGCCGAGTGGCCGAAAATAGCCCCCGCCGAGCGGATCGGCTGTTTATAAGCACCGCGGAGGAGATCGCTGAGCCTCATTCGACTTCCAGCGGGCCGCGCACTCGCGCACGCCGCCCGGCACATCCGGCAGGCCGTGCGCACGCGCCGAGTGCCCGAAAATAGCCCCCGCCGAGCGGATCGGCTGTTTATAAGCACCGCGGAGGAGATCGCTGAGCCTCATTCGACTTCCAGCGGGCCGCGCACTCGCGCACGCCGCCCGGCACATCCGGGAGGCCATGCGCACGCGCCGAGTGGCCGAAAATAGCCCCCGCCGAGCGGATCGGCTGTTTATAAGCACCGCGGAGGAGATCACTGAGCCTCATTCGACTTCCAGCGGACCGCGCACTCGCGCACGCCGCCCGGCACATCCGGGAGGCCGTGCGCACGCGCCGAGTGGCCGAAAATAGCCCCCGCCGAGCGGATCGGCTGTTTATAAGCACCGCGGAGGAGATCGCTGAGCCTCATTCGACTTCCAGCGGGCCGCGCACTCGCGCACGCCCCCCGGTTCAAATTTTCTAAGTGCAACGCACAATGAGATGCATGAGAAACGGCCTTGGTTACCATCACATTTGAAGCGATGAATACGAAGTTAAATTTTATGACTCGGTGTATAAGTCGAGGTCGATTTTTTTCGGTCGATTTTGGATCGAAAAAGGTCGACCAATACACCGGCAAATACGGTAATCTAAATATATTTCACCACTTAGTTATATTTAGTTATCCGTGTGTAAATTGTGTGTTGCATCATTATATTAAATGTATTAGTTGTATCAATTCAATAGATGCTTTCATTTTTTTCTCCCCATATTTTTCTAACAAATTCTTTTTTTAATTATGATAAATTATCATTGACAATTCCTACACCAAAATACTTATTCGGCCATATTTAGTTTTTCTTTCATGCGTTGGCTTGATAACCACATAAGCTACAAAATGCGCAGCAGCTTATTGATTACATGGTCGCTAATAATCGATATGACTCTTTTCAGTCTGGCTTTAGAGCTAATCATTCCACAGAGACAGCACTTGTTGAAGTGACTAATGATCTCCTCATAGCTATGCATTCAAATATGTCGTCTGTATTGTTACTACTCGATCTTAGTGCTTCCTTTGACACTGTAGACTTCGATATTTTATTAGGGCGTCTTAAAAGTTGTGTTGGTATCTCAGGGTCAGCACTCAGCTGGTTCAATTCCTATCTATCAGACAGGACGCACCGAGTGGTCCATGGCAATACGTCCTCTGAGCTGTATAATGTTACGTGTGGTGTCCCACAGGGATTGGTACTCGGACCGACTTTATTTAATATTTATATGATTCCGCTTGGGGACATAATACGTAAATATAATATTAGTTTTCAATGCTACGCGGATGACACCCAATTATATATGCCGTTATCGATGACAGATCCGCGGGACTGTTGTAATCTCGAGGCGTGCCTTGCGAGATCAAGCAATGGATGTCTCTCAACTTCCTTTGTCTTAACCCAGATAAAACTGAGATGTTGATAATTGGTCCTACTCGTTATCAACACTTATTTAAGGAAACCACTATAACTATAGATAACCGTACTATCACTCAGAGTGATACAGTAACTAATCTCGGGGTAATATTTGACCAAACGCTCTCCTTTCAAAAACACATTAAGAATATAACCAGGATTGCGCTTTTTCACCTTCGTAATATTGCTAAGATTCGTCCTATCCTCTCGACCGGGGATGCGGAAACTATTATACACGAGTTCGTCACGTCGCGCCTGGACTACTGTAATGTATTATTCTCTGGTCTTCCTAAGTCCAGTATCAAAAGTCTACAGTTAGTGCAAAATGCCGCTGCGAGGCTGCTCTCACGGTCAAGAAAATTTGATCACATTACCCCAATATTAACCAAATTACATTGGCTCCCGGTCCATTTGAGATGTGACTTCAAGGTTCTTCTACTAACCTATAAATCACTGCATGGCTTAGCGCCTTCATATCTCGTCGACCTAGTCGTTCCTTATGTTCCGTCTCGTAACCTTCGTTCGCAAAACGCTAGTCTTTTAGTTACACCGAGGGCCAAAAAAAATGTCTGCGGGGTCTAGAGCATTCTCTATTCGGGCTCCAGAGCTTTGGAATGCCCTACCAATGGATATTAGAACTACTACCTCGGTAGAAACATTTAAGACACGTTTAAAGACACATTTCTATGAGATGGCCTTTAACTAACTTGTAGTGGCCGATTTGGCCGGAGTTTGTTTTGTTCTCTCTGCCCACCCCCTCCCTGGCTGGGGGAGGGGGTTAGGTGGCTCAAAAGCTGATAGTGGCTAGCTGGATTCTCGGGGACCAATTCAAGATGAAGAAACTGCAGCTCAACCTCCTTGAAGACACTGCCAGGACAATCGAGGGCACCTCCGACATCCATTTTTTCATTTGATTTTCATATTATGTATTACTTGTGCCCTTTGTTGGATTTTGTCCACAATTTAGGGAGCACGTTATCTGCGCCTCACGTTAAAAGCCTTTGCCAATCACCTGTTCTCCAATTTACTCACTGCGTGCTCGTTTGATTTCTTCAGATTTAGGAAAATGCAAAGACACTGAAGCAGAAATTAGACTTAGACAGATTGGTTGAGTTCAATCACAATTCTTGTTCAAAAAGCTCTGTTTTCAGGAAAGTACAATACAGCGCTGGGCCCTTCAAGAGCGGAAAGTCTCCATTCAGAAAAGGCAAAGTCCAAGGTTGTTAGATCAGTTTTATATTCAGTAGCACATTGTGGGCTGGGATTGATGGGCGATGAGTCTTCGGGGTGGGGCAAGTTCGAAGGAGAGTCTGCTTCCATGGGAGTGGTGCTGGTTATAGGCGATTCGGTGTGTTGGTGGGGGGCTGTTGGTGTGTGTGTGTGTGTGTGTGTGTGGAGGGGGCTGTTGTCTTCCATCCCGTCTCTCGGCCTTGGCGATCATCTTTGGCCGAGTTCTCGGGTGGCTCCTTCTGGCACCCACTGGTTTTATCTCCACGTGACCTTCCTGTGAACATTCTTCTCCAATCTTGGACATACACTGTCGTACCGCATTCAACCGTATCTTTTCTTTGTTAGGCAAACTATTTCCCTCTGTGCAGAGCGTTCAGTAGTAATCAAAAACTGGCGTCTAGCATTAGTCAAAACATAAGATACAATCAAGTAGTGAACGGTCAAGACGACTCTGGCCGTGTCCATGATTCAGAGAAAAAACATCAGGCATGCATTCCACAGTTCCTTAAGGGTCATTAAGCTATTTAGGCAATATATGAAAAGTCATTTGTTATTTCAAAGTCCTCAGAAATATATATATCAGATCATAAAGTTATAAAAACCTTTCTCATCACCACTTATCAAAAATGTCTAGTTATGTCTTCTTTATTGATTTGGTGTGTAGGTATAATTATATGCTTCAAATGTTTCTTTTATTTATTTAATATGTGAATATACTTGTCTGCTTATGTACTTTATTCAATGAGGTTTGAGCATATCTGTTTTTGTAGCGAGGCAGGACTTTTTGTATTTCGACCTCATTCCTTCACCTCTCTGCATCCATTACAACCTGGTGATCCTGAAAGGGGGATCCTTCCATCTGTGGTCCCTTCTCAAGGTTTCTCATTTTCCCCTGGCAGGGTTTTTTTGAGTTTTGCCTTGCCCTTTTGGGAGCTTAAGATCAGGGGATGCTTTGAGAATAATTGTCAATTTTGGCTATGTGAAGCCCTTTGAGACTGTTTGTGATTTAGGGCTATACAAATAAACTTGACTTGACAAAAAAAAAAAAAAAAGTAACTACATCCTTACTAAACTTTGCTGAATGTGCAACATGTTGGGTGATAAGCAGTACATTCCCGATCTGTTGAAAATCATTACCAGCAAAGTCATCCGCGTATTTAGGTGACCCAGTTTATCAAATTTCTTTTGCAAATACGTTCCCTATCTGTTGATTCTGTCGCTCAAAACTGACACCTGGTGGATGTAAAAAATCATTACCAGCAAAGTCATCCGTGGATTTAGGTTACCCGGTTTATTAAATTATTGTGTGAAGGCGATGGCCTTCACACATATGTTATTCTATACCATTCACTTTATTATTATTATGTTATTCTACACCACATGTGTCAAACTCAAGGGCCGGGGGCCAGATGTGGCCCGCCACATCATTTTACATAGCCCTCAAAGACAAAATGTGCATCAAATTGTCTTCACCTTTAAAACTCATCTTTTTAAAATGTTTTAACAGTTTATTAGTCTGATTTGAAAATTAGTTATTTGTCAGTTTGTTTTTTAGCTTACACTATTATATCATATGAGGAGTTCATAAATTTATTTAGGTTGACAGTCATAATGGCCTTCCGAAAGAAACTATCATTACAATGTGGCCCGCGGCAAAAATGAGTTTGACACCCCTGTTCTACACCATTCACTTTATTGTGTGAAGGTGATGGCATTCACACGTTATTTATTCTACAGCAGGGGTGTCAAATGTCAGGCAGGGGACAAGGCGAAGGACTCGGATGCAGAGTCGTATCTATCTGGGATTTATTCCAGCAAGCACTCAGAGCAAAAGTACAAAACAAAGCGCCTCTTGCGAGGGAAAACACGGGGCAAAAAGTACAAACAAAAGGCGTCGCACTGTGGCGAGTCAAAAGGCTAAAAGTACAAATCAAAACGCCTCTTTCGAGGGAAAACGTGTAGCAAAAAGTACCAACAAAAGGAGTCGCACTGGAACGAGACAAAAAGGCGCTGGAGACCCAGGCACAACCAAAAGCGTCGCTCGGCGGCGAGACAAAAAGGAGAGTTCTTTCAGAGAGTTCGGACATCAAGGAATCGCTGGTGGTCGGGACGAGGCTAGGCACACTGGCACAAGACAAGGGGAAGACACGGACTAAATACACACAAACGGGCGGGGACACAGGTGATGACAATTAGTATCGATTACGCGGGTGCACACAATCGGGATCAGGGAAGACAAGACAACCAACACCGAGGAAGGAAACACGAACTGAAACGGAAGGAATGACAAAATAAAACCGGAAGTAAAGTTACGACAATTGACGAGACAAAAACTGAAAAAATAAACGCGACCGCATGACAGAACCCCCCCCCTAGGGCCGGATCCCAGACGGCCCAGGAGCCCCAGGGTGAGCCGCATAGAAGTCCTCAAAAAGTCCCGGGTCCAAAATATAACTAGGCGGCACCCATTGCCGCTCCTCCGGTCCATAACCCTCCCAGTCCACCAGGTACTGCCAGCCCCGGCCTCTTCTGCGCACATCCAATAGTTCTTTGACGGTGTAGGCCGTCCCACCGTCCACAGTCCGCGGAGGCGGAGGGGGCGCCGGATCCGGCACCAACGGGCTGTCCACCACCGGCTTGACCTTCCCAACGTGAAAGGTGGGGTGGACTGCAAGGGACCTGGGCAAGCGTAGACGCACCGCGGCCGGGTGCACGACCTTGGCGATGGGGAACGGACCCACGAAGCGAGGCGCCAGTTTCCTGGAGTCCCCCCGGTGGGGAAGATCCTTGGTGGATAGCCAGACACGTTGACCTCTCTGGTACACGGGCGCCGGACGTCTCCTCCGGTCAGCCATCCGCTTTACCCGGTCCCCCTGTCGGACCAGCGTGGCCCGAGCCGCCGACCAGACGCGATGACAGCGGCGCACCAAGGCGTGGGCCGAAGACACCGTCACCTCCGGCTCACTGTCAGGGAAGACAGGGGGCTGGTAGCCAAACACACACTTGAAGGGGGACATACCTGTAGCCGTGGTGGGCAGGGAGTTGTGGGCATACTCCACCCAGGAGAGGTTCTTGCTCCACGAGGAGGGGTTCTGGGAGACCAGGCAGCGGAGACTTGTCTCCAACTGTTGATTAATACGTTCTGTCTGTCCGTTTGCCTCCGGGTGATAGCCTGACGTGAGACTCACGGTTGCCCCTATGAGCTTACAAAACTCCCGCCAAAACCTGGATACGAATTGGGGCCCTCTATCGGAAACTATGTCTTTCGGGAACCCATGAACCCGGAATATGTGGTCCATCATCACGGTGGCCGTTCGTTTAGCGGACGGGAGCTTGGGCAAGGCGATAAAATGAGCCATCTTTGAAAATCTATCCACCACTGTGAGTATGGTGGTCCGCCCATGCGAGGTCGGAAGCCCGGTGACGAAGTCCATAGATATCTCCGCCCACGGGCGCGAAGGAATGGGTAGGGGATGCAGCAACCCCATGCGGGCGCCGTGGGCGTTCTTATTCCGGGCGCAGACGGGACAGGCGGCAACGTATTCCTTGACGTCTGCCCTCATGGAGGGCCACCAGAATCGCTGCTGGATTACGAACAGCGTTCGGCGCATGCCCGGATGGCAGGAGAGTCTGGAGGTGTGAGCCCAATGGATGACTTGGGATCGTAATTGAGCAGGGACAAATAGTCGGTTCTCAGGGCAACCACTAGGGGGTGGTTCGTTACCATTGGCCTGCTGTACCCGGCCTTCGATAGGCCAGGTCACGGCTCTAACCAGGCAATGAGAAGGCAGGATAGTCTCAGGCTTCTTAATTTCTGGGTCCGAGTTGAAAACACGGGAGAGGGCGTCAGGCTTGGTGTTCTTGGTTCCCGGTCTGTAGGACAAAGTGAAGTTAAAACGATTGAAAAAAAGTGACCAGCGGGCTTGGCGTGAATTCAGTCTCTTAGCTGACTTAATGTATTCTAAATTTTTATGGTCTGTCCAGACCAAAAAAGGCTGCTGTGCTCCCTCTAACCAATGTCTCCATTCTTCTAATGCCAGCTTGACTGCCAACAGTTCGCGATCCCCCACGTCATAATTCTGTTCGGCGGGCGTCAGCCGTCGAGACAGGAACGCGCACGGATGGAGCTTGTTGTCGCTCTTGGCCCTCTGCGAAAGGATGGCACCTACTCCTTGATTGGAGGCGTCCACCTCCACCACAAACTGCCGCGACGGATCAGGGAGCGTGAGGATGGGAGCGGTGCTGAAACGGTTCTTTAGCTCCTGGAAGGCCGCCTCCGCCTCTGCTGACCAGCGGAAGGGGACTTTAGGAGACGTGAGCGCGTGCAAGGGAGCCGCTGTGGCACTGAAGCCCTTAATGAATCGCCGATAAAATTTGGCAAAGCCCAGGAATTGTTGCACCTTCTTGCGTGAGTCAGGGGTAGGCCATTCCGTTACCGCGCTTACTTTCGCCGGGTCCATCTCTACTTTGCCCGGGGCTACGATGAAGCCGAGAAAGGAAACGGTGCTCTTGTGAAATTCACTTTTCTCGGCCTTTACGTATAGTTGGTGTTCCAGGAGTCGTTTCAACACCGTCTCGACGTGAACCCTATGGGTCTTCAGATCTGGGGAGTAAATCAAAATATCGTCCAAATATACGTACACAAACCGGTCCAAACAGTCTCTCAAAACATCGTTTATCATGGCCTGAAACACAGCGGGAGCATTGGTGAGGCCAAATGGCATGACGCGGTATTCAAAATGTCCTCGATGCGTGTTGAACCCTGTCTTCCATTCGTCCCCTTCCCGGATGCGCACCAGATGGTAGGCGTTGCGCAGATCTAACTTGGTGAACACCCGGGCTTGCTGTAATTGGTCGAACACGGTCGACATCAGTGGGAGCGGATACCGATTCTTGATGGTGATCTGATTGAGGGGACTATAATCAATGCAGGGACGTAGGGTGCCGTCCTTCTTGCCCACGAAAAAGAACCCCGCCCCCGCAGGCGACGACGACGGTCGAATCAGCCCTGCTTGCAAGGAGGAGTCTATATATTCATTCAAGGCTTGCTTCTCAGGTCCCGAGAGAGAATACAGCCTCCCCTTGGGTATCGTTGATCCCGGCAGCAGGTCAATGGCGCAATCATACGGACGGTGGGGAGGCAGAGAGGTAGCCTTGGCCTTGCTGAATACCTCGGCCCATTGGTGGTAACACACAGGGACCCCGGTTAAGTCTGGGGTTGGCGCGTCTGGAGCGGAAGGCACAGGGCGCGGGTTAGACTTGATACAGGAATCATGACAGTCGGACCCCCATCCCGTTATTTCCCCTGATCCCCAGTCTATAGCGGGGTTGTGGCGTTGAAGCCATGGATACCCGAGAACGAGAGGGTTCATTGGTGAGGTCACGACATGTAGACGTATGTTCTCCTGGTGGAGGCCAATTGACAACGAGACTGGTTCGGTTATGTGAGTTATCTCAAAGAGTGCCTGTCCATTGAGTGCCTTAGCTTTCACGGGAGTGTTCAGTAGCTCAGTCTTTACCCCGCACCGGCGAGCAAATGCCCAGTCTATCAAGCTTTCGTCTGCTCCTGAGTCTATTAATACTTCGAGTTCTATCTCTCTTCCCGACTGGGTGATCCTGCCCTTGGGAAGCACTCGCCCCGGGGACAGAGCCGCCGAGAAGGCGCTTACCTTCAGGGTCCTCCTCACTGGACAGGAGAGAAGGAGGTGTCCGAGCTCGCCGCAGTAGTAGCATCTTCCCTCTCGGCGCCGCCGTAACTTCTCCTCCTCTGTTAACTTGGCTCTGCCCAACTGCATCGGTTCTGGCTCCTGGCGCTGCCGATCCCCGTACGGCCTGGAGTGGTGAGCGTCAGGGCCGGCTACTGGAACGAAGGCGGGAGCGTTGCTGCGTCGGTGCTTTCTCCACTCTTGCAGCCGGTTGTCAGTGCGGATAGCCAGAGCGATGAGGGCGTCGAGGTCGGTGGGAAGATCTAAGGGGATTAGCTGATCTTGGATGGGTCCTGACAGGCCCCGGAGGAAGATGTCATATAGTGCCGCCGCATTCCACCCGCTCGTCGCGGCCAGCGTGCGGAACCGGATGGCGTAGTCTCCGACGGTGTCTTGTCCCTGGTCTATCTGACAGAGTTGGCGAGCCTTGTCTCGGTCAGCGGAAATGGGATCGAACACCGTTCGCAGGGCCTGGATGAAAGCGGGGAGAGAGTGACAGGAGATGGAATCCCTGGCCCATTCCGCGGTGGCCCATGTGCGGGCCCTTCCCGTCAGGTAGGATACCATGTAGGCCACCTTGGAGCGCTCGGTGGGGAATTCTGCTGGGGAACTCTCAAAGTTCATCTCGCATTCTGTAATAAAAGCCCGGCTAAGGCCGGGTTCTCCGGAGTAGCGCTCTGGAGGAGCCAGTCTGGCACTGCCAGTCATGGGACCTCTTGCAAGGGAAGGAACGGGGGAAGCGACGGGTGTACTGGAGGTCGCTGCTGGTCCCGCGTTCAAGAGCGAGAGCACTTCCTGCATTTGCTGACCCAGCTTTGCTACTTGGGTGGCGACCGCTCCTCTGAAATTTTCTTGATTCCTAGCGAGTCCTCGGATCTCTTCTCCCAAGTCGCCCACCTCCCTCTGGTGCTGGGCGAGCAGTGAGGCATGGGAGCGCACTGTGGCGCACAGGTGCTCCGACTCTGCCGAGTCCATGTCTGGCCAGTGTGTACTGTCAGGCAGGGGACAAGGCGAAGGACTCGGATGCAGAGTCGTATCTATCTGGGATTTATTCCAGCAAGCACTCAGAGCAAAAGTACAAAACAAAGCGCCTCTTGCGAGGGAAAACACGGGGCAAAAAGTACAAACAAAAGGCGTCGCACTGTGGCGAGTCAAAAGGCTAAAAGTACAAATCAAAACGCCTCTTTCGAGGGAAAACGTGTAGCAAAAAGTACCAACAAAAGGAGTCGCACTGGAACGAGACAAAAAGGCGCTGGAGACCCAGGCACAACCAAAAGCGTCGCTCGGCGGCGAGACAAAAAGGAGAGTTCTTTCAGAGAGTTCGGACATCAAGGAATCGCTGGTGGTCGGGACGAGGCTAGGCACACTGGCACAAGACAAGGGGAAGACACGGACTAAATACACACAAACGGGCGGGGACACAGGTGATGACAATTAGTATCGATTACGCGGGTGCACACAATCGGGATCAGGGAAGACAAGACAACCAACACCGAGGAAGGAAACACGAACTGAAACGGAAGGAATGACAAAATAAAACCGGAAGTAAAGTTACGACAATTGACGAGACAAAAACTGAAAAAATAAACGCGACCGCATGACAGTCAAACTCATTTTCACCGAGGGCCACATCAGCATAATGGCTGTCCTCAAAGGGCCAGATGTAACTTATAAACGTAACTAAATGTAATCAAATGTAATGTAAAATAAATGTAACTCCTCCTTAATGTTAAATAACTCATTATTTATTATAACTTATTCAAGTGACAATTACAGTTGCGTAGAAAACATGTTTGCTTGTTGCTCTAACATAAATCCTTTTAAATTTTGTCAGCTTATGAAAACCCACATTACTCCATTAATGAAGGATCAAACTGTCCAAGTGAATAAAGAAAAATAGCATAAAACTGAGTTGCAAAGAACATGTATGACACATGTAGCATTTTACAAAAAAAGGCTGCACACAGCCTTGCATCCAACTGATGGTTTGATGACAACAATTTGTCTGCATACACACATAAGACGCGCCCGCATGTTTTCGCTGTTTTCATGACTGTGGTCACAATGTCCTCCATCCCCAGCACCTTCCCAATGATACGTTATCAGAGGCGTGTGACAGTTCATATTTTGCATTTTCCCCTTCATTAGTCCAACCAAGCCCACTTTTCCTCCACACATTGTCAGTGCACCGTCTGTAGTTAATCCTACCAAGTTTTCCCACTGCAATGTATTTTTACTTACGGACTTCTCCACCGCATCAAAAATGCCCTGTCCCGTCGTGGTCCCATGCATTGCAGCCACATCCAACAGCTCCTCAGTGATAGAGAGGTCCGACTTTACGCCTCTAATAAAAATTGATAACTGCGCTGTGTCCATGTTATCTGTGCTTTCATCAACAGCTAATGAAAAAGCTGTGTAGCTGCGTGTCTCCTCGGCCAGCTGTGTTTGTAAGATTTTCTGCTAGTTCCTTCACTCAGTTGACGATGGTGTTTCTTGATAAACTGACATTTTTAAAAGTCTGTAACTGGTCGGGACACACCTGCTCACAGACCTTCAGCATGCACTGCTTCAAAAACGCTCCCTCTGAAAAAGACTTGGAAGCGTGGGCGATTTCTTCAGCCACAATGAAGCTAGCTTTCACAGCGGCCTCGTTTTTGGCTGTGGATTTCATGAACAAACTCTGCTGCGATCGCAGTTTGCCTTTTAATTCTTGGGCAAATTGTTGCTTTTCTTGAAGGCTAGCTTTAGCGTACTTAGCTCCGTGTTTGGTGTCAAAATGTCGACGCAGATTGAACTCTGACAACCGACACCACCGATGAACACAAAAGACATACCGGTCTTTCTCCTTGAAACGCAAACAAGTATCCGCCTTCCCATCTTTACTGAAACAGTCTTCCATCTGCATCAACTTTTCTCTTTTTGGACATTTTGGGATCATTATTTATATCTAAATTCCACTCATTGGCATGGACATTGCCGCGGCTAGCGTAGTCGAAAGGCATTGTGGGAAATGTAGTTTTTGGTCAAAGCACGCTCTTAATTTATTTTTGGGTATTTATTTTTAGACACTCAAAACTTTTAAGCTCTCGCGGGCCACATAAAATGACATGAAATGGCCCCAATCATTCTTAATGATACATTCAACATCTCACATTTACGTCATTCCAGTTTGGAATTCACATCATTCAGCACATTCAAATCACAATCGGAAAGATTCTCAACATTTTTAAAATTGTCAAATTCAAAAAATTCTCGTTTTCACGTATGAAATTTCCGCAAAATTTCACAAAATTTCATTTTTCACCTCTAATTTCTACATTTTTCAACCAATTCAACCCATTCCAAAATTTAACTGTTCATGTTTTGCCTACCTATTCCATAACTTCCCACTTACAAAAAAATCTAAATTTTCAAATTTGAAATTCACGCCAAATTCTCCAAGATTTCATTTTTCAACTCTAATTTCTACATTTTTCAACCAATTCAACCCGTTCCAACTTTCAACTATTCATCTTTTGCCTACCTATTTCCCAACCAAAAATTCAAAATCTTCAGTTTTGAAATTCATGCCAAATTCTCCAAAAGTTTGTTTAACACTCCTTATTTCTACATTTCTCAAGTAGTTCAACTTGTTTCAACATTATTCTGCAGCATTCCCTAAGAATTTATTCAGTTTCTTCGCCTTCACATGCAATTTCTCTAGAAATTGCATTTTCTAGTTATTAAACTTATTATTCCCACTTTTTTGGCGCATAACTACTTCCACATACTTCAACCTATTCACCCCGTTCCAACTTTCACGCGTTACAAAAATTCACACAAGGGGTGCTTCCATTTTTTCTTTCACAAAATTTTCCCGTTTTCGCAAAATTCGCAAATTTACAACATTTTCCCCATTCATTCTCAATGGCACATTCAACATTCACCGTTTTTCGCGCTTTTTGTTTTCTCGCTTTTCCTTTTTCTTGCTTGTCGTTATTCACGCTTATTGCTTTCCCGCTTACTGATTTTCGCGCTTACCCTTTTCACGCGTATCGTTTTTCCCGCTTACCGTTTTTCACGCTTACTGTTTTTCGCGCTTATTGCTTTCACGCTTACCGTTTTTCGCGCTTACCGTTTTCTTGCTTACCATTTTACGCGCTTACCATTTTCACACATATCGTTTTCATGCGTATCGTTTCTCCTGATTACCGTTTTTTACGCGTATCGTTTTTCCCGCTTACCCTTTGTCATGCTTACCGTTTTTCACGCTTATTGCTTTCCCATTTACCGTTTTTTGCGCTTATCTTTTTTGCGCTTATTGCTCTCCCGCTTACCATTTTTCGCGCTTATCCTTTTTCACGCTTATTGCTTTTCTGCTCACCGTTTTTCACTCTTCCCATTTTCTCGCTTACAATTTTTCGCACTTGTTTTCCCGTGTACCGTTTTTTGCACTTCTCCTTTCTCGCTTATTATTTTACCGCTTACCGTTTTTCGCGCTTATTGCACTCCTGTTTACCGTTTTTTACACTTCCCGTTTTCTCGCTTACCATTTTTTGCGCTAAAGGGAAATGTGCTTTCGGCAGTTTCCAAACATATTTTATTGAGGCTGCGTTAGACTTATATATAATCACATCAATATAATTTCCAGTAGTGGCTGTGCTTGTGTGGTCGCATGGTAAGGAAATGTACAGGCCACTGCACAAAGTTGTTTTCTTCCAAGTGTTGTGCAACAGGATGTATCATCGGCCCAGACAGGGAGTACCTGACAAGAACACCTCAAGGTCGGTGAGAAACGTGAATAACACCACGTCCTGGTGGTCGGGCTTCGCGGGGAAGACCCAACCGCCAGACAGCTGAGGCCGGACAGCTTCACTCAGCGATAACACCTAGACGGGGAGGAGATGGCTATCGACCAATCATCACACAATGTTTTGCATGTTTAAATATTCATATTGTGTTTCTTTATAACTGGGCAACCCGGACGAATGTGTTGTCTCTTGATGGTCACAAGAACACACGAGCTTTGGTGTGAGGGACCTGGGACCCAAGTGCCTGTATTAGCTTGCTTTGTCAGGAATAAACAATTGGTAAATTCAGTCTGATTGATCAATTGGTCTTCTCTTTGACAGAACGAACTCGCAAAATTGTTAGGTGTGCCAGTGTGTGGATTAGGACATAAAGACTCATGTGTTAAGTATTGATCGCAATTTGGAGTCAGATCAATAACTAGAATCCGTAGCCTAACAGCGCGTATTGTTTTCCCACTTACCGTTTTTCGCGCTTCACCTTTTTCACGCTTATTGCTTTCCCACTTACCGTTTTTTGCGCTTGCTGTTTTCTCGCGTACCATTTTTCCTTTTATACTGTTTTTCACACTTACCGTTTTCTCACTTTCCATTTTTCGCGCTTACCGTTTTCTCACTTACCGTTTTCTCGCAGACCGTTTTTCCTGCTTACCGTTTTTCCAACACTTACCATATTCACCCCCTTCAGCCCCACTTCCACTATAATTACCCAATTCTTTCACAGTGTGGCGGCCATCTTGAATTACCCCAGAAGTAACCCCAAATGAACACAAAGTGAATCAGAAGTGCCCCAAAAAACAGTGACCTCATTGAACAGGAAGTGAACCAGAAGTGCCCCAATTTAAACAGGAAGTGAACCGGAAGTGCCCCAATTTAAACGGGAAGTGAACCAGAAGATTCAAGAGATTCAAGAGTTTTTTTTATTCGCCATGTTTGAGCGTGCCAAACAAGGAATTTGACTTCGGTAAATCACAGCCTCTGTTCAACATTTAGGTGACTAACAACACTCAGGACATGTGAAGAAAGAAAGATATTCTCAAACACCCCCTGATCTTAAACTGATCTTAAACTCCCAAGAGGGCAAGGAAAAACTCAAAACTCCAGCTAGGGGAAATGAGAAACCTTGAGAAGAGACCACAGATGGGAGGGTCCCTCTTCTAGGATGACCAGGCTGCCATGGATGCAGAGAGGACACATAGTACAAACAGTGTAGACAAAAAAGGTGTGGAAAGCGGGATGTTATTGCACAGTAATGACACTGAGACTCTAAGAGTGGTGTGAGTTCATCAGAGCGACAGCCTGGGGGAATAAGCTGTCTCTGTGTCTGCTGGTTTTAGTGTACAGAGCTCTATAACGGCGTCCAGAGGGGAGTAGTTCAAACAGGCTGCAACCTGGGTGCGAAGGGTCTGTTGAGATGTTACTTGCACGTTTCCTGGTCCTGGACAGGTACAAGTCTTGGATAGATGGGAGGTTGATTCCAATTATCTTTTCTGCAGTCCTTATTGTCCGTTGCAGTCTGTGCTTGTCTTGTTTGGAGGCCGATCCAAACCAGACAGTGATGGAGGTGCAGAGGACAGACTGGATGATGGCAGTGTAGAAGGTCTTCAGCAGCTCCCGCGGCAGGTTGAACTTCTTGAGCTGTCTCAGGAAGTACAGCCTCTGCTGGGCCTTCTTCCGGACAGAGTCTATGTGGCCGGTCCATTTCAGGTCCCGAGAGATTGTGGTTCCCAGGAACTTGAAGGTGTCTGATGAGAGAATAGTATTACTGCGGATAGTGAGGGGTGAAAGTGGTGAAGGGCCTCGCCTGAAGTCCACTGTCATCTCCACGGTCTTGAGCGGGTTCAGGTCCAGGTGGTTTTGGCTGCACCAGTGGACCAGCCGCTCCACCTCCTGTCTGTACGCAGTCTCATCACCGTTCTGGATCAGTCCGATGAGAGTGGTGTCGTCTGCATACTTCAGGAGCTTCACGGAAGAGTCACTTGCGGAGAAATTGTTGGTGTAGAGGGAGAAGAGCAGTGGGGAGAGGACGCATCCCTGAGGGGCTCCAGTGTTGGTGGTCAGGGTGTCAGATGTGATGCTCCCCAGCCTCACACGCTGTCTCCTGTTGGTCAGGAAGCTGGTGATCCACTGACAGGTGGAGGCAGGCACCGCGAGCTGGATGAGCTTCTGTTGGAGGATGTCAGGAGCGATGATGTTGAACGCCGAGCTGAAGTCCACAAACAGGATCCTGGCGTACTTTCCTGGGGTGTCCAGGTGTTGCAGGATGTAGTGCAGTCCCATGTTGACCGCATCATCCACCGACCTGTTTGCCCGGTAGGCAAACTGGAGGGGGTCCAGCAGGGGCCCCGTGACATCCTTCAGGTGGTTCAGTACTAACCTCTCGAAAGATTTCATGACCACAGATGTTAGTGCAACAGGTCTATAGTCATTCAGACCTGTGATGGCGGGCTTCTTGGCCACTGTAACGATGGTGGAGCTCTTGAAGCACGAGGGCACCTCACACAGCTCCAGGGAACGGTTGAAGATCCGTGCAAAGGTGGGCGCCAGCTGCTCAGCGCAGACTTTCAAGCAGGAAGGTGACACGCCGTCTGGGCCCGGTGCCTTCCTGATCTTTTGTCTCCGGAACAGCTGGCGCACTTCCTCCTCGCGAATCTGGAGTGCGGGCGCGGCCTCTGCAAGAGAGAGAGTCGGTGACCACGGTGATGGAGGTGTGGACAGAGAAGTTGTGGGGGGAGGTGAGTATGTGGATTGTGTGGATTGTGCTGGTCCCGTTGTGTGGGAGGACCGATCAAACCTGCAGTAGACCTGTTTAGCTGGTTAGCGAGCCTTGGGCTCTCCACAGGACGGGGGGTTCGTTTCTTGAAGCCCGTGATGCTCTGCAGGCCTTTCCACACTGTTGAGGGATCAGGATTGGCAGAGAGGTGTCTCTCCAGGCTCTCCCCGTAACACCTCCTGGCTTTCCTGACCTCTCGGTTCAGTGTGTTTCTGGTCTGCTTGAACAGGTCCCGGTCGCCGCTCCTGTAGGCCTCCTTCTTGACTTCGCGCAGCCTCCTAAGGTTCGGTGTAAACCAAGGTTTGTCGTTGTTGTACGTGCATAAGGTCTTAGTCACACACAGATCCTCACAAAAACTGATGGATGATGTGACAGTGTCAGTGAGTTCATGCAAGTCTGAGTTTGCAGCTTCAAAAACACTCCAATCGGTGCAGTCAAAGCAGGCTTGGAGGTCCTGCCTTGACTCCATTGTCCACTTCCTGACAGTCCTCACCACAGGCTTAGAAGTTTTTAGTTTCTGTCTGTAGGCAGGGATCAGATGAACTAAACAGTGGTCCGAGAGTCCTAAAGCTGCACGAGCCACAGAGTGGTATGCATCCTTAATTACGGTGTAGCAGTGGTCCAGTGTCTGTGCCCCTCTGGTGGGACACGTTATGTGCTGTCTGTATCTGGGGAGTTCGTGTGCGAGGTTCGCCCTGTTAAGATCACCCAGAACAATGATTAGTGAATTTGGTAGAAGTTTCTCCATGTCTGTCACCTGGTCAGCCAGCATCTGTGTGGCTTCACTCGCACGTGCGTGTGGTGGGATGTAAATAGCCGCCATGACGATCGAGGAGAACTCCCGTGGTGAATAGAACGGCCGGCAGTTTATGGAAAGTGTTTCTAGGAGAGGGCTGCAAAACTCTTTCAACACCATGACATCGGTACACCAACGTTCATTAATTTGTTTGTTTGTTTTGTTTATTTATTTCGAACATTTAAAGAAATACAAGAAAGAAAGTAACAATACTGAAAATAATAACTCCATAGTACAATAGAGAAGAAAGAAAAGAAAAAAAAACAACAACATTGCGTTATAAATTTTCACTTTATCATAAAAAAATCTTATTTGTTCAAAAGGGAGTAGAAGGAAGCCTAGGCTTATCTAGCTCTAGCTCTACCCCTTGTAACCACGTTTGCTTGATTCCGTCAAGATTTGTCCATTTTCAGATTTGTTAAAGATATATATACACATACATACATACATACATATAGATATTATACATACACACACTTATACATACATACACCTCCTTTAAATAAATACAAAAGCAGTTTAAACACCTCACAGCATGCTATGGTATCCCATCAGTATTTTGCCTTTATACATTTTTTTTAAACTGAGGTAATGAACTACAATTCTTTAGTTCGTCACTGCTGGCGTTCCATAATTCCACACCTTTAACTGTTATACAATGCAACTTTAAAGTTGTTCTCACCAAATCTCTTTTAAACATAAGTGTTCCTCTTAAATCATAGGTACTTTCCCTCCACTCAAACAACCTCTGGATACTGTTTGGTAATTGATTATTTTTTATTTTGTACATGAGTTGGATGGTTTTAAAATCGACTAGATCATTGTATTTCAGTGCATTCAGTTTTACAAAAAGAGGGTTAGATGGTTCTCTGTAATCAACATTATTTACAAGTCGTATAGCTTTTTTTTGTAGAATGTAGATTGGATCTGTGTTTGTTTTGTATGTGTTGCCCCACACCTCCACACAGTACATAATGTATGGGAGTATGAAGGAGCAGTACAAGGAATATAATGATGTTTGGTTTATAAGATCTTTTACTTTATACAATACTGCCAGTGATTTTGAGATCTTTGATTTGATATACGTTATATGTGGTTTCCAACTTAATTTTTTATCTATTAATGTTTATTAATTAATATTATTAATGTAGAAACAGAGACCACCTCTCTTTGATTTTCCGGAAAGCTCCGCGCTGCGATCTGCACGCGTTAGCCGAAACCCAGCTAACTCCATGGCGTGGTGGGGGGTTCGTTCGCTAAGCCACGTTTCAACAAAACACAGCGCGGCGGATCTGCTGAAGTCCGTGTTCCTTGAAGTGAGGAGCAGCAGTTCGTCCATCTTGTTCGCCAGGGAGCGGACATTCGCCAGATGAATTGACGGTAGGGCAGAACGGAACCCTCTCTGCCTCAGCTTTACGAGGGCTCCGGCACGTTTTCCGCGTCGCCGCCGTCGCGCTAGCTTGTATAGCACCGCCGCTCCGGCTAAAATCTCCGATAAACAGTCTGAATCAGAGAGAACAGGAGAGAAAATACCAGAAGAAGACTGACCGATGTTTAACAGTGCTTCTCTAGTAAAAGTGATCCGGGATGGACAGCAGAAGACACAGAAAACACACAAAATAAGACAAAAAAACAGAGAGCGACTCACCGTGGCAACCATCCGCGGCGCCATCAGATGACGTAGAAGAAGTGCCCCAAATGAACCGGAAGTGCCCTAAATGAAACCGGAAGTGCCCCAAATAAACAAGAAGTGACCTAAATGAAACCGGAAGTGCCCCAAAGGAAACCGGAAGTGACCCCAATAAACCGGAAGTGACCTTTTAAAACCAGAAATGACCCCAAATAAACCGGCAGTGACCTCAGCTAAACCGGAAGTGTCCTAAATTAAACCGGAAGTGCCCCAAATAAACCGGAAGTAACCTTATTTCATCAAGAAGTGCCCTAAATGAAACCAGAAATGACCTAAATTTAACATTTGCTCCAACTCTTACAATTTTTGTCCAATTTAACCCGTTTCAACTTTTAGACTCCAAAGTGAACCTCTTGAACCTGTAGTTTTTGTTTCGTTCCAAATTTCAAAAATTTATGTCGCAACTTTTTAAAAAAAAAAATCCTTTCATTCTCTATGGGGGAATCCCATAAAACATTTGCTCTAACTTCTACATTTTTCAACCAATTCAACCCGTTCCAACTTTCAACTGTTCATCTTTTGCCTACCTGTTCGAAAACGTTCAATTTTGAAATTCATGCCATATTCTCCAAATTTTCATTTTTCACTTGTAATTTCTAAAATTTTTAACTGATTCAACCCATTCCAGCTTTCAACTGTTCATCTTTTGCCCACCTATTCAACAAATTCACACTTACCAAAAGTTCCACATTTTCAATTTTGAAATATCCCCCAAATTCTCCAAAATTTCGTTTTCCACATTTCTCAAGTAATTCAAGTTTTTCCAACATCATTCTGCAGCATTCCCCACGAAGTTATTCAGTTTCTTCGTCTTCACACGCAATTTCTCCAGAAATTGCATTTTCTGTTTTTAATTTAGTTTCCTTATTAGTTTTAGGGTGCATTCAGACCAGAAAAGTCCTTCAGTCCGCTTGTTTGGTCCGGACCAAAAGCGGACTTAATTTATTTCGTTTGGTGCGGTTACCATTCAGACATTTTGCAAGTGAAGTAAGTATACACATCGACGCTTGTGATGATCTGTGCTCCCATTGGACAGCAATGACAAGGGAGGCACTCAGAGCACAGACCCGCAAATGGAGGAAAACATGCGAGTCCTACGCACTGCGTTTTTGCGCTGCATATTGGTGCTGTTGGTTCGGATCTTCACTGTTTTTATTCACACCTGAAGCGAACCGCACCAGAGTTCGTTTGGAAGCGAACCGAGATCACTTGAAAAAGTGGGTCTCGGTCACTTTCTTCAATCCGCACGAGGATTCGTTTACTTGTATTAACAAAAGGTTTGGACCAGCATTACAATCGAACCCTGGTCCATTTAAAGCGGACCAAACTGTCAGGTCTGAATACACCCTTAGTTTGGTATTCATATGGCATATTAGCTAAGTCAAATATTTAAAAAAAATCACTAAGTACTATCCAATAGAAGCCTGGTCCGTTTTAAGCGGACCAAACAGTCAAATCTGAATACACCCTAATTCTCAGTGTGGTACTAGGCTTCCCCTAGTGGTGATTCACTTTCACTACAGTACATTTGTTATGTACAGTTCAAGTTGTGCTTAACGTTAGGTAGGCTACAGTATGGTTGCATCTCATCATTTAGAACTGTTTTTGGACATTTAGACATAATTCTTAGTGCAACACTGCCCTTTTCTTGAGACTGTCCTAAAGTAAAAGCTCTGCTTACAGGTGCACTCCAATGGTCTGAAGTTGGACATTTATGCAGATGTTGGCACAACCACCTGCGATGGATACCCTGGCAGTTCGGGCCACTACGAGACGGATGCCCAGATCTTCGCTGAGTGGGAAGTTGACCTGCTCAAGTTTGATGGCTGCCCCATGGACGCTACTTTGCTTGAGGAAGGTGAGCATGTCCATTGTGTGATCATTCAGGCTACAATTTGAGAGCATTGTTTTTTCCAGCCTTGTGATTTGTGATGGCCAAAATAGAGAGCGTAGCAGAAATTGCATTTATTTCCCTGTGCCTTAATTCACCTAGTTGTCTGACTTGATGGCACTTAGAGCCTCTTACGGGTCAGAATGACTCCACTCCGCAATGGAGTGAAGGTGCTTTAACGCATCATTTGTGTTTCTTCAGGGTACATAAACATGTCCAAAGCGCGAAACAAAACGGGAAGACCTATCCTATATTTTTGTGAGTGGCCTTTGTATGAGTGGCCGCTCCAAAAGGTAACACCTGATCCCTAACGTTTTAGTTCTGAATTACCCAGATATGGTTCAAGTTGTAGCCCTTCTGTGAAACCCCATCCATCCATCCATCCATCCATCTTCTTCCGCTTATCCGGGGTCGGGTCGCGGGGGCAGCAGCTTTAGGAGGGACTCCCAGACTTCCCTCTCCCCAGCCACTTCATCCAGCTCATCCCGGGGGATCCCAAGGCGTTCCCAGGCCAGCTGAGAGACATAGTCTCTCCAGCGCGTCCTGGGTCGTCCCTGGGGTCTCCTACCGGTGGGACATGCCCGGAACACCTCCCCAGGGAGGCGTCCAGGAGGCATCCTGATAAGATGCCCGAGCCACCTCATCTGGCTCCTCTCAACGTGGAGGAGTAGCGACTCTACTCCGAGTCTCTCCCGGATGACCGAGCTCCTCACTCTATCGCTAAGGGAGAGCCCGGACATCCTGCGGAGAAAACTCATTTCGGCCGCTTGTATCCGGGATCTCGTTCTTTCGGTCACGACCCATAGCTCGTGACCATAGGTGAGGGTAGGAGCGTAAATCGACCGGTAAATTGAGAGCTTTGCCTTTTGGCTCAGGTCTCTCTTCACCACAACGGACCGGTACAGGGTCCGCATTACTGCCGACGCTGCACCGATCCGCCTGTCGATCTCGCGCTCCATCCTCCCCTCACTCGTGAACAAGACTCCAAGATACTTGAACTCCTCCACTTGGGGCAGGATCTCATCCCCGATCCGGAGAGGGCATGCCACCCTTTTCCGATCGAGGACCATGGACTCGGATTTGGAGGTGCTGACCCTCATCCCGACCGCTTCACACTCGGCTGCGAATCGTTCCAGCGAGAGCTGGAGATCACGGCCTGAAGAAGCCAACAGCACCACGTCATCTGCAAAAAGCAGAGACGCAATGCTGAGGTCCCCAAACCGGACGCCCTCAACGCCTCGGCTGCGCCTAGAAATTCTGTCCATAAAAATTATGAACAGAATCGGTGACAAAGGGCAGCCTTGGCGGAGTCCAACCCTCACTGGGAACGAATCCGACTTACTGCCGGAAATGCGGACCAGACTCTGGCATCGGTGATACAGGGACCGAACCGCCCTTATCAGTTGGCTCGGCACCCCGTACTCCCGAAGCACCCGCCACAGAACCTCCCGAGGGACACGGTCGAACGCCTTCTCCAAGTCCACAAAACATATGTGGACTGGTTGGGCGAACTCCCATGCACCCTCGAGGATCCTGCCGAGGGTGTAGAGCTGGTCCACTGTTCCACGGCCAGGACGAAAGCCACACTGCTCCTCCTGAATCCGAGGTTCGACCTCCCGACGGACCCTCCTCTCCAGCACCCCTGAATAGACCTTACCAGGGAGGCTGAGGCGTGTGATTCCCCTGTAATTGGAACACACCCTCCGGTACCCCTTCTTAAAGAGGGGAACCACCACCCCAGTCTGCCAATCCAGAGGCACTGTCCCCGATGTCCACGCAACGTTGTAGAGGCGTGTCAGCCATGACAGCCCCACAACATCCAGAGCCTTTAAGAACACCGGGCGGATCTCATCCACCCCCGGGCCCTTGACACCGAGGAGTTTTTTAACTACCTCAGTGACTTCGACCCCAGAGATTGGAGAATCCGCCTCAGAGTCTCCAGGCCCTGCTTCCTCAATGGAAGGCGTGTAGGTGGAATTGAGGAGGTCTTCAAAGTATTCTCCCCACCGACTCACGACGTCCCCAGTCGAGGTCAGCAGCACGCCATCCCCACTGTAAACAGTGTTGACGTTGCACTGCTTCCCCCTCCTGAGACGCCGGATGGTGGACCAGAATTTCCTCGAAGCCGTCCGAAAGTAATTCTCCATGGCCTCACCAAACTCCTCCCACGCCCGGGTTTTTGCCCCAGCAACCGCCGAAGCCGCGTTCCGCTTGGCCATCCGGTACCTGTCAGCTTCCTCCGGAGTCCCGCAGGCCAAAACGACCCGATAGGACTCCTTCTTCAGCTTGACGGCATCCCTTACCGCCGGTGTCCACCAGCGGGTTCGGGGATTGCCGCCACGACAGGCACCAACGACCTTACGGCCACAGCTCCGGTCGGCCGCCTCAACAATGGAGGCGCGGAACATGGTCCACTCAGACTCAATGTCCCCCGCCTCCCCCGGGACGTGGGAAAAGCTCTGCCGGAGGTGGGAGTTGAAACTCTTCCTGACAGGAGATTCTGCCAGACGTTCCCAGCAGACCCTCACAGAGCGTTTGGGTCTGCCAGGTCGGACCGGCATCTTCCCCCACCATCGGAGCCAACCCACCACCAGGTGGTGATCAGTTGACAGCTCCGCCCCTCTCTTCACCCGACATGCGGCCGCAAATCCGATGACACGACTACAAAGTCGATCATCGAACTGCGGCCTAGGGTGTCCTGGTGCCAAGTGCACACATGGACACCCTTATGCTTGAACATGGTGTTCATTATTGAAAATCCATGTCGAGCACAGAAGTCCAACAATAGAACACCGCTCGGGTTCAGATCAGGGGGGCCGTTCCTCCCAATCACGCCCTTCCAGGTCTCACTGTCATTGCCCACGTGAGCATTGAAGTCACCCAGTAGAACGATGGAGTCCCCAGAAGGAGCGCTCTCCAGCACTTCCTCCAGGGACCCCAAGAAGGGTGGGTACTCTGAGCTGCTGTTTGGTGCATAGACACAAACAACAGTCAGGACCCGTCCCCCCCACCCGAAGGCGGAGGGAGGCTACCCTCTCGTTCACCGGGGTGAACCCCAATGTGCAGACGCCCAGCCGGGGGGCAATAAGTATACCCACACCTGCTCGACGCCTCTCACCGTGGGCAACTCCAGAGTGGAAGAGAGTCCAGCCCCTCTCGAGAGGGCTTGTACCGAAACCCAAACTGTGCGTGGAGGCTAGTCCGACTATATCTAGTCGGAATTTTTCTGCCTCGCACACCAGCTCGGGCTCCTTTCCAGCCAGAGAGGTGACATTCCATGTCCCAAGAGCCAGCTTCTGCAGCCGGGGATCAGACCGCCAAGGTCCCCCTGCCTTTGGCTGCCGCCCAGCACACATTGCACTCGACCCCTTTGGCCCCTCCCACAGGTGGTGAGCCCATGGGAAGGGGGACCCACGTTTCCTTTTCGGGCTATGCCCGGCCGGGCCCCATGGGCGAAGGCCCGGCCACCAGACGCTCGCCTTCGAGCCCCGCCTCCAGGTCTGTGAAACCGACATTTCAGCCAAATTGCAACACCATTGCAGAAACACACAACCAGTGGCGCAACTTCGCAGACGTCTACAATTCGTGGAGCAGCATCAAGTTCATCTTGAATTGGACTGCCACTCACCGGGACGTCATTGTCCCATCAGCTGGTCCCGGGCGCTGGAATGACCCAGATATGGTACGAATGTAGTTGCCTTTAGTTGATCTCTTGAGAAGTGCATGGTCTATGGCAGGGGTGTCTAAATGTTTTCAAAAGAGAAGCAGATTTGGTGAGGTGAAAATGTGGTGGGGCTGTCCTTTCAGCCTGACGTTCTTTGAACCATTAATGTTAAATGTAAATGAACTGTTTTATTAAATGTTTATAGCAAATGGCATACCTTTAATGTCTTCACAGCTAACAAATCTAAAGTTTTTACCCAAATCACCGTGTCTTTCATATTTGAGGACCACATAAAATAAATAAAAATTATGTGTGGGGAAAAGAAAAAACTGGAAATATTCAACCCATGCATTCATATTTTATTAATATTCTATTTTGTTTTTCAGCAACACAATAAACAAAAGAAGCCTATATGGCATTTCATTCCTCGTGTAGACTTTGTAGGAACAACTTTTCAAATGCCCAATAGTAAACTAAAGGCTATAATGTTTATATGAATGAAACACATCTGAAAATGCTGTTTACACGAGAACATTAATTCAAGAGGATGTTTCAGGCTGTTCTTCAAAGTTTGATACAGAAAAAATAAAATGAGAAAATGCATTTTCAACAGGAACTATCTGGATTCATTGAACCTGTAGTATTGTGTTTTAATAGTTCAAGTAGTAAAAATGTAGCTATTTAAACAAAGAAATGTATTGACTGGAAATGACTATCCTTTGTCAGTAAAGTGAACTCAAAATCCAAAGAACAAATTACACACTGATTGAAATGAATCAGTGCATATTTCAAAACTGGTTTTGATCACCACAAAACAAATACCTGGCCTGCTCTAATGCGAAGGGTGATACTGAGATCTCGACTCCAGTATATTGACCTGATCTGGCTCTAAAGCAGACGTTTTGATGCCAAGATGTCACATAGATGAGAGTCGCTTAGTCTTGTCCCCATCCATCCATCCATCCATTGATCCATCCATTGATCCATCCATTGATCCATCCATCGATCCATCCATCCATCCATCCATCCATCCATCCATCCATCCATCCATCCATCCATCCATCCATCCATCCATCCATCCATCCATCCATCCATCCATCCATCCATCCATCCATCCATCCATCCATCCATCCATCTTCTTCCGCTTATCCGGGGTCAGGTTGCAGGGGCAGCAGCTATAGGAGGGACTCCAAGACTGCCCTCTCCCCAGCTACTTCGTCCAGCTCATCCCGGGGTGTTCCCAGGCCAGCTGAGAGACGAAGTCTCTCCAGCGCGTCCTGGGTCATCCATGGGGTCTCCTGCAGGTGGGACATGACCAGAACACCTCCCCAGGGAGGCATCCTGTTGAGATCCCCGAGCCACCGCATCTGGCTCCTCTCAACATGGAAGAGCAGCGGCTCTACTCCGAGTCTCTCCCAGATGACCGAGCTTCTCACCCTATCTCTAAGGGAGAGCCCGGACACCCTGCGGAAGAAACTCATATCGGCCGCTTGTATCCGGGATCTTGTTCTTTGGTCACGACCCATAGCTCGTGACCATAGGTGACGGTAGGAGCATAGATGGAGCGGTAAATTGAGAGCTTTGCCTTTTGGCTCAGCTCTCGCCTCATCACGATGGACCGGTACAGAGTCTGCATTACAGCTGCAACTGCACCGATCCGCCTGTCGATCTCACGCTCCATCCTACCTTTGCTCGTGAACAAGACCCCAAGATACTTGAACTCCTCCACTTGGGGCAGGATCTCATCCCCGATCCTGAGAGGGCATTGCGCTCTTTTCCGATTGAGGACCATGGACTCAGATTTGGAGGTGCTAATCCTCATCCCGACTGCTTCACACTCAGCTGCGAATCACTCCAGTGAGAGCTGGAGATCACAGCTTGAAGTGGCCAACAGCACCACATCGTCTGCAAAAAGCAGAGATGCAATGCTGAGGTCCCCAAACCGGACACCCTCAACACCTCGGCTGTGCCTAGAAATTCTGTCCATAAATGTTATAAAGAGAATCCGTGACAAAAGGCAGCCTTGGCGGAGCCCAACCCTCACTGGGAACGAATCCAACTTACTGCCGGAAATGCGAACCAAGCTCTGGCATCGATGATACAGGGACCGAACCGCCCCTATCAGTTGGTTCGGCACCCCGTACTCCCGAAGCACCCTCCACAGAACTTCCCGAGGGACACGATCGAACGCCTTCTCCGAGTTCACAAAACACGTGGACTGGTTGAGCGAACTCCCATGCAACCTCGAGGTTCCTGCCGAGGGTATAGAGCTGGTCCACTGTTCCACGGCCAGGACGAAAACCACACTGCTCTTCCTGGTTTGACCTCCCGACGGACTCTCCTCTCCAGTACCCCAGAATAGAGAGGCTGAGGAGTGTGATTCCTCTGTAGTTGGAACACACCCTCCGGTCCTCCTTCTTAAAGAGGGGAACCACCACCCCAGTCTGCCAATCCAGAGGCACCGTCCCCGATGTCCACACAATACTATAGAGGTGTGTCAGCCAGGACAGCCCCACAACATCCAGAGCCTTTAATAACTCATCTAATCCACCCCTCGGGCCTTGCCCCCGAGGAGTTTTTTAACTACCTCAGTGACTTTGACCCTAGAGATTGGAGAGTCCACCTCAGAGTCTCCATGCCCTGCTTCCACAATAGAAGGCGTGTAGGTGGAATTGAGGAGGTCTTCGAAGTATTCTCCCCACCGACTCACGACATCCCGAGTCAAAGTCAGCAGCACGCCATCTCCATAAACAGTGTTGACGGTGCACTGCTTCCCCCTCCTGAGACGCCGGATGGTGGACCAAAATTTTCTCAAAGCCGTCCGAAAGTCATTCTCCATGGCCTCGCCAAACTCGCGTTCCACTTGGCCATCCATCACCCGTCGGCTGCCTCCGAAGTCCCACATGCAAAAACGGCCCGATAGGACTCATTTTACTTCAGGGCATGCCTTCCTGCTGGTGTCTACCTGCGGGTTTGGGGATTGCCACCCCGACAGGCACCGACCACCTTACGGCCACAGCTCTCGTCGGCTGCCTCAACAATGGAGGCACGGAACATGGTCCATTTGGACTCAATGTCCCTCGCCGCCTCCGGGACGTGGGAAAAGCTCTGCGGGAGGTGGGAGTTTAAGCTCTTCCTGACAGGGGATTCTGCCAAACGTTCCCAGCAGACCCTCACAGTACGTTTGGATCTGCCAGGTCGGACCGGCATCTTCCCCCAGCATCGGAGCCGACCCACCACCAGGTGGTGATCAGTTGACAGTTCCGTCCCTCTCTTCACCATCGTCCCAAACATGCGGCCGCAAATCCGATGACACGACTACAAAGTCGATCATCGAACTGTGGCCTTGGGTATCCTGGTACCAAGTGCACACTTGGTGTTCATTATTTACAATCCGTGTCGAGCACAGAAGTCCAATAATAGAACACCGCTCGGGTTCAGATCGGGGAGGCCGTTCCTCCCAATCACGCCCTTCCAGGTCTCACTGTAATTGCCCACCCAGTCACCCAGTAGAACGATGGAGTCCCTAGAAGGAGCGCTCCCCAGCACTTCTTCCAAGGACTCCAAAAAGGGTGGGCACTCTGAGCTGCCGTTTGGTGCATAGACACAAACAAAAGTCAGGACCCGTCCCCCCACCCGAAGGCGAAGGGAGGCTACCCTCTCGTTCACCGGGGTGAACCCTAATGTGCAGGTGCCGAGCCATGGGGCAATAAATATACCCACACCTGCTCGACGCCTCTCACCGTGGGCAACTCCAGAGTGGAAGAGAGTCCAGCCCCTTTCAAGAGGGCTTGTACCAGAACCCAAACTGTGTGTGAAGGCAAGTCGGACTATGTCTCGTCGAAAATGTTCTGTCTCGCACACCAGCTCGGGCTCCTTTCCAGCCAGAGAGGTGACATTCCACGTCCCAAGAGACAGCTTCTGCAGCTGGGGATCGGACCGCCAAGGTCTTTGGCTTTGGCCGCCGCCTTTGGCCGCCACCCTTGGCCGCCACCTTTGGCTGCCGCCTTTGACCGCCGCCTTTGGCCGCCGCCTTTGGCCGCCACCCTTGGCCGCCACCTTTGGCTGCCGCCTTTGACCGCCGCCTTTGGCCGCCGCCCAGCTCACTTGGCACCCGACCCCTTTGGCCCCTCTCACAGGTGGTGAGCCCATGTGAAGCACTCATTCAAGAGTTAAATCAAAATCAATGTCACGCGTAAACTAGTGACTCACTATGGCTCGAGCTAGTTTTCCTTCTATTTTTGGGGGCTCGTCCGGGATCTCAATAGGACTATTTCTGGTTCCGGCCGACTTTTCGACGCAGGACAAGTCCTTGGCCAAGGCATATAGAAACCCTTTTCACGGGGCTGTCTCGATCAGTCGGTTGGACGCCGGAATGGTTGACGAGATCATCCGAGGAGAAGGCCCAGCAGACTGTGAGTACGAATCTTGATTCTGTTGAAGTAATGAAAGTGCAGTGACAAGAGGTCACTTAAAACCTTGACAATTCTAGACCCTATCAAGTGCAATTAGAAACAGTAAATTCTGCTGGGATGTTGGAGTCCCCTGACTGATGAGTCAGTTAAATTCCATGGGAAAGCGGACCCATCTGTTTTCTAGAGAAGTACAGGTAATTTGGAGCAGTTAAATTCCGCTGAGGTGTCGTGGGCCTCCTAGTTAACCTTCCTAGCTTTCTGCTGCCATCTGTGGTGTTTTCTTAACTCTTGTTTAGCTGGTTTGGCTTCTTTATCCATGAAAAGATAGGTTTTATATGGGCTTTAGGGGAAAAGCAAAAATAGGGTTTTTCTTACACAAAACCAGTGAGACAGAATGTTGATCTTTTCTCGCGAGGAGTGCATCCAGACTTACAGCAATCCAAAATACACTAAAGGTCTTGTTTACACTCCTCTCTTTTTATTAAGGAAATGCCCTACCTACAATGTGAGACTAGCCCCTGATAGGTGGGGGGGAAAGCGTGGGCTAGTCTCAAGAGTGAAGAAACGAGATTCTATGTGAAACTAGAAGTCGCAAGGATAAAATGTTATGGGAAACAAAGTAGTCATGTGAAAAGAGTGCATAGACAAAATGACATGTGCAGACATCAACAACTTTCTTGGATTCCCAGATGTGTAGAAGGTCAGGAAGCTCCAGCCAGCATCGTTTGACTTGTTGTGGACTAGGTGATGTCTGCAAGAAGAAACAGCAAGCATTCTGCGCAATAACTTTATTAATAAGTACTCATTAGGGAACGCATGATAACATATATATATATACAATTTATCTAACAATTCCCCCCTGTTTTATCATAAGTTCCCGGAGAACAACCCATCACCCATATGGCCACTTCAAAAAAGATTTTCAGCCAAGGGATCACATTTCGCAAGAACTAACTTACACTCAGGAGGAAACTGAGCCATAATCGGCAAAGCTAGGGTCAAGAAACAAACCGGACAGGTTTACCACAATAGAGTCGCCGACCGGGTCGTCACTAGAGAAGGAACCCGCGTCGATCGAAAGGTCATCCCTTTGGAGCAACGGGAAAGTCTCAGCTGGTGGAGAGATAGCAGTTGTAATTAGTCTGTTAATTAGGGATCGGAGACAAGGGATGCAACAACATCCACACAAAGTCAAAATGGCAGAGAAAACGGCTATGGAGACCAGGGCAGAGGAAACCAGGGTGCGGTACTTTCCGAACACGTTCAGCCAGTCGGTCCAAACCTCTGTGTTCACCCCACTGTGCTCCTTCATCTTCCCGTTCAAGGCCCGCAGGCCCTCAAGGGCCTGGGACAGGCTTCCGCCGGCTGCAGTATTATTCGGAATAAACGTGCAACATTGCTCACCGAACATGGCGCAGACACCGCCCCCTTTTGAGAGTAGCATGTCAAGGGCCATTCGATTCCGGAAAGCCATGAGGGAAGTAGCGGCCAGTTGGGAGTGGACCGCCTTGAAACCCGCCTCGGACCAGTTTCCAAGCCTCTGCACGTTGTAATGGACGTAGTTAATCCTGTCAACATTTTTGTTAATAGTACACCACCAACACAGGGCGGATTCAAAACCAGCTGCTATCTGATTCACCAGCTCATACTCATCCGGTACTCCTCTAGGAACACCAATGGCGTCAATGTAAGTTGGATTAGCCGCGCCCCGCCATTCGGCGCTTCGTATTGTTCTCGGCCAGAATACGGGAACCACGGACTTAGCAAAAGATGTCAGATCATAAGAGGACATCGGTATCAAATGAACGGGCAGCAATAGGGTTACCAAAGCGCAAATTCCGGAGCTGTCGAAAGGCAACCTATCATAAAGTTTTTTACTATTACACCAAAACCAAACATCACTACGAGCAATGGGCAAAAAAGGGGCAGTGACATTGGTCATGGACCCACACCATAGAGGAGGTAGGGCGCCGAGCTTCTCACCGGTACCAGGTAATCTAATACATGTAAAATTACCCTTAGCTACATCGGACGAAAAAAGGGGTTTATATTTTGTCATAGAGGCAACAGGGTAAACCTTATCCCATTTAAAACAATCATGAGTGGGTGAAATGGATAGGCTTAACATTAAAGTAACAGCACACTTAGGACCTATATTCGCAGGTATGATTTTCAAAAGAGGTCTTGGACCCATGCATGCAACGCAACTGGCGCCAGCCATCTTTGCGGCCTGCTCAGCCATAAGAAGCCAGTTGTTAGTATGACCGCTTATCCCTGTGGAGGCCACAAAATAGCTATCTACATCAGTGAGGAGCGTACTTGTGATTTTTGCTCCTGCTGACAGGGTGTATTTATTTGTAACGGGACGGTCTGCGACCGACATTGTTCTATTAAGGCAAATAGCAATAGGAAAGCGAGGATCGATTCCAGAGGACCAAGCCCACAGTTGAAAACCCCAACAAGAAGCGTTAAACAAGGTGGCATTTGGAGGAAGAATTTGACCATCAGCGAGTGTAAGAGACAAAAGGAGGCTTTTGCCCTGATTTTTCAAAGTCACTCGTTTAGCAAAGAACACAGCCTCTTCACTGGAACCAGAGAGCGGGGTGACCATTTCGAAACCTTTCAAACTCTTCATAGGTAAAATAATAGAAGAAGATGTATTAGGAGCCACAGTAAAGAGATAGAGGAGTGTAAACATTAATGACTTATTGTAAGTCCAAGACAAAAGCCATGGTACGCAAGTTGGAACGCAGACGGTTCCTGGAATACAAACAACCTGATCAAAAGGGGATTTAGTGTCGCGCTTATGTCTAGCAATTTTTCCCCCATGAGCCATATCAATTAGAATTAGCGTTGGTAGCTGCCTGAGAAAAGAATGTTCGAGGCTCATGGTACTCTATCCCTCCAAATAAAATAACCCCCGAAAAAAACACAATGGTAACACAAACCAGCAAAAGCAACCAAAAACACATGGCAGACTTAGCGCAGGCCACAGCCTGATTAAAGCACACACCAAATGACTCTCTAATGCTCATGTTTTTTGGATCTCCTCAGAGTCAACACCCTGAGCTTCGGGTTGGTGTCTTGGAAATTGGCTTCTGCTAGCTTTCGTGTCAACCCTGGATCTTGGCACCAGGATCCGGCACTATTACCAGACTTTGGTCACCTTCCGTACTTTAGGTTGGGTCTGCAGCTAGAAGGAAAATATGTGTTTCACTAGTTGACAAGCTGTCATGCTGTCATGTGTCGTCCGGATCACTTCCTGTTTTATTGTGTGATTTTCCTCTCGTTCCAGTCAGTGTGTCCTTCCCCTGTGCGTCCGGTCACGTGATCCCCTGATTCCAAGTGTGTGCACATGTGTCAATGACCAACTGTCTTCACCTATGTTCCCCTCCTGTGTCCATATAACCCGCGTCTTTCCTAGTATCCAGTGCCAGTGCGTCTTGCCTTGCTGAGAACACTAGCGATCACGAAACCCTTGAGTCCACGTAGAAGCCTTGTTTGAACGTCTTTGATCACCAATGTTAACTTGGTTACATTGCTATCTTGTTTTTGTATTTCCCTCGGTTCGAGGCGCTTTTATTTCTCCTTTTTCTCCCTCGGTTCGAGGCGCCTTAGTTTCCCCTTTTTTCCCTCCTCGCGAGGCGTTTTTTGTTCGACCATCAGTGGAGACAAACACTTTGTTGAACATTGGAATCTCTGCATTCGAGTCCTCTCCCTGCTCTGCGCCTGACATTACGCACTGGCCAGACATGGACTCGGCAGAGACAGCGCAGCTGGTCGCCCAAGTACGCTCCCAGACGTCGCAGCTGGGCCAACAGCAGAAGCAGGTCGACGCTCTGAGTGTTAGAGTTCAGGAACTGGTGAAGAACCGGGAAGGCTTCCGAGAGGCGGTGGCCGTCCAGGTGGATGCGTTGAGTCGTCAAATGCAAGACGTCCTCACTCTGCTGACCACGGGGCGAGCTGCGACACCCTGTTCCACAGCGGCGCCCCCTGTGGACCACCCGGCACCCGCGCCTATTGCGAGGGGGATCAGACTGGCTTCCCCGGAACGATATGCAGGTGAACCCGGGCTGAGTCGAGCCTTTATAACGACTTGTGAGATGCAGTTCGAGCGAGCTCCCGGCGACTTCCCAACGGAACGCTCCCGGGTGGCGTACACGATATCCTATTTGACGGGAAGAGCCCGGGCGTGGGCGACCGCAGAATGGGCCAGCAACTCCGCTACCTGTCACTCGTTTTTCGGATTCATCGAGGCCCTGCGCATGGTGTTCGATCCAGTTCCCACGGACCGAGAGAAGGCACGAGAGCTGTGCCTTATCACCCAGGGTCGAGAGACGGTCAGCGACTACGCGATCCGCTTCCGCACTCTGGCCGCGGAAAGCGGATGGAACTCGTCGGCCCTGTACGATGCTTTTCTCCGGGGTCTTTCCGGGACCATCCAAGACCAACTCATTCCCCTTGATCTTCCTGTGGAACTCGACGCTCTCATCGCGTTGGCCGTCCGAACAGACAACCGACTACAGGAATGGAGGAAGCAGCGCGCAAGCCGGGGCGCGATCGTTACTCCTTCCGCATCATTGGGCGGGCGGTCATCCCACGAGACGCACCAGCAAAGATCGACCCCGGCATTACCACTCGCTGGGACGGAACCCATGCAGCTCGGCAGGGCCAAATTGAGCGAAGAGGAAAGACAGCGTCGACGCCAGGAGGGCCGCTGCTACTACTGCGGGGCGCTTGGTCATCTCCGCCTCTCCTGCCCGGAGCGGAATGCGCTGAGGGTAAGCACCTTCTCCGTGGTCCGGCAGAAGAATAGGGTTCTACCCGTCGGAACGCTAACCTGCCAAGGCAAGGAAATCGAGCTTGGGGTGTTGATTGACTCTGGGGTCGACGAGAATCTGATTGACTGGGCTTTCGCGCGCAGCTTAGGTGTAAAGACCGAACCCTTGAACACGAACATAACGGCTAAGGCAATTAACGGACAAGCCCTTTTTGACGTATCCTCGATAACCGAACCCCTCTCACTGTCTTTTGGGACTCATCATGAACTAGTAAGATTGCATGTAGTCACCTCCCCCCTGAATCCGCTTATCCTCGGTTATCCGTGGCTAAAACACCACAACCCTGCAATAAACTGGGAGTCAGGGGAGATAAAGGGGTGGGCATCCCAGTGCCAAGTATCGTGTGTCAAACCGAACCCTTCGATCGAGTCCACATGCACCTCTCCCTCGGACTTTGCGTCTCCTGAACCAGAGTCCAGATCTCCGGATCTAAACCAAGTACCCAAATGCTACCATCAACTCGCGGAGGTATTTAGCAAAGCCAAGGCAAGCTCCTTACCACCCCATCGTCCTTACGACTGCGCCATAGACCTATTGCCCGTTGCTTCGATCCCCAAGGGGAGACTTTATTCCCTTTCGGGCCCCGAAAAGAAGGCCTTAAATGACTATATTGACGTATCACTGAAAGCGGGTCTGATCAGGCCGTCATCATCGCCTGCAGGGGCCGGGTTTTTCTTTGTGGGGAAGAAGGACGGAACCCTGCGCCCCTGCATAGATTACAGTCCCCTCAACCATGCCACTATAAAGAATCGGTACCCCCTCCCACTCATGTCGGCCGTGTTTGATCAGTTGCAGCAGGCTCGGGTATTCACCAAGCTAGATTTGCGTAACGCGTATCACCTCGTGCGCATTCGGGAAGGTGATGAGTGGAAGACGGGCTTCAACACCCCCAGGGGACACTTTGAATACCGGGTAATGCCGTTCGGCTTCACCAATGCCCCCGCGGTCTTCCAGGCCATGATCAATGACGTTTTGAGTGATTTCTTAGACCACTTTGTTTTCGTTTACTTGGATGACATCTTAATTTATTCACCAGATTTGAGGACCCATGAGAGTCATGTTAAGTCGGTCCTGCAACGGCTCCTGGACCATCGACTTTATGTAAAGGCCGAAAAGAGCGAGTTCCATGCAGAAACAATATCGTTCCTTGGCTTCATCATAGCCCCAGGGAAGGTCCAGATGGACCCAGCCAAAGTGAGCGCGGTGACCCAATGGCCGGTACCGGATAGCCGCAAAAAGAGTACAGCAATTTCTGGGATTTGCTAACTTTTATAGACGATTCATACGAGGCTTCAGCGCCACCGCGGCTCCCCTGCACGCTCTCACCTCCCCGACGGTTCCGTTTCGCTGGACGGCGGAGGCTGAAGCCGCCTTCCAGGAGCTGAAGAGGCGGTTCACCACCGCCCCAATCCTTACCTTGCCTGACCCATCTCGTCAGTTCGTGGTGGAGGTTGATGCCTCCAGTCAGGGAATCGGCGCCGTCCTGTCTCAGAGATCCCAGGCCGAAAACAAGCTCCATCCATGCGCCTTTTTGTCCCGACGGCTGACCCCCGCGGAGCAGAACTACGACGTCGGAGATCGGGAATTGTTGGCGGTCAAAAAAGCCCTTGAAGAATGGAGACACTGGCTGGAGGGAGCCCAACACCCCTTTCTGGTTTGGACCGATCACAAGAACCTGCAATATATCAAGGATGCCAAGCGATTGAACTCCCGCCAGGCTCGTTGGTCCCTCTTCTTTAACCGTTTCCATTTCACGTTGTCTTACAGACCGGGGGCCAAGAACACCAAACCTGATGCACTGTCACGCGTCTACAGCCCAGACCCGGTGTCCACAGAGCCAGAGCCCATTCTCCCCCCTCACTGCGTGGTGGGAGCCGTAACCTGGCCCATAGAGGACTTGGTGAAGCAGGCAAACCACGATGATCCACCCCCTAGAGGAAGTCCCGAGAATAGACTGTTCGTTCCGCCCCAACTACGATCCCAAGTGATCCACTGGGCGCACACCTCCCGGCTCACGTGTCACCCGGGCGTGCGAAGAACCCTGCACGTCATCCAACAAAGATTCTGGTGGCCCTCCATGGGGGCAGACGTCCGGGAGTATGTTGCAGCCTGTTCTATCTGTGCGCGAAGTAAGAACACTCCGGGCAGCCGTGTGGGGTTGCTGCAACCTCTCTCCATCCCCTCTCGACCATGGGCCAACATCTCGGTGGATTTTGTCACGGGACTGCCGGTGTCTAGCGGTAAGACGACGATACTCACCGTCGTGGATAGGTTCTCCAAGATGGCCCACTTCATTGCCCTGCCCAAATTACCTTCGGCAAAACGTACGGCAGTGGTTCTCATGGACCACGTCTTCAGAATTCATGGATTTCCTCGGGACGTCGTGTCAGATAGGGGCCCCCAGTTCGTGTCTCGCTTTTGGAAAGCCTTCTGCAAGCTTATAGGGGCCACCGTGAGCCTCACTTCGGGCTACCCCCCGGAAGCGAACGGCCAAGCAGAACGCATTAACCAGCAGCTGGAAACGGGCCTCCGCTGTTTGGTAACCCAGAACCCCTCGTCGTGGAGTCAAAACTTGACCTGGGTAGAGTACGCCCATAACTCCCTTCCCACCACGGCTACCGGGATGTCCCCCTTCATGTGCGTTTTCGGATACCAGCCCCCGCTCTTCCCCGACAGCGAGCCGGAGGTGTCAGTTACCTCGGCGCGCGCCGTGGTGAGACGCTGTCGGCGCATCTGGGCGGCGGCAAGGGCCATACTGGTCCGCCAGGGCGACAGGGTGAAGAGGATGGCTGACCGGAGACGTCGTCCGGTGCCCGTCTACCGGCCCGGCCAGCGGGTCTGGCTGTCCGCCCGGGACCTTCCCCTCCAGGTGGGCTCCAGGAAGCTGGCCCCCCGTTTTGTGGGGCCGTTCCCAATTTCCAAGGTCGTCGGTCCAGCGGCTGTGCGACTCCGTCTGCCTCGGTCCCTTGCGGTGCATCCCACCTTCCACGTCGGGAAGGTCAAGCCGGTTAGGGAGAGTGGGATGGTGCCGGCTCCCGCGGCACCTCCGCCTCCGCGGACGGTGGGGGGTGGGCCTGCCTACACAGTTAAGAAGTTGCTGGACGTGCGCCGGAAGGGCCGAGGCTGGCAGTTCCTGGTGGACTGGGAGGGTTACGGGCCAGAGGAGCGGCAATGGGTGCCGCGTAGCTATATCCTGGATCCCGGGCTACTAGATGACTTTTACGCGGCTCACCCCGATGCTTCGGGTCCGTCTGGGATCCGGCCCTAGAGGGGGGGTTATGTCATGCTGTCATGTGTCGTCCGGATCACTTCCTGTTTTATTGTGTGATTTTCCTCTCGTTCCAGTCAGTGTGTCCTTCCCCTGTGCGTCCGGTCACGTGATCCCCTGATTCCAAGTGTGTGCACCTGCGTCAATGACCAACTGTCTTCACCTGTGTTCCCCTCCTGTGTCCATATAACCCGCGTCTTTCCTAGTATCCAGTGCCAGTGCGTCTTGCCTTGCTGAGAACACTAGCGATCACGAAACCCTTGAGTCCACGTAGAAGCCTTGTTTGAACGTCTTTGATCACCGATGTTAACTTGGTTACATCGCTATCTTGTTTTTGTATTTCCCTCAGTTCGAGGCGCTTTGATTTCTCCTTTTTCTCCCTCGGTTCGAGGCGCCTTAGTTTCCCCCTTTTTCCCTCCTCGTGAGGCGTTTTTTGTTCGACCATCAGTGGAGACAATAAACACTTTGTTGAACTTTGGAATCTCTGCATTCGAGTCCTCTCCCTGCTCTGCGCCTGACACAAGCGAGGTTAAATTGGAACCAACTAGTGAACTAGTGGATATTTTTACATTTACTAATTGACTAGCAAACATTTTGCGCCTCACTAGTTAGCTTGTAAAGTAAAAATTGATTTAAGTAGCTAAGTAGTCTGTGTTTGTGCATTCACGAGTAAATATGTAACCCATAACATGCAGCTTCTAGTTCACTAGCTGCAATCCCTCATGACAATACATCAGCTAGTGTAAAACATGCAAATAAAGTGGGTGGGATGATGACAAAATCTGAATCCTGATTGGTGTATTTCAACTGTATAGCCAATAGGAACCTTAGATTTACACATCTGTCCCACCTCCTCATTAGTTTTTTGTTCAACTAGTTCACTCGTGAGCAGGTCGGCATCCATTAGTTCTACTAGTGAACATTTTTTACCTCACTAGTAGAACTAGTTAAGTCAAAATGCCACAGTAGTGTATATTTGGGGCATGACTAGTAAACAAGTAAAAAACAAGTAGACTCACTAGTTTGATATCAAGGATTCATGGGGCTTTCACTCGTTAACATGTCAGTGTTTTAGCCATCCGAGTTACATAGTGAGTATTTCAGCTCTTACTAGTTTACTTGTACAGAAAATCATAGGTTACATGTATACTTAACATGTTGGAATAAATCATGTTTGAGTAGTTTGCACGTTGCTAAAAATGAGTGACTGGTTTAAGTTTCTGCGCAACTTGTATGACAATGTGAATAGCTAGTGTGGCTCAATGTCCAACTAGTGCTGACAAAGACCGTACTAGTGAAGAACACTGGTGTCCGATATCAAGGATATGGAATAAATGCTCAAATGGGTTAGGCCTTCTGCCGCAATTTCGCAGAGAAGGCTCCACAGCTGTGTCTTGATCTTTCTGGCATATATTAAATCAGTGGTCTCAAACTCTTGATCCACGGGCGAATGGGGGCCACTGGATGATAGTTTGTGGCCCTCGGCTTAATATGAAAGTTTAATGTTAGTGAGGCCTGCAATTTTGATATTAATTGTTGGGTGCTGATTCGAATGTTTATTTTTTATTTTTTTTTGGAGCACATGTACTTGTGCGAAAATGTCTTTTCAACCTTGAACTTCAATATGTCCCAAGTACAGGGCCAGACTTATTGATGCACATTTTCAATCCCGACAGAGTCTCAACTGCTTCCTCCCTCACGCCAAATGTGACTCAGCTATGCGAAAGGAAGCGCTGCCAGTTCTCTAGCAGCAAAACGTTGGCAGAAGTATGTTCAGAACAATGTTCCTTCCAAATTTAAAGAACTGTTAATACAGACATGTATTAACAGTCTGTATTAACAGGCGGAACTGTTAATACAGATATGTGAATATGAATAACACATTTTTCTAGTCAGCAACTATATGTGGTTTCTTCAGGTTTCTATATCTGCTGTATTATAATTGTTTTCATTATTATCATTTTATTTATTGATTACTGTTTGATAATTATTTTTTTTACATTTGATGACATTAAATTTTTTTATTCGAGCCTAAAAAAAAAACAATGCAGCCCAGCCTCACCCCTGGTTCTACCTCCAGTGGCCCCCTGGTAAATTAAGTTTGAGCCCCTAGTATTAAATAGTTAAACTGAGAAGGCAGACTTCTGGTGATTACTAAAAGCTTAGCAAGCATTTAAGATAAAGAACTGGTCAAAGGGTCTAAACATTAACATAAATTTGAAACTTTGTAAACACATCAGGCCTGGACAAAGCATTATGTCATTAGGTTATTGTGTGATTCAAATACATTTTTTCATAAATGTCGACTTTCATCTAAATCTATGACATATTGGAGGTTTATGTTACAGTACAAGATCTATAAAACGTTTCTTGGAATCATATGCTAGTATAATAGGACGTCAACATTTCTCTTTAAAAGCGTCCCATTTATAGAGGTCACATTTTATAAAACTTTTCACAGCACTGTATATATTGTAAGCGTATGGCATCACCAGCAGAGGGAAGCATATAAACTCACTCTCACTATTGGGTGCAACCCTTGAGGTCAAAGCTAAGCCAACATGTCAGGATTGCTTTTGTGTTTATTTTGAACAGAAGAAACAATTCACAGAAAAGGCGGATGGGCAGGAAAAAAAGAGACTGAGAGGAGGTCAAGGATCAGGGCTATTTTAAAGGCACTTGTTTTTCAAGAGAGGAACCTTGACTCCATGGTAGGATGTTGTTTTTTTGTGGTCACGAAGAACACAAGCTCAATCAATACAATTCAGCAGAGTCCCAAAACGAAAGTAAAAAAAGAGGCAGCGCAGTCCACTTCAGGTACTTTTTAAAAATGTACTCGTGTGTCAAATGGCCTTTGCAGGAGGTATGATGATAGACACAAGGCACCAAGTTTAAAGACCTAAGCCAGACAGGAAATACGAGTGTGATCCAGCTGGGAATGCACCCTGTGATCTTGTGACATTCCTAAGGAGCTGGCATCACCTAAAGTCATGGTTATTTGCAATATCATGACAGCTCTCTCTCATTTAAAAACACACACACACACGCACAAACACACGCACACACACACACACACACACACACACACACACACACACACACACACACACACACACACACACACACACACACACACACACACACACACACACACACACGCACACACACACACACACACACACACAAAATGTGCGCTCATGGCTGAAGCCAGGCGTGTTGCAGACATTCAGCAGCAGTTGCTCTGTGTTCTGGCTCCAGCTCTAGCATGCCAGACAGGAAACCGCTGAACTGAGCAGCCTGTTCCAGCGGCCACTCGTACTTTTCTAGAAGAATCTCAAAGAGAGCCCATCGCTTCAAGCTGGCGATGTGGCGGAGGTCACCTGACGGCCACATATGGATCACATAATATAATGTGCACACACGCCAAGGACTTACGTGGGGGCTCACCTTGTCTGTTGAAGTATTCTCTAGAATATCTGCCAGACAAGGCGAACGGCAAAGGGATGGAGCCCAGCAACTCGATGATGTGAGCGATGTGATCTGAACAAAAATCATCAATGTTACTGTTACTCCCTGCACTGTGTGTCTGTGCAGTGGTGCTGTCGTCAATGAAAATTAGAGGCTTGTTGATGAGACTCAACATATATATGTATATAGTATGTGTGTATATATATATATATATATATATATATATATATATATATATATATATATATATACCGGAATTTCCGGACTGTAAGCCGCACCGGACTATAAGCCGCACCAGCTAAAATTCGGGGATATTTTAGTTTTTTTCTTACATAAGCCGCACCGGACTATAAGCCGCACGTGCACACGAGTTTTTTACAAAGAAAGACAGTACACAGAAAGCCTTTTAAAAGTTTTAATAACATACTTTAACATATCTTTCTAAACATTACCTGTGACGCAACATGGAAGTGTGCACTGCTTTGTGTAATCTCTGAGTCACATGGCAGAGTAAGAGAAAGGGTTTAGAGCCCTTTGACGCAGGTAACCTAGCGTGCATTCCTACTAAACTCATAATAGTCACAAGCAACACAGCCAGAATAAGCAGCAGCCATAGTAGTGTTTCAAAATAGTATTTTTGTTGTTGTTTTTTTCTTCAAGATACCGCACAACGGTGGTCCACAGCCTTTTTACGAGTGTATAAAAGTGATCAAGTCATCACAAAAATCACGAAAAAATCTTATATAAGCCGCACCTGACTATAAGCCGCAGGGTTCAAAATTTTGGAAAAAAGTCGCGGCTTATAGTCCGGAAATTACGGTATATATATATATATATATATATATATATATATATATATATATATATATATATATATATATATACGTATATAAACCGGATTCGGTTCAAGTTGGGAAATTGTGTAAAATGTAAATAAAAATCAAATACAACGATTTGAAAATCCTTCTCAACCCATATTCAAGTGAATACACTACAAAGTGTTGGAATAATTTCAAGTGAAGCTTTGGCCTGCCAGACCTGGAGGCCTCACCTTTACGAGTTTATCTTTCCTTTTATCTAGGTTCTTCCTTTTTAGTGATAGGGATGTCTTTTGATCCCTGTCAGCCATTTGTATCCTTCCTGTCCTTATGTTGTCTGTGTGTTTTCGTTCCCGTAAGAGCCCTTCACTAACAATGAGCAGGGCTTATTTGCATAGGTGACATGTTTGTTTGATTCACAGGAACTTCATTCCTTTTCATTTAGATATAGGTTTGGTTCATAGATTGTAGTTTATCAGACCAGTTTTTCTAAATAAGACGTGTGTGGCAGAAAGTGACGAGAACGGTGGCTTGATAGGACGAAAATAAGAGACAGCAAATGTTGTGTAGAAGACCGTGAAAGATGTCGTATGTGAACATGATGAAAGGGGGCAACAGCAAAGTTGGCCTGCCCTTTGAGAGGGTGAGACTGATAAGCGTGCCTGCGCTCGCGCATAATCGCGGGTCGGGGCTGTGCGCGTGGGCCTGTGCTATGCTCGTGTGGGCGGTGGGCCTGCATCATGATTGTTGCAGGAAATGGCCAGCCTGTGACCAATCAACATTGATGTCGCGTCCCCCCCTCGCACGGGGGGTGCTATGGCTGTGGGCGAGCCAGGGAAAGTGTGAGTTTCTCAGAGAATGTTTGAAGCAGGGTAATGCTTAACGAAGATGTGACAACATTAGCATGAAGGATAAAAGGCACTGATGACAAAAAAAAAGGTATAACCAAAACGTCAAAATAGAGGATGACGTTTGCGCAGCGTTGTTTGTTGGTATTGTTTGTGATCTGTGTCTCTGCTGTTTTTGTGTTGTCTGTGTGCTGTCAGTGTTAGGTGTTAATAGGATGAAATTGGCTAATATACGTAGGTGCACAAAATAATTTATTAGACTGTAGTCTATCTGATTTGCACCGTAAAACAAAATCAATTTTGAAAAAATATGGAAGTAAAGAAAAGCAAGCAATTTGTTTATGGTCCACACTGCATTAATGCCTAGCCTTGATGAAACAAAATTTGGATGGAAAGAACTTGCTTTCTGGAATTGGATGAAGAAAAATTATGTAATAACGACATTTCAAAGCTAAATTTAAAATTTGAGAATAAGAGAGCGATTGAGCTAGTTAAAGTTAAGAAACAACAACAATTAACTATTATATTAATTCACTGGCAGTTATTTTGTTGATTTTTTTCCGATTGGTGGATTGGTTTGTCACTTTGAGAAAGAAAAACTTCCGATGCAAATGGGCAGCAATATTATCTGCCCGTACAAATGAACCGATACATATGGGCAGCAATATTGAGCCATGAAATTGTCACGTGATGTTGACTTGACACATGGCTCAACAGGGGGGATGAAAGGGCAGTTCAGTCGGCTTTATACAACATATGGATTTGATTCATATTCAAAACATTTATAAAAAAAAATTGTAGAGCTTGTTTACCATGTGCTAAACTCAATCCACAGGGTTATAATGCCTGGTCATAATAGATGCATTCTCAAAATGGATTGAATTGGCTTCAAAATAAACACTGAATGCCTTAACAGTGGCAAAAATGTTATGTAACGAAATAATACTTTGGCAACAACAGCTGTAGAAGTTAAAGAATGAAATTAATATCTCTAAAATGAATGTTCGATAATTGGTTTCAGGTAACTACCTATAAGAGTAACTGGTAAAAGAAACGATTGATTGCTAATGGCAAAACAAGCTGCAAACCAGAGAGAAAAAGAAAAAAAAAAGGAAAAAATTGAATATGTCATGTGTATGGGTTTGCGACCGATTCTTTATGTTGTACCATTACCATTGACCAAAGATTGTGTGAAATCTGTCACGTCTACTGATTGTGAAATGTGCAACAGAGCGTTCTATATAATATCCGTTGAGGAAAAGAAAAGAAACCACTGCTTCTAGAGAATGTAGTCAAGCAAAATTGTATATGTATCGACACGCCAAGATCTGGGGAAAAGCTGGTAAAAACCAAAATGTCTTTAAATTTGAGAGGCGACGATGATCTGACTTTAATTGATGCAATTAGAGTCCCCAGAGGAGTTCCTGATTAATAAGAATTAATTGACCAAATTGCAGCAGGATGGGAGTCTTCCATTTGTTGGTGGTGTACGATAAACAAAAACGTAGACAGGATAAATTACATCCATTACAACGTGCAAAAATTGGGCAATTGGACACAAGCGGGGCTTGAGGCAGTGCATGAACAGCTAGGCACGACTTCCCTAATGGCCTTCCAGAATCGCATTGCTCTTGAGATGTTGTTGTCTGAGAAAGGAGGGGTCTGTGCAATGTTCGGAGAACAGTGCTGTACCTTTATCCCCAACAACACCGCCCCTGATGGGAGCCTGACAAAGGCCATTGCAGGCGTCTCCCCTGCCATCATGAAAAGGGGAAAAACAAATTCAATTGTTTTTATTATACAGTCATTTTCCTTTTAATTCCAGTAGTTTTGTATCATTTTGAACCAAAATCGCTGAATTCTTATAGTTATTTTAAAACCAAAGACGATTCGCTCGGAGGAGCCAAATTCCTGTCTAGCGTCCTCTGAGGCTGTTTTATCAAACCTACAAATGTGTCAGATCATTTTGCCGGACCCTGTATATATTGCTGTGTTGCTTTATTCTCTTCATTGGTGCCACATATAAATGGTGACCTCAACGTGATCCTTTGGGGATTTTGTGACTTGCTCTGCACTCTACAATATTACAAGCCCGTTTGGGACACATAAAGGTAGGGGACCCTTTTTCAATAAATCTCCTGGCTGCTTCGTAATATTGTGGAGTGGGAGCACGGCCGAAACTAGTGATAAGTTGTTGGAATCTCCATGTTCAGAAATCCTGATTGTAAATAAGTGTGGATACCAAGGAATTGTGATTTGATGGGATGTCTGGATACCGGTGAATTGTGAGGAAATTGTGAGAGAACTCCCCATCTGATCAGCGAGAGATTTGAGAAGTCTCGTGTGACAAGAGACGGGTGCCAAGAGCCGCCTCAACAATGAGCGCCTAGGGACGTTCATAATGTTAACATGGTAAAAATAACATTAACTATAATGTGGGTGGCTTGAGAGCAAGATATGAACCTGTGACACGCAGGGTTAAGTAATTGCTTCGCGACGATTGCTTGCTACTATGTGCTACGAGGCAGGCAGCATACACAATTGTGCAGAATTTGTACTTGTGTTTCTCGAGTGATTCACAGCAACACAGGGTGGGGAGCAAATTGGTAACTCCTGTATCAGCTGTCACTGTCTTTCAAACAATTCATGGCTAACTAACGTGGTGACATCCCGATAACTTTCCTGTATCATACTGTCAGTCACTCTCGCGCCTGCATTCCTCCTCTAAGCACGCTTCTTTACGCTCAGTCACAAGCTGTTTAATACTTGCTACAGCACCCCAAAGTTTAAAATGACTTCTTTACCAGGATCCGACTGCATTATAGCCCAGGGTAGAATCAAATCTAAGTCAGTTTTTGCGGTGTAGTATAATAATACTATACGCTTATATGCAAGCTGTTTTCTCTGTGGCCAACAACCATTAAGACTTTGGACAAATACATATTGTGAAAACTCTGCATTCACCTGACTGTGATGGAATATTTGGACAGTGAGCAAATATTTGATGCTTGCGCTTGCCTGCGACTAGAACCATGGAGACAAAACTGCCAACTTGCTCTGTTTTGTTGTTTTACCCAATTTCATTGCAGCCCCAACCGCAGTCCAAGGAGCAGATTGTTGGTTGTTTGCGAAACAACTGGACTGCAGTCTTAGAGAAATGTGGTCTAATTGTTGTATGATGTGTGAATGAAAGTGTTTCACTAGTATGGGCGTGAGACGTAATCCTGAATTTTATCTCTGATGGCCCCTAGTGTTTAGACACATATAGCCTTACCTTCATCTCTTGTGTAATCTTCGCCAGAATGAGGTTCAAATAAATAATCACCAGTAGCCAATTCGAACGCCTGAAATATCCAAAACACAAACATGACTCTTTGAATGTGTATGCGCTGTTCATTGTGTGCTGCGTGTATCTGATCATGTGTGTACCATGCAGGCGACGCTCCAGATGTCAGCTGGCGGTCCATACTCAGCTCCGATCAGAACCTCCAGGGCACGGTACTGTCTTGTCTGAATGTCTTCAGTAAAATGCTTGTGCTGTGTGGCGGAGACAGAGTGGGGATAAGCAGTGTGAGTGGTCATTTTTCATAAAGATGTGATGCCGAAAGTACAGAATGTTAGCACATTAAGAGTCTCACCACCCAGCAAGCATTTCCTAGATCAGCAATCTTCACTCGCAGCTTGTTGGCGTTTTGAGGGTCAAGAGGACTGAGGACAAAGTCTGATGCGCTTAACACTGTTACCACACACCGAGACACACATTGATAAGTAGTATCCTTTTTGTCAAAATTTGATTGTTGTAATGTGTACTGTTCAATTGACCTTTCGCTAAGCCACACCCAAACAGACTGGCCAATCGCAGCAGAAGAAAACCGAGACCTTTCATTCCTAGAAGCACTGTTAAATTCACCAGGGTTTTAGTTTTTTGTTTTGTGATTAAAAGATGTGCTTGGGGCAGCTGCACAAATTCTTGTGCAGCTTATAAGTGAATATAAGTGGTACGTTGAAGGGAAATGTTTTTCATTCCCTTTTTATTACCCCAGTGTAAGCCAGATAAATGCAAACTCTGGTCATCCGCATTGACATTTGAATCACGCAGTCATTTGAATCACTCACAGGGTAAACAATTACTTAAAAATTATTACCTTATCTGTAAAATGATCTGCTGTTCTCTCAAAAATGTGAACGTTGGTGAAGCTTTAATCTGATAAACTAATCGGTATGTACATGCTTTTGATTGGAATATTCTCATAGACCTATGGTTTTTTGCTTTTGAATGACTGCACATTCCAAACGATGCCTCGAATAGCAATGAAAATGTGTTCCAAAAATCGTTTTTAATTGTCTCTTAGTAGAGATTAGTAGAGATTTGTCATTTCAACATACTGTAGTTCATCACACTGGGATCTTGTGCCATCTTTGCTTAAACAGCACATTTTTCAGTGGCAAACAAAGGCTATACAAAAAATGAAAAGATAAGTAGATACATTTGCAAGTAGCAAATTGCTAAAAGTCAATAAGCATTGTAAAAGTAAAGAGAGAACTGACAAAGTTGCGCTATAATGTGAATGATGTGTTAGCCTAGCATTTAAATTTGGTTAGCTTGAGTGGATGTACTGCACACCGTCTACTTTGGTTGAATTTGAAACCAAGGCCTTACCAAAACAAAGGGAGTGCAGACGGTTTAATGCTTACGCCACATTCAGACCAAATGTGAAATATCGTAATGTGTTGTTTGTTTCATGTGTTTTAACCAGGAGGTGACTTCACTGCGGGTTGCTTTAACAAGACAAGTAGAGGGGCACACCTCTTTCGGGGGAAAAAACCTGTTACACATTGTCAGTCAATCTGGTGACTGACGATGATTGAGCTGGCTGTAAAAAGGTATCTTGGTTTTAAAATTTTAAACAATTAGATCTACTAACAAGATATTCCGACTTCTTTGGTCTGAATCATAATTTTGTATCGGTGTGTAAAGGAAGGTGGCTGTGTTGTATACCTCTCTGTAGAGCTGCACGATTTTGGGGTTTTATACGAGAATCTTGTTTTTTTTCTGCCCTCCCATCGTCCTCAGATATAATAGCAAATTTGGTCCTTGGAGTCATTTGACCCCAGGAACATTTACCTTCAGAAAATTGTTTACAGAATTTTTTGTGAAAGACACTTTGTTTGTTGAATACATAGCCGATGAAAATCATTGAGCTGACCTCTCTATCACCACCATCATGTCAAATCTTTATATCCATCCATCCATCCATCCATCCATCCATCCATCCATCCATCCATCCATCCATCCATCCATCCATCCATCCATCCATCCATCCATCCATCCATCCGTCCATCTTCTTCCGCTTATCCAGGGTCAGGTCACGGGGGCAGCAGCTTTAGGAGGGACTCCCAGGCTTCCCTCTCCCCAGCCACTTCGTCCAGTTCATCCCGGGGGATCCCAAGACGTTCCCAGGCCAGCTGACAGACATAGTCTCTCCAGCGCGTCCTGGGTCGTCCAACTGTGACATCAGCTTTGCCCAAGGACTATGCTGTTTTTGCTATTTGTTAAATAGATTGCATTACATCACATTAGATTTCAAAACCCACACATGAAAATGAAAAATATAAAAAGAAGCGGATTGAAGAATGAACTTTCTGACTCCATATTAACCTTTTCCCATTTAAAAAACACAATCAGCAACTTCCATTATGATTTCTACACTTATACATTAACCATTGCTAATAGGAACAAAATATTCAATTAATACTATGGTCTGAAGTTTAGGCCATGTCGCTAAACTTTTATTCAGCAACGGTTTCTGTTTGAAGCAGTCTGGTTATAGATTTGAATGTTTTTCATGTTATGATGTCATTGCCCGTCATGTTTGTGTTACTGCACATGTAAAAAGCTTCATTTAAGTAAAATCACAAATCGAATCAAAATCACAAAATCTGCCAGAAAAATCTCAATCCAAGATTTTTCTTGAAAGTCTCTTCCACAGACCGCAACAATATTGTATTCCCTCATTTTTATTTCACAACACACGTTGTGTTCAGGTGTTTGTGTTTTTTTAACTATATTTGGCTGCAGTATGTGCTTGTTCATGCGCATGCGTGAGATACATTTTGGATGCCAATTGGCTGTCGATGCAATGCCAAAAGTTCACTTCAGTCCATGCGGGAGGAATGGACAAAGGAGCAAAATTTCCGCTTTGAACGCTTCAATCACCCTGCCGGTCATATACGTAACCGCAATGACTACAGTATATTTGGGAGAAGTGAACGGTAGGGGCCTCGGCGAAAGGTCAATCATTTCTCCAATTGGGAGAATATTCTCACTATCTTGTCTACCAGAATATCCTGACTTTGTGGAAAGCGATGATTCAGATGTGGCTGAGATCACGGAAGTGGAGAGCCCTGACACACCGGAGGCAGGGCTGGAGAACCGCCCATGACCGTGGCCATTACAACTGTCCGCCAACAAAGAATAAGATGACAATGGGCTCACTTCGTCATAGGTTGCATTGCAGGAAGTGTTGCCGTTGATGAATGGTGGGCCTGTGGAAGCAATATATTTTTTAATTAAATCCACAAGAATATGCGTATGTACGTGATTGTGTGTGTGTATGCATGTGTGTGAGTGTGTGTGTGTGTTCATTAGGACTTTGCGATATGCTCAAAACTTCCTATCTCTATATTTTTGCTAGATATCTTGATAATAATAGGAAGAAGTGTGTGCGTGTGTGTGTGTGTGTGTGTGTGTGTGTGTGTGTGCGTGTGTGTGTGTGTGTGTGTGTGTGTGCGTGTGTGTGTGTGTGTGTGTGTGTGTGTGTGTGTGTGTGTGTGTGTGCGGGTTCATTTGGGCTGTGCAATATGGCCAAAGCGTCCTATCTCTATATTTTTGCTAGATATCTTGATAATAATAGGAAGAAGTGTGTGTGTGTGTGTGCGTGTGTGTGTGTGTGTGTGCGTGTGCGTGCGTGTTGTGCATGTGTGTGCACGCTTGTGTTAACTGCATTATATGTAATGATTTATCCAATTTGAAAAAAAGAGTTTACCCCTAGATTCCTATACAACATGTTGCATTGTATGACTTTTTATTATCGACAAAAACATACTGAGAGTCAAGGAAGACGCAACTTGACAAAAGCCACATGAAAGTTGATGCTCTTGGCCCTTCATGTGAATAGACGGGCGACGATGAGCAGCTTGTATATTTTCCCAACAAGCGCTACTGTTTCATCCATGGGCAATGGGGAAATCAAAAATATGTTCATGTTGTGGTGGACATTAGGACAATGCCTCTCACCCAGGCAGGCATGCAGTTGGGGGAGTGTTTAATTTTTTGGGCACAATATTGTCCTCGCTATTATTCACTTGTTGGCAGTTTTGGAAGAAAGACGTGTTTTCACAGTCAACCGGTTGTGCTTCTTGTTTTTGCCACAACATGTTTTGAAGCTCAATACATGTATACCGTGTATATTTTACAATTTTCCGCAAATATTAAGTACAGTTGAAACCCGGAAGTTGACCGCCTCGGTAGTTGACACGTTCGTTTTTTGCCGCAGAATTTCGGGAAATCTTTGTCTCGGTTGTCGGATAAAGCTTCAGAAACTAAGATTAGTTGGCATTGTTGTTTAATGGGTTTTAAACCACTGACACACACGAGTGCAGTCGTGCGTGGCACGCTTCCAGAAAGCTGCCCCGCAAGAATGCAAGATCACGGGAGTTCACGCTGAGAGTTGAGCTCACGCAATAACAATCAGGTAAAAACAGCTATTGTACATAGCTGGAAAGCTGCACCGGCGAGCCCACAAGATCAGAGGGGTACAAGTTGAAGAGTTTAGTTCACGCGACAACAACCATTCAAAAAGAGAGCTAAAGTATGTTATATTTAGGAAGCTGGACAGCAGATCTTTTTCTTTAATGCGGGGCCTTTTAAGTAATGAACATATTCGTGAGATGCAACTCAGCTCAACCTCCATACTGGACAATGACACAGTAGGTATTGTAAGAGAAGCAAATAGTAGGGGCCTTGGTGAAAGGTCAATCATTTTTCTGCATCACACTGTATTTGTAAACAATAGCTATTCTTTTGTTCACATTGATTCGTATTGGGACATTATTTCCAAGACTTTGGCTCTTTTACCATGGTAAGTACGTTTTGTGTTTAAGTAGTGTTACTTTGTCATGATTAATTTATTTTCAGCTCATAATTTTCTTTTAAATGTCGGACATGTCATGCGCCACATACGGAACGCTATGGCTTCACCTGTCAATGCTTCTTTTAGTAGACATTAGTGTCAAGATGGAGGGTTCTACTGTATGCTGTGGCTCTGCATGGCTCTGCTCCCCGACCCTGCATCCTCCGCAAGATGACCATCATTGGCTGGCTTATTTTTTCATTTTTTTTCCATGTCAAATTTGAAAGGAGCAATATGGTTGGTTAGCTGGACTGAGCTAAACATGCAACTCAAGTGTGGCAATGTCACATGACTGATATTGGCCGAATTTCGATGTTAATATCTTTAATGTTCATATCTTGATTTTGATACGATAACTAGAGGTGAGGGTGGCTCGGTCAGCACGTCCGCCTCACAGTTACGAGGGTGTGGGTTCGATTCCACCTCCTCTGTGGAGTTTGCATGTTCTCCTCGTGCCCGCGTGGGTTTTCTCTGGGCATTCCCGGTTTCCTTCCACATCCCAAAAACATGCTTAATAGGCCGATTGAGCACTCCAAATTGCCCCTAGGTGTGAGTGTGAGTGCGGATGGTTGTTCGTCTCTGTGTGCCCTGGGATTGGATGGCAACCGGTTCAGGGTGTCCACCGCCTACTGCCCGATGACTGCTGGAATAGGCTCCAGCACATCTGTGACCCCAGTGGGAACAAGCGGTATAGAAAATAATGGATGGAACTAGAGGTGGGCATTGTCCCTGTCTTTCCAGTCCCCATTACAGCCTCGCCCAGTCGGTCCGAGTCAGCCGAATGCCATAGAGAACGAACTCACCAGTACTTCATCACAGCCAGATGCTGCACACTTAACATGCAGCCAAATAAACAACAAGTAAAAAAGAACAGAGGTGTATACCTTTTGGTCCCACAGACTGCAGTGATGCATCCCGTATTGTTTTTGTACCACTGATGACCACGTTATGCGTGCGTTTCTTTTGTTGTTGTTATTTGGCTGTGTCTGCTTGCGTTGTGCCTGCTTCTGACGTAGAAATTATGGTCTAAATGCCAATTGGCTCTCACCAACGAGGGGCAGGCTGGGCATACATGGGTCAAGGATACAAAACTCAAGGATGGAGGATGATGACCACCTCTGACAAAATATTGTCCAGCCCTAGTTTACAATATCATAGAATTACTGTACGTGTGTACTCACAGTTTGAGTGTGTGTCGTCTTCCTCATCCATCTTCTGAACATAAACAGAAGACATATTTAATGCAATTGATTGTTAATTAATAGTGCAGTATTTTTAGTAACACTTTTTGTAATAGTTGCAGGTGTGACTTGTATGTAGTCAAATTAGAGTTCAGACTTGCAACCAAGATTCCCATTGTCTGCCTTACATTAGAGTTACAACCATGAGAGCTGGAGTTGTTTACATTGGAGCTGGCTACACATCTACAAAACATAATTGTTCTAAATTATTGAGCAATTCAATTAATAGGATTTTAGACCTTTAGTCTCCGCTTTTGTTCTGCGTGGGTGAGTGTTGTTGTTTTTTCGACTTGTAATTATTTTTCTTGCTTATTCATTAAATCCCTTCTTAATCATTAATTCGGTTATCGATTATTTCGTATTAACTAAGCATGGTTTTATATGCAGTAATTAGAACTTTAAAATGTCTTTATTTCCCTATCAGTCATTCTTTAAATCCGTTCAATTCTTTTTAAAGTGAAGACAGCTTTAAACCTTAAGATCAGGAACTGTCAGATCTGGTTCGAAGTATTTATCTTGAGCTCAGCTAGGGCGCTCTAGTAAATTAACGAATCCTTGAGGTCTTAACAAAGACATCTAAAATTATCCGTCACATAACAAAAGCATCAAACAACCGAAGGGAGCCATCATTATGGCGCGGTTATTCTGATGACTTGCCTCGAATTTCAGTTACTCGGAACGCACGTCGTTTGACTTGAGAGGGATTGCCGTCATAAAGAGATTATATTGATTCTTTTAGAATTAATTTAACTCGGGTGGTCAGAGACGGACGAGTCCCTTCACCCCGTCTTATCGAACCCTTTAATGGGGACCCGGGCACTTTGATAAAAAGTGCACGTTTGACAGTGCGCACAACAGTTTGTAGATAATTGAAAATTGACTACGATTTTTGGGAGTTGACTATAGCCCATAGTGGTAGCACTACAACGAAAAATAAGTTCATAGATGTCTTCAGGACTAGACTCTCATTAAATCTACAAACGTTTTACAAGATAGGATCATGTGGGTAATGTTCAAGCTACTTTTAAAGTCAAAGCTACACAGAATTTTTAAGTAAATAAAAAATGGATACCTTCCTGTTGGGTTTAATATATAGCTGCGAGGGGCTTTTAGTAGGTCTCGAGCTAGTATGTATTGATATTTTTCAAAGAGCTAGGAGGAATTTACATCCGGGCCTGGTTTTTTAAACTTTTGCAGGGTGTTTCATTGAACCATAAAAAAATATCACACAATAACTAATAAAACATTGATGATTAAGTCAACCCATTGTGTGTGCACAAAGTTTTAAAAGTTTTGGTGCACGTTTAGACAATCAAAGTAAGTGCTATTTACTTGGGAACCATGGCAACAGCACTTCGCAAAATTTTTATGTTTTTACATAGGCCTGTTCTAAAGAAGAAAAATACCTCATTGTAAATACTGTACATGACAGTGAGTGTTGAGCCAACTGTAACATGGATGAGTGTCTAATTATGTTGTGTGTTTGTGTGGGAAAGTGTGGCCAGATTTACTCTTTGCCACCCCTCCATTTGCACATACAGGACTAAATAACAATGTACTTGTTTTCTAGCTGAGAGAAGATGAATAAAGATATAGTAGAACTAATACAATGTAGATCTAGGGTCACCAGACGTTGTCTTTTTCCCAGACATGTCCTACTTTTGAGCCCTATATTTTAAATATATTTCACCATTGCTAAGACCATTAAAATTTGTGTTTTTTGTTTAGTGTTTTTTAAGAAAAAAATGTGTTCCCACGACAACAGTAGTGGACAAAATAAAAAGCTTTGGTTGGATTTGTTTCATCATGAACATCTTTAGATGCTTTAGCATCCACAGTTTCGAGTAGAGAAACCCAGACTTTCCTCTCCCCAGCCATTATGTCCAGTTCGTCCTGAGGGATGCCAAAATGCTCTCAGGCCAGCGAGAGACATAGTCTCTCCTATGTGTCCTGGGTTAGGGTTAACCCTAACCCTCCCTCCTGGGACTTCCATTGGGGAAGCATCAAGGCAGCATCTTAATCAGATGCACACGTTAACTCATTTGGGTTGACAAACTGGGATGGTGGTCCAACTCCAGAGTAATCACACTCACAGGTCTATTCAGGGGTGCTGGAGAGTAGGGTTCATTAGGTGGTCGAATTTCAGATTCATTGTGTGGAGGGTGCAGGATCAGGGTGCTGTAGCTCAGTGGTACAGTGTTTGTCTCCCAACTTGCAGGTTATGGGTTCAATCCTCATTCCATGTCCATGGTGACCATGTCTAAGTGTCCTTAAGCAAGACACTTAACCCTGAATTTGGCACCTGGAAGCACCCTGCATGGCAGCAGCCACCCGCTGGTAGAATATCTTATATTCATTGTGTATCGGTTGTACAATGACAAAAATGTCATCCTATTCTACCAAATTTACTGATCACTGAGTAAGTCAGATTATTTTCCGGTGTAGGGTTGGACTCCGCCAAGGTTGCCCTTTGTTTATAAATTCAATGGACAAAATTTCTAGTTGCAGCCTAGGCATTGAGGGTCTGGTTTGGTGACATCAGTTTCACATCTTTGCTATTTGCATATGGTGGTGCTTTTTTTTTACCATCACTTAATGTCATTTTTTTGCCCTTTTCTGTAAGCCAAGACTAAGCCTCCAAGTAAGATAACCTGTTACTGTCTTTGATACAAATGTACTTTTTTTTGTTTTATTTATCTTATTTGTTGGCTTCTTTAGCCATGATCTAAACCCCTCAATGGGGCGGCTCTCAGCCGAGTTTGAAGTGGTTGGGATGAAAATCAGTATCTCGAAATGGGCTGTACTTGTATAGCACTTTTCTACCTGCTTCACACAGGTTCCTCATTCACCTACTGATGACATACTAACATCTACCCCAGACGTGGGCAAACTACGGGCCGTGGGCCACAACCGGCCCGCCAAACCTGAATAAATTGTATTATCAAACTTTTTTTTTTGGTCATTTTCCCTGCAATTACTATGTTTCCCCAATAGATGGGGAAGCGCCCGCCTGCGCATTTACTCCCGGAAGTGCGTGTACTAAGTAGTACGGACCCGGCGCACTCCGCGCCCTATTTCCATCAGTGCCGAATTTCGAGTGTGGGCTGTGATGTCAGCATTCTCGTAATTCGCGCGCTGAACTTTCAGATACAGTTTTATGCTAATACCACCCACAAACCTTCCCCTGGAATCCTTCCATTAAAATGAGTGGCCCGAGGAAAAGAAAGGGTGACACTGAGTGCCGAGTGTTTAAAAAAAGAGTAGACAATTTGGCTCGACCTACGCGTGCGAGTAGACGTTCAGCCACATGAACGTCAACAAAGCCCATCACAGATCTGGATTAATGGACCGACACCTCAGCTCTATCCTAAGTATTACCACAACACATTTTACTCCAGACTATGATGCACTTGCAAAAAACGGGAGACCAACAATACTATTGATTTCTTTATTACTTTATTTAGATGTATTCTTTCACTGATTCTTCAAGAAGATGTATTTGGTCAGAATGTTTGCCGTTTGATGTGATTTCGTCTCATTAGATAAACATATTTCACAAATCTGACCTGCAGGCGCTGAAGTGATGGAAACTATTATTCATAATAACAGTGTCGTACATAATGAGAATCACTGATAGTAGTTTTTTGGTGAAATATTTTTTTAATGCTGTTAATAAATGCATTTGTTTTCAAAAAGCTTTTTTTTTAATATCCATGCTTTACTACCTACTAAAAGTACAAACCTTTCATGCAATGACCTTTACATGTATTTCTATTACTTCACACAAACACTACATCCATCTGCTCCTGGTTCGGCCCCCCGGTATAAATTTAGAACCAAATTCGTCCCGCCAGTCAAAACGTTTGCCGACCCCTGATCTACCCTCACCTATGGTCACGAGCTGTGGGTCCCAAGGGATGTTGTCCACCTGAAGAAAATCCTATCAACCCTTTTCCGTGGGACTCCAGTTTGTGGCCGAAATGTGTTTCGTCCACAGAGTGTCCGAGCTCTCCCAAGGAGGCAGGGTGAGAAGCTCGGTCATCCGAGAGGGACTCAGTCGAGCCGCTGCTCCTCTGTGTTTCGAGGAGCCCGGGGCACTGTCCCCGATGGCCACATGATGTTGTAGAGGTGTCAACCAGATCAGCCCCACAACATCCAAAGCCTTTCAGTAACCTTGCTACTCAGGAGCTTTTTAAATACCTCTGTGATTTCAAACTCAGAGATAGGAGAGCCCACCTCAGAGTCTGCAGGCTGTGCTTCCTCAAGAAGGCGTGATGGTGGAATTGAGGTCTACTCCCCACCAACCCACAATGTCCCCAGTCTGGGTCAGCAGCACCACGTTTCCACTCTACAGTGTTAATGGTATACTGCATAGGATGGTGTACCAGCGTTTCCTCAAAGCCGTCTGGTACAAGAACCTAAGGTATGTGTGGGGCAAGTCTGACTATGTCTAGTCAGAACACCTCTGCCTCGCACACCAGATTGGACTTCTTCCTGGCCAGAGAGATGACATTCCACATCCCAAGAGCCAACTTATGTAACCAGGGATGATGATGATTTGATGAGTGTGTCTACCTTGGTGTGTGTGCAGTTTCACGGGTTTTCGTGCAGGTTTTGACCATCAAACTTAGCGTTGTTTATGTAAACACTGCGTTGCCATGGCAACAGCGTTTTACGAGCTGATTTTTCATCCTTTCCGTCCGACCGCACAAATGTCCGGTTTTCCACGTAGAGCACCGCAGCGTCACTCGAGAGACGATCTATATTTCGGCATTTTTCTTTGGATTATTTTATATTATGTATTCTATGTGCCCTCGCTGCATCCATTGCAGCCTGGTCATCTTGGAAGGGGGATCCTCCCACCTGTGGTCCCTTCTCAGGGTTTCTCATTTTTTCCCCCAGTAGGGGTTTTTGAGTTTTTCCTTGCCCTTCTGGGCATTTAAGACCAGGGGATTTTTGAGAATAATTGTCAATTTTTTGTATATGTGAAGCCCTTTGAGACTTGCCTGTAATTTAGGGCTATATAAATAAACTAGATTTGACTTGACAAGCAAATATTAAAGAGATCTGGTTGACCCGCTAGAAGGAAAACAAAATAATAAAACGTTTTTTTCTGTAGCCAGTAGGTGGCGCTGCCACTACAACGAAAATTAAGTTTGTAGATGACCTTGGCCCAGACTGTCATCAAATTTGCAAATGTTTGAGAATTAAGATCATGGGTAATGTTACAGCAGCTTTTTAAGTCAAAGCTATCCCGAATTTAAAGTGAACTCAAAATGGCTGCCTTCTTTTTCATTTTAACATATGGCTCCAAAAGACTTTTTTGTAGGTCTTGGGCTGCTACATATAGCACAAAATTTCCTTAGAGCATGTTGAAACTTTCAGGGACAAAGGTATAATTTGGCATGGTTTTAAATTAGGTGGACACGCTACGTCTCACATGCACACATGCTGTTTTGGTGTAAAAAGCAGAATAAATGCAAGACTGAAAAAAAGCATCTCCACTTTGATGCGCAAGCCGTAGAACACAATTTTGGTTTATTTGACCAAGGCACAGACCGCCTCACGGGTGTGAATGATGGACGACGTCATGTAGGCTATTTCATTCAAAAATATAACACCATCGTTGGACAATTCCGTATTGTTAATCAATTTAATTGATTATTAACTATTGGCTCATCAACAATTAATGTGCACGTTGAAGGGCATCTTTCTGGGTCAGAGGGAGCAAAAGGCCCCAAATATGAAAATGTTTAACAGATGCACATCAGATGTACTTTCCATCGGGGTCATAAGTCAATTATGTGGATCGGTAGCCCCAAGGTTTAACTCCGCGGCTAGTGCTTTGTGCTTCCAACCCGGGGTCACCGGTGCCGTGGGTGTGATTCCCAAGTTGGGTGAATATTTTTTTACGCAATGCCAGGCAGGGCGGACTCGAACTTGCGCTTGGACCGCCCAACTTTTTATGCAAATAAGGAAGATGGTGCTGATAGGCTGGAAAAAGTCTCCTTCCATCCCGCAATGTCGCACAGAGGAGCATCAAAAAGTCTCTGGAGCTCTAAGCTCTATTCTAAACTGAACAGGAGAACAGACATTTTCGACTTCCTTTAATAATTTGCCTCATTTTTGGCCTTTGATTGAGCTCATATTTTATCAAAGGAGCTTTTAGTCTGATGTTCTTTTTCAAAAAAAAAAAATCTAATTTTAATGTGCTCGTATCCCAATGTGCTAGTATCCTAACATTCCCAGGGCAGCTCTAGTATGTAAATTAGTTTTCACTGTTATGTGGTTGATACCCAATTATATTTACTGTTGGAAATAACAAATCCGTGTAATTGCTGTAATCTTGACACGTATTTTGATTCTTTGCTTCTTAACCGTGATAGAACTGAGATGTTGATCATTTTCCCTGCTTGTCATCATCACCTATTTAAGTCTTGATACAAGTAATACAACCCAAAATGATTCAACAGAAAATCATATGAAATTATATATTATTGTTTCAAACACACATTAACACACATAACACAGAAATCATAATTCATGCGTTTGTTACGTCTGGTCTCAATTATTGCAATGTATTCTGGTCTCTGGTCTTGCTATACCTAGACAAAGTCTGCAGTTAGTACAAAATGCTGCAGCTAAAACATTGGATTGTATTACTGTGATAGCCATCTTGCATTGGTTCCCGATCCAATTGCGATTTAAAGGCTTTGTTACTTACCTATAAAATATTACACAGATTAACATCTTCCTATTTCATTGACTTATTGGTACTACATCTTACATCATGAAAACTTCTTTCACAAAACATTGTTCTTTTAATGACCCGAGAGCCAAAAAGATGTCCCCAGGTTCTAGCGCATTCTCTATTTGGGTACCAGAGCTCTGGAAAGCACTACTTACAGTTATTTGTAGAAATAGTCAAAACCTGATTAACAACGTATTTGTATCGTCTGACATTTTGTTAAGATAAATATTGGCCTATTTGACAACCGATTCTACTCTCCAAACTGAAAGTTGCTGTCTCGATTCTGCTCCGACTGACCGACTGACAAGATTTGAGGTGAACCACCACTTTGCAGTCGCTTCCGTTTAGATTTCTGCATTGAGCAACACTTCATTGAACATCTTCCTGCGGTGCTTCTCCTGATTGAATAGACTTTCACTCTATTTTATCTCATATTGTTTCGTATCACATTATGTGTTAAATTTTGCACACTAGGCATCCAATGCAGCCTTGTCGTCCCAAAATGGCGTATTGCCCCATTGGTGGCCTCTTCACAAGCATTCTCATTTTCCCCTGAATGAGTTTTCTTTTTTAGTTAAGGGTGTTAAGATCAGGGGATGTCATTAATACTTGTCAATTGTGGGAATGTGAAGCTCTTAAAGACGTTTCTTTCATAAATGGGTGTATAAATACACTTGACTTGACACGTGCTCCTTCTTTCTTTTGGCGGCTAGCAAATACTTTTGGTCCATTACCAGCACGTTCTGGCCACCTGCAGTAACACATTAAAACTATTTCTCAACTGCAAAAAGAAAGCGAACCTGATTAGAGAATGGAGACTTCTGAGCTCTAATTTTAATAAATATAAGTTGCACCAGCCAAATTATGAAACAAAGTGAGACTATAGTCAAAAAAATGCTGGGGTTTTTTTCTTGACGCAAAAAACTGTTTTTTTCTTGACGCATTTTTTGACTTGTGTTATTTATACTCTAGGGTGATTTATAATATGAAAGAAAAACGTAATTATGTAATGTAATAATTCAGGATTAGTCAATAGAGACGTTACTAGAATTGGTAATAGTACCGTGGTACAAGTATGCTTACAAATAAATGTGATTGCAGTACCTGAATATCCATCAGTCTCTCCTTTAACAGTTTTTCTTGCTGCTTAGCTTTTCGTTTCAATTTTTTCTTCTTGTTTTTTGAAATTTTACCAACCTACAAACACACATACATAAGAGAATGAATTAAGACACAACACAATTGTAAATTCAGTTCAATCACATACTATAACTGTGAGCATAGGCATCACACCAAATTATGGCCCTCCAGAAAGCCAGCACTATACTCACACAAACTATAGTCTAAAGTATCTTTAAAACGTTTTACTATGGTTCAGGAATTGTTTTTGTTTGGGCTCACAGTATCATGTATCAAAAGGCAGGTATTTAAGGATGCCCAAAGTAGGCTCCAACATGACTACTATATTTTCATTCCTAATGGTTACTTATGATTTCAACAAGGGACTGCACTACATCCTGCGCCACATAGACAAACCAGGGATGCATGGCAGGATCCTGTTTGTGGACTTCAGTTCGGCGTTCAACACCATCGCACCCGACATCCTCCACCAGAAGCACATCCAGCTCGCGGTGCCTGCCTCCACCTGTCAGTGGCTCACCAGCTTCCTGACCAACAGGAGATAGCATGTGAGGCTGGGGACCATCACATCCGACACCCGGACCACCAGCACTGGCGCCCCCCAGGGGTGTGTCCTCTCCCCACTGCTCTTCTCTCTACACCAACGATTGCTCCTCAGGCGACTCTTCTGTGAAGCTCCTGAAGTATGCGGACGAAACCACTTTCATCGGACTGATCCGGGACGGTGACGAGACTGCATACAGAGGAGGTGGAGCGCCTGGTCCAGCCAAAACCACCTGGAGCTGAACCCGCTCAAGACCATGGAGATGACAGTGGACTTCAGGAGAGACCCTTCGCCACTTCCACCCCTCACCATCCTCAATAATGCTATTCCCACCACAGACACCGTCAAGTTCCTGGGATCCACAATCTCCCGGGATCTGAAATGGACCGGCCACATAGACTCTGTCCGGAAGAAGGCCCGGCAGAGGTTGAACTTTCTGAGACAGCTCAGGAAGTTCAACCTGCCACAGGAGCTGCTGAAGACCTTCTACACTGCCATCATCCAGTCTATCCTCTGCACCGCCATCACTGTCTGCTTTGGATCGGCCACCAAACAAGACAAGCACAGACTACAACGGACAATCAGGACTGCGGAAAAGATAATCGGGACCAACCTCTCATCTACCCAAGACCTGTACCTGTCCAGGACCAGGAAACGTGCAAGTAACATCTCTACAGACCCTTCTCACCCAGGTCACAGTCAGTTCTAACTACTCCCCTCTGGACGGCGTTACAGAGCGTTGTACGCCAAAACCAGCAGATACAGACACAGCTTCTTTCCCCAGGCTGTCGCTCTGATGAACTCACACCACTCATAGAGACTCAGAAACATCACTGGGCAATAATATCCTGTTCTTGCCACTTAAATGTTGTTAGACACCTGAATGTTGTTAGTCACTTAAATGTTGTACAGAGGCTGAGATCAATCAGAGTCAAATTCCTTGTTTGGCATGCACAAACTTGGCCAATAAAGCTGATTCTGATTAAGTATTCAAGATGAAATCCACAGAATATTGAGTTTTTGATCGCAACTGCCTCCTTCAGCCGAAAAATGGTAAATAGTAAATGGGCTGTATTTGTATGGCACTTTTCTACCTTTGGTACTCAAAGCTCTTCACACTGCTTCCTCATTTACCTACTGATGACATGCCATCAGGAGCAACTGTTGGTTGAGTGTTTGCCTCAAAGACACTTCGACATGGTCACAATGACTGAGGATCGAATCTCCAACCTTTGGGTTGAGAGACGACCACTCTGAGGCATGCTGCTTCCAATGCCCACCAGTCTCTAAATTAAGGCTACACACTCCTTGTCAATACATGGTACATACATGGTTTTTCTTTTTTTAGCCTTACTATGAAAAACTGCGGCTACCTGGGGCATGGCAGACAGCAGTCTCTTCTGAGCAGATGTAGGAAATATAGGGCTGTCAATTTAATGTGTTAATAAGATTAATTAATTACGCAGCAAATTAATGTGCTGTAAAAATAAATGCAATTATTGTGAGTGTCAAATGCACAAGCATTTAAAATTTGGCCCATCCAGTAGGCTGCGGTAGTGTTACTTTTTTCTACACTCTTAATCACGAGCAATTAAATCACTCGGCATCTCCACAATACTCTCACGTTTATATTTACACCATAAACAGGTAGACTTACTGCCTCGAACATGTACGTTGATGCTATTGATAAACGTATTCCTCAACACAGTTTAGGTTAGGCATCACCCACCAGAGTGCAGCATAGAACGAACTTGAGCCAACTCATTATCAATCAACTCATCAAACAATTTCAGCTGTGGTGCAAGTTTAATAAAATGTTTAGTTTCTAAGAAAAACAAACAAAAATAAAATGAAGGTAAATCACACCTTTTTAACAACTACTATAAACACGACTGACAACTTTTAGTTTTGGAAAAAAATAATACATTATAAGAGAAGCATTATGGGAGAAGTCGCATTTTTAGCACATTGTGTGACGAACCAGACAGGGCAACCATTTGTAGCACGAACTTTGTTTATTGACTAAAGGGGAAGTGGAAGACTGGAACGCCAGGAGAGCAGGTGCAGCAGGGAAGCAGCGCCGATGGAGAGAGACAACGTGCTTGGACGTGGCTGGTTACTTGCAGAGAAGGAACAGCCAGATCGGCAGATGGGTGGCATACAAGCAGATGTCATAGCAGCATGCGTTGTCAAACCAGGCAGGGGCAAGGCGAATACATGGTCAAAGACAGGCAATAGGTCAAGATGGGCAGAGTTCATGAACCGACAGTCAAACAGGCAGGCAAGACATGGTCAGGTACAGGCAATAATTCAGGCCAGGCAGAGTTCGAGGACGGACGTTCAAACAGGCACGCAGGCAGGCAAGGTCGGCAACAGGAGTCAGTTTGGGAAAAGCCAGTGAGTTGGCGGAATGCATAGACAGACAAACGGACGGACGGGTGTGTGTTTTTTTTTTTTTTTAACGGATGGATGAATGGTTGGATACTGGTTGTCAGCCATTTGCAGAGTACATATGAACAAACAACCATTCACACTCAAGCCTATGGACAATTTGGAGGGGTCAATTGGCTTACCACGTGTTTTTTTTTAACCTACGGGGAAACCGGAGACCCCAGAGGAAACCCACAGAGGCATGAGGAGAACATGCAAGCTCCAGACAGAAAGGCTAGGTTAATAGAACCCTGCATCTCTGAACTGTGAGGCGGATGTGCAAACCAGTGTTCTACTGTGCTGTGCTGTCCTAATCTTAAATTTAATTTGGTTAAATTGTGGTGGAGCTTCCATCCGTGGGTCGTCACCTTACCGTGGTGGAGGGGTTTGCGTGTCCCAATGATCCTAGGAGCCATGTTGTCTGGGCCTCCATGCCCCTGGTAGGGTCACACATGGCAAAAGGGTCCTAGATGAGGGGCCAGACAAAGCACGGCTCAAAAAAACCCTTATGATGAAAAATATATATGGACTCGGATTTCCCTCGCCCGGTTGCGGTTCACCAGGGCCCCCCTCTGGAGCCAGGCCTGGAGGTGGGGCTTAAAGGCGAGCGTCTGGTGGCCGGGCCTTCAACCATGGGGCCCGGCCGGGCACAACTCGAAAAGGAAATGAGGGTCCTCCTTCCCATGGGCTCACCACCTGTGGAAGGGGCCAAAGGGGTCGGGTGCATTGTAAGCTGGGCAGCGGCCAAAGGCAGGGACCTTGACGGTCTGATCCCCGGCTGCAGAAGCTGGCTCTTGGGACATGGAATGTCACCTCTCTGGCTGGAAAGGAGCCTGAGCTGGTGTGCGAGGCAAAAAAGTTCCGACTAGATATAGTCAGACTTGTTTGGGTTCCGGTACAAGCCCTCTTGAGAGGGGCTGGACTCTCTTCCACTCTGGAGTTGCTCACGGTGAGAGGAATCGAGCAGGGGTGGGTATACTTATTGCCCCCCAGCTGGGCGCCTGCACATTGGGGTTCACCCCGGTGAACGAGAGGGTAGCCTCCCTCCGCCTTCGGGCGGGGGGATGGGTCCTGACTGTTGTTTGTGTCTATGCACCAAACGGCAGCTCAGAGTACCCACCCTTCTTGGAGTCCCTGGAGGAAGTGCTGGAGAGTGCTCCTTCTGGGGACTCCATCATTCTACTGGGTGACTTCAATGCTCACGTGGGCAATGACAGTGAGACCTGGAAGGGCGTGATTGGGAGGAACGGCGCCCCCGATCTGAACCTGAGTGGTGTTCTATTATTGGACTTCTGTGCTCGACACGGATTGTCAATAATGAACACCATGTTCAAACATAAGGGTGTCCATGTGTGCACTTGGCACCAGGACACCTTAGGCCGCATGATGATTACACCTTAGATGATCGACTTTGTAGTCGTGTTATCGGATTTGCGGCTGCATGTTTTGGACACTCGGGTGAAGAAAGGGGCAGAGCTGAAGAAGGAGTCCTATAGGGCCGTTTTGGCCTGCGGGACTCCGGAGGTCAGCCGACAGGTACTAGATGGCCAAGCGGAATGCGGCTTCAGTGGTTGGTGAGGCAAAAACCCGGGCATGGGAGGAGGAGTTTGGTGAGGCCATGGAGAACGACTTCCGGACGGCTTCGAGGAAATTCTGGTCCATCATCCGGCGTCTCAGGAAGGGGAAGCAGTGCACCGTCAACACTGTTTACAGTGGAGATGGCGTGCTGCTAACCTCGACTCGGGACATCGTGAGTTGGTGGAGAGAATACTTCGAAGACCTCAATTCCACCGACACGCCTTCCATTGTGAAAGCAGGGCCTGGACACTCCAATCTCTGGGGTCGAAGTCACTGAGGTAGTTAAAAAACTCTTCGGGGGCAAGGCCCCAGGGGTGGATGAGATCCACCCAGAGTTTTTAAAGGCTCTGGATGTTGTGGGGCTGTCATGGCTGACATGCCTCTGAAACATTGCGTGGACATCGGGGACAGTGCCTCTGGATTGGCAGACTGGGGTGGTGGTTCCCCTCTTTTAGAAGGGGGACCGGAGGGTGTGTTCCAATTACAGGGGAATCACACTCCTCAGCCTCTCTCGTAAGGTCTATTCAGGGGTGCTGGGGAGGAGGGTCCGTCGGGAGGTCGAACCTCGGATTCAGGAGGAGCAGTGTGGCTTTCATCCTGGCTGTGGAACAGTGGACCAGCTCTCCACCCTCGGCAGGATCCTCGAGGGGGCATGCGAGTTCGCTCAACCAGTCCACATGTGTTTTGTGGACTTGGAGAAGGCATTCTACCATGTCCCTCGGGAAGTTCTGTGGAGGGTGCTTCGGGAGTACGGGGTGCCGAGACAACTGATAAGGGCCGTTCGGTCCCTGTATCACCGATGTCAGAGTTTGGTCTGCATGTCCAGCAGTAAGTCGGATTCATTCCCAGTGAGGGTTGGACTCCGCCAAGGCTGCCCTTTGTCACCGATTCTGTTCATAACTTTTAGGGACAGAATGTTTAGGCGCAGCCGAGGCGTTAAGGGTGTCCGGTTTGGGGACCTCAGCATTGCGCCTCTGCTTTTTGCAGACGACGTGGTGCTGTTGGCTTCTTAAAGCCATGATCTCCAGCTCTCACTGGAGTGGTTCGCAGCCGAGTGTGAAGCGGTCGGGATGAGGGTCAGCACCTCCAAATCCGAGTCCATGGTCCTCGGTCGGAAAAGTGTGGAATGCCCTCTCTGGATCGGTGATGAGATCCTGCCCCAAGTGGAAGAGTTCAAGTATCTTGGGGTCTTGTTCACGAGTGAGGGCAAGATGGAGCGTGATTGGTGCAGCGTCGGCAGTAATGCGGACTCTGTACCGGTCCGTCGTGGTGAAGCGAGAGCTGAGCCAAAAGGCAAAGCTCTCAATTTACCGGTCCATCTACGCTCCTACCCTCACCGAAAGAACGAGTTCCCGGATGCAAGCGGCCGAAATAAGTTCCCTCCGCAGGGTGTCCGGGCTCTCCCTTAGAGATAAGGTGAGAAGCTCGGTAATCCGGGAGAGGCTCGGAGTAGAGCCGCTGCTCCTCCACGTTGAGAGGAGCCAGATGAGCTGGCTCGGGCATCTCATCAGGATGCCTCCTGGACGACTCCCTGGGGAGGTGTTCCGGGCATGTCCCACCGGTAGGAGACCCCGTGGACGACCCAGGATGCGCTGGAGAGACTGTCTCTCAGCTTGCCTGGGAACGCCTTGGGATCCCCCGGGATGAGCTGGATGAAGTGGCTGGGGAGAGGGAAGTCTGGGAGTCCCTCCTAAAGTTGCTGCCCCCGTGACCTGACCCTGGATAAGCGGAAGAAGACGGATGGATGGATGGATGGATGGATGGATGGATGGATGGATGGATGGATGGATGGATGGATGGATGGATGGATGGATGGATGGGAGCTGCAAAGTTGGGTGGAAGTGTGTGTGATAGCTTTTATGTGTGCTGTTGAGCCTATCTGCTGTGTCACAAAGATTGACATGAAAGTGAGACCAAATAAAGAAGCAGTATTCCCATACTAAACGAACGCTGAGATCAAAGGAGCATTACAACAAGTGATCGCAAGGGGAGGAGCAAGTCCAAAAGTCTTTGCCTATTTGTGTGTGACTGGGTGAGTGGTATGGAGTTGGTGATTACATACAACTATTTGGCTGTTGTATTGATTTTTGTTCAGTTAGAAGTCAAGATAAGCAAAACAACCAATCACAACACAGCATCTGGTACAGTGAATCTGTTACCTGAACGTCAATGGGAGCTGTGCTGACTGGTGAGACATATTCAGAGAAAGATGGAATGAAAGATGAAGAGATAAAGAGAGGAGAAAATGAGAACAGGGAGCAGGAAGTGCATAAAACATCTGGAAATGGCTTTTAAAAGACAGCAGCAGACCAGTCAGGCAAAGAGTATACTGGCATCGAGTGTGACAGATTTGTCAGCATTAACAAAGAGTCTGACAAATCACTGACTTTCACCTAATGAGCCAGATGGTGGCGGGGCTCCTGCTTTCTGCCAGATGGTGGCTTCGGCAGCCAGTCTCCTGATGTAGACCTCATCCACATCCAGTAAAATATTCTCTGGTTTGATGTCTGTGTGGATGATTTTACACTTTGTGTGCAGGTAATCCAGACCCTGTAGCACCTGCAAAAATGTCAACACAAACATATGGAACAACACGTGACACGAAATCAGCGTTAGTGTGTGTGTGTGTGTGTGTGTGTGTGTGTGTGTGTGTGTGTGTGTGTGTGTGCGTGCGTGTGAGTGAGTATGCGTGTGTGTGTGTGTGTGTGTGTGTATGTGTGTGTGTGTGTGTGTGTGTGAAAGCGAGAGTATTGGCGTGTTTGTTACCTGTCTGATGATGCTCTTGACGCATACAAGAGGTAGGCCCATGTAGTTTGACTTGATGATCCACTTTAACAGCTGATGACCAAGAACCTCGAGAACCATACACACATCTAACAATGGCTGAGGAGAACAAAGACTCAAGTGGACATGGTCAGACAGACAGGCAGATCGGGTCAGTCAGGTGGGACTGGATGAAGGATACGAACTCCATTGACTCCAGAAATTTTGAAATCATCGATTAATTGGACAATCTTCTCCCTGTGGGGGTCGGAGGGGTCACTGTCCCTCACCTGGACACAGAGAGGCACTGTGTTGCCTATTCGGCACATGACCACACAAAATGAAGGAATATGTATTGACTAAAGCAGGGATCACCAACACGGTGCCCGCGGGCACCAAGTCACCCATGAGGACCGCGTGAGTTGCCCGCAGGGCTGTTCTAAAATTAGCTTAAATAGCGGCACTTATTGAGCTACATCGATTTATTTTAGTTTTGCTATTGTTGTTTAAATCACACTTACATGTGAACTAGAAATGACAAAGAAAATGCAATTCCTGGAGCAAGAGGAAGCTGAAAAATTGTTGGGGAATGCTTTTCGCGTTAAGCGCGAAAAAATGATAAATATAAATATTTGGAGAATGCTACAGAATGATGTTGACAGTTGGAACGGGTTGAATCGGTCAAGTAATGTAGGAATTAGAAGGGAAAACAATTGTTTTTATAATTTGACGCGAATTTTAAAGTTGAAAATTTTGAAATTTTGGTAAGTGAGAAGTTGTGGAATACGATGTATAGTTAAGATTCAAGATTCAAGAAGTTTTATTCACCATGTTTGAGCGTGCCAAACAAGGAATTTGACTTTGGTACATCACAGCCTCTGTTCAACATTTAGGTGACTAACAACACTCAGGACGTGTGAAAAATGACAAATATTCTCAAACATCCCCTGATCTTAAACTCCCAGGAGTGCAAGGAAAAACTCAAAACTCCAGCTAGGGGAAATGAGAAACCTTGAGAAGAGACCACAGATGGGAGGATCCCTCTTCTAGGATGACCAGGCTGCAATGGATGCAGAGAGGACACATAGTACAATAGTGTAGACAATTCAAAAAAAGTGTGGAGAGCAGGATGTTATTGCACGGTAATGACTCTGAGACTCTAAGAGTGGTGTGAGTCCATCAGAGCGACAGCCTGGGGGAAGAAGCTGTCTCTGTGTCTGCTGGTTTTGGCGTACAGAGCTCTATAATGCCGTCTGGAGGGGAGTAGTTCAAACAGACTGCAACCTGGGTGAGAAGGAGCTGTAGAGATGTTACTTGCACATTTCCTGGTCCTGGACAGGTACAAGTCTTTGATAGATGGGAGGTTGATTCTAACTATCTTTTCTGCAGTCCTGATTGTCCGTTGCAGTTTGTGCTTGTCTTGTTTGGAGGCCGATCCAAACCAGACAGTGATGGACGTGCAGAGGACATACTGGATGATGGCAGTGTAGAAGGTCTTCAGCAGCTCCCGCGGCAGGTTTAAACAGCTCTCGCGGCAGGTTTAAACGTTGAAACGGGTTGAATCGGTGGCAAAATGGAGAAATTAGAAGGAAAAAAAGAAATATAAGGCACTTCCAGTTTGTTTGCGGGCACTTCCTGATCTAATGAGGGCACTTCCGGTTTTATTGGGTCACTGCCAGTTTGTTTGGGGCCACTTCCGATTTAAATGAGGTCTTTTCCGGTTTATTTGGGGCACTTCCAGTTTGTTTTGAATCACTTCCGGTTTAGTTGACGTTACTTCCTGATTATTTGGGGCACTTCTGGTTTAATTTAAGTCACTTCCGGTTTATTTGGGGCACTTCCAGTTTGTTTGGAGTCACTTCTGGTTAAAATGAGGTCACTCCCGGTTTATTTGAGGTCACTTCTGGTTTACTTGAGGTCACTTACGGATTATTTGGGGCACTTCTGGTTTAATTTAGGTCACTTCTGGTTTGATTTGGGGCAATTCCGCTTTAATTTAGGTAACTTCTGGTTTATTTATTCAAGATGGTGGTGCGTGCACATGCAGCGACCTCTCTCTGTCCCAACCGAGCGATGTTTTGTTCATTTAAGAAGTGTTTGTCCGACAGTTTTACGTGTTCGTCTTGTCTTAGTACGTCGTGCTACAAGTACAGCAGGCAGTTTCTACTAGACATCGGCAAAAGCGAGTTTTGCAGCGTTCTGAACTTTGAAACAGAGACATTAAAGGAACTCGGACTACTGCGGCCTGAAACAACACCGGACTCGCCGGCTACTCCTCCCCCGGATAGGAAGCGTTGGAAGCGGTGTGCGAGGAGGCAGAAGAGGGGCAAGCGGAGGTCTCCGGGCCAGGATAGCGGCCAACCCAACTCGCCCGGCCATACCTTCCATTCTTCTGGCGAATGTTCGATCACTGGACAACAAAATGGATTACATACGACTGCTGAGATCTACGAACCGGACAGTGAGTAACTGCTGTGTGTTCGTGTTCACTGAGACTTGGTTAAATGTCAACATTCTGGATTCTGCTGTACAACTGGGGCAGCTAGCATGCTATCGAGCAGATCGGGCCATTGTAAAGGGTGGAAAATCACGAGGAGGAGGAATCTGTGTTTACATCTGTGATGAATGGTGCCGGGACACTGTGGTTGTATGCAAACACTGCTCGCCACTGGCGGAGTTTGTGCCGTCCTTTTTACCTGCCAAGGGAAATTACTGTGATTCTGCTAGTCGCGGTATACATCCCCCTTCCAACATTGAAAGCGTCAGGATCACGGCTCTTCGTGAACTGTAGCAGGCTGTCAGTGAACAACAGACGGTGCACCCTGATGGTTTCACCATCTTCGCTGGGGATTTGAATCATGCAGACCTAAAGTCAAAGTCAAAGTCAAAGTCCCAATGATCATCGTCACACACACATCTGGGTGTGGTGAAATTTGTCCTCTGCATTTAACCCATCCCCATTTGATTTTAATCCATCCCCTGGGGGAGAGGGGAGCAGTGAGCAGCAGCGGTGCCGCGCTCGGGAATCATTTGGTGATCTAACCCCCCAATTCCAACCCTTAATGCTGAGGGTTCGCATCACTGGCGAAGAAAGCTCAACACCGCCTGTACTTCCTGCGGAAACTCAGGCGAGCAAGCTCCACCAGCCATCATGACCACATTCTACCGAGGCACCATTGAGAGCATCCTCTCCAGCTGTATCGCTGTGTGGGGTGGAAGCTGCACTGAATACAACAGGAAGGCCCTGCAGCGCATAGTGAACACAGCTGGTAGGATTATTGGTGCTTCACTCGCCTCCCAGAAGGGCATTTACACCTCCCATCTCACCCACAAGGCGACCACAATTGTGAGTGATGCGAGTCACCCTGCTCACACTGTGTTTGATCCACTGCCCTCTGGGAAGAGGTACAGAAGCCTGCACTCCCGCACCACCAGACTCACCAAGAGCTTCATACTCCAGGCTGTTAGGATCCTGAGCTCTCTCCCCCCTCCACCCTCGGCTGCATAACGTCCTGGCCTTTTGGGCCACGATGGCTGCCTTGCACTACTCCACTTGAACTCCTCCTCCTGTACTTTTGCGTTATTATACTGACTGTCTCCTGTATGCACAATTGCTCCATTTCAACCAAGTTCCTCTTATTTATTCATTGTATGTGCCTTCTTATTTTTACTTTTTGTATTGTTTACGTGAATGTTTTGTTTGTCTGTGGACCAATTGGGTGTAATATGTCTTGTCAACGTGGGATAGTAGGAAACGCAATTTCGTTCTCGTTGTATGTCTTGACGTGAAGAAATTGACAATAAATCGGACTTTGACTTTCATTTGGAGCACTTCTGGTTTAATTAAGGTCACTTCTGGTTTTTGATTTGGGGCACCTCCGGTTCACTTCCTGTTAAAATTGGGGCACTTCTAGTTCACTTCCTGTTCATGTTGGGGTACTTCCTGTTCATTTTGGTGCACTTCCTGTTTGTTTTGGGGCACTTCCAATTCACTGTGTTCATTTTGGGGCACTTCTGGGTCAATCCAAGATGCCCGCCACACTGGAAGTGAGGGTGAATGGGTGAATTGGGTAAGGATAGCGGAAGAGGGGGTGAAGGGGGTGAATATAGTAAGCATAAGGTGAACAGTTTAAAGTACGAACGGGTTGAATCAGTTGAAAAATGTAGAAATTAGAAGGGAAGAACAAAATTTTGGAGAATTTGGCGTGAATTTCAAAATGGAAAATTTAGAGTGTGGGAAGTTGTGGGATAGGAGACCCATTCCACAACTTCCCACTTACAGAAAATTTCAAATTTGAATTTCAACCAAATTCTCCAAAATTTAGTTTTTCTACTCTAATTTCTACATTTCTCTACCGATTCAACTCATTCCAACTTTCAACTCTTGATATTTTGCCTACCTATTCCACAACTTCCCACTTATCTGAGCTTTATAATGTTACGTGTGGTGTCCCACAGGGATCGGTACTCGGACCGATTTTATTTAATATTTATATGATTCCGCTTGGGGACATAATACGTAAATATAATATTAGTTTTCAATGCTACGCGGATGACACCCAATTATATATGCCGTTATCGATGACAGATCCACAGGACTGCTGTAATCTCGAGGCGTGCCTTGCGGAGATTAAGCAATGGATGTCTCTCAACTTCCTTCGTCTTAACCCGGATAAAACTGAGATGTTGATAATTGGTCCTACTCGTTATCAACATTTATTTAAGGAAACCACTATAACTATAGATAACCGTACTATCACTCAGAGTGATACGGTAACTAATCGCGGGGTAATATTTGACCACACGCTCTCCTTTCAAAAACACATTAAGAATATAACCAGGATTGCGTTTTTTTACCTTCGTAATATTGCTAAAATTCGTCCTATCCTCTCGACCGGGGATGCGGAAACTATTATACATGCGTTCGTCACGTCGCGCCTGGACTACTGTAATGTATTATTCTCTGGTCTTCCTAAATCCAGTATTAAAAGTCTACAGTTAGTGCAAAATGCCGCTGCGAGGCTGCTCTCACGGTCAAGAAAATTTGATCACATTACCCCAATATTAGCCGAATTACATTGGCTCCCGGTCCATTTAAGATGTGACTTCAAGGTTCTTCTACTAACCTATAAAGCACTGCATGGCTTAGCGCCTTCATATCTCGTCGACCTAGTCGTTCCTTATGTTCCGTCTCGTAACCTTCGTTCGCAAAACGCTAGTCTTTTAGTTATACCGAGGGCCAAGAAAATGTCTGCAGGGTCTAGAGCATTCTCTATTCGGGCTCCAGAGCTTTGGAATGCCCTACCAATGGATATTAGAACTACTACCTCAGTAGAAACGTTTAAGACACGTTTAAAGACACATTTCTATGAGATGGCCTTTAACTAACTTGTGATGGCCGATTTGGCCGGAGTTTGTTCTGTTCTCTCTGCCCACCTCCTCCCCGGCTGGGGAGGGGGTTAGGTGGCTCAAAAGCTGATAGCGGCTGGCTGGATTCTCGGGGACCAGTTCGGGATGGGGGAGCTGCGGCTTGGCCCCCTTGAGGACACTGCCAGGACAATCGAGGGCACCTCCGACATCCTTTTTTTTTTTTTTCATTGATTTTCATATTATGTATTACTTGTGCACTCTCTGCATCCATTACAACCTGGTGATCCTGAAAGGGGGATCCTTCCATCTGTGGTCCCTTCTCAAGGTTTCTCATTTTCCCCTGGCAGGGGTTTTTTGAGTTTTTCCTTGCCCTTTTGGGAGCTTATGATCAGGGGATGCTTTGAGAATAATTGTCAATTTTGGCTATGTGAAGCCCTTTGAGACTGTTTGTGATTTAGGGCTATACAAATAAACTTGACTTGACTTGACTTGACCAAAAATTCCAAACTTTCAATTTTGAAATTCAACCGAATTCTCAAATATTCCATTTTTCACCTCTAATTTCTACATTTTTCAACCGATTCAACTCGTTTCAATAGGGCTTAATGCAGGACACGAAGAAGGGTTAGGTAAAGGATGTAAATGTCAGAGGCTTGACACTCACACATCTAAGCAGTTTGATCTCATCCAGTGCAGTCTCTGTGTAATGGGGTGCACTTTTCACCACCTTCAATGCCACAAAGCGCTTCTTCCTGACAACAAACAAAGAGAAGGCACATGGTAAGGGACATGACTGCAGGCAAAGGTAGAGAAACCATACAAACTGTAAAGAAACATACTGGAGGTCCCAGCAGAGCCAGACAGTCGAGAAATGTCCCCAACCAAGTTTGCGGACCACATGGTATCTCCCGTTAAATAGGTCCCCAATGGTGACTGGGTAGTAACCACCTGGAGTACAAAGATCAGAAGAGTCACAAATATACTTAATCCAGCTAATGGTCATGTAAAAAGATTCCTGGGATGTCCAGATAAGGTTTTATTTTGAAAATTCTACCTTTGCAATAATCTGATGGGTCTTCTTGCTCTTCATCATCAGAGCCCAGAAGCTGACCATGGGGCAGTCTTAACGCCGCAGGTGGGGCCGGTGATGCCATGGCTTTGCACGTTGGCACTGATGATATCACAGAACTTAAATGGTTAGCATTTATGAGCAGTGATGGATTTGTGTGGGACGGGCTTAATGGAGGACTAAAGGCCTCAGCTGGGCACAGGGTGTTGGTTTTGGCTGCTGTCAGACAAGAGTTTTCAAATGTTAAATGAGTCCATGTGCTGAAATATGGCATTTCTTTCTTGACACTTGATGGTGATTGGCTAATGCTATGAGTGGGACTCTGAGAAGGGACAGGAAATGACTGGCTGTGGGCAGGAATCTGAAATGTGACAGGATGTGCATGGTTGTGTGCAGGGTTTTTAGATGGCATACCAAATGAATGATTTTGGCTGGGGCTCATGGCTGGGACAGGATGTGACTGGCTGCCGGTGGCGTTCTGAGAGAGTTCTGGGAGACTCTGAAACGTGACAGGGGGTAACTGGCTATGGGAAGGAAGTGAATGGCTGTAGGTGGGGATTTGACTTGGATCTGAAAGGGCCTGAGAGTGGAAGGGGCTCTGACATGGGACAGAAAGTAAATGCCTGGTCTGAGGTGAAACAGAAAATGATGTGCAGTGGGTGGGACTCGGCGATGGAACAGGAAGTAGCTGGCTGTCGGCAGGGCACTCATGTGAAATAGGAAGTGACTGAGTGGGCCTGTGATGTGCGACAGAAAACAGTTGGCTGAGGTGTGTCTCAGTAGGCACCAATGCTATAGTGTCAAGAGGTAGGAGTATGACACTGTCAGGAACATCTTTAGGACAGTGCAGGCAACCTAAAGGGGTATGTGTTAAATTTGTGGTGGGTGGGTCCAGGTGGGGGTATCTTGTATCCATAGAGTGGGGGGTAGCTTCTTGGACTTCAACTGTGGTGTCACTATGAGTACTTTCTAGAGGTGGGACTGTTTTGGTAGTTAAGGGTGGGACTGAGAGATCTTCCTGCAACCAGTGCTGTGGTCTGTCACAATGGTCATCACCACTGGAAGAGACAGAGACAATGATTAAGTACACCCAGTAATGAAATGAGGCAAGGTTTCACTAACATTAATGACTTTTGATTAATGATTACCATCTTCAGCAGCGGTGCAAGTAAAATATCATCCCAAACTAGAAAATGAAGGCAAAGGAACTGAATAAATACTTGGGGAATGCTGCAGAATGATGTTTAAAGTTGGAACAGGTTGAATTAGTTGAAAAATGTAGAAATTCGAAGGGGAAAAACGAAATTTTGGAAAATTTGGCGTGAATTTCAAAATGGAAAATTTTGAAATTTTGGTAAGTGGGAAGTTGTGGAATAGGTAGACAAAAGATGAACAGTTTTGTTTGTTTGTTTTGTTTATTTTGAACATTTAAAGAAATACAAGAAAAGAAAGTAAAAAATACTGAAAATAATAACTCCATAGTACAATAGAGAAGAAAGAAAAAAAAACCCATTGCGTTATAGATTTTCACTTTATCATAAAATCTTATTTGTTCAAAAGGGAGTAGAAGGAAGCCTAGGCTTATCTAGCTCTACCCCTTGTAACCACACGTTTGCTTGATTCCGTCAAGATTTGTCCATTTTCAGATATGTTAAAGATATATATATATATATATATATATATATATAATATATATACACGTACATATACATATATATACATACATGTACACATACATACATACACACATACATATACACATACATACATACATACATACATACATACTACACACATATATACATATACACACACATATACACACACATACATACATACATACAGCTATTATACATACACACACTTATACATACATACACCTCCTTTAGATAAATACAAAAGCAGTTTAAACACCTCAAAGCATGTTACGGTATCCCATCAGTATTTTGCCTTTATACATTTTTTTAAACTGAGGTAAAGTACTACAATTCTTTAGTTCGTCACTGCTGGTGTTCCATAATTCCACACCTTTAGCTGTTATACAATGCAATTTTAAAGTTGTTCTCACCAAATCTCTTTTAAACATAAGTGTTCCTCTTAAATAATAGTTACTTTCCCTCCACTCAAACAACCTCTGGATACTGTTTGGTAATTGATTATTTTTTATCTTGTACATGAGTTGGATGGTTTTAAAATCGACTAGATCATTGTATTTCAGTGCATTCAGTTTTACAAAAAGAGGGTTAGATGGTTCTCTGTAATCAACATTATTTAAAAGTCGGATTGCTTTTTTTTGTAAAAAGTAGATTGGATCTGTGTTTGTTTTGTATGGGAGTATGAAGGAGCAGTACAAGGAATATAATGTTTGGTTTATAAGATCTTTTACTTTATACAATACTGCCAGTGATTTTGAGATCTTTGATTTGACATACATTATATGTGGTTTCCAACTTAATTTTTTTAATCTATTAGCACTCCAAGAAATTTTACTTCATTCACTCTTTCTATTTCTATATTATGTATTGTAAGAATTTTGTCTGTGTTTGTCGGACGGTTTCCAAATATAATATACCTTGTTTTACTTAAATTCAATGTAAGTTTATTTGTGTCAAACCAACTCTGTATTTTTTCCATTTCAATACCCACAGTATCCAGTAGTTGGTCCAGGTCGTCCCCACTACAGAGCAGATTCGTGTCATCTGCAAAAACTACGGCCTTGAGTAACCTGGAGACCTTGCACATATCATTAACATACAAAATAAATAACAAGGGGCCTAATATTGAGCCCTGAGGAACCCCACACTTTACCTGCTTTAGTTTTGATTTGAAGTCCATTAATTGCAAATATTGATTCCTGTTTGATAAATAACTGTTTAACCAAGTGAGTGGCATACCTTGTATGCCATATCTCTCAAGTTTTGTTAACAGTATTTCATAATTTACAGTATCAAAAGCTTTCTTAAGATCCAAGAAGACACCTACAGCATATCGTTTATTTTCAATAGCTGTTGTTATTTCAGCTACGAAATCTCACAAAGCCATTGTTGTGGTTCTATTTTTCCGAAATCCATACTGTTGGTCACACAGAATATTTTGTTTTGTGATGAAATCATCAAGCCTTTTATAAAATATTTTTTCTAGTATTTTGGAGAATTGTGGGAGTAAAGATATTGGCCTGTAATTTGAGAATATGTGTTTGTCCCCAGCTTTATATATCGGAATAATTTTAGCTGTTTTCATTTCACTCGGAAAAACACCATTTGTCAGGGATTGGTTGCAAATATGTGTTAGGGGTTTCACCACACTTTCAATAATATTTTTAACAAGTGACATATCTATCGGCGGCTCGGTGGCGCACTGGGTAGCACGTCCGCCTCACAGTTAGGAGGGTGCGGGTTCGATTCCACCTCCGGCCCTCCCTGTGCGGAGTTTGCATGTTCTCCCCGAGCCCGCGTGGGTTTTCTCCGGGCACTCCGGTTTCCTCCCACATCCCAAAAACATGCTTGGTAGGCCGATTGATCACTCCAAAATTGTCCCTAGGTGTGAGTGCGAGTGCGAATGGTTGTTTGTCTCTGTGTGCCCTGCGATTGGCTGGCAACCGGTTCAGGGTGTCCCCCGCCTACTGCCCGATGACGGCTGGGATAGGCTCCAGCACGCCCGCGACCCCCGTGGGGACTAAGCGGTTCAGAAAATGGATGGATGGATGGACATATCTATCCCATTACAATCAGTTGACTTTTTACCTTTAAATCCTCTAACAATTTCTATTATTTCCGTCTCATCCGTTCCCCTTAGAATCATACTTTTGGCTATGGGTACATCCTTAATTAGGTCACTTGTACTCCCTTTTTTTTGGTACTTCTTCCGCCAAAGTAGGCCCAATACCAACATAGTAATCATTAAACTCCTCTGCAATCATTGCAAGTTCATTTATAGTTATATTGTTACTGTTTACAAAGTAAGAAGGATATCCTGGCTTTCCAGTTCTGTTTTTAATAATTTCATTTAACACTTTCCATGTTATTATTGTGTTACTCTTGTTTTCCTCCAGTTTCTTGCTATAGTAGTTCCTTTTACTGTTTCTCATCATTTTGATCAATTTGTTTTTATAGGTTTTATATTTTAATTCAGCTTCTTTTGTTCTTATCTTTAGGAAATCTTTGTATAACAGGTTTTTTTCTTGCAAGCGTTTAAGATTCCCTTTGTCAGCCATGATTTTTCCACTGAATTGTGTTTGACCGCTTTCCTTACAAGAGGACAGTTTTTATCATAAAGTTCAGATATAATGGCCATGAATGTGTTGTAGGCTTCATTTACATCACCCACATATACCTTTTTCCAGTCTTGTTTTAGAAGATCATTTTTGAATGAGTTAATTGAATTACCAGAGTTCATTCTACACATTTTAAAAGCTATAGCATCCTTTTTTTTCTTTGTACAGTTCTGGATCACCACAAACACTGGCAGGTGGTCGCTTGAATCATTTATTATCAGTCCAGTTTTTACTTTCTTTTCAATCACATTTGTAAATATATTATCAATTATAGTGGCATTGATAGATGTGATTCTAGTCGGATGAGTTATTGCCGGGTAAAGACTCATACTGTACATTAAGTTAATGAATTCTGTTATTGGAGTCAGCTGAAGTGAGTTCAGTAGATCTATATTATAATCACCACAGACATAGACCATTTTCGTATTGATTTTTCTTTCATACATTCTTGATAATAGTTCACTAAATGCCTCAATACTTGAACCTGGACATCTGTATACACAGCTTACCAGAATGTTTTTTGATGATTCCATTTCTATTTCAACAGTAATACATTCCATGAGATTATCTATTGGTTGAGACATATTTCTTACTATCTTACACTTATAGTTTTTGTCTGAATAGAGCAACCCCTCCGCATCTTTTTACCATCCTATTTAATGTATAACTCTCATACCCCTCTATGTCAATCTTTTCAGACTGATCTTCCTTTAATCAGGTTTCAGATATTGCAATAACAGTAAACGGATTATTCATATCTTTTAAACATTGTTTGATCTTAGAGATGTTTGCTTTCAAGCTCCTACTATTAAAATGTATAATTGACATTGCCCTATTTGTTGGAATGTTTAAAGTTGGAATGGATTGAGTTGGTTGAAAAATGTAGAAATTAGAAGTGAAAAATGATTTTTTTTTTTTTAAATTTGCAGAATATTTAAACAAGAAAAGGTGAAATTTTTGAAATTGGCAATTTTGTGATCGTCGGAAATATTCCCCAATGTAAATTGAATGTGCTGAATGATGTGAATTTCAAACTGGAACGACGTAAATGTGAAATTTTTAATGTGCCATTAAAAATGAATGGGGAAAAATTTGCCGTAAATTTGTGAATTTTGCAAAAAAAGAAAGTTTTTGGAATAAAAAAAATGCAAGCACCCCTCGCGTGAATTTTTGGAATATGTCAAAATTGGAGTTGAGTGAATCGGATGATATATGTAGAAGGAGTAGCAGGACAAAAAAGTGAGGAGAATAAAATAGAAGAACTAGAAAATGAAATTGCTGGAGAAATTGCAAAAGTGTGAAGGCGAAGAAGTTCAATAAATACTTGGGTAATGCTGCAGAATTATGTTTCAAGTTGGAACGGGTTGAGTTGGTTGAAAAATGTAGCAATTAGAAGAAAAAAATGAAATTTTGGAGAATTTGGCGTGAATTTCAAATTTGAAAGTTTGGAATTTTCGGGAAGTGGGAAGTTGTGGAATAGATAGGCAAAAGATGAACAGTTGAAAGCTAGAATGGGTTGAATCAGTTGAAAAATGTAGATCTAAGAATTGTAAAAGGAAATTTGATCAAATTTTGCGCAAATTTTAATTCTTGAATTTGGCAATTTCTGGAATGTCCCCAATGTGATTTGAATGTGCTGAATGATGTGAATTTCCAACAGGACGGATGTAAATGAGTTGGAATGGGTTGAATCGGTTGAAAAATGTAGAAATGAGAAGTGAAAAAGGACATTTTGTGAAATTTTGTGCAAATTTTAAACGTGAAAATGTGAAATTTTTGAATTTGGCAATTTTGGGAATGTCCCCAATGTGATTTGAATGTGCTGAATGATGTGAATTTCAAACTGGAATGTTGAATGTGCCAATAAGATTGAATGGGGAATAATTTGCCGGATATGTGTGAATTTTGTTACTAACAGAACCATAACAAAGTATTGCTTCATTTTTTTTAATGTACAAAACATGTGATTTTTCTTTGAAGGAAGTCTGTTTTTGTCTGCCTGTTGAAAAATGGTTTCACTTGAAATTGCTGACAGATCCATAAGAAATATTGTTTTATTAATTTAATTGTGTGAAGGCGATGGCCTTCACACATATGTTATTCTACACCATTCTCTATTATTGTGTGAAGGCGATGGCCTTCACACATATGTTATTCTACACCATTCTCTATTATTATTGTGTGAAGGCGATGGCCTTCACACATATGTTATTCTACACCATTCTCTATTATTGTGTGAAGGCGATGGCCTTCACACATATGTTATTCTACACCATTCTCTATTATTGTGTGAAGGCGATGGCCTTCACACATATGTTATTCTACACCATTCTCTATTATTATTAGTGTGAAGGTGAAGACCTTCACACTATTGTTATTGCTGTCCTTTATTAGTGTGAAGGTGAAGACCTTCACACTATTGTTATTGCTGTCCTTTATTATTATTATTATTATTATTAGTGTGAAGGTGAAGACCTTCACACTATTGTTATTGCTGTCCTTTATTATTATTATTATTATTATTAGTGTGAAGGTGAAGACCTTCACACTATTGTTATTGCTGTCCTTTATTATTATTATTAGTGTGAAGGTGAAGACCTTCACACTATTGTTATTGCTGTCCTTTATTATTATTATTAGTGTGAAGGTGAAGACCTTCACACTATTGTTATTGCTGTCCTTTATTATTATTAGTGTGAAGGTGAAGACCTTCACACTATTGTTATTGCTGTCCTTTATTATTATTATTATTAGTGTGAAGGTGAAGACCTTCACACTATTGTTATTGCTGTCCTTTATTATTAGTGTGAAGGTGAAGACCTTCACACTATTGTTATTGCTGTCCTTTATTATTATTATTATTAGTGTGAAGGTGAAGACCTTCACACTATTGTTATTGCTGTCCTTTATTATTATTAGTGTGAAGGTGAAGACCTTCACACTATTGTTATTGCTGTCCTTTATTAGTGTGAAGGTGAAGACCTTCACACTATTGTTATTGCTGTCCTTTATTATTATTATTATTAGTGTGAAGGTGAAGACCTTCACACTATTGTTATTGCTGTCCTTTATTATTATTATTATTATTATTATTATTATTCTACTTATTCCGCTCACTTTTTTGACGCTTAACTCCTTCCACATACTTCAACCGATTCACTCCGTTCCACTTTTCACTTATTCCAAATATTCATGACACGGCTGCTTACATTTTTTTTGTTCGAAAAATTTTCCGTTTTCACAAAATTCACGATTTTGTGGCATTTTTTCCCCATTCATTCTTAATGGCAGATTCAACATTTCACATTTTTGTTGTTCCAGTTTGAAATTCACTTATTTCAACACATTCAAATCACATTGGGGACATTCCCAAACTTGCCAAATTCAAAAATTTCACGTTTTCACTTTTAAAATTTGCACAAAATTTTGCAAAATTTCACAAAATTTAGTTTTTCACTTCTAGTTTCTACATTTTTCCACCGATTCAACTCGTTCCAACTTTCAACTGTTCATCTTTTGCCTACCTATTCCACACCTTCCCACTTAGCAAAATTTCCAAATTTTCAATTTTGAAATTCACACCAAATTTTCCCAAAATTTAGTTTTTCCCTTCTAATTTCTACATTTTTCAACCGATTCAACCCATTCCAACTTTATTCACTTTGTTCACCTTATGCTTACCATATTCACCCCCTTCACCCCCACTTCCACAATTCAACCCTTGACCCCCACTTCCAGAGTGGCGGCCATCTTGGATTGACCCTGAAGTGCCCCAATGAACCCGGAATGAACTGGAAGTGCCCCAAATCAAACCGGAATTGACCCCAAATGAACCGGAAGTGACCTCAGGTAAACCGGAAGTGACCCCAAATCAAACCGGAAGTGACCTTTTTAAACCGGAAGTGACCTTTTTCAACCGGAAGTGACCCCAAATAAACCGGAAGTGACCTCAGCTGGACCGGAAGTGCCTCTAATCAAACCGGAAGTGACCTAAATAGACCGGCAGTGACCCAAATCAAACCGGAAGTGACCCCAAATGAACCGGAAGTGACCTCAGGTAAACCGGAAGTGACCACAAATCAAACCGGAAGTGACCTTTTTACACCGGAAGTGACCTTTTTGAACCGGAAGTGACCACAAATAAACCGGAAGTGACCTCAGCTAGACCGGAAGTGCCTCTAATCAAACCGGAAGTGACCCAAATCAAACCGGAAATGACCATATTTCAACATTAAGTGCCCTAATTACCTACATTTGCGCTAACTTTTGCAAATTTTGCCCGATTAAACCCATTTCAACATTTTAACCCCAAAAGTGAACCTCCTGAAGCCGTTTTTTTCCTTTTGTTCCAAATTTCTGAAACTTTTGGTGCAATTTTTTTTCTTTTAATTCCCATTCATTCTCTATTAGGATTCAAGATTTGCTCTAACTTCTACATTTTTTAACCGATTCAACTCGTTCCAACTTTCAACTGTTCCTCTTTTGCCTTCCTATTCCACAACTTCCCACTTACCAAAAATTCTCTACAATTTTGTTTTTCTACTCTAATTTCTACATTTTCAATTTATTCAACCCATTCTACCTTTCAACTGTTCATCATTTTCCTACCTATTCCACAACTTCCCACTTACCCAAAATTCCAAATTTTCAATTTTGAAATTCACACCCAATTTTCCCAAATTTCCTTTTTCCCTTGTAATTTCTACATTTTTCAACCGATTCAACTCTTTTCAACATCATTCTGCAACATTCCCCAAGTAGTTATTCAACCTCTTCACCTTCACACGCAATTTCTTCAGGAATTGCAAATTCTAGTTGTGTGAAGGCGAAGGCCTTCACACATTGTTATTCTACTTTATTATTATTATTATTATTATTATTATTGTGTGAAGGCGAAGGCCTTCACACATTGTTATTCTACTTTATTATTATTATTATTATTATTGTGTGAAGGCGAAGGCCTTCACACATTGTTATTCTACTTTATTATTGTGTGAAGGCGAAGGCCTTCACACATTGTTATTCTACTTTATTATTATTATTATTATTATTATTATTATTATTAAACAACTTATTCCGCCCACTTTTTTGGCACCTAACTAGTCCTACATGCTTCAACCGATTCACCCCGTTCAAACTTTCACACATTCCAAATATTCATGTCATGCTTGCTACCATTTTTTTTGTTGATAACATTTACCGTTTTTGTGTAATTAGCAAATTTGTGACTTTTAAATCCCCATTCATTCTTAATGGCGATTTCAACACGAGCCATTTCCCTGCGTGGGTTCGAATTTTACATGTGTCACATTGGGCGTCTCACCATTACACAAACTCACACGACACTGGCTGCAGTTTTTTTCGTTATAAACATTTGTCATTTTTGCATAATTAGTACATTTGTGGTATAAAATTACGCATTCATTCTTAATGGCGCATTCAACATGAACATTCATCACATTAAGCAAATTCTACCGTTTCATAAAAGGAAACTGATTAGCTCAGTTTGTAACGCGGGCACTTCTTAACTCTAGCCGCATCCCCGAGTGAGTTCGATTCCAACTATGGGTAATGTTTTTTTTCCTTTTTATTCACATTTATTTTAATATTAATTTATTTTCCTTTTTATTCTTCCCGCTTATCATTTATAACGTTTATCATTTGTAACTTTTGTCATTTTCCCATTTATTTTATAATAATTTAATTTCCTTTATATTCTTCCCGATTATCATTTTTAACGTTTATCATTTGTAACTTTTGTCATTTTCCCATTTATTTTATAATAATTTAATTTCCTTTTTATTCTTCCTGCTTATTATTAATGTTTATCATTTGTAACTCTCATCATTTTCCCATTTATTTTATTCATCATTTATTTCCCTTTTTCATTTTTCCTTTCTTTCATTTCGAAAAAAGTAGAATAACAATAGTGCGAAGGTCTTCGCCTTCACACGCAATTTCTCCAGAAATTGCAATTCTAGTTATTATTATTATTATTATTATTATTAAACAACTTATTCCGCCCACTTTTTTGGCACCTAACTAGTCCTACATGCTTCAACCGATTCACCCCGTTCAAACTTTCACACATTCCAAATATTCATGTCATGCTTGCTACCATTTTTTTTGTTGATAACATTTACCGTTTTTGTGTAATTAGCAAATTTGTGACTTTTAAATCCCCATTCATTCTTAATGGGGATTTCAACACGAGCCATTTTCCCGCGTGGGTTCGAATTTTACATGTGTCACATTGGGCGTCTCACCATTACACAAACTCACACGACACTGGCTGCAGTTTTTTTCGTTATAAACATTTGTCATTCTTGCATAATTAGTACATTTGTGGTATAAAATTACGCATTCATTCTTAATGGCGCATTCAACATGAACATTCATCACATTAAGCAAATTCTACCGTTCCACAAAAGGAAACTGATTAGCTCAGTTTGTAACGCGGGCACTTCTTAACTCTAGCCGCATCCCCGAGTGAGTTCGATTCCAACTATGGGTAATGTTTTTTTTCCTTTTTATTCACTGCTTCATATTTTTTACGCTTATGATTTGTAACTTGTCATTTTACCATTTATTTTAATATTAATTTATTTTCCTTTTTATTCTTCCCGCTTATCATTTATAACGTTTATCATTTGTAACTTTTGTCATTTTCCCATTTAATTTATAATAATTTAATTTCCTTTATATTCTTCCCGATTATCATTTTTAACGTTTATCATTTGTAACTTTTGTCATTTTCCCATTTATTTTATAATAATTTAATTTCCTTTTTATTCTTCCCGCTTATTATTAATGTTTATCATTTGTAACTCTCATCATTTTCCCATTTATTTTATTCATCATTTATTTCCCTTTTTCATTTTTCCTTTCTTTCATTTCGAAAAAAGTAGAATAACAATAGTGCGAAGGTCTTCGCCTTCACACGCAATTTCTCCAGAAATTGCAATTCTAGTTATTATTATTATTAAACAACTTATTCCGCCCACTTTTTTGGCACCTAACTAGTCCTACATGCTTCAACCGATTCACCCCGTTCAAACTTTCACACATTCCAAAAATTCATGTCATGCTTGCTACCATTTTTTTTGTTGATAACATTTACCGTTTTTGTGTAATTAGCAAATTTGTGACTTATAATTCCCCATTCATTCTTAATGGCAGTTTCAACACAAGCCATTTCCCTGCGTGGGTTCGAATTTTACATGTGTCACATTGGGCGTCTCACTATTACACAAACTCACATGACACTGGCTGCAGTTTTTTTCGTCATAAACATTTATCGTTTTTGCATAATTAGTACATTTGTGGTGGGAAATTACGCATTCATTCTTAATGGCGCATTCAACATGAACATTCATCACATTAAGCGAATTTCACCACTTTAAAAAGGAAAACCAATTAGCTCAGGTGGTAACGTGGGCACTTCTTAACTCTAGCCATTTCCCCGTGTGAGTTCGATTCCAACTGTGGGTACTGTTTTTTTTCCTTTTTATTCACTGCTTCTTATTTTTTACGCTTATGATTTGTAACTTGTCATTTTACCATTTATTTTAATGATAACCTTTTTATTCTTCCCGCTTATCATTTGTAACTCTCGTCATTTTCCCATTTATTGTGTAAATAATTTTATTTCCTTTATATTCTTCCTGCTTATCATTTTTATCATTTATCATTTGTAACTTTTGTCAATTTCACATTTATTTTATAATAATTTAATTTTCTTTTTATTCTTCCCGCTTATCATTTTTATCATTTATCATTTGTAACTTTTGTCATTTTCCCATTTATTTCATAATAATTTAATTTCCTTTTTATTCTTCCCGCTTAAAGTAGAATAACAATAGTGCGAAGGTCTTCGCCTTCACACGCAATTTCTCCAGAAATTGCAATTCTAGTTGTGTGAAGGCAATGGCCTTCACACATATGTTATTCTACACCATTCTCTATTATTATTATTATTATTATTATTATTATTCTTCTATTTTATTCCCGCCACTTTTTTGTCCCGCTTCTTCTTCCACATAGTTCATCCGATTCACTCCGTTCCACTTTTCACGCGTTCCAAATATTCACGAGATGAGCGCTTCCATTTTTCTCGTTCCGAAAATTTTCCGATTTCGCAAAATTCGCGAACTTACGACAAATTTTTCCCCATTCATTCTTAATGGCAGATTCGACATTTCACATTTACATCATTCCACTTTTTTCTACATTGTTCAACCGATTCAACTCATTCCAACTTTCAACTGTTCATCTTTTGCCTACCTATTCCACAACTTCCCACTTACCAAAAATTCCAAATTTGAAATTCAACCAAATTCTCCAAAATTTCGTTTTTCCACTCTAACTTTTACGTTTTTCAACCGATTCAACCCATTCCAACTTTCAACTGTTCATCTTTTTCTAACTATTCCACAACTTCCAACTTATGAAAAATTCCAAATTTTCAAATTTGGAATTCAACCAAATTCTCAAAAATTTTGTTTTTCTACTCTAATTTCTACATTTTTCAACCGATTCAACTCATTCCAACTTTCAACTGTTCATGTTTTGCCTACCTATTCCACAACTTCCCGTTTACCAAAAATTCCAAATTTGAAATTCAACCAAATCTTTCTAAATTTCGTTTTTCTACTCTAATTTCTACATTGTTCAACCGATTCAACTCATTCCAACTTTCAACTGTTCATCTTTTGCCTATCTACTCCACAACTTCCCACTTACCAAAAATTCCATATTTGAAATTCAACCAAATTCTCCAACATTTTGTTTTTCTACTCTAATTTCTACATTGTTCAACCGATTCAACCCATTCCAACTTTCAACTCTTCATCTTTTGCCTACCTATTCCACAACTTCCGACTTACCAAAAATTCCAAATTTGAAATTCAACCAAAATCTCCAAAATTTCGTTTTTCTACTCTAATTTCTACATTGTTCAACCGATTCAACCCGTTCCAACTTTCAACTCTTCATCTTTTGCCTACCTATTCCACAACTTCCCACTTACCAAAAATTCCAAATTTGAAATTCAACCAAATTCTCAAACATTTGTTTTTTCTTCTCTAATCTTTACATTGTGAAACCGATTCAATCCATTCCAACTTTCAACTTTACATCTTTTGCTTACCTATTTCACAACTTCCCACTTACCAAAAATTCCAAATTTGGAATTCAACCAAATTCTCAAAAATTTTGTTTTTCTACTCTAATTTCTACATTTTTTAACCGATTCAACTCATTCCAACTTTCAACTGTTCATGATTTGCCTACCTATTAAACAACTTCCCGTTTACCAAAAATTCCAAATTTGAAATTCAACCAAATTCTCCAAAATTTCGTTTTTCTAATCTAATTTCTACATTGTTCAACCGATTCAACCCATTCCAACTTTCAACTCTTCATCTTTTGCCTACCTATTCCACAACTTCCCACTTACCAAAAATTCCATATTTGAAATTCAACCAAATTCTCCAACATTTTGTTTTTCTACTCTAATTTCTACATTGTTCAACCGATTCAACCCATTCCAACTTTCAACTCTTCATCTTTGGCCTACCTATTCCACAACTTCCGACTTACCAAAAATTCCAAATTTGAAATTCAACCAAAATCTCCAAAATTTCGTTTTTCTACTGTAATTTCTACATTGTTCAACCGATTCAACCCATTCCAACTTTCAACTCTTCATCTTTTGCCTACCTATTCCACAACTTCCCACTTACCAAAAATTAAAAATTAAAAATTTGAAATTCAACCAAATTCTCAAACATTTTGTTTTTCTACTCTAATCTTTACATTGTGCAACCGATTCAATCCATTCCAACTTTCAACTTTTCATCTTTTGCTTACCTATTTCACAACTTCCCACTTACCAAAAATTCCAAATTTGAAATTCAACCAAATTCTGCAAAATTCCGTTTTTCGACTCTAATTTGTACATTTTTTCAACCGATTCAACCCATTCCAACTTTCAACTCTTCATCTTTTGCCTACGTATTACACAACTTCCCACTTACCAAAAATCCCAAATTTGAAATTCAACCAAATTCTCCAAAATTTCGTTTTTCTACTCTCATTTCTACATTTCTCTACCGATTCAACCCATTCCAACTTTCAACTCTTCATCTTTTGCTTACCTATTCCACAACTTCCCCTTACAAAAAATTCCAAATTTTGAAATTTGAAATTCAACCAAATTCTCCAAAAATGTGTTTTTCTACTCTAATTTTCACATTGTTCAACCGATTCAACTCATTCCAACTTTCAACTCTTCATCTTTTTCCTACCTATTCCCCAAATTTCCACTTGCCATAAATTCCACATTTTAAGATTTTAAACTCAACCAAATTCTCCAAAATTCTGAAATTCCACCAAATTCTCCAAAATTCCGTTTTTCACCTCTATTTTCTACATTTCTCAAGTAATTCAACTCGTTTCAGCATAATTCGCCAGCATTCGCCAAGAAGTGATTCAAAGTCTTCGCCTTCACACGCAATTTCTCCAGAAATTGCATTTTCTAGTTATTATTATTATTCTACTTATTCCGCTCACTTTTTTGACGCTTAACTCCTTCCACATACTTCAACCGATTCACTCCGTTCCACTTTTCACTTATTCCAAATATTCATGACACGGCTGCTTACATTTTTTTTGTTCGAAAAATTTTCCGTTTTCACAAAATTCACGATTTTGTGGCATTTTTTCCCCATTCATTCTTAATGGCAGATTCAACATTTCACATTTTTGTTGTTCCAGTTTGAAATTCACTTATTTCAACACATTCAAATCACATTGGGGACATTCCCAAACTTGCCAAATTCAAAAATTTCACGTTTTCACTTTTAAAATTTGCACAAAATTTTGCAAAATTTCACAAAATTTAGTTTTTCACTTCTAGTTTCTACATTTTTCCACCGATTCAACTCGTTCCAACTTTCAACTGTTCATCTTTTGCCTACCTATTCCACACCTTCCCACTTAGCAAAATTTCCAAATTTTCAATTTTGAAATTCACACCAAATTTTCCCAAAATTTAGTTTTTCCCTTCTAATTTCTACATTTTTCAACCGATTCAACCCATTCCAACTTTATTCACTTTGTTCACCTTATGCTTACCATATTCACCCCCTTCACCCCCACTTCCACAATTCAACCCTTGACCCCCACTTCCAGAGTGGCGGCCATCTTGGATTGACCCTGAAGTGCCCCAATGAACCCGGAATGAACTGGAAGTGCCCCAAATCAAACCGGAATTGACCCCAAATGAACCGGAAGTGACCTCAGGTAAACCGGAAGTGACCCCAAATCAAACCGGAAGTGACCCCAAATCAAACCGGAAGTGACCTTTTTAAACCGGAAGTGACCCAAAATAAACCGGAAGTGACCTCAGCTAGACCGGAAGTGCCTCTAATCAAACCGGAAGTGACCCAAATAGACCGGAAGTGACCCAAATCAAACCGGAAGTGACCATATTTCAACATTAAGTGCCCTAAATACCTACATTTGCGCTAACTTTTGCAAATTTTGCCCGATTAAACCCATTTCAACATTTTAACCCCAAAAGTGAACCTCCTAAAGCTGTTTTTTTCCTTTTGTTCCAAATTTCAAAAAATTTTGGTGCAATTTTTTTTCTTTTAATTCCCATTCATTCTCTATTAGGATTCAAGATTTGCTCTAACTTCTACATTTTTTAACCGATTCAACTGTTTCCAACTTTGAACTGTTCTTCTTTTGCCTTCCTATTCCACAACTACCCACTTACCAAAAATTCTCTACAATTTTGTTTTTCTAATCTAATTTCTACATTTTTCAACTTATTCAACCCATTCGACCTTTCAACTGTTCATCATTTTCCTACCTATTCCACAACTTCCCACTTACCCAAAATTCCAAATTTTCAATTTTGTTACTCACACCCAATTTTCCCAAATTTCCTTTTTCCCTTGTAATTTCTACATTTTTCAACCGATTCAACTCTTTTCAACATCATTCTGCAACATTCCCCAAGTATTTATTCAACCTCTTCACCTTCACACGCAATTTCTTCAGGAATTGCAAATTCTAGTTATTATTATTATTCTACTTATTCCGCTCACTTTTTTGACGCTTAACTCCTTCCACATACTTCAACCGATTCACTCCGTTCCACTTTTCACTTATTCCAAATATTCATGACACGGCTGCTTACATTTTTTTTGTTCGAAAAATTTTCCGTTTTCACAAAATTCACGATTTTGTGGCATTTTTTTCCCCATTCATTCTTAATGGCAGATTCAACATTTCACATTTTTGTTGTTCCAGTTTGAAATTCACTTATTTCAACACATTCAAATCACATTGGGGACATTCCCAAACTTGCCAAATTCAAAAATTTCACGTTTTCACTTTTAAAATTTGCACAAAATTTTGCAAAATTTCACAAAATTTAGTTTTTCACTTCTAGTTTCTACATTTTTCCACCGATTCAACTCGTTCCAACTTTCAACTGTTCATCTTTTGCCTACCTATTCCACACCTTCCCACTTAGCAAAATTTCCAAATTTTCAATTTTGAAATTCACACCAAATTTTCCCAAAATTTAGTTTTTCCCTTCTAATTTCTACATTTTTCAACCGATTCAACCCATTCCAACTTTATTCACTTTGTTCACCTTATGCTTACCATATTCACCCCCTTCACCCCCACTTCCACAATTCAACCCTTGACCCCCACTTCCAGAGTGGCGGCCATCTTGGATTGACCCTGAAGTGCCCCAATGAACCCGGAATGAACTGGAAGTGCCCCAAATCAAACCGGAATTGACCCCAAATGAACCGGAAGTGACCTCAGGTAAACCGGAAGTGACCCCAAATCAAACCGGAAGTGACCCCAAATCAAACCGGAAGTGACCTTTTTCAACCGGAAGTGACCTTTTTCAACCGGAAGTGACCCCAAATAAACCGGAAGTGACCTCAGCTGGACCGGAAGTGCCTCTAATCAAACCGGAAGTGACCCAAATCAAACCGGAAATGACCATATTTCAACATTAAGTGCCCTAAATACCTACATTTGCGCTAACTTTTGCAAATTTTGCCCGATTAAACCCATTTCAACATTTTAACCCCAAAAGTGAACCTCCTGAAGCCGTTTCTTTCCTTTTGTTCCAAATTTCAGAAACTTTTGGTGCAATTTTTTTTTCTTTTAATTCCCATTCATTCTCTATTAGGATTCAAGATTTGCTCTAACTTCTACATTTTTTAACCGATTCAACTCGTTCCAACTTTCAACTGTTCCTCTTTTGCCTTCCTATTCCACAACTTCCCACTTACCAAAAATTCTCTACAATTTTGTTTTTCTACTCTAATTTCTACATTTTCAACTTATTCAACCCATTCCACCTTTCAACTGTTCATCATTTTCCTACCTATTCCACAACTTCCCACTTACCCAAAATTCCAAATTTTCAATTTTGAAATTCACACCGAATTTTCCCAAATTTCCTTTTTCCCTTGTAATTTCTACATTTTTCAACCGATTCAACTCTTTTCAACATCATTCTGCAACATTCCCCAAGTATTTATTCAACCTCTTCACCTTCACACGCAATTTCTTCAGGAATTGCAAATTCTAGTTATTATTATTCTACTTATTCCGCTCACTTTTTTGACGCTTAACTCCTTCCACATACTTCAACCGATTCACTCCGTTCCACTTTTCACTTATTCCAAATATTCATGACACGGCTGCTTACATTTTTTTTGTTCGGAAAATTTTCCGTTTTCACAAAATTCACGATTTTGTGGCATTTTTTTCCCCATTCATTCTTAATGGCAGATTCAACATTTCACATTTTTGTTGTTCCAGTTTGAAATTCACTTATTTCAACACATTCAAATCACATTGGGGACATTCCCAAACTTGCCAAATTCAAAAATTTCACGTTTTCACTTTTAAAATTTGCACAAAATTTTGCAAAATTTCACAAAATTTAGTTTTTCACTTCTAGTTTCTACATTTTTCCACCGATTCAACTCGTTCCAACTTTCAACTGTTCATCTTTTGCCTACCTATTCCACACCTTCCCACTTAGCAAAATTTCCAAATTTTCAATTTTGAAATTGACACCAAATTTTCCCCAAATTTAGTTTTTCCCTTCTAATTTCTACATTTTTCAACCGATTCAACCCATTCCAACTTTATTCACTTTGTTCACCTTATGCTTACCATATTCACCCCCTTCACCCCCACTTCCACAATTCAACCCTTGACCCCCACTTCCAGAGTGGCGGCCATCTTGGATTGACCCTGAAGTGCCCCAATGAACCCGGAATGAACTGGAAGTGCCCCAAATCAAACCGGAATTGACCCCAAATGAACCGGAAGTGACCTCAGGTAAACCGGAAGTGACCCCAAATCAAACCGGAAGTGACCCCAAATCAAACCGGAAGTGACCTTTTTCAACCGGAAGTGACCTTTTTCAACCGGAAGTGACCCCAAATAAACCGGAAGTGACCTCAGCTGGACCGGAAGTGCCTCTAATCAAACCGGAAGTGACCCAAATCAAACCGGAAATGACCATATTTCAACATTAAGTGCCCTAAATACCTACATTTGCGCTAACTTTTGCAAATTTTGCCCGATTAAACCCATTTCAACATTTTAACCCCAAAAGTGAACCTCCTGAAGCCGTTTCTTTCCTTTTGTTCCAAATTTCAGAAACTTTTGGTGCAATTTTTTTTTCTTTTAATTCCCATTCATTCTCTATTAGGATTCAAGATTTGCTCTAACTTCTACATTTTTTAACCGATTCAACTCGTTCCAACTTTCAACTGTTCCTCTTTTGCCTTCCTATTCCACAACTTCCCACTTACCAAAAATTCTCTACAATTTTGTTTTTCTACTCTAATTTCTACATTTTCAACTTATTCAACCCATTCCACCTTTCAACTGTTCATCATTTTCCTACCTATTCCACAACTTCCCACTTACCCAAAATTCCAAATTTTCAATTTTGAAATTCACACCCAATTTTCCCAAATTTCCTTTTTCCCTTGTAATTTCTACATTTTTCAACCGATTCAACTCTTTTCAACATCATTCTGCAACATTCCCCAAGTATTTATTCAACCTCTTCACCTTCACACGCAATTTCTTCAGGAATTGCAAATTCTAGTTATTATTCTACTTATTCCGCTCACTTTTTTGACGCTTAACTCCTTCCACATACTTCAACCGATTCACTCCGTTCCACTTTTCACTTATTCCAAATATTCATGACACGGCTGCTTACATTTTTTTTGTTCGAAAAATTTTCCGTTTTCACAAAATTCACGATTTTGTGGCATTTTTTTCCCCATTCATTCTTAATGGCAGATTCAACATTTCACATTTTTGTTGTTCCAGTTTGAAATTCACTTATTTCAACACATTCAAATCACATTGGGGACATTCCCAAACTTGCCAAATTCAAAAATTTCACGTTTTCACTTTTAAAATTTGCACAAAATTTTGCAAAATTTCACAAAATTTAGTTTTTCACTTCTAGTTTCTACATTTTTCCACCGATTCAACTCGTTCCAACTTTCAACTGTTCATCTTTTGCCTACCTATTCCACACCTTCCCACTTAGCAAAATTTCCAAATTTTCAATTTTGAAATTCACACCAAATTTTCCCAAAATTTAGTTTTTCCCTTCTAATTTCTACATTTTTTAACCGATTCAACCCATTCCAACTTTATTCACTTTGTTCACCTTATGCTTACCATATTCACCCCCTTCACCCCCACTTCCACAATTCAACCCTTGACCCCCACTTCCAGAGTGGCGGCCATCTTGGATTGACCCTGAAGTGCCCCAATGAACCCGGAATGAACTGGAAGTGCCCCAAATCAAACCGGAATTGACCCCAAATGAACCGGAAGTGACCTCAGGTAAACCGGAAGTGACCCCAAATCAAACCGGAAGTGACCCCAAATCAAACCGGAAGTGACCTTTTTCAACCGGAAGTGACCTTTTTCAACCGGAAGTGACCCCAAATAAACCGGAAGTGACCTCAGCTGGACCAGAAGTGCCTCTAATCAAACCGGAAGTGACCCAAATCAAACCGGAAATGACCATATTTCAACATTAAGTGCCCTAAATACCTACATTTGCGCTAACTTTTGCAAATTTTGCCCGATTAAACCCATTTCAACATTTTAACCCCAAAAGTGAACCTCCTGAAGCCGTTTCTTTCCTTTTGTTCCAAATTTCAGAAACTTTTGGTGCAATTTTTTTTCTTTTAATTCCCATTCATTCTCTATTAGGATTCAAGATTTGCTCTAACTTCTACATTTTTTAACCGATTCAACTCGTTCCAACTTTCAACTGTTCCTCTTTTGCCTTCCTATTCCACAACTTCCCACTTACCAAAAATTCTCTACAATTTTGTTTTTCTACTCTAATTTCTACATTTTCAACTTATTCAACCCATTCCACCTTTCAACTGTTCATCATTTTCCTACCTATTCCACAACTTCCCACTTACCCAAAATTCCAAATTTTCAATTTTGAAATTCACACCCAATTTTCCCAAATTTCCTTTTTCCCTTGTAATTTCTACATTTTTCAACCGATTCAACTCTTTTCAACATCATTCTGCAACATTCCCCAAGTATTTATTCAACCTCTTCACCTTCACACGCAATTTCTTCAGGAATTGCAAATTCTAGTTATTATTATTATTCTACTTATTCCGCTCACTTTTTTGACGCTTAACTCCTTCCACATACTTCAACCGATTCACTCCGTTCCACTTTTCACTTATTCCAAATATTCATGACACGGCTGCTTACATTTTTTTTGTTCGAAAAATTTTCCGTTTTCACAAAATTCACGATTTTGTGGCATTTTTTTCCCCATTCATTCTTAATGGCAGATTCAACATTTCACATTTTTGTTGTTCCAGTTTGAAATTCACTTATTTCAACACATTCAAATCACATTGGGGACATTCCGAAACTTGCCAAATTCAAAAATGTCACGTTTTCACTTTTAAAATTTGCACAAAATTTTGCAAAATTTCACAAAATTTAGTTTTTCACTTCTAGTTTCTACATTTTTCCACCGATTCAACTCGTTCCAACTTTCAACTGTTCATCTTTTGCCTACCTATTCCACACCTTCCCACTTAGCAAAATTTCCAAATTTTCAATTTTGAAATTCACACCAAATTTTCCAGAAATTTAGTTTTTCCCTTCTAATTTCTACATTTTTCAACCGATTCAACCCATTCCAACTTTATTCACTTTGTTCACCTTATGCTTACCATATTCACCCCCTTCACCCCCACTTCCACAATTCAACCCTTGACCCCCACTTCCAGAGTGGCGGCCATCTTGGCTTGACCCTGAAGTGCCCCAATGAACCCGGAATGAACTGGAAGTGCCCCAAATCAAACCGGAATTGACCCCAAATGAACCGGAAGTGACCTCAGGTAAACCGGAAGTGACCCCAAATCAAACCGGAAGTGACCCCAAATCAAACCGGAAGTGACCTTTTTCAACCGGAAGTGACCTTTCTCAACCGGAAGTGACCCCAAATAAACCGGAAGTGACCTGAGCTAGACCGGAAGTGCCTCTAATCAAACCGGAAGTGACCCAAATCAAACCGGAAATGACCATATTTCAACATTAAGTGCCCTAAATACCTACATTTGCGCTAACTTTTGCAAATTTTGCCCGATTAAACCCATTTCAACATTTTAACCCCAAAAGTGAACCTCCTGAAGCCGTTTCTTTCCTTTTGTTCCAAATTTCAGAAACTTTTGGTGCAATTTTTTTTTCTTTTAATTCCCATTCATTCTTTATTAGGATTCAAGATTTGCTCTAACTTCTACATTTTTTAACCGATTCAACTCGTTCCAACTTTCAACTGTTCCTCTTTTGCCTTCCTATTCCACAACTTCCCACTTACCAAAAATTCTCTACAATTTTGTTTTTCTACTCTAATTTCTACATTTTCAACTTATTCAACCCATTCCACCTTTCAACTGTTCATCATTTTCCTACCTATTCCACAACTTCCCACTTACCCAAAATTCCAAATTTTCAATTTTGAAATTCACACCCAATTTTCCCAAATTTCCTTTTTCCCTTGTAATTTCTACATTTTTCAACCGATTCAACTCTTTTCAACATCATTCTGCAACATTCCCCAAGTATTTATTCAACCTCTTCACCTTCACACGCAATTTCTTCAGGAATTGCAAATTCTAGTTAGTGTGAAGGTGAAGACCTTCACACTATTGTTATTGCTGTCCTTTATTATTATTATTATTATTATTCTACTTATTCCGCTCACTTTTTTGTCCGTTAACTACTTCCACATACTTCAACCGATTCACTCCATTCCACTTTTCACTGATTCCAAATATTCATGACACGGGTGCTTACATTTTTTTCGTTCAAAAAATTTTCCGTTTTCGCAAAATTCACAAAATTCCGGCAAATTCTTCCCCATTCATTCTTAATGGCAGATTCAACATTTCACATTTTTGTTGTTCCAGTTTGAAATTCACTTATTTCAACACATTCAAATCACATTGGGGACATTCCCAAACTTGCCAAATTCAAAAATTTCACGTTTTCACTTTTAAAATTTGCATAAAATTTTGCAAAATTTCACTAAATTTAGTTTTTCACTTCTAATTTCTACATTTTTCCACCGATTCAACTCGTTCCAACTTTCAACTGTTCATCTTTTGCTTACCTATTCCACACCTTCCCACTTAGCAAAATTTCCAAATTTTCAATTTTGAAATTCACACCAAATTTTCCAAAAATTTAGTTTTTCCCTTCTAATTTCTATATTTTTCGACCGATTCAACCCATTCCAACTTTATTCACTTTGTTCACCTTATGTTTACCATATTCACCCCCTTCACCCCCACTTCCACAATTCAACCCTTGACCCCCACTTCCAGAGTGGCGGCCATCTTGGATTGACCCTGAAGTGCCCCAATGTACGCGGAATGAACTGGAAGTGCCCCAAATCAAACCGGGATTGACCCCAAATGAACCGGAAGTGACCTCAGGTAAACCGGAAGTGACCCCAAATAAAACCGGAAGTGACCCCAAATCAAACCGGAAGTGACCCTTTTCAACCGGAAGTGACCTTTATAAACCGGAAGTGACCCCAAATAAACCGGAAGTGACCTCAGCTAGACCGGAAGTGCCTCTAATCAAACCGGAAGTGACCCAAATCAAACCGGAAATGACCATATTTCAACATTAAGTGCCCTAAATACCTACATTTGCGCTAACTTTTGCAAATTTTGCCCGATTAAACCCATTTCAACATTTTAACCCCAAAAGTGAACCTCCTGAAGCCGTTTTTTTCCTTTTGTTCCAAATTTCTGAAACTTTTGGTGCAATTTTTTTTTCTTTGAATTCCCATTCATTCTCTATTAGGATTCAAGATTTGCTCTAACTTCTACATTTTTTAACCGATTCAACTCGTTCCAACCTTCAACTGTTCCTCTTTTGCCTTCCTACATTTTTCAACCGATTCAACTCTTTTTAACATCATTCTGCAACATTCCCCAAGTAGTTATTCAACCTCTTCACCTTCACACGCAATTTCTTCAGGAATTGCAAATTCTAGTTATTATTATTATTCTTCTATTTTATTCCCGCCACTTTTTTGTCCCGCTTCTTCTTCCACATAATTCATCCGATTCACTCCGTTCCACTTTTGACGTATTCCAAATATTCACGAGATGAGCGCTTCCATTTTTCTCGTTCCGAAAATTTTCCGATTTCGCAAAATTCGCGAATTTACGACAAATTTTTCCCCATTCATTCTCAATGGCAGATTCGACATTTCACATTTACGTCATTCCCCTTTTAAATTCACCTCATTCAGCACATTCAAACCACATTCGGAATGATTCTCGACATTCCCAAAATTCCCAAATTCAAAAATTTCACGTTTTCTCGTTAAAAATTCCGACAAAATTTCACGAAATTTCGTTTTTCACCTCTAATTTCTACATTTTTCGACCGATTCAACCCGTTCCAACTTCCAACTGTTCATCTTTTGCCTACCTATTCCACAACTTCCCACTTACAAAAAAATTCCAAATTTTCAAATTTGAAATTCAACCAAATTCTTCGTAATTTCGTTTTTCTACTCTAACTTCTACATTTTTCAACCGATTCAACCCATTCCAACTTTCAACTGTTCATCTTTTGCCTGCCTATTCCACAACTTCTCACCTACCAAAAATTCCAAAATTTCAAATTTGAAATTCAACCAAATTCTCCAAAATTTCGTTTTTCTACTCTAACTTCTACGTTTTTCAACCGATTCAACCCATTCCAACTTTCAACTGTTCATCTTTTGCCTACCTATTCCACACCTTCCCACTTACCAAAATTTCCAAATTTTCAATTTTGAAATTCAACCAAATTCTACAAAATTTGGTTTTTCTACTCTAATTTCTACATTTTTCAACCGATTCAACCCATTCCAACTTTATTCACTTTGGTCACCTCATCCTTACCATATTCACCACCTTCACCCCCACTTCCACTATGCTTACAAAATTCAACCCTTGACCCCCACTTCCAGTGTGGCGGCCATCTTGGATTGACCCTGAAGTGCTCCCAATGAACCTAGAATGAACCGGAAGTGCCCCAAATCGAACCGGAAGTGACCTTAGGTAAACAGGAAGTGACCTCAGGTAAACCGGAAGTGACCCCAAATCAAACCGGAAGTGACCTTTTTAAACCGGAAGTGACCTTTTTAAACCGGAAGTGACCCCAAATTAACCGGAAGTGACCTCAGCTAGACCGGAAGTGCCTCTAGTCAAACCGGAAGTGACCCAAATAGACCGGAAGTGCCCCAAATCAACCCGGAAGTGAACTTATTTCAAAATTAACTGCCCTAAATAGCTACATTAGGCGCTAACTTTTGCATTTTTTGTCCGATTGAACCCGTTTCAACATTTTAACCCCAAAAGTGAACCTCCTGAAGCTTTTTTTTTACGTTTTGTTCCAAATTTCAAAATATTTTGGCGCAATTGCTTTTTCTTTTGATTCCCATTCATTCTCTATGGGGATTCAACATTTGCTCTCACTTCTACATTTTTTAACCGATTCAACCCGTTCCAACATTCAACTGTTCATCCTTTGCCTGCCTATTCCACAACTTTCCACTTACCAAAATTCTCTACAATTTCGTTTTTCTACTCTTTTTTCCACATTTTTCAACCGATTCAACCCATTCCAACTTTATTCACTTTGTTTACCTTATGCTTACCATATTCACCTCCTTCACCCACACTTCCAGTGTGGCGGCCATCTTGGATTGACCCTGAAGTGCCCCCAATGAACCCAGAATGTACCGGAAGTGCCCCATATCAAGCCGCAAGTGACCTTAGGTAAACAGGAAGTGACCTTAGGTAAACCGGAAGTGACCCCAAATCAAACCGGAAGTGACCTTTTTAAACCGGAAGTGACCTTTTAAAACCGGAAGTGACCCCAAATAAACCGGAAGTGACCTCAGCTGGACCGGAAGTGCCTCTAATCAAACCGGAAGTGACCCAAATCAAACCGGAAGTGACCTTATTTCAACATTAACTGCCCTAAATAGCTACATTAGTCGCTAACTTTTGCATTTTTTGTCCGATTGAACCCGTTTCAACATTTTAACCCCAAAGGTGAACCTCCTGAAGCTGTTTTTTTTCGTTTTGTTCCAAATTTTACAATATTTTGGCGCAATTATTTTTTCTTTTAATTCCCATTAATTCTCTATGGGGATTCAATATTTGCTCTAACTTCTACATTTTTTAACCAATTCAACCCGTTCCAACATTTGACTGTTCATCTTTTGCCTACCTATTCCACAACCTCCCACTTACCAAAAATTCCAAACTTCAAATTTGAAATTCAACCAAATTCTCCAAAATTTAGTATTACACTTCTATTTTCCACATTTCTCAAGAAATTCAACTCATTTCAACATCATTCGGCATCATTCCCAAAGAAGTGATTCAAAGTCTTCGCCTTCACACGCAATTTCTCCAGAAATTGCATTTTCTAGTTATTATTATTATTCTACTTATTCCGCTCACTTTTTTGACGCTTAACTCCTTCCACATACTTCAACCGATTCACTCCGTTCCACTTTTCACTTATTCCAAATATTCATGACACGGATGCTTACATTTTTTTTGTTCGAAAAATTTTCCGTTTTCACAAAATTCACGATTTTGTGGCATTTTTTTCCCCATTCATTCTTAATGGCAGATTCAACATTTCACATTTTTGTTGTTCCAGTTTGAAATTCACTTATTTCAACACATTCAAATCACATTGGGGACATTCCCAAACTTGCCAAATTCAAAAATTTCACGTTTTCACTTTTAAAATTTGCACAAAATTTTGCAAAATTTCACAAAATTTAGTTTTTCACTTCTAGTTTCTACATTTTTCCACCGATTCAACTCGTTCCAACTTTCAACTGTTCATCTTTTGCCTACCTATTCCACACCTTCCCACTTAGCAAAATTTCCAAATTTTCAATTTTGAAATTCACACCAAATTTTCCCAAAATTTAGTTTTTTCCTTCTAATTTCTACATTTTTAAACCGATTCAACCCATTCCAACTTTATTCACTTTGTTCACCTTATGCTTACCATATTCACCCCCTTCACCCCCACTTCCACAATTCAACCCTTGACCCCCACTTCCAGAGTGGCGGCCATCTTGGATTGACCCTGAAGTGCCCCAATGAACCCGGAATGAACTGGAAGTGCCCCAAATCAAACCGGAATTGACCCCAAATGAACCGGAAGTGACCTCAGGTAAACCGGAAGTGACCCCAAATCAAACCGGAAGTGACCCCAAATCAAACCGGAAGTGACCTTTTTAAACCAGAAGTGACCCCAAATAAACCGGAAGTGACCTCAGCTAGACCGGAAGTGCCTCTAATCAAACCGGAAGTGACCTAAATAGACCGGAAGTGCCTCTAATCAAACCGGAAGTGACCTAAATAGACCGGAAGTGACCCAAATCAAACCGGAAGTGACCCCAAATGAACCGGAAGTGACCTAAGGTAAACCGGAAGTGACCCCAAATCAAACCGGAAGTGACCTTTTTAAACCGGAAGTGACCTTTTTAAACCGGAAGTGACCACAAATAAACCGAAAGTGACCTCAGCTAGACCGGAAGTGCCTCTAATCAAACCGGAAGTGACCCAAATCAAACCGGAAATGACCATATTTCAACATTAAGTGCCCTAATTACCTACATTTGCGCTAACTTTTGCAAATTTTGCCCGATTAAACCCATTTCAACATTTTAACCCCAAAAGTGAACCTCCTGAAGCCGTTTCTTTCCTTTTGTTCCAAATTTCAGAAACTTTTGGTGCAATTTTTTTTTCTTTTAATTCCCATTCATTCTCTATTAGGATTCAAGATTTGCTCTAACTTCTACATGTTTTAACCGATTCAACTCGTTCCAACTTTCAACTGTTCCTCTTTTGCCTTCCTATTCCACAACTTCCCACTTACCAAAAATTCTCTACAATTTTGTTTTTCTACTCTAATTTCTACATTTTCAACTTATTCAACCCATTCCACCTTTCAACTGTTCATCATTTTCCTACCTATTCCACAACTTCCCACTTACCCAAAATTCCAAATTTTCAATTTTGAAATTCACACCCAATTTTCCCAAATTTCCTTTTTCCCTTGTAATTTCTACATTTTCAACCGATTCAACTCTTTTCAACATCATTCTGCAACATTCCCCAAGTATTTATTCAACCTCTTCACCTTCACACGCAATTTCTTCAGGAATTGCAAATTCTAGTTATTATTATTCTACTTATTCCGCTCACTTTTTTGACGCTTAACTCCTTCCACATACTTCAACCGATTCACTCCATTCCACTTTTCACTTATTCCAAATATTCATGACACGGCTGCTTACATTTTTTTTGTTCGAAAAATTTTCCGTTTTCACAAAATTCACGATTTTGTGGCATTTTTTTCCCCATTCATTCTTAATGGCAGATTCAACATTTCACATTTTTGTTGTTCCAGTTTGAAATTCACTTAATTCAACACATTCAAATCACATTAGGGACATTCCCAAACTTGCCAAATTCAAAAATTTCACGTTTTCACTTTTAAAATTTGCACAAAATTTTGCAAAATTTCACAAAATTTAGTTTTTCACTTCTAATTTCTACATTTTTCCACCGATTCAACTCGTTCCAACTTTCAACTGTTCATCTTTTGCCTACCTATTCCACACCTTCCCACTTACCAAAATTTCCAAATTTTCAATTTTGAAATTCACACCAAATTTTCCAAAAATTTAGTTTTTCCCTTCTAATTTCTACATTTTTCAACCGATTCAACCCATTCCAACTTTATTCACTTTGTTCACCTTATGCTTACCATATTCACCAACCTTCACCCCCACTTCCACAATTCAACCCTTGACCCCCACTTCCAGAGTGGCGGCCATCTTGGATTGACCCTGAAGTGCCCCAATGAACTCGGAATGAACCGGAAGTGCCCCAAATCAAACCGGAATTGACCCAAAATGAACCGGAAGTGACCTCAGGTAAACCGGAAGTGACCCCAAATCAAACCGGAAGTGACCTTTTTAAACCGGAAGTGACCCCAAATAAACCGGAAGTGACCTCAGGTAGACCGGAAGTGCCTCTAATCAAACCGGAAGTGACCCAAATAGACCGGAAGTGACCATATTTCAACATTAGGTGCCTTAAATACCTACATTTGGGCTAACTTTTACAAAGTTTGGCCGATTAAACCCGTTTCAACATTTTAACCCCAAAAGTGAACCTCCTGAAGCCGTTTTTTTCCTTTTGTTCCAAATTTCCAAAAATCTTGGCGCAATTTTTTTCTTTTAATTCCCATTCATTCTCTATTAGGATTCAAGATTTGCTCAAACTTCTACATTTTTTAACCAATTCAACTCGTTCCAACTTTCAACTGTTCATCTTTTGCCTTCCTATTCCACAACTTCCCACTTACCAAAAATTCTCTGCAATTTTGTTTTTCTACTGTAATTTATACATTTTTGAACCGATTCAACCCATTCCAACTTTATTCACTTTGTTCACCTTATGCTTACCATATTCACCCCCTTGACCCCCACTTCCAGTGTGGCGGCCATCTTGGATTGACCTTGAAGTGCCCCCAATGAACCCAGAATGAACCAGAAGTATCTCAAATCAAACCGGAAGTGACCTTAGGTAAACCAGAAGTGACCTTAGGTAAACCGGAAGTGACCCAAAATCAAACCGGAAGTGACCCCAAATCAAACCGGAAGTGACCTTTTTAAACAGGAAGTGACCTTTTTAAACCGGAAGTGACCCTATATAAACCGGAAGTGACCTCAGCTAGACCGGAAGTGCCTCTTTTCAAACCGGAAGTGACCCAAATAGACCGGAAGTGACCCATTTCTACCCGGAAGTGACCTTATTTCAACATTAACTGCCCTAAGTTAGTCGCTAACTTTTGCATTTTTTGTCCGATTGAACCCGTTTCAACATTTAAACCCCAAAAGTGAACCTCCTGAAGCTATTTTTTTTTCGTTTTGTTCCAAATTTCAAAATATTTTGGCGCAATTGCTTTTTCTTTTAATTCCCATTCATTCTCTATGGAAATTCAACATTTGCTCTCACTTCTACATTTTTTAACCGATTCAACCCATCCCAACATTCAACTGTTCATCTTTTGCCTACCTATTCCACAACCTCCCACTTACCAAAATTTCTAAACTTCAAATTTGAAATTCAACCAAATTCTCCAAAATTTAGTATTACACTACTATTTTCCACATTTCTCAAGAAATTCAACTCATTTCAACATCATTCGGCATCATTCCCCAAGAAGTGATTCAAAGTCTTCGCCTTCACACTCAATTTCTCCAGAAATTGCATTTTCTAGTTATTAAATAATATACACTGTGTTAGGTCTTGGTTCAATAGGCTATTGTTCATTTCAATATTTTCTAATAAACATTTAACTAGTCCAGCCCTCGGCTTGTAGCAAATTTGGGGGTTTTTTGGCCCTCGATGTATTTGACTTCTGCTGTAGATGCTGCGGCCTTCTTTTTGGCCCTCGGGGGTCACTCAAAGACCAATATTTTGCAAATGAAGGTTTTGGGACGGAATGTTAGGTACAAGGTCGACGAGATACGAAGGCTGTTAGGGTTGACAAATTATTTTGATTGTATGATTATGCTGGAATGTTGACTAAAATCATTTACTTTGTTAAAACCTTCCACTGTTCCGTGGCTCGTTGACACGTTCCACATTCAGTTGTTGAAACTTTCCAAATGATGTGGAAACATTCTTGCCTGTTGAAAAATCATGCCACGGCCATCGGCCTCATACGGACTTGCGCCAGCTACCTCCTCTTCCTGTTTGCACTGCCCGTTCTCTCTCATGCTGACAATGTGACATCACTGGTATCTGTTTCCACAACCTTGTAAAACAATGCAAAGACCCTTTGCACTGATTAACCAGGTTGCGGAGGTGACCCACAAAACCTGTTCACTCTCACCCCCACCCTGCTTGCTCTCAATAAATATTCTCTTGCAAGAGGCATAAGTGACACTGCTTTCAAGCACCTCTGTACCACACAGGGGTGATGATGGCTTTATCCGCTTGCAAGCGTGGAATGGGCAGCTGTCTCGTGTGTGGTTCTTGCATGGATGGTAAAGAGGGCAAAACTCTATCAAAGGCGCTAAGCCATGCGAAGTTTTATAGGTTGATAAAAGAACGTTGAAGTTCCATATTAAACGGACTGGGAGCCAAGTTGGCTGGTAACGGGGTAATGTGATCAAACTTTCTCGTCCTTGTGAGCAGTCTTGCCGCAGCATTTTATACCAACTGTAGGCTTTTAATGCTAGACTTAAGAAGACCAGAGAACAATACGTTACAGTAATCAAGGTGCAACGTAACAAACACATGTATAATAATTTCCGCATCATAAGTCGAAAGAATCGGACAAATCTTAGAAATACCACGGAGGTGAAATACGCAGTTATGTTCTTAATGTGTTTTTGGAGGAGAGGGTTTGGTCAAATATAACACAAAGATTGGTTACAGTATCACTTTGGGTGATAGTACATTTATTCATAGTTACAGTGGTTTCCTTAAATAGGTGGTTATAACGAGCAGGACCAATTATCAACATCTTGGTTTTATCCAGGTTAAAGCGTAAAAAAGAGGAGGATAATAAGACACATAGCAACAAATAAAGCATTGAGTAAGAAATTCATCCATTCATTTTCTATACCGCTTGTCCCCACGGGGGTCGCGGGCATGCTGGATGTTGGGGGATGAGGAAACATAAGTGCCAGTGAAAAACCCACGCAGACACGGGGAGAACATGCAAGCTCAACACAGGGAGGGCCCGGAGGTGGAATCGTACCCGCACCCTCCTAACTGCGAGGCAGACCAGTGCAACACCGTGCCGCCTGAGTAAAAAATAATTAACAATAATTATAAATAATTGTCCGGTAATAAATAAAGTATCTAAGGTAACTTAGGTATGCCAATCAAGTGACGTCCCATTTTTTGTCACCGTTCCTATCAGCTCCTTCCCCCAGCCGAAGAGTTATACAGTTTGATGGCATGAGGAACAAAGGAGTTCTGCAGTCTGTTGGTCCGACACTTGGAAAGGAGCAGTCTTTGACTGAACGAGCTCCTCTGAGCAATGATGACAGTGTGGAAAAGGTGACTGACATTGTCTATAATGTCCCACAGTTTGTTCAGTTCCTCAACTTGGCCATTGCCCCCAGAAAGCCCAGCTCCTTGACCATCACAGAGCCTGACCCGTTCGGTCAATCTGGAAGCGTCCTTCTTCGATGTGCTGCTTCCCCAGCACACCACGGTGTAGAAGAGGCCACTAGCAACCACAGACTTGAACGTCAGCCGCGCCCGCACTTCAGATCCGTGAGGAGAAGGTGTGTCAGATGTTCTGGAGACAGAAGGTCTGGAAGGCACCAGGCCCAGATGGCGTGTCCCCTTCCTGACTGTAAGTCTGTGCTGAACAGCTGACACCCACCTTTGCACGTATCTTCAACCGTTCCTTGGACCTGTGTGACGTGCCCTCGTGCTTCAAAAGCTCCACCATCGTACAAAGAAGCCCGCCATCACAGGACTGAATGATTACAGACCCGTCGCCCTAACATCTGTGGTCATGAAATCCTTTTAGAGGCTAGTGTTGAACCACCTGAAGGACACAGGCCCTGCAGACCCCCTGCAGTTTGCCTACCGGGCAAACAGGTCAGAGGACGATGCAGTCAACATGTGACTGCACTACATCCTGCGCCACCTAGACACCCCAGGAATGTACGCCAGAATCCTGTTTGTGGACTTCAGTTCACCGTTCAACTTCATCGCTCCCAATATCCTCCACCAGAAGCTCATCGAGCTCACGGTGCCTGCCTCCACCTGTCAGTGGATCACCAGCTTCCTGATCAATAGGAGACAGCATGTGAGGCTGGGGACCATCACATCCGACACCCGGACCACCAGCACTGGCGCCCCCCACGGGTGCTTACTGTCCCCATTGCTCTTCTCTCGCTACACCAACGATTGCTTCTAGGCGGCTCTTCTGTGAAGCTCCTGAAGTATGCGGATGACACCACTCTCATCGGACTGATCCAGGATGGTGACGAGAATGTGTACAGACAGGAAGTGGAGCAGCTGGACATCAGGAGAGACCCTTCGCCACTTCCACCCCTCATCATCCCCAGTAATGCTATTCCCACCACAGACACCTTCAAGTTCCTGGGATCCACAATCTCCCGGGATCTGAAATGGACCGGCCACATAGACTCTGTCCGGAAGAAGCCCCGGCAGAGGTTGTACTTTCTGAGACAGCTCAGGAAGTTCAACCTGCCATAGGAGCTGCTGAAGACCTTCTACACTGCCATCATCAAGTCTATCCTCTGCACCTCTATCACTGTCTGGTTTGGATTGGCCACCAAACAAGACAAGCACAGACTGCAACGGACAGTCAGGTCTGCGGAAATAATAATCTGGACCAACCTCCCATCTATCCAAGACTTGTACCTGTCCAGGACCAGGAAACGTGCAAGTAACATCTCTGCACACACTTCTCACCCAGGTCACAGTCTGTTCAAACTACTCCGGTCCGGACGGCGTTACAGAGCGCTGTACGCCAAAACCAGCAGACACACACTTCTTCCCCAAGGCTGTCGCTCTGATGAACTCACACCACTCATATAGAGTCAGAGACATCACTGTGCAATAACATCACACTTAAATGTTGTTAGTTACCTGAATGTTGTCAGTCACTTAAATGTTGTACAAAGGCTGAGATCAACAACCGCAGTTATATTCCATGTTTGGCATGCACAAACTTGGTCAATAAAGCTGATTCTGATACTGATCAAAAGCTTGTTGCAGATGTTGAACTACATCTAACTTGGACTGAAGAACTACATCCTGGTCTGCATCTTCCTGTGCAGGTGGCTAGTGTGTGCCCAGTTTACCATCCAGCCACACCCCAAGACACGTATACAAGTCCACTGCCTCTACCCCACTACCCTCCAGTAGTACTGGCCTAGCCTTTGATTCAGACTTTCCAAAGTCTATGACCAGCTCCTTTGTCTTGTAGAAGTTGAGCTCCAGATGGTTGGTGCAGCATCCGGCGATAAAGGCCCCCACCAGACTCCTGTACTCCTCATTGTCATCCTTCATACACCCCACAATGGCTGTTTCATCTGCATACAGCTCAGAATCGTCTAAGGTGTACAGGGTGAAGAGAACAGGGTCTAGCACTGTCTTCTGGGTGATGTTTCAGCCTGATGTACTGCGGCCTGCCTGTCAAAGATTCATGCAATGAATGGAGCAGGGCAACCTTGTGCAGCTTGGATCAGAGTTTATTGAAGGGAAGGGGGTAGTGGATAACAGAGACACAGGTGGGACAGAGGCTCACGATCAGCGGGCAGGAAACAGAAGTCCACTCAGACCAGGAACAGAGACAGGTAGTGGGCACTAACCGTGAGCCTACACACGAGACCGGTGGGAGTGCAAGAGCGGAACAGGAACAGCAGGGGCAAACAAAGACTGGAATTTACAGTAGACATCGACAAGGAGAAACACGCGGGCAGGGTTTAAATACAAATGTTAACAAGAGGGAGCAGGTGACATTCGTTACAGTGATTACGGAGGCGTGGCTGAGGGAAAGTTGCCAGCTGGGTAGCATGTGGCACGAGAACTGTAACCCTTTCCCTGGTAACAAGTTACTTTTATTCAGTAATTGAGTTAATAAATCTTACTTTTTTGAATAAGTGAGTTCCCAACACTATAATTTAAAGGCTATTAATAATTTGTGATATAGCCTACCTTTTACGTTTTTTAGCTTTCTTTTTAGGTAAGTTTTCTGCCTTCCCTTGTGCTTGCTTTGCTTATATGCTACAATTTATAATTCTGTCTGAACTCAACAAACATGAGATATCATTTTAAGATTATAAGATTGTGCAGTGCAAAAAGACTCTTACAAGTTCAGTTATTAGGTCTACTTATTTCCCTTGGGTTAACGTTGGGCCGTAATTAGCTAATGGAATGTCTAAGCTAGTTTCATAGACGATCATTTGCCATTTGCTCGTGCAACTATATTTCATGATAACTGTATTTTGTGTCATAACTGAAAGTGTGCCAAGCATAGAATTTGGGGGATACCAGGAGCTATTCATTCTTTTCTTGAAAGACAACTTAATGTCCTTTATGACCAGCTCAGTGGCCTTGTGGTATGAGTGTCCCCCCTGAGACTGGGAGGTCGTGGGTTTGATCCCTGGCCGAGTCATACCGAAAGACTATAAAATGGAACCCGATGCCTCCCTGTTTGACACTCAGCATTAAGGGTTGGATTGGGAATGTTGTGAGGAGCTGCGCCCCACAGTCATTATTAGCAATGTATAGCTTCTACTATAGAAACTAAAATTAGATTTATTACATTATTATTTATTACTATCATGTATTCAATTACTCCATACATTATTACATTTACAATAATGACATAGCATGTAAAGTCATATACATTTAAATTTATAATTCATGGAGGGCACGCCTATACGTACGAACCGGGGCTTCACAATTTTCTTGTGTCTACTTATGAACCAATTTTCGACTTCCGAATCGACGAACCAGCTATCCCTTTCTTTCAGTGGACGATGAGGCACATATTCATGGTACACCTCCTTAGGGCCCTAGGCAAAAATATGTCAAGGGCCCCCCCCTAACTAAAGTCATCTCCCTGAAGACCAGAGAAACTAAATTTGACTGACTCAAACAAAATTTAATGTGAAAAAAATTGACAATTACTTACTAGTTTTAAATAATCAGTTGCTCCACCTCCTACTCAGTAGCAGCATCTACACAAGTGTCCAAATACGACAGTGTCCAAACGTTTTGCAAGGAGGGCCAGGTTTGATAAAGTGAAGGGGCCCAGGGGCCAATGGTTTTTTTCAGACATTTTTTAAGTACAAAAATTTCATGCAAATACTGTTATAAAACAAATTTCATTGTCCCAATTGTCTTTATTTTTTAAGTGACAAAATAATCAAATATAAGCCACTCAGGCAGATGTGAACAACTCTAAAAACACAAATTCTGCCTTTCATTCATATCTGAAGAGTCAGATAACATTGAAGAAACTGTATGAAATACCTTAAATTTGCATGAGTTTAAAATTATTTTTGCCTCATGAACATTTTAAACAGGACTTATAAGTAATGCAAAGTTGTCGGTTATTATTAAAACGTAAAACAAGTGAATTTTGCTCTTGTCATTTATAATATCTTTCAGAAAGTAATAGTTTTTGTCACGTCTACAGGTTCATAACATCAACAGTATTAACATGGCTAATTCGAACTATTTAATATTATGTAATATTTACTTTTGATTTACTTTTAATTCACAGCCCCGCGTGAAGAATCACTGTTGTCATGTCAGTTCAGCTTGGAGCTGCTTCACTTTATCAGCGCGGTCACTCCCTGTTAGCTTGTCATATGTGTTAGCATGTTTAGTTTGATAGTGTCTCTTTAGGTTGAAATCCATAAACAAGGCAACCGTCTCTTTAGAAATTAGACAAACACAATTGCCTTGATTTTCAGTGAAGAAGTATTGTAATTCCCATTTCTCTTGAATGCGAAGGCCCTCAATGTCAACTTTCCTCGCCATGGCAGAAATGAACGGAGAGGGGTGGTGCTGCCACCTTTTGGTAATAGGAGGAATTAAAGTTTCAAGTTTCATTTATTTTTATTTTTTTATTCAGTTTGACAATGCATGCGGGCCATAAATAATACATCATAAGACCGAAGCTGCGAGCCGTATGAAATCTGATCGGGGACCGTATTTGGCCCGCGAGCTGGACTTTGGAAATGCCTGACTTACAATGTCACTGAATCAGTCGATCAGTGTCACACAATGATCCAACATGAATATACAGCAAAGGTGTTTTTCTTCTTTTGTAATATTATGGTGATGAAGGTGATATAAAATTTGGTCATTTGTTGAGCTTACAATACATACTTCCGGGTCGCGGGCATGCTGAAGCCTATCCCAGCTGTCATCGGGCAGTGGGCGGGGGACACCCTGAACCGGTGGCCAGCCAGTCGCAGGGCACACAGAGACGAACAACCATCCGCACTGGCACTCGCACCTATGGTCAATTTAGAGTGCTCAATCGGCCTGCCAAGGATGTTTTTGGAATGTGGGAGGAAACCGGTGTGCCCGGAGAAAACCCACGCTGGCACAGGGAGAACATGCAAACTCCACACAGAGAGGCTGGGTTATACCAACAAAGATAAATTTACATATATGCTAATCAGAGATGAGCAATACCATGTTCAAAATTAGTTCTGTTAAGGATCGGACAGTACAGCCAAGTGCGTAACGACGGACTTTATTTGAAGGGGATGATGGGAACAGCTGGCGCTGGAGCGGCGATCGGGCTGGAGAGGACAACGATTCTGCGAGGGTTTCGAGTAGTCAAGTGAGTCAATTCCCTCCGGGAATGATGAGCGAAGCAGCATCAAGGGACAGACTGGCACTCGGGTCTGCGCTGGCGGCGCTGATATAGCGCTGTCCATGAACCCGTGGCAGGTGACGGTGATCCCACTGACAGGGGGGCGTGGTCCCGTCGCAGGTGGCACCAGCACGTGACAGAACCCCCCCCACAAGGGACGGCTCCCGACGTCCCCAGGAACCAAAAATAACAAAACAAAAAAAAACTAAAAGGAAGGCACTACCCCGGGTGGCCAGGTGGAGGGGTCAGCACACCGCTGAAACGTCCGACACCTCGCCAGACGCAGGATCGACGGGCGCGGGGGCAGAAGACCCCGGTACCAGTGGGCAAGACCACCCTGGACCCTCACCCCTGGTCCCCCCCGTCCCTCCTCGGGCGCCCGCGCCGAGGACCCGGTTGGTCCGGATGACAGCGATGGAACTCCGTGATGAGCGAACGGTCGAGTATCCAGCGGCTCGGAATCCAGGAGCGGTGCGCGTCGTCATAACCCTCCCAGTCCACGAGGTATTGTAGGCCCCGACCACGCCGCCGCGATCGGAGCAGGGAGCGGACAGCGTAAGCCGGGCCCCCATCGACGAGCTGGGGCGGCGGCGGCGGAACGGGCGCCGGCGCCAACGCGCTTTCATGGATGGGCCGCACACGGGACACGTGGAACGTGGGATGAACCTTCATGGAGTCTGGAAGGAGCAGACGGACTGCGGCCGGGCCAATCACCTTCTGGATAGGGAACGGTCCAACAAAGCGGGGCGCCAGTTTGCGGGATCCCGCTCGCAGCGGCAAATCCCGCGTCGAGAGCCACACACGCTGCCCCACTCTGTACTCCGGAGCCGGCGTCCGGTGCTTGTTCGCCTGGCGGGCGTAGCCTGAAACAGAGCGGAGAAGAGTGGCCCGGCCCCTCGCCCAGGCACGATGACAACGGCGGACACAAGCCTGGGCCGACGGGCACGCCGCACCACGCTCCTGGTGGGCGAACAAGGGTGGCTGGTACCCGAAGACGCAGTGGAAAGGCGAAAGTCCCGTGGCCGAGCTGGGAAGGGAATTGTGAGCGTACTCTACCCAGGGAAGCTGTTGAACCCACCCGCGCTGGTCTCCGGCGGCCATGCATCGGAGAGACCTGCCCAGTTCCTGGTTCAGGCGCTCCGCTTGACCGTTGGACTGAGGGTGAAACCCCGAGGAGAGGCTGGCCGTGGCGCCGAGGAGTCGGCAGAACTCCGTCCAGAAGGTGGAAGCGAATTGAGGCCCTCGGTCTGACACGATGTCTCGTGGGAGACCGTGGTGACGAAACACCTCCCGCACCATGATGGACGCTGTCTGCTTTGCAGATGGGAGCCTAGGCAGAGGGATGAAATGCGTCATCTTGCTAAAACGGTCTACCACCGTGAGGACCACCGTGTTTCCCTCTGAGGGGGGGAGGCCCGTGACGAAGTCGATCGACAGGTGAGACCAGGGACGCTGGGGAACCGGCAAGGGTTGAAGCAGCCCGGCCGGAGGACGAGTAGGCGTCTTGTAGCGGTTACAGATTGAGCAGGCTCTGACGTAGTCGCTGGTGTCCACTTGCCAGGTGGGCCACCAGAAACGCTGTGCCACCACGTACCTCGTGCGTGCAGCGCCGGGATGACAGGCCAGGCGTGAGTCGTGCGCCCATTGCAGCACGGCCGATCGCAGGCCTTCAGGGACGAACAGGCGACCCTCCGGGCAGTTGCTGGGGCCGGGTTGATCGCGTGATGCGGCTTCCACTTGGCGTTCGATCTCCCATGTAAGAGCCGCCACCCGAACCGAGCTCGGGAGGATAGTGGGAGGCGGACCCTGTCCCTCCTCCCCACCAGGAAACAAACGCGACAGGGCGTCCGCCTTCGCGTTACGGGAACCCGGTCTGTAGGAAAGAGAGAACTCAAACCGGTCAAAGAACAGAGCCCACCGTGCCTGTCTCGCGTTCAGTCTCTTGGCCGATCTCAGATACTCCAAGTTGCGGTGGTCGGTCCAGACAATGAACGGAGTGGTGGCGCCCTCCAGCCAATGTCGCCACTCCTCCAAAGCCAACTTGACGGCGAGGAGCTCCCGATTACCGATGTCATAGTTCCGTTCTGAGGCTGACAAACGGCGAGAAAAGAAGGCGCACGGATGGAGACGATCGTCTTGGCGGCTGCGTTGAGACAACACCGCCCCGACACCCACGTTCGAGGCGTCCACTTCGACCACGAACTGTCTGTCGGGATCGGGAACTCTGAGGATGGGAGCGGATGTGAACCTCCTCTTAAGCTCCTGAAATGCTTGTTCTGCCCGTTCTGTCCATTTGTATGGAGAGGCGGGGCTGGTAAGGGCGGTGAGTGGCGCGGCCGCCGTGCTGTATCCACGGATAAAACGGCGATAAAAGTTCGCGAAACCTAAGAATTGTTGCAGCCGCTTGCGTGTCTCGGGAACAGGCCATGACGTGACCGCCTCCACCTTCCCAGGGTCCATTTCGATGGATCCCTCACGCACCACGTAGCCGAGGAATTTGACAGAGGAGGTGTGGAACTCGCACTTCTCTGCCTTCACGTAGAGCGAATTCTCTAGGAGGCGTCGCAGCACCGCCCGAACATGCTTGATGTGTTCAGGAAGCGAGCGGGAGAAGATGAGGATGTCGTCCAAATAAACGAACACAAATTTGTCCAGCATGTCTCGTAACACGTCGTTTATCAGTGACTGGAAAACTGCTGGGGCGTTGGTGAGCCCAAACGGAACCACCAAGTACTCGTAGTGTCCGCTCGGGGTGTTGAAAGCCGTCTTCCACTCGTCTCCCTCCCGGATGCGGATCAGGTGGTAGGCGTTGCGAAGATCCAGCTTGGTGAAGATGGTGGCACCCTGAAGGCTCTCAAAGGCGGAAGAAAGAAGAGGCAGAGGGTATCGGTTCTTTACGGTGATTGCGTTTATTCCCCGGTAGTCGATACACGGACGGAGCGTGCCCTCCTTCTTCTTCACGAAGAAAAACCCCGCTCCCGCAGGTGAAGAGGACGGCCGTATGATGCCGGCTGCCAGGGACTCCCGGATGTACTCCTCCATAGCCCGGCGCTCAGGAGCGGACAGGGAGTAGACGCGCCCCTTGGGAGGGAAGGTGCCGGGCAACAGGTCGATGGCGCAATCGTAGGACCGGTGTGGAGGAAGAGAAGCGGCCCTGGCTTTACTAAAAACCTCCTTGAGTTCGTGATAAACTGCTGGGACATTGGAGATGTCGGGACTGTACCTGGGCGGGGCTCTGCCGAGTGGGCTGGTGGCCGCCTTCAGGCACACTCGATGGCAGCGTTCGCTCCACTGCCGTACAACCCCCACCTCCCAGTCCAGCACCGGGTTGTGCTGCCGCAACCAAGGGTGCCCCAGGATGAGCTGCTGTCCTGGGAGGGAAAGAAGAAAAAACTGGATGGTCTCGTGGTGATTGCCGGAGAGCAGTACCTTAACCGGTTCTGTCACGAACGCCACCTCGCCAATCAGGCGGCCATCAATGGCACGCGCGGGAATGGGCGGGCTCAGAGGGAGGAAGCCGACACCCCACCGACGCGCCAGGCTAATGTCCATGATGTTCCCCTCCGCGCCGGAATCCACCAAGGCTGCCACGTTCTGGTCGCCCCCCGCAAGCTGGACACGTGCCTGCAGCGTGAGCGTGCTGGGACTGGGAGAGCCGGTGCTGGTCGAGCTCACGCGGATCCCCCGACGCCGCGTGAGCTCCGGCCTTTTAGCGGGCACCCCGCCACCCGATGGCCCCCCTCCCCACAGTAAAAACACAAGCCCAGCGAGAGGCGTCGACGGTGCTCCTCCGAGGAGACCCGAGCCCCTCCCAGATCCATGGGCTCGGCGGGTGGAGTGGTGGGCGGGTCCCCAGCAGACGGAGGAATGTGGCCAGTCTGTACTGTTAAGGATCGGACAGTACAGCCAAGTGCGTAACGACGGACTTTATTTGAAGGGGATGATGGGAACAGCTGGCGCTGGAGCGGCGATCGGGCTGGAGAGGACAACGATTCTGCGAGGGTTTCGAGTAGTCAAGTGAGTCAATTCTCTCCGGGAATGATGAGCGAAGCAGCATCAAGGGACAGACTGGCACTCGGGTCTGCGCTGGCGGCGCTGATATAGCGCTGTCCATGAACCCGTGGCAGGTGACGGTGATCCCACTGACAGGGGGGCGTGGTCCCGTCGCAGGTGGCACCAGCACGTGACAAGTTAATCCTGTTTTAAAATTAAGCAGAGCTCTGTTTATTGTATTTATTTATTTTTTATCTTTGCACTGATCGGTTGGCACTTTTTAAATTTCATTGTAAATGTGTGACAATGACAATAAAGATCTATTCTATTCTGAACCACCTAAAATTAATCTCAGTTCCATAAAACTTATTTAAATTTTGTCACGGAAGGAACAGGCAGAAACAAGGAACAAGCTGGTACTGTCTGCCACACGGCAACGGCTTCCTCCTTTCAGTCAATGCGTGTGCGATCCTGCAGCAAGGGGATGTTCACATGGGTATAATTTGGAAAACCACTGGCCATACACCGTCGCAAGCTCTACAATCTGCGTACCTTCGCCTTTATGATTTCCAGTTTCATATTTATAGTCTTGGGAGACATACTGTTTTGACACTGCTAACGTGCCGAGCAGGGGCGGATCTAAGATTCTAGGACATCAGGGGCTTAGCCCAGATGCCGATTTATGTTTTCTGTCTATTTTGCTGCCTCGCACATAAAACAATTTTTTTTTGTACTTCAATTTACCACCAGTTCAAAGCATAGAAAGGCACAGAGAACCATCTTGTATCAGTGGCGGCGCACCCAATACACGCACTATAAGTATTAGGCCTCGTGCGACACGCATGACGTCATTATTGATTCTGTCGTGTGTTGTAGACTAGTAGCCCTGTATGGGTTGCAGCAGTGTGTTGTAGACTCGTAGCCGCAAAGATGTTGCAACATTTTAAATCAGGGAATGAAAAAAGAAAGGTGTTTATGACAATGAACAAAGACAACAGCAGTCAGGTAAGCAAGGCAACGTAACCCCTTTCCTTAGATGGATAGGCTGCCCATTGCCTTTGTTCTGTGGTTAATTTCGTATGGAACATGAGGGAAAATCTTGCACAATGCCGAGTTAAAACATGTCCAGGTCTTCGATACAGTCAGTACGCAAATGCGTTGTAAACTAGGGTTCATTGTTAATGTTTTACAGCTGACTAGTGTTTTGTTTAGCCTGTGCAACATAAGTCTGTGCAATTGAATCAACAGGGGAGAAAGTGTGAGAGAGGAAAGGGTGTTTTGTTGTCAACGTTTTACTCTTGTTTCGAAAGTTATAGTGGTTGAGAACCATCAGCTGACTAGCCATTCGTTTAGCCCAGGGGTGGGCAAACTTTTTGACTTGCGGGCCGAATTGGGTTCTAAATTTTGACCGGGGGGCCGAACCAGGAGCAGATGGATGTAGTGTTTGTGTGAAGTAATATAAATGACATGTAAAGGTCATTGCATAAAAGGTTTTTACTTTTAGTAGATACTAAAGCATGTGTCACGTCTCGTCCCCAACTGCTCCACTATGTGTCTGTTGTCTTGGTTTCTGTCTGTGTTCTCGCCCCTCCCCTCCTGTGTGCCCATGATCAGTGTGATTGTTCCCACCTGCCTCTCGTTACCTGTCGTGTATAAAAGTCCTGTCTGCCCCTCACTCCCTGTCGGATCATTGGTTGCTGTCGTTCGGGGTTGTCGTACTGTCTTGATGCCGTCATGTCCTGCTGTCTTCTTGTTTCACATCCCGGTCAGTCAGTCAAGTTATTGTTTGTTAAGTCATGTCATCTGAAAGCTCAGCGCGCGAATTACGAGAATACTGACGTCACAGCCTACGCTCGAAATTCGGCACTGATAGATGAAATAGAGCGAGGAGTGTGCCGCGTCCGTACTACTGAGTACGCGCACGCACTTGTGAGTGTGCACCGTGCTTTCTGACACGGCTCCCGGGAGTAAATGCGCGGGCGGGCGCTTCCCCATCTACTGGGGAAACATAGTAATTGCAGGGAAAATGACCCCCCAAAAAATTAATAATACAATTTATTCAGGGTTGGCGGGCCGGAGTAAACGGCCCCGTGGACCGGATGTGGCCCGCGGGTCGTAGTTTGCCCATATCTGGGTTAGCCAATGAAACGTCAGTGCAAACGAAACAACGGAGGAGGGAGTGTGAGAGAGAGGAAGGGGTAGTGTGTGTGTGTGTGTGTGTGTGTGTGTGTGTGTGTGTGTGTGTGTGTGTCTGTGTGTGTGTGTGTGTGTGCGTGTTGCGCGTGCGTGTGTGTGTGTGTGTGTGTGTGTGTGTGTGTGTGTGTGTGTGTGTGTGTGTGTGTGTGTGTGTGTGTGTGTGTGTGTGTGTGTGTGTGCGTGCGTGCGTGCGTGCGTGTGTGTGTGTGTGTGTGCTTCTATTAATGGCTGTCCTGTCAAATAATCCTCTCTGAAATAAACTGGACCCCAGCTAGCATAGGCTAGAAGAAGGGAGACTGGAGTCTGGACAACCTGACTAAGTTTAGCGCAGTTCATGTCCATGCAGTGGTGAGCTGTGCATATCACATGTGCAATGAGTGCAGGGAGCACGCATCCATCTATAAATTAAGAGTCCACATGCATCAGTCTCACCAGGTCTCCTCAGTGCGGACCCTGCGGTACTTTTTGCCTCGCCGCCTGTGCTTCTTGTTTACGCAGACAGGGGTTTCACGCCCAATCCCGGCTGATGCTGACAGACAGAAAAACAACAACATATGTTGTCATCAAAAAGCCATGAACACATGTCTTCAACACACCATATTATGAGTTATTCAAATAACTATAGCAAAACAAAAACATGCTAACAAGTTTATTGAACCATCCGCGTAACTCCAAATCATTAAATCCAACAAAATCTTCATCCTCTGTATCACTTATAAATGACTCTGCTAACCGTGGAAGTACAAGATGCACTGCTTTGTCTTCTACGTGGCTTATCAGACTCATCCTCAGATGCAATTCCAATTATTCCACAGGCCCAGGGCGCTCTCATGCGGTTAAGTGTGAAAAGAACATTTGTAGTGATATGCTAATGTATTGATAATTTCACATATAAGTCGCTCCTGACTATAAGTTGCACCCCCAGCCAAACTATGAAAAAAAATGGGACTTATAGTCCGGAAAATACCATGTACTATATACCTATAAATATTGTGTTTGTGGAGTATGGGTTGAACAGCAAAATTCACCAATTTCTTATCCAACTCAGGGGACAGCCATTTTGCCACTTGCTGTTGACTGAAAATGACATTGTAGTTGTCAATTGTAGGGCACACATGAACAAACAATCACACTCACAGTCGCATCCACCATGTCGCCCTGGATTTATTACTATTACCATTATTATCATTATGTACGCCTCTATTACACAGTTACGAGCCCCCCCCTTCCTCCCCCCCCCCCACGAATGGTACTCTTCTAAAGATAATAAATAAGATTACAAAACGCAAAATTAAGAAAAGATTGCGAGCTGCTGGCTGTACGAAGGGGTGTGCTCTGCCCCACAGCAGTGGACGAGTACTTCTTTATTTATTTGTTGAAAAATGGCTTCCTTTAATTAGAATCCCATGGTGGATTTGTGTGAGTTTAAACTCTTTGTTTTTGTTCTGAAAACCAAAAGTTGGTGGCCTCAACTTTGTTGCTTCTTTGTTATCTTCTTCTTCGTCGTCATCTTCTTTGTTGTCATCTACTTCGTTGTGTCATCATCTACTCTGTTTATAAGAACACGAAGATGAATCAGCTGGAAGTAGCCATGGCAACTTACTTTGAAGAATAACACCAATAAGGAACACCATAAACTACTAGGATTGAACCTTTGGCTAAAGATGTCAGATTACAGTTCAGCTAAAATAAAAACAATAGCATAGTTATTTGGTGATGTTTCACCATCCTTATGCTGCAGTCGGCGACTAAACGCTCCCCTCCCCCGAATTGAAAATGTTCACTCTTTACTACACTGATAGCCCCCCCAAAAAATCAGCTAAACAGCAACGCCGTGAAAGGTGAACCGCAATATACCAAGGGAACACTGTACAAGTGGAAGTGACATCAATGAGTGTCAAATGAACGTATACTATTTTTGTGGTCGTGCAGCTCTTAAGCACTTAGCATGTTGACCTGCTCATGACCACATTAAATGCACGAGTGAATGAACATTAACTTCTGTAACCAGCACCCAATCCAATATACTTTACCTATGAGCATTGTGAATCCCAAGCAGGGCTGACAGTTATCCTCTACCTTTGTAAGCTCAACAGACTTGAGAGACAGTCCGACTTCTCTGGTGGTTCCTAGTGGCACCGGGTAAGAACTGGGTCAGGGTCTGAGCTGTTGAGTGGGGTGCACTGTCGGAGCAGCTGACGCTCTATTCTCAGCCTGTCAGACCTTCCCCTCTTTAACTCACGGCATGCCGTGGTGAACAGAGCATCTTTCCACAGTGGTTTGCTTGTTCCATAACATCTTGGGTTATTCTTGGTGGGCTGCTCTTGAAGAGATTGATCACAGCTGAGAACAGCTGCTGACACCAAACACTTTGGCACACATGCACACATGAGCACTGGCCATGGAGCGAGAGAGAGAGAGAAAGAGAGAGAGAGAGAGAGAGAGAGAGAGAGAGAGAGAGAGAGAGAGAGAGAGAGAGAGAGAGAGAGAGAGAGAGAGAGAGAGAATAATAAGTAGACAGGAAATACATGCACGTTAGTGTAATTTGACCTCAAAACAGTTTAGCCTTTATACTTCATCTTTATTGATGGACTCCGGGTCCAAGTAAAACAAGACAAAATAAAAACCACAAGTTTGAGACAACAGACAGCACTCAAAAAGCCCAACACACAGGAATGGGCATGCTAAAGTGCAATTCTTAGTTTAAAAAGCATGCAATTATGTAGCCAATATTTTCAGAACATTCAAGTATGACCCATGAGTTGGGTGTAAACTGTAAGTCAGGGGTTCTGTGCATGGAGGTTGCTGATCACTGTCCAATTTTCTTAATAATATCCAAGAAACACATTGAGCTAACATCAAAATCTTCTAAATATGAGAACAGTTAATGTAACAAACACAGCTAAATTTAAGTCAGTGATCAGCAACCATCCATGGACCGATATCCTTCATTCTGTAGACCCACAAGAATCTTACACTCTGTTTTCACACTGTATCTCTCAAGCTTATGACCTGTGTTTTCCCCTTAGACTGGTGTCTTCCAAACCTCATTAACCCATTCAAACCATGGATAACGTCAGCCATCATCAAATCTGTAAATACTAAACATAGATTGTACAAAAAACATCTTTCCAACACCATTTAATCATGCTCAATTGAAAAACTATAGAAACAAATCAAATCATATTATTAGAGGAGCTAAAAAACATTATTACAACAAAGAGCTTTCTAAACATAAAAATGACATGACTATGTTGTGGAAAACAATTAACTGTATCCTCAACAAAAACAAAACATGCAAGAAACTATCTAAAGAATTCAAGGCTAAAGGAGGGTTCATTTCTGACCCTCAGGAAATTGCAAACAATTTCAATGTTTTTTTCTCAGAAGTTGGTCCTACTCTGGCCTCAAAGATTTCACTTAGTAACCATAATCCCCTCAAATTCATGAATTCTCCTATCCTAGATCATATGAATTTATTTATTAATAGAGAACACTTTTTGTCCGTTCGCCAAGGGGCACCGAAATGGGTGATAATATGTATATTTTCCTTATGTAGTATGCCGGTGGTTCTCAAACCTTTTTCAGTGATGTACCCACTCTGAAATATTTTTTCAGCCATTTACCCCCTGACCAGCGCAAAACATTTATGGTCGAAAAGAAAGAGGTACAGGATTGTGCCATCAGTGTTATGTACCTGACAGACACATTTATGTTTCAAACAATGCATATAGAAACAAAAAAGATAAACAGTAAACAGTGACCACCAAGAAGGCATAAACCCTTTCAAAACTCAAATACTGTATGCAGAACACTGCTAATTTATATTAATCTTTCTTGTAATAATTTCTTGCAAGGAAATAAAAATATACATAACTAAAAATGTGTTCACAAAAATAAATTAACTTAATTATAAATAAATAATATCTTGTTTACAAACTAAATTGATAACTTAATAATAAATAAAGATTTGCTCATAAAAAATATCAACTTGACCTCTTTTGGGATAAAAAATAAACTTGTTTTCTCTTAAAATTGAATTGTTGCATTGAACATTTGATTTTTATTTGACAAGCATTGAACAGTCTTGAAGCTTGAATGAGTCTTTTGCACTCATACTACATTTTAGTGAGAAACATGGGCTTGTACCTCACTTTGTTATCCTTGGTGGCAGGGAGGCAAATGCTGTGATCAAGTTCTTCTCCAGGCTCAGTCAGTTTCTTTGCTTTGTTTTGACCACAGTCATTGCAGAGAAGGAGGTCTCATAAATATGTGGAGGCAAAGGGCAGCAGCTGCCCCAAAGCTTTCTGTCCCAGCTCAGGGTGCTCCTGCCTCACACACACCCAAAACTATGTGAGAGTGGATGCGCCAAACTTCATCTGCAGGCCACGGTCAGATGCCACTTCCATCAGTTTTTCCTGGTGAGTGACAGGAAGCTTGCTTCTCTTTGCTTCAGACAAGAGAATGGGTTTCTCACCCAATCCAGCTGTGCAGATTTCTCCTCCATGTCAGCAAAGTAGCAATGAAAGCCCTTTATCAAGTTAGCCAAATGTCCCACTGTTAGAGATTTGCAAGTCCTTTTAGACACCTGCAGGTGGAGAGTTCACTCGCTCAAGGAATAAAATCTGAAAGTCTCCTTCCTGCAAGGGCATATTTATTAGGAGGAACAGAGTGGGGGTGAGAGTGGACAAGATCAGAGCAGGGTGTGTTTTACGATGTTGTGGGAAACAGAACAACTTTGATTGCTTCCTCTGCAGCTGGTCAATCAAGCAGAGGAAGCAACCACTTAATTTTACTGCTTTGTGAGAGCAAGACAAGATTGGTTAATCATTATAGTCTACATTCCAACATAATCCTACGATAAAGATAACCTGGAAAACCCTAATATCTCCCTCCTGTTTTATCAAATGATTATGTCACCCCAAACAACAAAGACAAGTAAGAAAAAACATATATATATGTATAATGAAGAAAGAAGAATAGTAAAAATAAAAACAACAAACAATGATAGCAACGCTTTCCAGTGAAGAGGCATTACCTTACCACCCCAGATCAAACTTATTGTGTAAGCGAAAAACCTGCTGGCCAGATGTTATTAGCAGGAAAATTCTTACACGGCCCCTCTGCCTTAGGCGGCCAGAATGCTATCAATAAAAAACAAAAAGAAAAACACAGAAACAGTACATCATTGTATCCATCACTTGCGAAGCATTTTCGATGGTCAAATCATCAAGTTTCTGTAAAACATGCTCAACAGAACAGCATCTACGCAATCATCATCATCAGTTTAAAGTCCGTTTTCCAGGCGCCGCTGGGTTGGACTGGGTTCTTGACATGGCTTTCTTCCACCGGGAACGGTCCATGGCCATCTCGTGGTTGATGCCGAGTGCCTTCATGTCGGCTGACACGGTCGTCTGCCAGGTCTTTTTAGGTCGGCCACTGGGTCTTGTTCCCTCTACGTTATACGACATAACTTTCTTCACCCAGTCGTTCTCGTCCTTCCTCACTACATGTCCGTACCATCGCAGTCTGCCTCTCCTCACCACATCCACTATGGCCTCCACTCCCATCTTCTTTCTCAGCTCTGCACTGGGTTTTTTCTCCCTCATTGACACACCACACATCCATCTGATCATCCTCATTTCTGCTCTGTTTAGTTTTTCTTCGTGTTCTGTTTTCAGGGCCCATGCCTCACTTCCGTACGTCATACTACTTCTGACGCAGGCGGAGTACACTTGGCCTCTCATCTTCAGGGATAGGGCCTTAGATGTTAAGAAGGGCATGAGTTCCCTGAATTTCTTCCACCCGCTTCTCACCCTTGTAGTCACTGCTAGGTCCACCCCACCATCAGCGTTAAGCATGTCTCCAAGGTAGCAGAAGCTGTCCACCACCTCGTACTTCTCCCCTGCACCGCTTGCATTTGAAGGTCTCACTTGCAGCTAGTAGGCTGCCTTTTACTCCGCTGCATCTCCGGTGTACCCATCTCTGACAACCCTTGCACCGGATAGAGTTAGCTTGCACCCCCTTCCCGCAAACTCCACATGGCCATGCTCCTGACTGTGGTACCACTCCCAGGCAAGCATCACCGACCATGACCTTTGATTTTGCTGCATTCACCTTCATTCCTTTCACTTCCAGGCAGGTCTTCCATGCTGCTAGCTTCCTAGCTAGGTCTTCTCGACTGTGAGCCATCAATACCAGGTCATCCGCGTAGAGCAGCTCCCATGGTAGTCCACCCCTCACTTCCCTCGATACCACATCCATCACGATAGCAAACAATAATGGGCTGTGCACCGATCCCTGGTGCACCCCTACCCTTACTTCAAACCCATTACTGTCGCCAACTCCTGTTCTAACAGCTGTGCATGCTCTGCAGTAGAGAGTCATCACAGCCTTAACCAGTCCCTCTTCCACGCCCGACTTCCTTAGGGCCCATCTCACCACCTCCCTTGGCACCCTGTCGAATGCTTTTTCCAGGTCAACAAAAGCGAAGTACAACCTCTTCCTCTTCTCCTTGTGTTTCTCCTGCATCTGTCGGATGACAAAAATTGCATCTGTTGTACCTTTACCAGGCATGAAGCCATACTGCATCTTGTCCACCTCTACCCGTGACCTCACCCTCCTTTCCAACACCCTCTCTAACAACTTCATTCCATGCTCCAGCAGCTTTATGGCCCTGTATGACCCGCATGCAAGTGGGTCCCCCTTCCCTTTGAATAGCGGCACCAGGATGCTTCTTGTCCAGTCCTCCGGAATGTGCCCTTCAGCGATGACACTGTTACACAGGTCAGTCATCCACTGCACACCGACGTCTCCCGCTGCCTTTAGCATCTCTGCCACCACTCCAGATGGTCCAGCTGCCTTTCCATCCTTCATGGCTTTCATGGCTTTCCCCACTTCCGTTCGCGTGATCTGGCCACATTCACCCTCCACTTCGTCGCATCCCACCTCTCCATCCCAGTCATTCTCCACATTCAGCAGCTTCTCCATGTACCTTCGCCATACTTCCTTCACTCCTCTGTTGTCTGTCACGATGTTGCCATCCTCATCCTTTACACAGTTTGCACCGGTCACATCACGCCTTTCCTTAACCATTTGCTTTGCTATCTTGAAGAAGCTCTTTCGTCCTCTCTCACTCTCCAGTTCACTTGCAAATTCTTTCCTCTTGGTCTCTTGGGCCTCCCACACTGCTGTCCGTGACGCCCTCCTTGCTTCTACATACCGTGCTCGGTCTGCCTCCCTTTTAGATTTCTTCCATGCTTTATGGCACCTCCTCTTCTCATTCACCGCTCTTTCAACGCTGTTGTTCCACCACCATGTCTTTCTTTGTCTTGCTTTACCCTTTGACCATCCGCACACCTCCTCTGTAGCTTCAAGCAGAGCCTTCTTCATTGCCTGCCACTTGCCATCCACGCCACCCAACTTCATCATCTCCTCCACTTCTTCTGCTATATGATCAATCTTCTCCCTAAACTCATTTTTACTCCCTGCGCTATGTAGCTTCCACACCTTCAACTTGGGAGGATGCTTCTTAGCCCCCACCTTCTTGATTCGCAGAGTTAAGTCTCCGATGACTAGGCGATGCTGGGACACACACTCTTCTCCGGGGATTGCCTTGGCATCCCTGACCAGGTTGCGGTCCTCCTTTCTGACCATGATGTAATCTATTGTAGCCACCCGAACTGTATGTTACTAATTTGGCTTCGTCCTTCTTGAAAAGCGTGTTGCACAGCACCAGCTCCAGTGCGTCGCCGAACTCTAGGATCCTCTCTCCTTCTGCGTTCCGCATGCCGTACCCCTGTCCCCCATGTCTCCAATCCACGTCTCATTATCATTATCACATCTGTCACGTCTAAGAAGTTGTATATGTGCTCGTGTTTTCGTCAGCTGATGATGTTCTCTAGTCTGTAGGTGTTTTCTGTCACACACACTGGCGCACACACTCGTGTCCAGTTGGCAGGCAGCATCGGACAACTCCTGTGACCACAAAACCACGATCTGTTCTGAACAGGCACGTGCACCCATAGGATGCAGGTGAGGCAGTGCCTCTGAACTTCTGGATGAAGTAGGTCCCGTCCGATGGTGCAGCCATGTTGGTAGTAGAGCCCTTACACCTTGAAAACGGCCCTCTCATCCTGGCACACAGCGGTGATGTCCAAAGCTCCCATCCAGTTTCCTCCTGGAGAGCAGTCGTCGTTAATGCATTTGTGGGTCCTGCTACCTTGGATGTAACATGTGTAATTCACTCAAAGTCAAAGTCAAAGTCAAAGTCTCCTTTATTGTCAATTCCTCCGCATGTCAAGACACACAAAGAGATCGAAATTACGTTTCTCACTATCCCAGGGTGACAAGACAGAGTTCACAACGCACATACAAGTAAACAACACAGGAAAAATAACATAAGAAGTCAACATCAATGAACAATAAGCGTGATAGCACGCTAGCCGCTCCCGATGCACAGCAGAGTCCGGTAAGATGACAGTCAACCAGGCCACTGTGAACACGAGCACACAGCAGGCACGCACTGTCCGGTTCGTGGATCCTATCAGGCGAACGCAACCCATCTTGTCGTCCCGCGAACGAACGTACGCCAGGAGAATGGAAGGCACGGATGGGCGAGCTGGGTTGGCCGCAAGCCTGGCCCGACGTCTCCGCGCTGGCCCCTCTTTCGCTGCCTCGCAGACCCGCTGCCGACGCCTCCCAACAATGCTCCAGGACGGAGCAGTCCGAGCTCAGGACGCAGTCCAACCGGGGGAGGAAGAGTAGGCCAGTCCGGCGTCGCTCCATGACGAAGCAGTCCGAGCGCTAACACCAGCAGCAAATCTCTCCACACCAAAGTCCAGAACGCCATAAAACCCACTTCCGCCGATGTTGAGCAGAACATGCCCGCCGCACTAGTAGCACGACGTATCACACGAGACGAATACACACAAAACTGCCAGACAAACACTCAGTAAACACTCACAAAACACCGAACGGGACAGAGAGTGGCCGCTGCTGGTGGTCTCTCCGTGTAGGCCACTTGTGGTATTGTTCATCCTCTAACAGTCACATTGAGATTTGCCAAGAAGTGTTCATCATAGGCACCGTCTGCAAGTCCAGAGTGGGATGGGTCGGCATCACTGATTGTGACTGCTCGGCGTTGATATCCAACTCCTCCCATGGATGCCATACGTGACATTCATTGCTCTGGCCTCCAAGCGACCTAGTGTGGAGGAAGAGGGGAGTTTCGAACATACATAACACCCCTCCCGTCGTGGCTGGCCCAGTTCCTTCTTTTGATGACCTCGATGTAGACCCAGTCTCCTGGATTGATGGGGTTGTTGACCTGTGAGGAGGAATGATCAAGCGGCAGTAAATTTGTCTTTGACACAGTTTGAGCGCCCTGATCATATAATCTGCCAAGGACTGCTCTTCATCTGTTACTTGCAACTCTCGTAGTCAATTGTAGTGCCCATTTAACTGGCAAATAGGAGTGTTTGCGGGAAGAGTTTGAACACTTCCTAATGATTCCCTTTAACCAAAGACTATTTATGACAGGGGCGTTCGCATTTATTGCCTCCTGATGTAAAAGAGATTGTCTTATCCATGCCTTCTTTCTCCTCACACGCTCTCACCCACACAGGGTGTGCGCACACACACACACACACACACACACACACACACACACACACACACACACACACACACACACACACACACACACACACACACACACACACACACACACACACACACACACACACACACACACACACACACACACCTGCACGCACGCATACACAAAACGGCATACAAAGTTCAGACGAACGACAACAAACTGTCACAATTTTACAGAGATTACGCACAAACACAGAACACACAGACAAAGGGATTCTAATCCATCTCTCATGTAGCTTCTTTTGATAGAATCTCCTATTGGTAACTGTATAGCAGACGTTTTAGCATATAATCCCATACTCTGCTCTCTCACTTCTACTTTTTCATGTCGGTGCAGTCGTAGGTGGCCCCTATTGCAGTCATTGTCTTGTTAACTGTCGCCTTGTGACCCTTGTGCGCAGTGGTCAACGCGGCACTCTCTAGCTGCCAAGAGGACTTTTTACTATGCACACCCAGAGTGACGGGAGGAGCACATTTCAGAAAACGTGCTCAGCTCGTCGAGAAAATGCGATTTAAGCAATAAAATTAAAAATGCACCTAAAACCTAAACCAAACGTTGCAGGTGGTTATTTCTTCATGCGCAGTGGTCAACGCGGCACTCTCTAGCTGCCAAGAGTACTTTTTACTATGCGCACCCAACCAGAGTGACGGGAGGAGCACATTTCAGAAAACGTACTCAGCTCGTCGAGAAAATGCGATTTAAGCAATAAAATTAAAAATGCACCTAAAACCTAAACCAAACGTTGCAGGTGGTTATTTCCTCATGCGCAGTGGTCAACGCGGCACTCTCTAGCTGCCAAGAGCACTTTTTACTATGCACACCCAACCAGAGTGACGGGAGGAGCACATTTCAGAAAACGTGCTCAGCTCGTGGAGAAAATGTGATTTAAGCAATAAAATCAAAAATGCACCCAAAACCTAAACCAAACGTTGCAGATGGTCATTTCTTCATGCGCAGTGGTCAACGCGGCACTCTCTAGCTGCAAAGAGCACTTTTTACTATGCACACCCAACCAGAGTGACGGGAGGAGCACATTTCAGAAAACGTGCTCAGCTCGTCAAGGAAATGCGATTTAGGCAATAAAATTAAAAATGCACCCAAAACCTAAACCAAACGCTGCAGATGGTCATTTCTTCATGCGCAGTGGTCAACGCGGCACTCTCTAGCTGCCAAGAGCACTTTTTACTATGCACACCCAACCAGAGTGACGGGAGGAGCACATTCCAGAAAACGTGCTCAGCTCGTCGAGAAAATGCGATTTAAGCAATAAAATTAAAAATGCACCCAAAACCTAAACCAAACGTTGCAAATGGTCATTTCTTCATGCGCAGTGGTCAACGCGGCACTCTGTAGCTGCCAAGAGCACTTTTTACCATGCGCACCCAACCAGAGTGACGGGAGGAGCACATTTCAGAAAACGTGCTCAGCTCGTCAAGAAAATGCGATTTAAGCAATAAAATTAAAAATGCACCTAAAACCTAAACCAAACGTTGCAGGTGGTTATTTCTTCATGCACAGTGGTCAACGCGGCACTCTCTAGCTGCCAAGAGCACTTTTTACTATGCACACCCAACCAGAGTGACGGGAGGAGCACATTTCAGAAAACGTGCTCAGCTCGTCGAGAAAATGTGATTTAAGCAATAAAATTAAAAATGCACCCAAAACCTAAACCAAACGTTGCAGGTGGTTATTTCTTCATGCGCAGTGGTCAACGCGGCACTCTCTAGCTGCCAAGAGCACTTTTTACTATGCGCACCCAACCAGAGTGACGGGAGGAGCACATTTCAGAAAACGTGCTCAGCTCGTCGAGAAAATGCGATTTAAGCAATAAAATTAAAAATGCACCTGAAACCTAAACCAAACGTTGCAGGTGGTTATTTCTTCATGCGCAGTGGTCAACGCGGCACTCTCTAGCTGCCAAGAGCACTTTTTACCATGCGCACCCAACCAGAGTGACGGGAGGAGCACATTTCAGAAAACGTGCTCAGTTCGTCGAGAAAATGCGATTTAAGCAATAAAATTAAAAATGCACCTAAAACCTAAACCAAACGTTGCAGGTGGTTATTTCTTCATGCGCAGTGGTCAACGCGGCACTCTGTAGCTGCCAAGAGCACTTTTTACCATGCGCACCCAACCAGAGTGACGGGAGGAGCACATTTCAGAAAACGTGCTCAGCTCGTCAAGAAAATGCGATTTAAGCGATAAAATTAAAAATGCACCTAAAACCTAAACCAAACGTTGCAGGTGGTTATTTCTTCATGCACAGTGGTCAACGCGGCACTCTGTAGCTGCCAAGAGCACTTTTTACCATGCGCACCCAACCAGAGTGACGGGAGGAGCACATTTTAGAAAACGTGCTCAGCTCGTCAAGAAAATGCGATTTAAGCAATAAAATTAAAAATGCACCTAAAACCTAAACCAAACGTTGCAGGTGGTTATTTCTTCATGCACAGTGGTCAACGCAGCACTCTCTAGCTGCCAAGAGCACTTTTTACTATGCACACCCAACCAGAGTGACGGGAGGAGCACATTTCAGAAAACGTGCTCAGCTCGTCGAGAAAATGAGATTTAAGCAATAAAATTAAAAATGCACCTAAAACCTAAACCAAACGTTGCAGGTGGTTATTTCTTCATGCGCAGTGGTCAACGCGGCACTCTCTAGCTGCCAAGAGCACTTTTTACTATGCACACCCAACCAGAGTGACGGGAGGAGCACATTTCAGAAAACGTGCTCAGCTCGTCGAGAAAATGCGATTTAAGCAATAAAATTAAAAATGCACCTGAAACCTAAACCAAACGTTGCAGGTGGTTATTTCTTCATGCGCAGTGGTCAACGCGGCACTCTCTAGCTGCCAAGAGCACTTTTTACTATGCGCACCCAACCAGAGTGACGGGAGGAGCACATTTCAGAAAACGTGCTCAGCTCGTCGAGAAAATGCGATTTAAGCAATAAAATTTAAAATGCACCTAAAACCTAAACCAAACGTTGCAGTTGGTTATTTCTTCATGCGCAGTGGTCAACGCGGCACTCTCTAGCTGCCAAGAGCACTTTTTACTATGCGCACCCAACCAGAGTGACGGGAGGAGCACATTTCAGAAAACGTGCTCAGTTCGTCGAGAAAATGCGATTTAAGCAATAAAATTAAAAATGCACCTAAAACCTAAACCAAACGTTGCAGGTGGTTATTTCTTCATGCGCAGTGGTCAACGCGGCACTCTGTAGCTGCCAAGAGCACTTTTTACCATGCGCACCCAACCAGAGTGACGGGAGGAGCACATTTCAGAAAACGTGCTCAGCTCGACGAGAAAATGCGATTTAAACAATAAAATTAAAAATGCACCCAAAACCTAAACCAAACGTTGCAGATGGTCATTTCTTCATGCGCAGTGGTCAACGCGGCACTCTCTAGCTGCCAAGAGTGTCAGGCTGGGAACAAGGCGGAGGACTCGGATGCAGAGTCGTTTCTTTCTCTGATTTATTCCAGCACACACACTGATCAAAAGTACAACTCAAAACGCCTCTTGCGAGGGAAAACACGTGGCAAAAAGTACAAACAAAAGCGTCGCACTGGGGCGAGACAAAAAGGCTATGGGGATCACGGCACTAACAAAAAGCGTCGCTCGGTGGCGAGACAAAAAGGCTATGGGGATCAAGGCACTAACAAAAGGCGTCGCTCTGTGGCGAGACAAAAAGAAGGAGTCTTACTGAGAGCTCGGACGTCAAACAATCGCTGGTGGTCGGGACGAGGCAAGACACACTGGCACAAGACAAGGGGAAGACACGGACTAAATACACACAAAAGGGCGGGGACACAGGTGCTGACAATTAGTGTCAACTACACAGGTGCACACAATCGGGATCAGGGAAGACAAGACAACCAAACACCGAGGAAGGAAACACGAACTGAAACGGAAGGGATGACAAAATAAAACAGGAAGTAAAGTTACGATACCGACGAGACAGAAAACCGGAAAAATAAACGCGACCGCATGACATAACCCCCCCCCCCCCTAGGGCCGGATCCCAGACGGCCCAGGAGCCTCAGGGTGAGCTGCATTAAAGTCCTCAAACAGTCCCGGGTCCAAAATATAACTAGGCGGCACCCATTGCCGCTCCTCCGGCCCATAACCCTCCCAGTCCACCAGGTACTGCCAGCCCCGGCCTCTTCTGCGCACGTCCAATAGTTCTTTCACCGTGTAGGCCGTCCCACCTCCCACAGTCCGCGGAGGCGGGAGCGGCGCAGGATCTGGCACCAATGGACTGTCCACAACCGGCTTGACCTTTCCGACGTGAAAGGTGGGGTGGACTGCAAGGGACCTGGGCAAGCGGAGACGCACCGCGGCCGGGTGCACGACCTTGGCGATGGGGAACGGACCCACGAAGCGAGGCGCCAGTTTCCTGGAGTCCCCCCGGTGGGGGAGATCCTTGGCGGACAGCCAGATACGTTGACCTCGCTGGTACACGGGCGCCGGACGTCTCCTCCGGTCAGCCATCCGCTTGACCCGGTCCCCCTGTCGGACCAGCGTGGCCCGTGCCGCCGACCAGACGCGACGGCAGCGGCGCACCAAGGCGTGGGCCGAGGTCACCGTTACCTCCGGCTCACTGTCAGGGAAGACTGGGGGCTGGTAGCCATACACACACTTGAATGGGGACATACCTGTAGCCGTGGTGGGCAGGGAGTTGTGGGTGGGCATACTCCACCCAGGTGAGGTTCTTGCTCCACGAGGAGGGGTTCTGGGAGACCAGGCAGCGGAGACTTGTCTCCAACTGCTGGTTGATGCGTTCCGTCTGCCCGTTTGCCTCCGGATGATAGCCTGACGTGAGACTCACGGTTGCCCCTATGAGCCTGCAAAACTCCCTCCAAAACCTGGATATGAATTGGGGCCCCCTATCGGAAACAATGTCTTTCGGGAACCCATGAACCCGGAATATGTGGTCCATCATCACTGTGGCCGTTCGTTTAGCGGATGGGAGCTTGGGCAAGGCGATAAAGTGAGCCATCTTTGAGAATCTGTCTACCACCGTGAGTATGGTGGTTCGCCCATGCGAGGCCGGAAGCCCGGTGATGAAGTCCATGGATATCTCTGCCCACGGACGCGAAGGAATGGGTAGGGGATGCAGCAACCCCATACGGGCGCCGTGGGAGTTCTCATTCCGGGCGCAGACGGGACAGGCTGCAACGTATTCTTTGACGTCTGCCCTCATGGAGGGCCACCAGAATCGCTGCTGGATGACAAACAGGGTTCTGCGCATGCCCGGATGACAGGAGAGTCTGGAGGTGTGAGCCCAATGGACGACTTGGGATCGTAATTGATCGGGGACAAAAAGTCTGTTCTCCGGGCAACCACTAGGGGGTGGCTTGTTACCATTGGCCCGCTGTACCCGGCCTTCGATTGGCCAGGTCACTGCTCTGACCAGGCAATGAGGAGGCAGAATGGATTCGGGCTTCTTAATTTCTGGATCTGAGTTGTAGACACGGGAGAGGGCGTCAGGCTTGGTGTTTTTGGTTCCCGGTCTGTAAAACAGAGAAAAGTTAAAACGATTGAAAAAAAGTGACCAGCGGGCTTGGCGGGAATTCAATCTCTTAGCTGACTTTTTGTATTCTAAATTCTTATGGTCCGTCCAGACCAAAAAAGGCTGCTGTGCTCCCTCCAACCAATGTCTCCATTCTTCCAATGCCAGTTTTACTGCCAACAGTTCGCGATCTCCCACATCGTAATTCTGTTCGGCGGGCGTCAGCCGTCGAGACAGGAACGCGCACGGATGGAGCTTGTTGTCGCTCTTGGCTCTCTGTGATAGAATGGCCCCTACTCCTCGATTGGAGGCGTCCACCTCCACCACAAACTGTCGTGACGGGTCGGGAAGCGTGAGGATGGGAGCGGTGCTGAAGCGGTTCTTCAGCTCCTGGAAGGCCGCCTCCGCCGACCAGCGGAAGGGAACCTTAGGAGACGTGAGCGCGTGCAAGGGAGCCGCCGTGGCACTGAAGCCCTTGATGAACCGCCGATAAAAATTGGCAAAGCCCAGGAATTGCTGCACCTTTCTGCGTGAGTCAGGGGTAGGCCATTCCGTTACCGTGCTAACTTTCGCCGGGTCCATCCCAACTTTGCCCGGGGCTACGATGAAACCGAGAAAAGATACGGTGTTCTTGTGGAATTCACTTTTCTCGGCCTTTACGTACAGTTGGTGTGCAAGGAGTCGTCGCAGCACCGTCTCGACGTGAAACCTATGGGTCTTCAGATCCGGGGAATAAATCAAAATATCATCCAAATATACGTACACAAAACGGTACAAACAGTCTCTCAAAACATCATTTATCATGGCCTGAAACACAGCGGGAGCATTGGTGAGGCCAAATGGCATGACTAGGTATTCAAAGTGTCCTCGATGGGTGTTGAACCCTGTCTTCCATTCGTCCCCTTCCCGGATGCGCACTAGATGGTATGCGTTGCGCAGATCTAACTTTGTGAACACCAGGGCTTGCTGTAATTGGTCGAACACGGTGGACATCAGTGGGAGCGGATACCGGTTCTTGATTGTGATCTGATTGAGGGGACTATAGTCAATACAGGGACGTAGGGTGCCGTCCTTCTTGCCCACGAAAAAGAACCCCGCCCCCGCAGGCGACGATGATGGTCGAATCAGTCCTGCTTGCAGGGAGGAGTCTATATATTCGTTCAAGGCTTGCTTTTCAGGTCCCGAAAGAGAATAAAGCCTCCCCTTGGGTATAGTTGAACCCGGCAGGAGTTCAATGGCGCAATCATATGGACGGTGGGGAGGTAGGGAGGTAGCCTTGGCCTTGCTGAATACCTCGGCCCATTGGTGGTAACACGCAGGGACCCCGGTTAAGTCTGGGGTTTGCGCGTCTAGAGCAGGAGGCACAGCGCGCGGGTTAGACTTGATACAGGAATCATGACAGTCGGGCCCCCATCCCGTTATTTCCCCTGATCCCCAGTCTATAGCGGGGTTGTGGCGTTGAAGCCATGGATACCCGAGAATGAGAGGGTTCATTGGAGAGGTCAAGACATGTAGCCGTATATTCTCCTGGTGGGGCCCAATCGACAGCGAAACAGGTTCTGTTATGTGAGTTACCTCAAAAAGTGCCTGTCCATTGAGTGCCTTAGCTTTCACGAGAGTGTTCAGCAGGTCAGTCTTTACCCCCCATCGGCGAGCAAATGCACAGTCTATCAAGCTTTCATCCGCTCCTGAGTCTATTAGCACTTCAAGTTCTATTTCTTTTCCCAGCTGTGTAATCCTGCCCTTGGGGAGCACTCGCCCCGGGGACAGAGCCGCAGAGAAGGCGCTTACCTTCAGGGTCCTCCTCACCGGACAAGAGAGAAGGAGGTGTCCGAGCTCACCGCAGTAGTAGCATCTTCCTTCCCGGCGTCACCGTAACTTCTCCTCCTCTGTTAACTTAGCTCTGCCCAACTGCATCGGTTCTGGCTCCTGGCGCTGCCGATCCCCGTCCGGCCTGGAGTGGTTAGCGTCTAGGACGTAAGGACCGGCTACTGGGACGAAGGCGGGGGCGTTCCTGCTTCGGTGCTTCCTCCACTCTTGCAGCCGGTTGTCTGTGCGGATAGCCAGAGCGATGAGGGCGTCGAGGCCGGTGGGAAGATCTAGGGGGATTAGCTGATCCTGTATGGATCCAGAGAGGCCCCGGAGGAAGATGTCATACATTGCCGTCGCGTTCCAACCGCACTCCGCGGCCAGCGTGCGGAAACGGATGGCGTAGTCTCCGACGGTCTCTTGTCCCTGGACTATCTGACAGAGTTGGCGAGCCTTTTCTCGGTCAGCGGAGATTGGGTCGAACACCGTTCGCAGAGCCTCGATAAAAGCGGGGAGAGAGCGACAGGAGATGGAATCCCTGGCCCATTCCGCGGTGGCCCACGTGCGGGCCCTTCCCGTCAGGTATGATACCATGTAGGCCAGCTTGGAGCGCTCGGTGGGGAAATCTGCTGGGGAACTCTCAAAGTGCATCTCGCATTCAGTAATAAAGGCCCGGCTAAGGCCGGGTTCACCGGAGTAGCGCTCTGGAGGAGCCAGTCTGGCACCGCCGGTCATGGGAGCTATTGCAAGGGGAGTAACTGGGGAAGCAGCGGGTGTACTGGAGGTCGCTGCTGGTCCCGCGTTTAAGAGCGAGAGCACGTCCTGCATTTGCTGAGCCAGCTTTGCTACTTGGGTGGCGACCGCTCCTCTGAAGTCTTCTTGACTCTTAGCGAGTCCTCGGATTTCTTCACCCAAGTCGCCCACTTGCCTCTGGTGCTGGGCGAGCTGTGAGGCATGGGAGCGCACTGCGGCGCACAGGTGCTCCGACTCTGCCGAGTCCATGTCTGGCCAGTGTGTACTGTCAGGCTGGGAACAAGGCGGAGGACTCGGATGCAGAGTCGTTTCTTTCTCTGATTTATTCCAGCACACACACTGATCAAAAGTACAACTCAAAACGCCTCTTGCGAGGGAAAACACGTGGCAAAAAGTACAAACAAAAGCGTCGCACTGGGGCGAGACAAAAAGGCTATGGGGATCACGGCACTAACAAAAAACGTCGCTCGGTGGCGAGACAAAAAGGCTATGGGGATCAAGGCACTAACAAAAGGCGTCGCTCTGTGGCGAGACAAAAAAGGAGGAGTCTTACTGAGAGCTCGGACGTCAAAGAATCGCTGGTGGTCGGGACGAGGCAATACACACTGGCACAAGACAAGGGGAAGACACGGACTAAATACACACAAAAGGGCGGGGACACAGGTGCTGACAATTAGTGTCAACTACACAGGTGCACACAATCGGGATCAGGGAAGACAAGACAACCAAACACCGAGGAAGGAAACACGAACTGAAACGGAAGGGATGACAAAATAAAACAGGAAGTAAAGTTACGACACCGACGAGACAGAAAACCGGAAAAATAAACGCGACCGCATGACAAAGAGCACTTTTTACTATGCACACCCAACCAGAGTGACGGGAGGAGCACATTTCAGAAAACGTGCTCAGCTCACCCAAAACCTAAACAAAACGTTGCAGGTGGTTATTTCTTCATGCGCAGTGGTCAACGCGGCACTCTCTAGCTGCCAAGAGCACTTTTTACTATGCGCACCCAACCAGAGTGACGGGAGGAGCACATTTCAGAAAACGTGCTCAGCTCGTCCAGAAAATGCGATTTAAGCAATAAAATTAAAAATGCACCCACAACCTAAACAAAACGTTGCAGGTGGTTATTTCTTCATGCGCAGTGGTCAATGCGGCACTCTCTAGCTGCCAAGAGCACTTTTTACTACGCGCACCCAACCAGAGTGACGGGAGGAGCACATTTCAGAAAACGTGCTCAGCTCGTCCAGAAAATGCGATTTAAACAATAAAATTAAAAATGCACCTAAAACCTAAACCAAACGTTGCAGGTGGTTATTTCTTCATGCACAGTGGTCAACGCGGCACTCTCTAGCTGCCAAGAGCACTTTTTACTATGCGCACCCAACCAGAGTGACGGGAGGAGCACATTTCAGAAAACGTGCTGAGCTCGTCGAGAAATTGCGATTTAAGCAATAAAATTAAAAATGCACCCAAAACCTAAACAAAACGTTGCAGGTGGTTATTTCTTCATGCGCAGTGGTCAACGCGGCACTCTCCAGCTGCCAAGAGCACTTTTTACTATGCGCACCCAACCAGAGTGACGGGAGGAGCACATTTCAGAAAACGTGCTCAGCTCGTCGAGAAAATGCGATTTAAGCAATAAAATAAAAATGCACCCAAAACCTAAACCAAACGTTGCAGGTGGTTATTTATTCATGCGCAGTGGTCAACGCGGCACTCTCTAGCTGCCAAGAGCACTTTTTACTATGCACACCCAACCAGAGTGACGGGAGGAGCACATTTCAGAAAACGTGCTCGGCTCGTCGAGAAAATGCGATTTAAGCAATAAAATTAAAAATGCACATAAAACCTAAACAAAACGTTGCAGGTGGTTATTTCTTCATGCGCAGTGGTCAACGCGGCACTCTCTAGCTGCCAAGAGCACTTTTTACTATGCGCACCCAACCAGAGTGACGGGAGGAGCACATTTCAGAAAACGTGCTCAGCTCGTCCAGAAAATGCGATTTAAGCAATAAAATTAAAAATGCACCCAAAACCTAAACAAAACGTTGCAGGTGGTTATTTCTTCATGCGCAGTGGTCAATGCGGCACTCTCTAGCTGCCAAGAGCACTTTTTACTATGCGCACCCAACCAGAGTGACGGGAGGAGCACATTTCAGAAAACGTGCTCAGCTCGTCCAGAAAATGCGATTTAAACAATAAAATTAAAAATGCACCTAAAACCTAAACCAAACGTTGCAGGTGGTTATTTCTTCATGCACAGCGGTCAACGCGGCACTCTCTAGCTGCCAAGAGCACTTTTTACTATGCGCACCCAACCAGAGTGACGGGAGGAGCACATTTCAGAAAACGTGCTCAGCTCGTCGAGAAAATGCGATTTAAGCAATAAAATTAAAAATGCACCCAAAACCTAAACAAAACGTTGCGGGTGGTTGTTTCTTCATGCGCAGTGGTCAACGCGGCACTCTCTAGCTGCCAAGAGCACTTTTTACTATGCGCACCCAACCAGAGTGACGGGAGGAGCACATTTCAGAAAACGTGCTCAGCTTGTCGAGAAAATGCGATTTAAGCAATAAAATAAAAATGCACCCAAAACCTAAACCAAACGTTGCAGGTGGTTATTTATTCATGCGCAGTGGTCAACGCGGCACTCTCTAGCTGCCAAGAGCACTTTTTACTATGCGCACCCAACCAGAGTGACGGGAGGAGCACATTTCAGAAAACGTGCTCAGCTCGTCGAGAAAATGCGATTTAAGCAATAAAATTAAAAATGCACATAAAACCTAAACCAAACGTTGCAGGTGGTTATTTCTTCATGCGCAGTGGTCAACGCGGCACTCTCTAGCTGCCAAGAACACTTTTTTACTATGCACACCCAACCAGAGTGACGGGAGGAGCACATTTCAGAAAACGTGCTCAGCTCGTCGAGAAAATGCGATTTAAGCAATAAAATTAAAAATGCACCCAAAACCTAAACCAAACGTTGCAGGTGGTTATTTCTTCATGCGCAGTGGTCAACGCTGCACTCTCTAGCTGCCAAGAGCACTTTTTACTATGCACACCCAACCAGAGTGACGGGAGGAGCACATTTCAGAAAACGTGCTCAGCTCGTCGAGAAAATGCGATTTAAGCAATAAAATTAAAAATGCACCCAAAACCTAAACCAAACGTTGCAGGGGTTATTTCTTCATGCGCAGTGGTCAACGCGGCACTCTCTAGCTGCCAAGAGCACTTTTTACTATGCGCACCCAAACAGAGTGACGGGAGGAGCACATTTCAGAAAACGTGCTCAGCTCGTCGAGAAAATGCGATTTAAGCAATAAAATTAAAAATGCACTTAAAACCTAAACCAAACGTTGCAGGTGGTTATTTCTTCATGCGCAGCAGTCAACGCGGCACTCTCTAGCTGCCAAGAGCACTTTTTACTATGCGCACCCAACCAGAGTGACGGGAGGAGCACATTACAGAAAACGTGCTCAGCTCGTCGAGAAAATGCGATTTAAGCAATAAAATTAAAAATGCACCCAAAACCTAAACCAAACGTTGCAGGGGGTTATTTCTTCATGCGCAGTGGTCAACGCGGCACTCTCTAGCTGCCAAGAGCACTTTTTACTATGCGCACCCAACCAGAGTGACGGGAGGAGCACATTTCAGAAAACGTGCTCAGCTCGTCGAGAAAATGCAATTTAAGCAATAAAATTAAAAATGCACCTAAAACCTAAACCAAACGTTGCAGGTGGTTATTTAGTCAAGCGCAGTGGTCAACGCGGCACTCTCTAGCTGCCAAGAGCACTTTTGACTATGCGCACCCAACCAGAGTGACGGGAGGAGCACATTTCAGAAAACGTGCTCAGCTCGTCGAGAAAATGCGATTTAAGCAATAAAATTAAAAATGCACCTAAAACCTAAACCAAACGCTGCAGATGGTCATTTCTTCATGCGCAGTGGTCAACGCGGCACTCTCTAGCTGCCAAGAGCACTTTTTAATATGCACACCCAACAAGAGTGACGGGAGGAGCACATTCCAGAAAACGTGCTCAGCTCGTCGAGAAAATGCGATTTAAGCAATAAAATTAAAAATGCACCTAAAACCTAAACCAAACGTTGCAGGTGGTTATTTCTTCATGCGCAGTGGTCAACGCGGCACTCTCTAGCTGCCAAGAGCACTTTTTACTATGCGCACCAGACCAGAGTGACGGGAGGAGCACATTTCAGAAAACGTGCTCAGCTCGTCGAGAAAATGCGATTTAAGCAATAAAATTAAAAATGCACCTAAAACCTAAACCAAACGCTGCAGATGGTCATTTCTTCATGCGCAGTGGTCAACGCGGCACTCTCTAGCTGCCAAGAGCACTTTTTACTATGCGCACCCAACCAGAGTGACGGGAGGAGCACATTTCAGAAAACGTGCTCAGCTCGTCGAGAAAATGCGATTTAAGCAATAAAATTAAAAATGCACCTAAAACCTAAACCAAACGTTGCAGGTGGTTATTTCTTCATGCGCAGTGGTCAACGCGGCACTCTCTAGCTGCCAAGAGCACTTTTTACTTTGCGCACCCAACCAGAGTGACGGGAGGAGCACATTTCAGAAAACGTGCTCAGCTCGTCGAGAAAATGCGATTTAAGCAATAAAATTAAAAATGCACCTAAAACCTAAACCAAACGCTGCAGATGGTCATTTCTTCATGCGCAGTGGTCAACGCGGCACTCTCTAGCTGCCAAGAGCACTTTTTACTATGCACAACCAACCAGAGTGAAAGGAGGAGCACATTCCAGAAAACGTGCTCAGCTCGTCGAGGAAATGCGATTTAAGCAATAAAATTAAAAATGCACCTAAAACCTAAACCAAACGTTGCAGATGGTCATTTCTTCATGCGCAGTGGTCAACGCGGCACTCTCTAGCTGCCAAGAACACTTTTTTACTATGCACACCCAACAAGAGTGACGGGAGGAGCGCATTTCAGAAAACGTGCTCAGCTCAACGAGAACATGCGATTTAAGCAATAAAATTAAAAATGCACCTAAAACCTAAACCAAACGTTGCAGATGGTCATTTCTTCATGCGCAGTGGTCAACGCGGCACTCTCTAGCTGCCAAGAGCACTTTTTACTATGCGCACCCAACCAGAGTGACGGGAGGAGCACATTTCAGAAAACGTGCTCAGCTCGTCGAGAAAATGCGATTTAAGCAATAAAATTAAAAATGCACCCAAAACCTAAACCAAACGTTGCAGGTGGTTATTTCTTCATGCGCAGCAGTCAACGCGGCACTCTCTAGCTGCCAAGAGCACTTTTTACTATGCACACCCAACCAGAGTGACGGGAGGAGCACATTTCAGAAAACGTGCTCAGCTCGTCCAGAAAATGCGATTTAACCAATAAAATTAAAAATGCACCCAAAACCTAAACCAAAGGTTGCAGATGGTCATTTCTTCATGCGCAGTGGTCAACGCGGCACTCTCTAGCTGCCAAGAGCACTTTTTACTATGCACACCCAACAAGAGTGACGGGAGGAGCGCATTTCAGAAAACGTGCTCAGCTCGACAAGAAAATGCGATTTAAGCAATAAAATTAAAAATGCACCCAAAACCTAAACCAAAGGTTGCAGATGGTCATTTCTTCATGCGCAGTGGTCAACGCCGCACTCTCTAGCTGCCAAGAGCACTTTTTACTATGCGCACCCAACCAGAGTGACGGGAGGAGCACATTTCAGAAAACGTGCTCAGCTCGTCGAGAAAATGCGATTTAAGCAATAAAATTAAAAATGCACCTAAAACCTAAACCAAACGTTGCAGGTGGTTATTTCTTCATGCGCAGTGGTCAACGCGGCACTCTCTAGCTGCCAAGAGCACTTTTTACTTTGCGCACCCAACCAGAGTGACGGGAGGAGCACATTTCAGAAAACGTGCTCAGCTCGTCGAGAAAATGCGATTTAAGCAATAAAATTAAAAATGCACCTAAAACCTAAACCAAACGTTGCAGGTGGTTATTTCTTCGTGCGCAGCAGTCAACGCGGCACTCTCTAGCTGCCAAGAGCAGTTTTTACTATGCGCACCCAACCAGAGTGACGGGATGAGCACATTTCAGAAAACGTGCTCAGCTCGTCGAGAAAATGCGATTTAAGCAATAAAATTAAAAATGCACCTAAAACCTAAACCAAACGTTGCAGGTGGTTATTTCTTCATGCGCAGTTGTCAACGCGGCACTCTCTAGCTGCCAAGAGCACTTTTTACTATGCGCACCTAACCAGAGTGACGGGAGGAGCACATTTCAGAAAACGTGCTCAGCTCGACGAGAAAATGCGATTTAAGCAATAAAATTAAAAATGCACCAAAAACCTAAACCAAAGGTTGCAGATGGTCATTTCTTCATGCGCAGTGGTCAACGCGGCACTCTCTAGCTGCCAAGAGCACTTTTTACTATGCGCACCCAACCAGAGTGACGGGAGGAGCACATTTCAGAAAACGTGCTCAGCTCGTCGAGAAAATGCGATTTAAGCAATAAAATTAAAAATGCACCTAAAACCTAAACCAAACGTTGCAGGTGGTTATTTCTTCATGCGCAGTGGTCAACGCGGCACTCTCTAGCTGCCAAGAGCACTTTTTACTTTGCACACCCAACCAGAGTGACGGGAGGAGCACATTTCAGAAAACGTGCTCAGCTCGTCGAGAAAATGCGATTTAAGCAATAAAATTAAAAATGCACCTAAAACCTAAACCAAACGCTGCAGATGGTCATTTCTTCATGCGCAGTGGTCAACGCGGCACTCTAGCTGCCAAGAGCCCTTTTTGCTATGCGCACCCAACCAGAGTGACGGGAGGAGCACATTTCAGAAAACGTGCTCAGCTCGTCGAGAAAATGCGATTTAAGCAATAAAATTAAAAATGCACCCAAAACCTAAACCAAAGGTTGCAGATGGTCATTTCTTCATGCGCAGTGGTCAACGCGGCACTCTCTAGCTGCCAAGAGCACTTTTTACTATGCACACCCAACAAGAGTGACGGGAGGAGCGCATTTCAGAAAACGTGCTCAGCTCGACGAGAAAATGCGATTTAAGCAATAAAATTAAAAATGCACCCAAAACCTAAACCAAAGGTTGCAGATGGTCATTTCTTCATGCGCAGTGGTCAACGCGGCACTCTCTAGCTGCCAAGAGCACTTTTTACTATGCGCACCCAACCAGAGTGACGGGAGGAGCACATTTCAGAAAACGTGCTCAGCTCGTCGAGAAAATGCGATTTAAGCAATAAAATTAAAAATGCACCTAAAACCTAAACCAAACGTTGCAGGTGGTTATTTCTTCATGCGCAGTGGTCAACGCGGCACTCTAGCTGCCAAGAGCACTTTTTACTTTGCGCACCCAACCAGAGTGACGGGAGGAGCACATTTCAGAAAACGTGCTCAGCTCGTCGAGAAAATGCGATTTAAGCAATAAAATTAAAAATGCACCTAAAACCTAAACCAAACGTTGCAGGTGGTTATTTCTTCGTGCGCAGCAGTCAACGCGGCACTCTCTAGCTGCCAAGAGCAGTTTTTACTATGCGCACCCAACCAGAGTGACGGGAGGAGCACATTTCAGAAAACGTGCTCAGCTCGTCGAGAAAATGCGATTTAAGCAATAAAATTAAAAATGCACCTAAAACCTAAACCAAACGTTGCAGGTGGTTATTTCTTCATGCGCAGTTGTCAACGCGGCACTCTCTAGCTGCCAAGAGCACTTTTTACTATGCGCACCTAACCAGAGTGACGGGAGGAGCACATTTCAGAAAACGTGCTCAGCTCGTCGAGAAAATGCGATTTAAGCAATAAAATTAAAAATGCACCTAAAACCTAAACCAAACGTTGCAGGTGGTTATTTCTTCATGCGCAGTGGTCAAAGCGGCACTCTCTAGCTGCCAAGAGCACTTTTTACTATGCGCACCAGACCAGAGTGACGGGAGGAGCACATTTCAGAAAACGTGCTCAGCTCGTCGAGAAAATGCGATTCAAGCAATAAAATTAAAAATGCACCTAAAACCTAAACCAAACGTTGCAGGTGGTTATTTCTTCATGCGCAGTGGTCAACGCGGCACTCTCTAGCTGCCAAGAGCACTTTTTACTATGCGCACCCAACCAGAGTGACGGGAGGAGCACATTTCAGAAAACGTGCTCAGCTCGTCGAGAAAATGCGATTTAAGCAATAAAATTAAAAATGCACCTAAAACCTAAACCAAACGTTGCAGGTGGTTATTTCTTTATGCGCAGTGGTCAACGCGGCACTCTCTAGCTGCCAAGAGCACTTTTTACTATGTGTCACGTGCTGGTGCCACCTGCGACGGGACCACGCCCCCCTGTCAGTGGGATCACCGTCACCTGCCACGGGTTCATGGACAGCGCTATATCAGCGCTGCCAGCGCAGACCCGAGTGCCAGTCTGTCCCTTGATGCTGCTTCGCTCATCAATCCCGGAGAGAATTGACTCACTTGACTACTCGGAACCCTCGCAGAATCGTTGTCCTCTCCAGCCCGATCGCCGCTCCAGCGCCAGCTGTTCCCATCATCCCCTTCAAATAAAGTCCGTCGTTACGCACTTGGCTGTACTCTCCGATCCTTAACAGTACAGATGTCATGCGGTCGCGTTTATTTTTCCGGGTTTCTGTCTCGTCTGTCGTAATTTTACTTCCGGTTTTATTTTGTCGTCCCTTCCGTTTCAGTTTGTGTTTCCTTCCTCGGTGTTGGTTGTCTTGTCTTCCCTGATTCCGATTGTGTGCACCTGTGTAATTGACAATAATGGTCAGCACCTGTGTCCACGCCCTTTTGTGTGTATTTAGTCCGTGTCTTCCCCTTTTCCTGTGCCAGTGTGTCTTGCCTCGTCCCGACCACCAGCGATTCCTTGATGTCCAAATTCTCAGTAAGACCCCTCCTCTCTGTCTCGCCACCGAGCGACGCTTTTGTTTGTACTTTTTGCCGCGTGTTATCCCTCGTAAGAGGCGTTTTGATTTGTACTTTTAGCCTTTTTTCTCGCCTCAGTGCGACGCCTTCTGTTTGTACTTTTTGCCACGCGTTTTCCCTCGCAAGAGGCGTTTTACTTTGTACTTTTGATCAGTGTGCTTGCTGGAATAAATCCAAGAAAGAAACGACTCTGCATCCGAGTCCTTCGCCTTGTCCCCTGCCTGACAGTACACACTGGCCAGACATGGACTCGGCAGAGTCGGAGCACCTGTGCGCCGCAGTGCGCTCCCATGCCTCACTGCTCGCCCAGCACCAGAGGGAAGTGGGCGACTTGGGAGAAGAGATCCGAGGACTCGCTAAGAATCAAGAAGATTTCAGAGGAGCGGTCGCCACCCAAGTAGCAAAGCTGGGTCAGCAAATGCAGGAAGTGCTCTCGTTCTTAAACGCGGGACCAGCAGCGACCTCCAGTACACCCGTTGCTTCCCCCGTTACTCCCCTTGCAATAGCTCCCATGACTGGCGGTGCCAGACTGGCTCCTCCAGAGCGCTACTCCGGAGAACCCGGCCTTAGCCGGGCCTTTATTACAGAATGCGAGATGCATTTTGAGAGTTCCCCAGCAGATTTCCCCACCGAGCGCTCCAAGGTGGCCTACATGGTATCATACCTGACGGGAAGGGCCCGCACGTGGGCCACCGCGGAATGGGCCAGGGATTCCACCTCCTGTCGCTCTCTCCCCGCTTTCATCCAGGCCCTGCGAACGGTGTTCGATCCAATCTCCGCTGACCGAGACAAGGCTCGCCAACTCTGTCAGATAGTCCAGGGACAAGACACCGTCGGAGACTACGCCATCCGGTTCCGCACGCTGGCCGCGGTGTGCGGTTGGAACGCGGCGGCACTATATGACATCTTCCTCCGGGGCCTGTCTGGACCCATACAGGATCAGCTAATCCCCTTAGACCTTCCCACCGACCTCGACGCCCTCATCGCTCTGGCTATCCGCACTGACAATCGGCTGCAAGAGTGGAGGAAGCACCGAAGCAGCAACGCCCCCGCCTTCGTCCCAGTAGCCGGCCCTGACGTTCACCACTCCAGGCTGTACGGGGATCGGCAGCGCCAGAAGCCAGAACCGATGCAGTTGGGCAGAGCTAAGTTAACAGAGGAGGAGAAGTTACGGCGGCGCCGAGAGGGAAGATGCTACTACTGCGGCGAGCTCGGACACCTCCTTCTCTCCTGTCCAGTGAGGAGGACCCTGAAGGTAAGCGCCTTCTCGGCGGCTCTGTCCCCGGGGCGAGTGCTCCCCAAGGGCAGGATCACACAGTTGGGAAGAGAAATAGAACTCGAAGTATTAATTGACTCAGCAGCAGACGAAAGCTTGATAGACTGGGCATTTGCTCGCCGGTGGGGGGTAAAGACTGAGCTACTGAACACTCCCGTGAAAGCTAAGGCACTCAATGGACAGGCACTCTTTGAGATAACTCACATAACAGAACCAGTCTCGCTGTCAATTGGTCCCCACCAGGAGAACATACGGCTACATGTCGTGACCTCCCCAATGAACCCTCTCATTCTCGGGTATCCATGGCTTCAACGCCACAACCCCACTATAGACTGGGGATCAGGGGAAATAACGGGATGGGGGTCCGACTGTCATGATTCCTGTATCAAGTCTAACCCGCGCCCTGTGCCTCCTGCTCCAGACGCGCCAACCCCAGACTTAACCGGGGTCCCTGCGTGTTACCACCAATGGGCCGAGGTATTCAGCAAGGCCAAGGCTACCTCTCTGCCTCCCCACCGTCCGTATGATTGCGCCATTGACCTCCTGCCGGGTTCAACTATACCCAAGGGGAGGCTTTATTCTCTTTCGGGACCTGAGAAGCAAACCTTGAATGAATATATAGACTCCTCCCTGCAAGCAGGACTGATTCGACCATCGTCGTCGCCTGCGGGGGCGGGGTTCTTTTTCGTGGGCAAGAAGGACGGCACCCTACGTCCCTGCATTGATTATAGTCCCCTCAATCAGATCACCATCAAGAATCGGTATCCGCTCCCACTGATGTCGACCGTGTTCGACCAATTACAGCAAGCCCGGGTGTTCACAAAGTTAGATCTGCGCAACGCCTACCATCTGGTGCGCATCCGGGAAGGGGACGAATGGAAGACAGGGTTCAACACCCATCGAGGACATTTTGAATACCTCGTCATGCCATTTGGCCTCACCAATGCTCCCGCTGTGTTTCAGGCCATGATAAACGATGTTTTGAGAGACTGTTTGGACCGGTTTGTGTACGTATATTTGGACGATATTTTGATTTATTCCCCAGATCTGAAGACCCATAGGGTTCACGTCGAGACGGTGTTGCAACGACTCCTTGAACACCAACTATACGTAAAGGCCGAGAAAAGTGAATTCCACAAGAGCACTGTTTCTTTTCTCGGCTTCATCGTAGCCCCGGGCAAGGTTGAGATGGACCCGGCGAAAGTAAGCGCGGTAACGGAATGGCCTACCCCTGACTCACGCAGGAAGGTGCAGCAATTCCTGGGCTTTGCCAATTTTTATCGGCGGTTCATCAAGGGCTTCAGTGCCACAGCGGCTCCCTTGCACGCGCTCACGTCTCCTAAGGTTCCCTTCCACTGGTCGGCGGAGGCGGAGGCGGCCTTCCAGGAGCTAAAGAACCGCTTCAGCACCGCTCCCATCCTCACGCTTCCTGATCCGTCGCGGCAGTTTGTGGTGGAGGTGGACGCCTCCAATCAAGGAGTAGGTGCCATCCTTTCACAGAGAGCCAAGAGCGACAACAAGCTCCATCCGTGCGCGTTCCTGTCTCGACGGCTGACGCCAGCCGAACAGAATTATGATGTGGGGGATCGCGAACTGTTGGCAGTAAAGCTGGCATTGGAAGAATGGAGACATTGGTTAGAGGGAGCACAGCAGCCTTTTTTGGTCTGGACAGACCATAAATATTTAGAATACATAAAGTCAGCTAAGAGACTGAATTCACGCCAAGCCCGCTGGTCACTTTTTTTCAATCGTTTTAACTTCACTCTGTCCTACAGACCGGGAACCAAGAACACCAAGCCTGACGCCCTCTCCCGTGTTTTCAACTCGGATCCAGAAATTAAGAAGCCCGAAACCATCCTGCCTCCTCATTGCCTGGTTAGAGCAGTGACCTGGCCTATCGAAGGCCGGGTACAGCGGGCCAATGGTAACAAGCCACCCCCGAGTGGTTGCCCTGAGAACCGACTATTTGTCCCTGCTCAATTACGATCCCAAGTCATCCATTGGGCTCACACCTCCAGACTCTCCTGCCATCCGGGCATGCGCCGAACGCTGTTTGTAATCCAGCAGCGATTCTGGTGGCCCTCCATGAGGGCAGACGTCAATGAATACGTTGCAGCCTGTCCCGTCTGCGCCCGGAATAAGAACTCCCACGGAGCCCGTATGGGGTTGCTGCATCCCCTACCCATTCCTTCGCGCCCATGGGCGGAGATATCCATGGATTTCGTCACCGGGCTTCCGACCTCGCATGGGCGAACCACCATACTCACAGTGGTGGACAGATTTTCAAAGATGGCTCACTTTATCGCCTTGCCCAAGCTCCCGTCCGCTAAACGAACGGCCACCGTGATGATGGACCACATATTCCGGGTTCATGGGTTCCCGAAAGACATTGTTTCCGATAGAGGGCCCCAATTCGTATCCAGGTTTTGGCGGGAGTTTTGCAGGCTCATAGGGGCAACCGTGAGTCTCACGTCAGGCTATCACCCGGAGGCAAACGGACAGACGGAACGTATTAACCAGCAGTTGGAGACAAGTCTCCGCTGCCTTGTCTCCCAGAACCCCTCCTCGTGGAGCAAGAACCTCTCCTGGGTGGAGTATGCCCACAACTCCCTGCCCACCACGGCTACAGGTATGTCCCCCTTCAAGTGTGTGTATGGCTACCAGCCCCCTGTCTTCCCTGACAGTGAGCCGGAGGTGACGGTGTCTTCAGCCCACGCCTTGGTGCGCCGCTGTCGTCGCGTCTGGTCGGCGGCTCGGGCCACGCTGGTCCGACAGGGGGACCGGGTCAAGCGGATGGCTGACCGGAGGAGACGTCCGGCGCCCGTGTACCAGCGAGGTCAACGTGTCTGGCTATCCGCCAAGGATCTTCCCCACCGGGGGGACTCCAGGAAACTGGCGCCTCGCTTCGTGGGTCCGTTCCCCATCGCCAAGGTCGTGCACCCGGCCGCGGTGCGTCTCCGCTTGCCCAGGTCCCTTGCAGTCCACCCCAACTTTCACGTTGGGAAGGTCAAGCCGGTGGTGGACAGTCCGTTGGTGCCAGATCCTGCGCCCCCTCCGCCTCCGCGGACTGTGGGAGGTGGGACGGCCTACACCGTTAAAGAACTATTGGATGTGCGCAGAAGAGGCCGGGGCTGGCAGTACCTGGTGGACTGGGAGGGTTATGGGCCGGAGGAGCGGCAATGGGTGCCGCCTAGTTATATTTTGGACCCGGGACTTTTTGAGGACTTTGATGCGGCTCACCCTGGGGCTCCTGGGCCATCTGGGATCCGGCCCTAGGGGGGGGGGGGTTCTGTCATGCGGTCGCGTTTATTTTTCCGGGTTTCTGTCTCGTCGATGTCGTAATTTTACTTCCGGTTTTATTTTGTCGTCCCTTCCGTTTCAGTTTGTGTTTCCTTCCTCGGTGTTGGTTGTCTTGTCTTCCCTGATCCCGATTGTGTGCACCTGCGTAATCGATACTAATTGTCATCACCTGTGTCCCCGCCCTTTTGTGTGTATTTAGTCCGTGTCTTCCCCTTGTCTTGTGCCAGTGTGTCTTGCCTCGTCCCGACCACCAGCGATTCCTTGATGTCCGAATTCTCAGTAAGACCCCTCCTCTTTGTCTCGCCACCGAGCGACGCTTTTGTTTGTGCCTGGATTCCCATAGCCCTTTTGTCTCGCCTCAGTGCGACGCCTTTTGTTTGTACTTTTTGCCGCGTGTTTTCCCTCGTAAGAGGCGTTTTGATTTGTACTTTTAGCCTTTTTTCTCGCCTCAGTGCGACGCCTTCTGTTTGTACTTTTTGCCACGTGTTTTCCCTCGCAAGAGGCGTTTTGCTTTGTACTTTTGATCAGTGTGCTTGCTGGAATAAATCCAAGAAAGAAACGACTCTGCATCCGAGTCCTTCGCCTTGTCCCCTGCCTGACACTCTAGCTGCCAAGAGCACTTTTTACTATGCACACCCAACAAGAGTGACGGGAGGAGCGCATTTCAGAAAACGTGCTCAGCTCGACGAGAACATGCGATTTAAGCAATAAAATTAAAAATGCATCCAAAACCTAAACCAAACGTTGCAGGTGGTTATTTCTTCATGCGCAGTGGTCAACGCGGCACTCTCTTGCTGCCAAGAGCACTTTTTACTATGCGCACCCAACCAGAGTGACGGGAGGAGCACATTTCAGAAAACGTGCTCAGCTTGTCGAGAAAATGCGATTTAAGCAATAAAATTAAAAATGCACCCAAAACCTAAACCAAACGTTGCAGGTGGTTATTTCTTCATGCGCAGTGGTAAACGCGGCACTCTCTAGGTGCCAAGAGCACTTTTTACTATGCGCACCCAACCAGAGTGACGGGAGGAGCACATTTCAGAAAACGTGCTCAGCTCGTCCAGAAAATGCTATTTAAGCAATTAAATTAAAAATGCACCTAAAACCTAAACCAAACGTTGCAGGTGGTTATTTCTTCGTGCGCAGCAGTCAACGCGGCACTCTCTAGCTGCCAAGAGCACTTTTTACTATGCGCACCTAACCAGAGTGACGGGAGGAGCACATTTCAGAAAACGTGCTCAGCTCGTCGAGAAAATGCGATTTAAGCAATAAAATTAAAAATGCACCTAAAACCCAAACCAAACGTTGCAGGTGGTTATTTCTTCATGCGCAGTGGTCAACGCGGCACTCTCTAGCTGCCAAGAGCACTTTTAACTATGCGCACCCAACCAGAGTGACGGGAGGAGCACATTTCAGAAAACGTGCTCAGCTCGTCGAGAAAATGCGATTTAAGCAATAAAATTAAAAATGCACCCAAAACCTAAACCAAACGTTGCAGGTGGTTATTTCTTCATGCGCAGTGGTCAACGCGGCACTCTCTAGCTGCCAAGAGCACTTTTTACTATGCGCACCCAACCAGAGTGACGGGAGGAGCACATTTCAGAAAACGTGCTCAGCTCGTCGAGAAAATGCGATTTAAGCAATAAAATTAAAAATGCACCTAAAACCTAAACCAAACGTTGCAGATGGTCATTTCTTCATGCGCAGTGGTCAACGCGGCACTCTCTAGGTGCCAAGAGCACTTTTTACTATGCACACCCAACCAGAGTGACGGGAGGAGCACATTTCAGAAAACGTGCTCAGCTCGTCGAGAAAATGCGATTTAAGCAATAAAATTAAAAATGCAACTTAAACCTAAACCAAACGTTGCAGGTGGTTATTTCTTCATGCGCAGTTGTCAACGCGGCACTCTCTAGCTGCCAAGAGCACTTTTTACTATGCACACCCAACCAGAGTGACGGGAGGAGCACATTTCAGAAAACGTGCTCAGCTCGTCGAGAAAATGCGATTTAAGCAATAAAATTAAAAATGCACCCAAAACCTAAACCAAACGTTGCAGGTGGTTATTTCTTTATGCGCAGCAGTCAACGCGGCACTCTCTAGCTGCCAAGAGCAGTTTTTACTATGCGCACCCAACCAGAGTGACGGGAGGAGCACATTTCAGAAAACGTGCTCAGCTCGTCGAGAAAATGCGATTTAAGCAATAAAATTAAAAATGCACCTAAAACCTAAACCAAACGTTGCAGGTGGTTATTTCTTCATGCGCAGTGGTCAACGCGGCACTCTCTAGCTGCCAAGAGCACTTTTTACTATGCGCACCCAACCAGAGTGACGGGAGGAGCGCATTTCAGAAAACGTGCTCAGCTCGTCGAGAAAATGCGATTTAAGCAATAAAATTAAAAATGCACCTAAAACCTAAACCAAACGTTGCAGATGGTCATTTCTTCATGCGCAGTGGTCAACGCGGCACTCTCTAGCTGCCAAGAGCACTTTTTACTATGCGCACCCAACCAGAGTGACGGGAGGAGCACATTTCAGAAAACGTGCTCAGCTCGTCGAGAAAATGCGATTTAAGCAATAAAATTAAAAATGCACCCAAAACCTAAACCAAACGTTGCAGATGGTCTTTTCTTCATGCGCAGTGGTCAACGCGGCACTCTCTAGCTGCCAAGAGCACTTTTTACTATGCGCACCCAACCAGAGTGACGGGAGGAGCACATTTCAGAAAACGTGCTCAGCTCGTCCAGAAAATGCGATTTAAGCAATAAAATTAAAAATGCACCTAAAACCTAAACCAAACGTTGCAGATGGTTATTTCTTCATGCGCAGTGGTCAACGCGGCACTCTCTAGCTGCCAAGAGCACTTTTTACTATGCACACCCAACCAGAGTGACGGGAGGAGCACATTTCAGAAAACGTGCTCAGCTCGTCCAGACAATGCGATTTAAGCAATAAAATTAAAAATGAACCCAAAACCTAAACCAAACGTTGCAGGTGGTTATTTCTTCATGCGCAGTGGTCAACGCGGCACTCTCTAGCTGCCAAGAGCACTTTTTACTATGCGCACCCAACCAGAGTGACGGGAGGAGCGCATTTCAGAAAACATGCTCAGCTCGTCGAGAAAATGCGATTTAAGCAATAAAATTAAAAATGCACCTAAAACCTAAACCAAAAGTTGCAGGTGGTTATTTCTTCATGCGCAGCAGTAAACGCGGCACTCTCTAGCTGCCAAGAGCACCTTTTACTATGCGCACCCAACCAGAGTGACGGGAGGAGCACATTTCAGAAAACGTGCTCAGCTCGTTGAGAAAATGCGATTTAAGCAATAAAATTAAAAATGCACCTAAAACCTAAACCAAACGTTGCAGGTGGTTATTTCTTCATGCGCAGTGGTCAACGCGGCACTCTCTAGCTGCCAAGAGCACTTTTTACTATGCGCACCCAACCAGAGTGACGGGAGGAGCACATTTCAGAAAACGTGCTCAGCTCGTCGAGAAAATGCGATTTAAGCAATAAAATTAAAAATGCACCTAAAACCTAAACCAAACGTTGCAGGTGGTTATTTCTTCATGCGCAGTGGTCAACGCGGCACTCTCTACCTGCCAAGAGCACTTTTTACTATGCGCACCCAACCAGAGTGACGGGAGGAGCACATTTCAGAAAACGTGCTCAGCTCGTCGAGAAAATGCGATTTAAGCAATAAAATTAAAAATGCACCTAAAACCTAAACCAAACGTTGCAGATGGTCATTTCTTCATGCGCAGTGGTCGACGCGGCACTCTCTAGCTGCCAAGAGCACTTTTTACTATGCGCACCCAACCAGAGTGACGGGAGGAGCACATTTCAGAAAACGTGCTCAGCTCGTCGAGAAAATGCGATTTAAGCAATAAAATTAAAAACGCACCCAAAACCTAAACCAAACGTTGCAGATGGTCATTTCTTCATGCGCAGTGGTCAACGCGGCACTCTCTAGCTGCCAAGAGCACTTTTTACTATGCGCACCCAACCAGAGTGACGGGAGGAGCACATTTCAGAAAACGTGCTCAGCTCGTCGAGAAAATGCGATTTAAGCAATAAAATTAAAAATGCACCCAAAACCTAAACCAAACGTTGCAGATGGTCATTTCTTCATGCGCAGTGGTCAACGCGGCACTCTCTAGCTGCCAAGAGCACTTTTTACTATGCGCACCCAACCAGAGTGACGGGAGGAGCACATTTCAGAAAACGTGCTCAGCTCGTCGAGAAAATGCGATTTAAGCAATAAAATTAAAAATGCACCTAAAACCTTAACCAAACGTTTCAGGTGGTTATTTATTCGTGCGCAGCAGTCAACGCGGCACTCTCTAGCTGCCAAGAGCACTTTTTACTATGCGCACCCAACCAGAGTGACGGGAGGAGCACATTTCAGAAAACGTGCTCAGCTCGTCGAGTAAATGCGATTTAAGCAATAAAATTAAAAATGCACCCAAAACCGAAACCAAACGTTGCAGGTGGTTATTTCTTCATGCGCAGTGGTCAACGCGGCACTCTCTAGCTGCCAAGAGCACTTTTTACTATGCACACCCAACCAGAGTGACGGGAGGAGCACATTTCAGAAAACGTGCTCAGCTCGTCGAGAAAATGCGATTTAAGCAATAAAATTAAAAATGCACCCAAAACCTAAACCAAACGTTGCAGGTGGTTATTTCTTCATGCGCAGTGGTCAACGCGTCACTCTCTAGCTGCCAAGAGCATTTTTTTACTATGCGCACCCAACCAGAGTGACGGGAGGAGCACATTTCAGAAAACGTGCTCAGCTCGTCGAGAAAATGCGATTTAAGCAATAAAATTAAAAATGCACCTAAAACCTAAACCAAACGTTGCAGGTGGTTATTTCTTCATGCGCAGTGGTCAACGCGGCACTCTCTAGCTGCCAAGAGCACTTTTTACTATGCGCACCCAACCAGAGTGACGGGAGGAGCACATTTCAGAAAACGTGCTCAGCTCGTCGAGAAAATGCGATTTAAGCAATAAAATTAAAAATGCACCTAAAACCTAAACCAAACGTTGCAGGTGGTTATTTCTTCATGCGCAGCAGTCAACGCGGCACTCTCTAGCTGCCAAGAGCACTTTTTACTATGCGCACCCAACCAGAGAGACGGGAGGAGCACATTTCAGAAAACGTGCTCAGCTCGTCGAGAAAATGCGATTTAAGCAATAAAATTAAAAATGCACCCAAAACCTAAACCAAACGTTGCAGGTGGTTATTTCTTCATGCGCAGGAGTCAACGCGGCACTCTCTAGCTGCCAAGAGCACTTTTTACTATGCGCACCCAACCAGAGTGACCGGAGGAGCACATTTCAGAAAACGTGCTCAGCTCGTCGAGAAAACGCCATTTAAGCAATAAAATTAAAAATGCACCTAAAACCTGAACCAAACGTTGCAGGTGGTTATTTCTTCATGCGCAGTGGTCAACGCGGCACTCTCTATCTGCCAAGAGCACTTTTTACTATGCGCACCCAACCAGAGTGACGGGAGGAGCACATTTCAGAAAACGTGCTCAGCTCGACGAGAACATGTGATTTAAGCAATAAAATTAAAAATGCACCCAAAACCTAAACCAAACGTTGCAGGTGGTTATTTCTTCATGCGCAGTGGTCAACGCGGCACTCTCTATCTGCCAAGAGCACTTTTTACTATGCACACCCAACCAGAGTGACGGGAGGAGCACATTTCAGAAAACGTGCTCAGCTCGTCGAGAAAATGCGATTTAAGCAATAAAATTAAAAATGCACCCGAAACCTAAACCAAACGTTGCAGGTGGTTATTTCTTCATGCGCAGTGGTCAACGCGGCACTCTCTAGCTGCCAAGAGCACTTTTTACTATGCACACCCAACAAGAGTGACGGGAGGAGCGCATTTCAGAAAACGTGCTCAGCTCGACGAGAACATGCGATTTAAGCAATAAAATTAAAAATGCATCCAAAACCTAAACCAAACGTTGCAGGTGGTTATTTCTTCATGCGCAGTGGTCAACGCGGCACTCTCTAGCTGCCAAGAGCACTTTTTACTATGCGCACCCAACCAGAGTGACGGGAGGAGCACATTTCAGAAAACGTGCTCAGCTCGTCGAGAAAATGCGATTTAAGCAATAAAATTAAAAATGCACCCAAAACCTAAACCAAACGTTGCAGGTGGTTTTATTTCTTCATGCGCAGTGGTAAACGCGGCACTCTCTAGCTGCCAAAAGCACTTTTTACTATGCGCACCCAACCAGAGTGACGGGAGGAGCACATTTCAGAAAACGTGCTCAGCTCGACGAGAACATGCGATTTAAGCAATAAAATTAAAAATGCACCTAAAACCTAAACCAAACGTTGCAGGTGGTTATTTCTTCGTGCGCAGCAGTCAACGCGGCACTCTCTAGCTGCCAAGAGCAGTTTTTACTATGCGCACCCAACCAGAGTGACGGGAGGAGCACATTTCAGAAAACGTGCTCAGCTCCTCGAGAAAATGCGATTTAAGCAATAAAATTAAAAATGCACCTAAAACCTAAACCAAACGTTGCAGGTGGTTATTTCTTCATGCGCAGTTGTCAACGCGGCACTCTCTAGCTGCCAAGAGCACTTTTTACTATGCGCACCTAACCAGAGTGACGGGAGGAGCACATTTCAGAAAACGTGCTCAGCTCGTCGAGAAAATGCGATTTAAGCAATAAAATTAAAAATGCACCTAAAACCTAAACCAAACGTTGCAGGTGGTTATTTCTTCATGCGCAGTGGTCAAAGCGGCACTCTCTAGCTGCCAAGAGCACTTTTTACTATGCGCACCAGACCAGAGTGACGGGAGGAGCACATTTCAGAAAACGTGCTCAGCTCGTCGAGAAAATGCGATTCAAGCAATAAAATTAAAAATGCACCTAAAACCTAAACCAAACGTTGCAGGTGGTTATTTCTTCATGCGCAGTGGTCAACGCGGCACTCTCTAGCTGCCAAGAGCACTTTTTACTATGCGCACCCAACCAGAGTGACGGGAGGAGCACATTTCAGAAAACGTGCTCAGCTCGTCGAGAAAATGCGATTTAAGCAATAAAATTAAAAATGCACCTAAAACCTAAACCAAACGTTGCAGGTGGTTATTTCTTTATGCGCAGTGGTCAACGCGGCACTCTCTAGCTGCCAAGAGCACTTTTTACTATGTGTCACGTGCTGGTGCCACCTGCGACGGGACCACGCCCCCCTGTCAGTGGGATCACCGTCACCTGCCACGGGTTCATGGACAGCGCTATATCAGCGCTGCCAGCGCAGACCCGAGTGCCAGTCTGTCCCTTGATGCTGCTTCGCTCATCAATCCCGGAGAGAATTGACTCACTTGACTACTCGGAACCCTCGCAGAATCGTTGTCCTCTCCAGCCCGATCGCCGCTCCAGCGCCAGCTGTTCCCATCATCCCCTTCAAATAAAGTCCGTCGTTACGCACTTGGCTGTACTCTCCGATCCTTAACAGTACAGATGTCATGCGGTCGCGTTTATTTTTCCGGGTTTCTGTCTCGTCTGTCGTAATTTTACTTCCGGTTTTATTTTGTCGTCCCTTCCGTTTCAGTTTGTGTTTCCTTCCTCGGTGTTGGTTGTCTTGTCTTCCCTGATTCCGATTGTGTGCACCTGTGTAATTGACAATAATGGTCAGCACCTGTGTCCACGCCCTTTTGTGTGTATTTAGTCCGTGTCTTCCCCTTTTCCTGTGCCAGTGTGTCTTGCCTCGTCCCGACCACCAGCGATTCCTTGATGTCCAAATTCTCAGTAAGACCCCTCCTCTCTGTCTCGCCACCGAGCGACGCTTTTGTTTGTACTTTTTGCCGCGTGTTATCCCTCGTAAGAGGCGTTTTGATTTGTACTTTTAGCCTTTTTTCTCGCCTCAGTGCGACGCCTTCTGTTTGTACTTTTTGCCACGCGTTTTCCCTCGCAAGAGGCGTTTTACTTTGTACTTTTGATCAGTGTGCTTGCTGGAATAAATCCAAGAAAGAAACGACTCTGCATCCGAGTCCTTCGCCTTGTCCCCTGCCTGACAGTACACACTGGCCAGACATGGACTCGGCAGAGTCGGAGCACCTGTGCGCCGCAGTGCGCTCCCATGCCTCACTGCTCGCCCAGCACCAGAGGGAAGTGGGCGACTTGGGAGAAGAGATCCGAGGACTCGCTAAGAATCAAGAAGATTTCAGAGGAGCGGTCGCCACCCAAGTAGCAAAGCTGGGTCAGCAAATGCAGGAAGTGCTCTCGTTCTTAAACGCGGGACCAGCAGCGACCTCCAGTACACCCGTTGCTTCCCCCGTTACTCCCCTTGCAATAGCTCCCATGACTGGCGGTGCCAGACTGGCTCCTCCAGAGCGCTACTCCGGAGAACCCGGCCTTAGCCGGGCCTTTATTACAGAATGCGAGATGCATTTTGAGAGTTCCCCAGCAGATTTCCCCACCGAGCGCTCCAAGGTGGCCTACATGGTATCATACCTGACGGGAAGGGCCCGCACGTGGGCCACCGCGGAATGGGCCAGGGATTCCACCTCCTGTCGCTCTCTCCCCGCTTTCATCCAGGCCCTGCGAACGGTGTTCGATCCAATCTCCGCTGACCGAGACAAGGCTCGCCAACTCTGTCAGATAGTCCAGGGACAAGACACCGTCGGAGACTACGCCATCCGGTTCCGCACGCTGGCCGCGGTGTGCGGTTGGAACGCGGCGGCACTATATGACATCTTCCTCCGGGGCCTGTCTGGACCCATACAGGATCAGCTAATCCCCTTAGACCTTCCCACCGACCTCGACGCCCTCATCGCTCTGGCTATCCGCACTGACAATCGGCTGCAAGAGTGGAGGAAGCACCGAAGCAGCAACGCCCCCGCCTTCGTCCCAGTAGCCGGCCCTGACGTTCACCACTCCAGGCTGTACGGGGATCGGCAGCGCCAGAAGCCAGAACCGATGCAGTTGGGCAGAGCTAAGTTAACAGAGGAGGAGAAGTTACGGCGGCGCCGAGAGGGAAGATGCTACTACTGCGGCGAGCTCGGACACCTCCTTCTCTCCTGTCCAGTGAGGAGGACCCTGAAGGTAAGCGCCTTCTCGGCGGCTCTGTCCCCGGGGCGAGTGCTCCCCAAGGGCAGGATCACACAGTTGGGAAGAGAAATAGAACTCGAAGTATTAATTGACTCAGCAGCAGACGAAAGCTTGATAGACTGGGCATTTGCTCGCCGGTGGGGGGTAAAGACTGAGCTACTGAACACTCCCGTGAAAGCTAAGGCACTCAATGGACAGGCACTCTTTGAGATAACTCACATAACAGAACCAGTCTCGCTGTCAATTGGTCCCCACCAGGAGAACATACGGCTACATGTCGTGACCTCCCCAATGAACCCTCTCATTCTCGGGTATCCATGGCTTCAACGCCACAACCCCACTATAGACTGGGGATCAGGGGAAATAACGGGATGGGGGTCCGACTGTCATGATTCCTGTATCAAGTCTAACCCGCGCCCTGTGCCTCCTGCTCCAGACGCGCCAACCCCAGACTTAACCGGGGTCCCTGCGTGTTACCACCAATGGGCCGAGGTATTCAGCAAGGCCAAGGCTACCTCTCTGCCTCCCCACCGTCCGTATGATTGCGCCATTGACCTCCTGCCGGGTTCAACTATACCCAAGGGGAGGCTTTATTCTCTTTCGGGACCTGAGAAGCAAACCTTGAATGAATATATAGACTCCTCCCTGCAAGCAGGACTGATTCGACCATCGTCGTCGCCTGCGGGGGCGGGGTTCTTTTTCGTGGGCAAGAAGGACGGCACCCTACGTCCCTGCATTGATTATAGTCCCCTCAATCAGATCACCATCAAGAATCGGTATCCGCTCCCACTGATGTCGACCGTGTTCGACCAATTACAGCAAGCCCGGGTGTTCACAAAGTTAGATCTGCGCAACGCCTACCATCTGGTGCGCATCCGGGAAGGGGACGAATGGAAGACAGGGTTCAACACCCATCGAGGACATTTTGAATACCTCGTCATGCCATTTGGCCTCACCAATGCTCCCGCTGTGTTTCAGGCCATGATAAACGATGTTTTGAGAGACTGTTTGGACCGGTTTGTGTACGTATATTTGGACGATATTTTGATTTATTCCCCAGATCTGAAGACCCATAGGGTTCACGTCGAGACGGTGTTGCAACGACTCCTTGAACACCAACTATACGTAAAGGCCGAGAAAAGTGAATTCCACAAGAGCACTGTTTCTTTTCTCGGCTTCATCGTAGCCCCGGGCAAGGTTGAGATGGACCCGGCGAAAGTAAGCGCGGTAACGGAATGGCCTACCCCTGACTCACGCAGGAAGGTGCAGCAATTCCTGGGCTTTGCCAATTTTTATCGGCGGTTCATCAAGGGCTTCAGTGCCACAGCGGCTCCCTTGCACGCGCTCACGTCTCCTAAGGTTCCCTTCCACTGGTCGGCGGAGGCGGAGGCGGCCTTCCAGGAGCTAAAGAACCGCTTCAGCACCGCTCCCATCCTCACGCTTCCTGATCCGTCGCGGCAGTTTGTGGTGGAGGTGGACGCCTCCAATCAAGGAGTAGGTGCCATCCTTTCACAGAGAGCCAAGAGCGACAACAAGCTCCATCCGTGCGCGTTCCTGTCTCGACGGCTGACGCCAGCCGAACAGAATTATGATGTGGGGGATCGCGAACTGTTGGCAGTAAAGCTGGCATTGGAAGAATGGAGACATTGGTTAGAGGGAGCACAGCAGCCTTTTTTGGTCTGGACAGACCATAAATATTTAGAATACATAAAGTCAGCTAAGAGACTGAATTCACGCCAAGCCCGCTGGTCACTTTTTTTCAATCGTTTTAACTTCACTCTGTCCTACAGACCGGGAACCAAGAACACCAAGCCTGACGCCCTCTCCCGTGTTTTCAACTCGGATCCAGAAATTAAGAAGCCCGAAACCATCCTGCCTCCTCATTGCCTGGTTAGAGCAGTGACCTGGCCTATCGAAGGCCGGGTACAGCGGGCCAATGGTAACAAGCCACCCCCGAGTGGTTGCCCTGAGAACCGACTATTTGTCCCTGCTCAATTACGATCCCAAGTCATCCATTGGGCTCACACCTCCAGACTCTCCTGCCATCCGGGCATGCGCCGAACGCTGTTTGTAATCCAGCAGCGATTTTGGTGGCCCTCCATGAGGGCAGACGTCAATGAATACGTTGCAGCCTGTCCCGTCTGCGCCCGGAATAAGAACTCCCACGGAGCCCGTATGGGGTTGCTGCATCCCCTACCCATTCCTTCGCGCCCATGGGCGGAGATATCCATGGATTTCGTCACCGGGCTTCCGACCTCGCATGGGCGAACCACCATACTCACAGTGGTGGACAGATTTTCAAAGATGGCTCACTTTATCGCCTTGCCCAAGCTCCCGTCCGCTAAACGAACGGCCACCGTGATGATGGACCACATATTCCGGGTTCATGGGTTCCCGAAAGACATTGTTTCCGATAGAGGGCCCCAATTCGTATCCAGGTTTTGGCGGGAGTTTTGCAGGCTCATAGGGGCAACCGTGAGTCTCACGTCAGGCTATCACCCGGAGGCAAACGGACAGACGGAACGTATTAACCAGCAGTTGGAGACAAGTCTCCGCTGCCTGGTCTCCCAGAACCCCTCCTCGTGGAGCAAGAACCTCTCCTGGGTGGAGTATGCCCACAACTCCCTGCCCACCACGGCTACAGGTATGTCCCCCTTCAAGTGTGTGTATGGCTACCAGCCCCCTGTCTTCCCTGACAGTGAGCCGGAGGTGACGGTGTCTTCAGCCCACGCCTTGGTGCGCTGTCGTCGCGTCTAGTCGGCGGCTCGGGCCACGCTGGTCCGACAGGGGGACCGGGTCAAGCGGATGGCTGACCGGAGGAGACGTCCGGCGCCCGTGTACCAGCGAGGTCAACGTGTCTGGCTATCCGCCAAGGATCTTCCCCACCGGGGGGACTCCAGGAAACTGGCGCCTCGCTTCGTGGGTCCGTTCCCCATCGCCAAGGTCGTGCACCCGGCCGCGGTGCGTCTCCGCTTGCCCAGGTCCCTTGCAGTCCACCCCAACTTTCACGTTGGGAAGGTCAAGCCGGTGGTGGACAGTCCGTTGGTGCCAGATCCTGCGCCCCCTCCGCCTCCGCGGACTGTGGGAGGTGGGACGGCCTACACCGTTAAAGAACTATTGGATGTGCGCAGAAGAGGCCGGGGCTGGCAGTACCTGGTGGACTGGGAGGGTTATGGGCCGGAGGAGCGGCAATGGGTGCCGCCTAGTTATATTTTGGACCCGGGACTTTTTGAGGACTTTTATGCGGCTCACCCTGGGGCTCCTGGGCCGTCTGGGATCCGGCCCTAGGGGGGGGGGGGGTTCTGTCATGCGGTCGCGTTTATTTTTCCGGGTTTCTGTCTCGTCTGTCGTAATTTTACTTCCGGTTTTATTTTGTCGTCCCTTCCGTTTCAGTTTGTGTTTCCTTCCTCGGTGTTGGTTGTCTTGTCTTCCCTGATTCCGATTGTGTGCACCTGTGTAATTGACAATAATGGTCAGCACCTGTGTCCACGCCCTTTTGTGTGTATTTAGTCCGTGTCTTCCCCTTTTCCTGTGCCAGTGTGTCTTGCCTCGTCCCGACCACCAGCGATTCCTTGATGTCCAAATTCTCAGTAAGACCCCTCCTCTCTGTCTCGCCACCGAGCGACGCTTTTGTTTGTACTTTTTGCCGCGTGTTATCCCTCGTAAGAGGCGTTTTGATTTGTACTTTTAGCCTTTTTTCTCGCCTCAGTGCGACGCCTTCTGTTTGTACTTTTTGCCACGCGTTTTCCCTCGCAAGAGGCGTTTTACTTTGTACTTTTGATCAGTGTGCTTGCTGGAATAAATCCAAGAAAGAAACGACTCTGCATCCGAGTCCTTCGCCTTGTCCCCTGCCTGACAGTACACACTGGCCAGACATGGACTCGGCAGAGTCGGAGCACCTGTGCGCCGCAGTGCGCTCCCATGCCTCACTGCTCGCCCAGCACCAGAGGGAAGTGGGCGACTTGGGAGAAGAGATCCGAGGACTCGCTAAGAATCAAGAAGATTTCAGAGGAGCGGTCGCCACCCAAGTAGCAAAGCTGGGTCAGCAAATGCAGGAAGTGCTCTCGTTCTTAAACGCGGGACCAGCAGCAACCTCCAGTACACCCGTTGCTTCCCCCGTTACTCCCCTTGCAATAGCTCCCATGACTGGCGGTGCCAGACTGGCTCCTCCAGAGCGCTACTCCGGAGAACCCGGCCTTAGCCGGGCCTTTATTACAGAATGCGAGATGCATTTTGAGAGTTCCCCAGCAGATTTCCCCACCGAGCGCTCCAAGGTGGCCTACATGGTATCATACCTGACGGGAAGGGCCCGCACGTGGGCCACCGCGGAATGGGCCAGGGATTCCACCTCCTGTCGCTCTCTCCCCGCTTTCATCCAGGCCCTGCGAACGGTGTTCGATCCAATCTCCGCTGACCGAGACAAGGCTCACCAACTCTGTCAGATAGTCCAGGGACAAGACACCGTCGGAGACTACGCCATCCGGTTCCGCACGCTGGCCGCGGTGTGCGGTTGGAACGCGGCGGCACTATATGACATCTTCCTCCGGGGCCTGTCTGGACCCATACAGGATCAGCTAATCCCCTTAGACCTTCCCACCGACCTCGACGCCCTCATCGCTCTGGCTATCCGCACTGACAATCGGCTGCAAGAGTGGAGGAAGCACCGAAGCAGCAACGCCCCCGCCTTCGTCCCAGTAGCCGGCCCTGACGTTCACCACTCCAGGCTGTACGGGGATCGGCAGCGCCAGAAGCCAGAACCGATGCAGTTGGGCAGAGCTAAGTTAACAGAGGAGGAGAAGTTACGGCGGCGCCGAGAGGGAAGATGCTACTACTGCGGCGAGCTCGGACACCTCCTTCTCTCCTGTCCAGTGAGGAGGACCCTGAAGGTAAGCGCCTTCTCGGCGGCTCTGTCCCCGGGGCGAGTGCTCCCCAAGGGCAGGATCACACAGTTGGGAAGAGAAATAGAACTCGAAGTATTAATTGACTCAGGAGCAGACGAAAGCTTGATAGACTGGGCATTTGCTCGCCGGTGGGGGGTAAAGACTGAGCTACTGAACACTCCCGTGAAAGCTAAGGCACTCAATGGACAGGCACTCTTTGAGATAACTCACATAACAGAACCAGTCTCGCTGTCAATTGGTCCCCACCAGGAGAACATACGGCTACATGTCGTGACCTCCCCAATGAACCCTCTCATTCTCGGGTATCCATGGCTTCAACGCCACAACCCCGCTATAGACTGGGGATCAGGGGAAATAACGGGATGGGGGTCCGACTGTCATGATTCCTGTATCAAGTCTAACCCGCGCCCTGTGCCTCCTGCTCCAGACGCGCCAACCCCAGACTTAACCGGGGTCCCTGCGTGTTACCACCAATGGGCCGAGGTATTCAGCAAGGCCAAGGCTACCTCTCTGCCTCCCCACCGTCCGTATGATTGCGCCATTGACCTCCTGCCGGGTTCAACTATACCCAAGGGGAGGCTTTATTCTCTTTCGGGACCTGAGAAGCAAACCTTGAATGAATATATAGACTCCTCCCTGCAAGCAGGACTGATTCGACCATCGTCGTCGCCTGCGGGGGCGGGGTTCTTTTTCGTGGGCAAGAAGGACGGCACCCTACGTCCCTGCATTGATTATAGTCCCCTCAATCAGATCACCATCAAGAATCGGTATCCGCTCCCACTGATGTCGACCGTGTTCGACCAATTACAGCAAGCCCGGGTGTTCACAAAGTTAGATCTGCGCAACGCCTACCATCTGGTGCGCATCCGGGAAGGGGACGAATGGAAGACAGGGTTCAACACCCATCGAGGACATTTTGAATACCTCGTCATGCCATTTGGCCTCACCAATGCTCCCGCTGTGTTTCAGGCCATGATAAACGATGTTTTGAGAGACTGTTTGGACCGGTTTGTGTACGTATATTTGGACGATATTTTGATTTATTCCCCAGATCTGAAGACCCATAGGGTTCACGTCGAGACGGTGTTGCAACGACTCCTTGAACACCAACTATACGTAAAGGCCGAGAAAAGTGAATTCCACAAGAGCACTGTTTCTTTTCTCGGCTTCATCGTAGCCCCGGGCAAGGTTGAGATGGACCCGGCGAAAGTAAGCGCGGTAACGGAATGGCCTACCCCTGACTCACGCAGGAAGGTGCAGCAATTCCTGGGCTTTGCCAATTTTTATCGGCGGTTCATCAAGGGCTTCAGTGCCACAGCGGCTCCCTTGCACGCGCTCACGTCTCCTAAGGTTCCCTTCCACTGGTCGGCGGAGGCGGAGGCGGCCTTCCAGGAGCTAAAGAACCGCTTCAGCACCGCTCCCATCCTCACGCTTCCTGATCCGTCGCGGCAGTTTGTGGTGGAGGTGGACGCCTCCAATCAAGGAGTAGGTGCCATCCTTTCACAGAGAGCCAAGAGCGACAACAAGCTCCATCCGTGCGCGTTCCTGTCTCGACGGCTGACGCCAGCCGAACAGAATTATGATGTGGGGGATCGCGAACTGTTGGCAGTAAAGCTGGCATTGGAAGAATGGAGACATTGGTTAGAGGGAGCACAGCAGCCTTTTTTGGTCTGGACAGACCATAAAAATTTAGAATACATTAAGTCAGCTAAGAGACTGAATTCACGCCAAGCCCGCTGGTCACTTTTTTTCAATCGTTTTAACTTCACTCTGTCCTACAGACCGGGAACCAAGAACACCAAGCCTGACGCCCTCTCCCGTGTTTTCAACTCGGATCCAGAAATTAAGAAGCCCGAAACCATCCTGCCTCCTCATTGCCTGGTTAGAGCAGTGACCTGGCCTATCGAAGGCCGGGTACAGCGGGCCAATGGTAACAAGCCACCCCCGAGTGGTTGCCCTGAGAACCGACTATTTGTCCCTGCTCAATTACGATCCCAAGTCATCCATTGGGCTCACACCTCCAGACTCTCCTGCCATCCGGGCATGCGCCGAACGCTGTTTGTAATCCAGCAGCGATTCTGGTGGCCCTCCATGAGGGCAGACGTCAATGAATACGTTGCAGCCTGTCCCGTCTGCGCCCGGAATAAGAACTCCCACGGAGCCCGTATGGGGTTGCTGCATCCCCTACCCATTCCTTCGCGCCCATGGGCGGAGATATCCATGGATTTCGTCACCGGGCTTCCGACCTCGCATGGGCGAACCACCATACTCACAGTGGTGGACAGATTTTCAAAGATGGCTCACTTTATCGCCTTGCCCAAGCTCCCGTCCGCTAAACGAACGGCCACCGTGATGATGGACCACATATTCCGGGTTCATGGGTTCCCGAAAGACATTGTTTCCGATAGAGGGCCCCAATTCGTATCCAGGTTTTGGCGGGAGTTTTGCAGGCTCATAGGGGCAACCGTGAGTCTCACGTCAGGCTATCACCCGGAGGCAAACGGACAGACGGAACGTATTAACCAGCAGTTGGAGACAAGTCTCCGCTGCCTTGTCTCCCAGAACCCCTCCTCGTGGAGCAAGAACCTCTCCTGGGTGGAGTATGCCCACAACTCCCTGCCCACCACGGCTACAGGTATGTCCCCCTTCAAGTGTGTGTATGGCTACCAGCCCCCTGTCTTCCCTGACAGTGAGCCGGAGGTGACGGTGTCTTCAGCCCACGCCTTGGTGCGCCGCTGTCGTCGCGTCTGGTCGGCGGCTCGGGCCACGCTGGTCCGACAGGGGGACCGGGTCAAGCGGATGGCTGACCGGAGGAGACGTCCGGCGCCCGTGTACCAGCGAGGTCAACGTGTCTGGCTATCCGCCAAGGATCTTCCCCACCGGGGGGACTCCAGGAAACTGGCGCCTCGCTTCGTGGGTCCGTTCCCCATCGCCAAGGTCGTGCACCCGGCCGCGGTGCGTCTCCGCTTGCCCAGGTCCCTTGCAGTCCACCCCAACTTTCACGTTGGGAAGGTCAAGCCGGTGGTGGACAGTCCGTTGGTGCCAGATCCTGCGCCCCCTCCGCCTCCGCGGACTGTGGGAGGTGGGACGGCCTACACCGTTAAAGAACTATTGGATGTGCGCAGAAGAGGCCGGGGCTGGCAGTACCTGGTGGACTGGGAGGGTTATGGGCCGGAGGAGCGGCAATGGGTGCCGCCTAGTTATATTTTGGACCCGGGACTTTTTGAGGACTTTGATGCGGCTCACCCTGGGGCTCCTGGGCCATCTGGGATCCGGCCCTAGGGGGGGGGGGGGTTCTGTCATGCGGTCGCGTTTATTTTTCCGGGTTTCTGTCTCGTCGATGTCGTAATTTTACTTCCGGTTTTATTTTGTCGTCCCTTCCGTTTCAGTTTGTGTTTCCTTCCTCGGTGTTGGTTGTCTTGTCTTCCCTGATCCCGATTGTGTGCACCTGCGTAATCGATACTAATTGTCATCACCTGTGTCCCCGCCCTTTTGTGTGTATTTAGTCCGTGTCTTCCCCTTGTCTTGTGCCAGTGTGTCTTGCCTCGTCCCGACCACCAGCGATTCCTTGATGTCCGAATTCTCAGTAAGACCCCTCCTCTTTGTCTCGCCACCGAGCGACGCTTTTGTTTGTGCCTGGATTCCCATAGCCCTTTTGTCTCGCCTCAGTGCGACGCCTTTTGTTTGTACTTTTTGCCGCGTGTTTTCCCTCGTAAGAGGCGTTTTGATTTGTACTTTTAGCCTTTTTTCTCGCCTCAGTGCGACGCCTTCTGTTTGTACATTTTGCCACGTGTTTTCCCTCGCAAGAGGCGTTTTGCTTTGTACTTTTGATCAGTGTGCTTGCTGGAATAAATCCAAGAAAGAAACGACTCTGCATCCGAGTCCTTCGCCTTGTCCCCTGCCTGACACTCTAGCTGCCAAGAGCACTTTTTACTATGCACACCCAACAAGAGTGACGGGAGGAGCGCATTTCAGAAAACGTGCTCAGCTCGACGAGAACATGCGATTTAAGCAATAAAATTAAAAATGCATCCAAAACCTAAACCAAACGTTGCAGGTGGTTATTTCTTCATGCGCAGTGGTCAACGCGGCACTCTCTTGCTGCCAAGAGCACTTTTTACTATGCGCACCCAACCAGAGTGACGGGAGGAGCACATTTCAGAAAACGTGCTCAGCTTGTCGAGAAAATGCGATTTAAGCAATAAAATTAAAAATGCACCCAAAACCTAAACCAAACGTTGCAGGTGGTTATTTCTTCATGCGCAGTGGTAAACGCGGCACTCTCTAGGTGCCAAGAGCACTTTTTACTATGCGCACCCAACCAGAGTGACGGGAGGAGCACATTTCAGAAAACGTGCTCAGCTCGTCCAGAAAATGCTATTTAAGCAATTAAATTAAAAATGCACCTAAAACCTAAACCAAACGTTGCAGGTGGTTATTTCTTCGTGCGCAGCAGTCAACGCGGCACTCTCTAGCTGCCAAGAGCACTTTTTACTATGCGCACCTAACCAGAGTGACGGGAGGAGCACATTTCAGAAAACGTGCTCAGCTCGTCGAGAAAATGCGATTTAAGCAATAAAATTAAAAATGCACCTAAAACCCAAACCAAACGTTGCAGGTGGTTATTTCTTCATGCGCAGTGGTCAACGCGGCACTCTCTAGCTGCCAAGAGCACTTTTAACTATGCGCACCCAACCAGAGTGACGGGAGGAGCACATTTCAGAAAACGTGCTCAGCTCGTCGAGAAAATGCGATTTAAGCAATAAAATTAAAAATGCACCCAAAACCTAAACCAAACGTTGCAGGTGGTTATTTCTTCATGCGCAGTGGTCAACGCGGCACTCTCTAGCTGCCAAGAGCACTTTTTACTATGCGCACCCAACCAGAGTGACGGGAGGAGCACATTTCAGAAAACGTGCTCAGCTCGTCGAGAAAATGCGATTTAAGCAATAAAATTAAAAATGCACCTAAAACCTAAACCAAACGTTGCAGATGGTCATTTCTTCATGCGCAGTGGTCAACGCGGCACTCTCTAGGTGCCAAGAGCACTTTTTACTATGCACACCCAACCAGAGTGACGGGAGGAGCACATTTCAGAAAACGTGCTCAGCTCGTCGAGAAAATGCGATTTAAGCAATAAAATTAAAAATGCAACTTAAACCTAAACCAAACGTTGCAGGTGGTTATTTCTTCATGCGCAGTTGTCAACGCGGCACTCTCTAGCTGCCAAGAGCACTTTTTACTATGCACACCCAACCAGAGTGACGGGAGGAGCACATTTCAGAAAACGTGCTCAGCTCGTCGAGAAAATGCGATTTAAGCAATAAAATTAAAAATGCACCCAAAACCTAAACCAAACGTTGCAGGTGGTTATTTCTTTATGCGCAGCAGTCAACGCGGCACTCTCTAGCTGCCAAGAGCAGTTTTTACTATGCGCACCCAACCAGAGTGACGGGAGGAGCACATTTCAGAAAACGTGCTCAGCTCGTCGAGAAAATGCGATTTAAGCAATAAAATTAAAAATGCACCTAAAACCTAAACCAAACGTTGCAGGTGGTTATTTCTTCATGCGCAGTGGTCAACGCGGCACTCTCTAGCTGCCAAGAGCACTTTTTACTATGCGCACCCAACCAGAGTGACGGGAGGAGCGCATTTCAGAAAACGTGCTCAGCTCGTCGAGAAAATGCGATTTAAGCAATAAAATTAAAAATGCACCTAAAACCTAAACCAAACGTTGCAGATGGTCATTTCTTCATGCGCAGTGGTCAACGCGGCACTCTCTAGCTGCCAAGAGCACTTTTTACTATGCGCACCCAACCAGAGTGACGGGAGGAGCACATTTCAGAAAACGTGCTCAGCTCGTCGAGAAAATGCGATTTAAGCAATAAAATTAAAAATGCACCCAAAACCTAAACCAAACGTTGCAGATGGTCTTTTCTTCATGCGCAGTGGTCAACGCGGCACTCTCTAGCTGCCAAGAGCACTTTTTACTATGCGCACCCAACCAGAGTGACGGGAGGAGCACATTTCAGAAAACGTGCTCAGCTCGTCCAGAAAATGCGATTTAAGCAATAAAATTAAAAATGCACCTAAAACCTAAACCAAACGTTGCAGATGGTTATTTCTTCATGCGCAGTGGTCAACGCGGCACTCTCTAGCTGCCAAGAGCACTTTTTACTATGCACACCCAACCAGAGTGACGGGAGGAGCACATTTCAGAAAACGTGCTCAGCTCGTCCAGACAATGCGATTTAAGCAATAAAATTAAAAATGAACCCAAAACCTAAACCAAACGTTGCAGGTGGTTATTTCTTCATGCGCAGTGGTCAACGCGGCACTCTCTAGCTGCCAAGAGCACTTTTTACTATGCGCACCCAACCAGAGTGACGGGAGGAGCGCATTTCAGAAAACATGCTCAGCTCGTCGAGAAAATGCGATTTAAGCAATAAAATTAAAAATGCACCTAAAACCTAAACCAAAAGTTGCAGGTGGTTATTTCTTCATGCGCAGCAGTAAACGCGGCACTCTCTAGCTGCCAAGAGCACCTTTTACTATGCGCACCCAACCAGAGTGACGGGAGGAGCACATTTCAGAAAACGTGCTCAGCTCGTTGAGAAATTGCGATTTAAGCAATAAAATTAAAAATGCACCTAAAACCTAAACCAAACGTTGCAGGTGGTTATTTCTTCATGCGCAGTGGTCAACGCGGCACTCTCTAGCTGCCAAGAGCACTTTTTACTATGCGCACCCAACCAGAGTGACGGGAGGAGCACATTTCAGAAAACGTGCTCAGCTCGTCGAGAAAATGCGATTTAAGCAATAAAATTAAAAATGCACCTAAAACCTAAACCAAACGTTGCAGGTGGTTATTTCTTCATGCGCAGTGGTCAACGCGGCACTCTCTACCTGCCAAGAGCACTTTTTACTATGCGCACCCAACCAGAGTGACGGGAGGAGCACATTTCAGAAAACGTGCTCAGCTCGTCGAGAAAATGCGATTTAAGCAATAAAATTAAAAATGCACCTAAAACCTAAACCAAACGTTGCAGATGGTCATTTCTTCATGCGCAGTGGTCGACGCGGCACTCTCTAGCTGCCAAGAGCACTTTTTACTATGCGCACCCAACCAGAGTGACGGGAGGAGCACATTTCAGAAAACGTGCTCAGCTCGTCGAGAAAATGCGATTTAAGCAATAAAATTAAAAACGCACCCAAAACCTAAACCAAACGTTGCAGATGGTCATTTCTTCATGCGCAGTGGTCAACGCGGCACTCTCTAGCTGCCAAGAGCACTTTTTACTATGCGCACCCAACCAGAGTGACGGGAGGAGCACATTTCAGAAAACGTGCTCAGCTCGTCGAGAAAATGCGATTTAAGCAATAAAATTAAAAATGCACCCAAAACCTAAACCAAACGTTGCAGATGGTCATTTCTTCATGCGCAGTGGTCAACGCGGCACTCTCTAGCTGCCAAGAGCACTTTTTACTATGCGCACCCAACCAGAGTGACGGGAGGAGCACATTTCAGAAAACGTGCTCAGCTCGTCGAGAAAATGCGATTTAAGCAATAAAATTAAAAATGCACCTAAAACCTTAACCAAACGTTTCAGGTGGTTATTTATTCGTGCGCAGCAGTCAACGCGGCACTCTCTAGCTGCCAAGAGCACTTTTTACTATGCGCACCCAACCAGAGTGACGGGAGGAGCACATTTCAGAAAACGTGCTCAGCTCGTCGAGTAAATGCGATTTAAGCAATAAAATTAAAAATGCACCCAAAACCGAAACCAAACGTTGCAGGTGGTTATTTCTTCATGCGCAGTGGTCAACGCGGCACTCTCTAGCTGCCAAGAGCACTTTTTACTATGCACACCCAACCAGAGTGACGGGAGGAGCACATTTCAGAAAACGTGCTCAGCTCGTCGAGAAAATGCGATTTAAGCAATAAAATTAAAAATGCACCCAAAACCTAAACCAAACGTTGCAGGTGGTTATTTCTTCATGCGCAGTGGTCAACGCGTCACTCTCTAGCTGCCAAGAGCATTTTTTTACTATGCGCACCCAACCAGAGTGACGGGAGGAGCACATTTCAGAAAACGTGCTCAGCTCGTCGAGAAAATGCGATTTAAGCAATAAAATTAAAAATGCACCTAAAACCTAAACCAAACGTTGCAGGTGGTTATTTCTTCATGCGCAGTGGTCAACGCGGCACTCTCTAGCTGCCAAGAGCACTTTTTACTATGCGCACCCAACCAGAGTGACGGGAGGAGCACATTTCAGAAAACGTGCTCAGCTCGTCGAGAAAATGCGATTTAAGCAATAAAATTAAAAATGCACCTAAAACCTAAACCAAACGTTGCAGGTGGTTATTTCTTCATGCGCAGCAGTCAACGCGGCACTCTCTAGCTGCCAAGAGCACTTTTTACTATGCGCACCCAACCAGAGAGACGGGAGGAGCACATTTCAGAAAACGTGCTCAGCTCGTCGAGAAAATGCGATTTAAGCAATAAAATTAAAAATGCACCCAAAACCTAAACCAAACGTTGCAGGTGGTTATTTCTTCATGCGCAGGAGTCAACGCGGCACTCTCTAGCTGCCAAGAGCACTTTTTACTATGCGCACCCAACCAGAGTGACCGGAGGAGCACATTTCAGAAAACGTGCTCAGCTCGTCGAGAAAACGCCATTTAAGCAATAAAATTAAAAATGCACCTAAAACCTGAACCAAACGTTGCAGGTGGTTATTTCTTCATGCGCAGTGGTCAACGCGGCACTCTCTATCTGCCAAGAGCACTTTTTACTATGCGCACCCAACCAGAGTGACGGGAGGAGCACATTTCAGAAAACGTGCTCAGCTCGACGAGAACATGTGATTTAAGCAATAAAATTAAAAATGCACCCAAAACCTAAACCAAACGTTGCAGGTGGTTATTTCTTCATGCGCAGTGGTCAACGCGGCACTCTCTATCTGCCAAGAGCACTTTTTACTATGCACACCCAACCAGAGTGACGGGAGGAGCACATTTCAGAAAACGTGCTCAGCTCGTCGAGAAAATGCGATTTAAGCAATAAAATTAAAAATGCACCCGAAACCTAAACCAAACGTTGCAGGTGGTTATTTCTTCATGCGCAGTGGTCAACGCGGCACTCTCTAGCTGCCAAGAGCACTTTTTACTATGCACACCCAACAAGAGTGACGGGAGGAGCGCATTTCAGAAAACGTGCTCAGCTCGACGAGAACATGCGATTTAAGCAATAAAATTAAAAATGCATCCAAAACCTAAACCAAACGTTGCAGGTGGTTATTTCTTCATGCGCAGTGGTCAACGCGGCACTCTCTAGCTGCCAAGAGCACTTTTTACTATGCGCACCCAACCAGAGTGACGGGAGGAGCACATTTCAGAAAACGTGCTCAGCTCGTCGAGAAAATGCGATTTAAGCAATAAAATTAAAAATGCACCCAAAACCTAAACCAAACGTTGCAGGTGGTTTTATTTCTTCATGCGCAGTGGTAAACGCGGCACTCTCTAGCTGCCAAAAGCACTTTTTACTATGCGCACCCAACCAGAGTGACGGGAGGAGCACATTTCAGAAAACGTGCTCAGCTCGACGAGAACATGCGATTTAAGCAATAAAATTAAAAATGCATCCAAAACCTAAACCAAACGTTGCAGGTGGTTATTTCTTCATGCGCAGTGGTCAACGCGGCACTCTCTAGCTGCCAAGAGCACTTTTTACTATGCGCACCCAACCAGAGTGACGGGAGGAGCACATTTCAGAAAACGTGCTCAGCTCGTCGAGTAAATGCGATTTAAGCAATAAAATTAAAAATCAGAAAATCAGAAAATCAGAAAACCTTTATTGTCATTCTACATAGTACAATGAAATTGGAGACCTTCATCCAGTGCATGAGGTAGACACAAGTAACATAGTCAAGTAATCGACTAGTAGAAAAGTAGATGAATAATCAGAAACAGTAGTGCGGACAAAGTGCAGTAATAGTGCAGGAGGAAAGTGTCATCAGTGTCGGCTGGAGTTGAGGGCGGCTATGGCTTGGGGAAAGAAACTGTTTCTGAGTCTGTTTAAATCAGAAAATGCACCCAAAACCTAAACCAAACGTTGCAGGTGGTTATTTCTTCATGCGCAGTGGTCAACGCGGCACTCTCTAGCTGCCAAGAGCACTTTTTACTATGCGCACCCAACCAGAGTGACGGGAGGAGCACATTTCAGAAAACGTGCTCAGCTCGTCCAGAAAATGCGATTTAAGCAATAAAATTAAAAATGCACCTAAAACCTAAACCAAACGTTGCAGATGGTCATTTCTTCATGCGCAGTGGTCAACGCGGCACTCTCTAGCTGCCAAGAGCACTTTTTACTATGCACACCCAACCAGAGTGACGGGAGGAGCACATTTCAGAAAACGTGCTCAGCTCGTCGAGAAAATGCGATTTAAGCAATAAAATTAAAAATGCACCTAAAACCTAAACCAAACGTTGCAGGTGATTATTTCTTCATGCGCAGTGGTCAACGCGGCACTCTCTAGCTGCCAAGACCACTTTTTACTATGCGCACCCAACCAGAGTGACGGGAGGAGCACATTTCAGAAAACGTGCTCAGCTCGTCGAGAAAATGCGATTTAAGCAATAAAATTAAAAATGCACCTAAAACCTAAACCAAAAGTTGCAGGTGGTTATTTCTTCATGCGCAGCAGTCAACGCGGCACTCTCTAGCTGCCAAGAGCACTTTTTACTATGCGCACCCAACCAGAGTCACTTGAGGAGCACATTTCAGAAAACGTGCTCAGCTCGTTGAGAAAATGCGATTTAAGCAATAAAATTAAAAATGCACCTAAAACCTAAACCAAACGTTGCAGGTGGTTATTTCTTCATGCGCAGTGGTCAACGCGGCACTCTCTAGCTGCCAAGAGCACTTTTTACTATGCGCACCCAACCAGAGTGACGGGAGGAGCACATTTCAGAAAACGTGCTCAGCTCGTCAAGAAAATGTGATTTAAGCAATAAAATTAAAAATGCACCTAAAACCTAAACCAAACGTTGCAGGTGGTTATTTCTTCATGCGCAGTGGTCAACGCGGCACTCTCTAGCTTCCAAGAGCACTTTTTACTATGCGCACCCAACCAGAGTGACGGGAGGAGCACATTTCATAAAACGTGCTCAGGTCGTCCAGAAAATGCGATTTAAGCAATAAAATTAAAAATGGACCTAAAACCTAAACCAAACGTTGCAGATGGTCATTTCTTCATGCGCAGTGGTCAACGCGGCACTCTCTAGCTGCCAAGAGCACTTTTTACTATGCACACCCAACCAGAGTGACGGGAGGAGCACATTTCAGAAAACGTGCTCAGCTCGTCGAGAAAATGCGATTTAAGCAATAAAATTAAAAATGCACCTAAAACCTAAACCAAACGTTGCAGGTGATTATTTCTTCATGCGCAGTGGTCAACGCGGCACTCTCTAGCTGCCAAGAGCACTTTTTACTATGCGCACCCAACCAGAGTGACGGGAGGAGCACATTTCAGAAAACGTGCTCAGCTCGTCGAGAAAATGCGATTTAAGCAATACAATTAAAAATGCACCTAAAACCTAAACCAAACGTTGCAGGTGGTTATTTCTTCATGCGCAGTGGTCAACGCGGCACTCTCTAGCTGCCAAGAGCACTTTTTACTATGCGCACCTAACCAGAGTGACGGGAGGAGCACATTTCAGAAAACGTGCTCAGCTCGTCGAGAAAATGCGATTTAAGCAATAAAATTAAAAATGCACCTAAAACCTAAACCAAACGTTGCAGATGGTCATTTCTTCATGCGCAGTGGTCAACGCGGCACTCTCTAGCTGCCAAGAGCACTTTTTACTATGCACACCCAACAAGAGTGACGGGAGGAGCGCATTTCAGAAAACGTGCTCAGCTCGACGAGAACATGCGATTTAAGCAATAAAATTAAAAATGCATCCAAAACCTAAACCAAACGTTGCAGGTGGTTATTTCTTCATGCGCAGTGGTCGACGCGGCACTCTCTAGCTGCCAAGAGCACTTTTTACTATGCGCACCCAACCAGAGTGACGGGAGGAGCACATTTCAGAAAACGTGCTCAGCTTGTCGAGAAAATGCGATTTAAGCAATAAAATTAAAAATGCACCCAAAACCTAAACCAAACGTTGCAGGTGGTTATTTCTTCATGCGCAGTGGTAAACGCGGCACTCTCTAGGTGCCAAGAGCACTTTTTACTATGCGCACCCAACCAGAGCGACGGGAGGAGCACATTTCAGAAAACGTGCTCAGCTCGTCCAGAAAATGCTATTTAAGCAATAAAATTAAAAATGCATCCAAAACCTAAACCAAACGTTGCAGGTGGTTATTTCTTCATGCGCAGTGGTCAACGCGGCACTCTCTAGCTGCCAAGAGCACTTTTTACTATGCGCACCCAACCAGAGTGACGGGAGGAGCACATTTCAGAAAACGTGCTCAGCTCGTCGAGTAAATGCGATTTAAGCAATAAAATTAAAAATCAGAAAATCAGAAAATCAGAAAACCTTTATTGTCATTCTACATAGTACAATGAAATTGGAGACCTTCATCCAGTGCATGAGGTAGACACAAGTAACATAGTCAAGTAATCGACTAGTAGAAAAGTAGATGAATAATCAGAAACAGTAGTGCGGACAAAGTGCAGTAATAGTGCAGGAGGAAAGTGTCATCAGTGTCGGCTGGAGTTGAGGGCGGCTATGGCTTGGGGAAAGAAACTGTTTCTGAGTCTGTTTAAATCAGAAAATGCACCCAAAACCTAAACCAAACGTTGCAGGTGGTTATTTCTTCATGCGCAGTGGTCAACGCGGCACTCTCTAGCTGCCAAGAGCACTTTTTACTATGCGCACCCAACCAGAGTGACGGGAGGAGCACATTTCAGAAAACGTGCTCAGCTCGTCCAGAAAATGCGATTTAAGCAATAAAATTAAAAATGCACCTAAAACCTAAACCAAACGTTGCAGATGGTCATTTCTTCATGCGCAGTGGTCAACGCGGCACTCTCTAGCTGCCAAGAGCACTTTTTACTATGCACACCCAACCAGAGTGACGGGAGGAGCACATTTCAGAAAACGTGCTCAGCTCGTCGAGAAAATGCGATTTAAGCAATAAAATTAAAAATGCACCTAAAACCTAAACTAAACGTTGCAGGTGATTATTTCTTCATGCGCAGTGGTCAACGCGGCACTCTCTAGCTGCCAAGACCACTTTTTACTATGCGCACCCAACCAGAGTGACGGGAGGAGCACATTTCAGAAAACGTGCTCAGCTCGTCGAGAAAATGCGATTTAAGCAATAAAATTAAAAATGCACCTAAAACCTAAACCAAAAGTTGCAGGTGGTTATTTCTTCATGCGCAGCAGTCAACGCGGCACTCTCTAGCTGCCAAGAGCACTTTTTACTATGCGCACCCAACCAGAGTCACTTGAGGAGCACATTTCAGAAAACGTGCTCAGCTCGTTGAGAAAATGCGATTTAAGCAATAAAATTAAATATGCACCTAAAACCTAAACCAAACGTTGCAGGTGGTTATTTCTTCATGCGCAGTGGTCAACGCGGCACTCTCTAGCTGCCAAGAGCACTTTTTACTATGCGCACCCAACCAGAGTGACGGGAGGAGCACATTTCAGAAAACGTGCTCAGCTCGTCGAGAAAATGTGATTTAAGCAATAAAATTAAAAATGCACCTAAAACCTAAACCAAACGTTGCAGGTGGTTATTTCTTCATGCGCAGTGGTCAACGCGGCACTCTCTAGCTTCCAAGAGCACTTTTTACTATGCGCACCCAACCAGAGTGACGGGAGGAGCACATTTCATAAAACGTGCTCAGCTCGTCCAGAAAATGCGATTTAAGCAATAAAATTAAAAATGGACCTAAAACCTAAACCAAACGTTGCAGATGGTCATTTCTTCATGCGCAGTGGTCAACGCGGCACTCTCTAGCTGCCAAGAGCACTTTTTACTATGCACACCCAACCAGAGTGACGGGAGGAGCACATTTCAGAAAACGTGCTCAGCTCGTCGAGAAAATGCGATTTAAGCAATAAAATTAAAAATGCACCTAAAACCTAAACCAAACGTTGCAGGTGATTATTTCTTCATGCGCAGTGGTCAACGCGGCACTCTCTAGCTGCCAAGAGCACTTTTTACTATGCGCACCCAACCAGAGTGACGGGAGGAGCACATTTCAGAAAACGTGCTCAGCTCGTCGAGAAAATGCGATTTAAGCAATACAATTAAAAATGCACCTAAAACCTAAACCAAACGTTGCAGGTGGTTATTTCTTCATGCGCAGTGGTCAACGCGGCACTCTCTAGCTGCCAAGAGCACTTTTTACTATGCGCACCTAACCAGAGTGACGGGAGGAGCACATTTCAGAAAACGTGCTCAGCTCGTCGAGAAAATGCGATTTAAGCAATAAAATTAAAAATGCACCTAAAACCTAAACCAAACGTTGCAGATGGTCATTTCTTCATGCGCAGTGGTCAACGCGGCACTCTCTAGCTGCCAAGAGCACTTTTTACTATGCACACCCAACAAGAGTGACGGGAGGAGCGCATTTCAGAAAACGTGCTCAGCTCGACGAGAACATGCGATTTAAGCAATAAAATTAAAAATGCATCCAAAACCTAAACCAAACGTTGCAGGTGGTTATTTCTTCATGCGCAGTGGTCGACGCGGCACTCTCTAGCTGCCAAGAGCACTTTTTACTATGCGCACCCAACCAGAGTGACGGGAGGAGCACATTTCAGAAAACGTGCTCAGCTTGTCGAGAAAATGCGATTTAAGCAATAAAATTAAAAATGCACCCAAAACCTAAACCAAACGTTGCAGGTGGTTATTTCTTCATGCGCAGTGGTAAACGCGGCACTCTCTAGGTGCCAAGAGCACTTTTTACTATGCGCACCCAACCAGAGCGACGGGAGGAGCACATTTCAGAAAACGTGCTCAGCTCGTCCAGAAAATGCTATTTAAGCAATAAAATTAAAAATGCATCCAAAACCTAAACCAAACGTTGCAGGTGGTTATTTCTTCATGCGCAGTGGTCAACGCGGCACTCTCTAGCTGCCAAGAGCACTTTTTACTATGCGCACCCAACCAGAGTGACGGGAGGAGCACATTTCAGAAAACGTGCTCAGCTCGTCGAGTAAATGCGATTTAAGCAATAAAATTAAAAATCAGAAAATCAGAAAATCAGAAAACCTTTATTGTCATTCTACATAGTACAATGAAATTGGAGACCTTCATCCAGTGCATGAGGTAGACACAAGTAACATAGTCAAGTAATCGACTAGTAGAAAAGTAGATGAATAATCAGAAACAGTAGTGCGGACAAAGTGCAGTAATAGTGCAGGAGGAAAGTGTCATCAGTGTCGGCTGGAGTTGAGGGCGGCTATGGCTTGGGGAAAGAAACTGTTTCTGAGTCTGTTTAAATCAGAAAATGCACCCAAAACCTAAACCAAACGTTGCAGGTGGTTATTTCTTCATGCGCAGTGGTCAACGCGGCACTCTCTAGCTGCCAAGAGCACTTTTTACTATGCGCACCCAACCAGAGTGACGGGAGGAGCACATTTCAGAAAACGTGCTCAGCTCGTCCAGAAAATGCGATTTAAGCAATAAAATTAAAAATGCACCTAAAACCTAAACCAAACGTTGCAGATGGTCATTTCTTCATGCGCAGTGGTCAACGCGGCACTCTCTAGCTGCCAAGAGCACTTTTTACTATGCACACCCAACCAGAGTGACGGGAGGAGCACATTTCAGAAAACGTGCTCAGCTCGTCGAGAAAATGCGATTTAAGCAATAAAATTAAAAATGCACCTAAAACCTAAACCAAACGTTGCAGGTGATTATTTCTTCATGCGCAGTGGTCAACGCGGCACTCTCTAGCTGCCAAGACCACTTTTTACTATGCGCACCCAACCAGAGTGACGGGAGGAGCACATTTCAGAAAACGTGCTCAGCTCGTCGAGAAAATGCGATTTAAGCAATAAAATTAAAAATGCACCTAAAACCTAAACCAAAAGTTGCAGGTGGTTATTTCTTCATGCGCAGCAGTCAACGCGGCACTCTCTAGCTGCCAAGAGCACTTTTTACTATGCGCACCCAACCAGAGTCACTTGAGGAGCACATTTCAGAAAACGTGCTCAGCTCGTTGAGAAAATGCGATTTAAGCAATAAAATTAAATATGCACCTAAAACCTAAACCAAACGTTGCAGGTGGTTATTTCTTCATGCGCAGTGGTCAACGCGGCACTCTCTAGCTGCCAAGAGCACTTTTTACTATGCGCACCCAACCAGAGTGACGGGAGGAGCACATTTCAGAAAACGTGCTCAGCTCGTCGAGAAAATGTGATTTAAGCAATAAAATTAAAAATGCACCTAAAACCTAAACCAAACGTTGCAGGTGGTTATTTCTTCATGCGCAGTGGTCAACGCGGCACTCTCTAGCTTCCAAGAGCACTTTTTACTATGCGCACCCAACCAGAGTGACGGGAGGAGCACATTTCATAAAACGTGCTCAGCTCGTCCAGAAAATGCGATTTAAGCAATAAAATTAAAAATGGACCTAAAACCTAAACCAAACGTTGCAGATGGTCATTTCTTCATGCGCAGTGGTCAACGCGGCACTCTCTAGCTGCCAAGAGCACTTTTTACTATGCACACCCAACCAGAGTGACGGGAGGAGCACATTTCAGAAAACGTGCTCAGCTCGTCGAGAAAATGCGATTTAAGCAATAAAATTAAAAATGCACCTAAAACCTAAACCAAACGTTGCAGGTGATTATTTCTTCATGCGCAGTGGTCAACGCGGCACTCTCTAGCTGCCAAGAGCACTTTTTACTATGCGCACCCAACCAGAGTGACGGGAGGAGCACATTTCAGAAAACGTGCTCAGCTCGTCGAGAAAATGCGATTTAAGCAATAAAATTAAAAATGCACCCAAAACCTAAACCAAACGTTGCAGATGGTCTTTTCTTCATGCACAGTGGTCAACGCGGCACTCTCTAGCTGCCAAGAGCACTTTTTACTATGCGCACCCAACCAGAGTGACGGGAGGAGCGCATTTCAGAAAACGTGCTCAGCTCGTCGAGAAAATGCGATTTAAGCAATAAAATTAAAAATGCACCTAAAACCTAAACCAAACGTTGCAGGTGGTTATTTCTTCATGCACAGTGGTCAACGCGGCACTCTCTAGCTGCCAAGAGCACTTTTTACTATGCGCACCCAACCAGAGTGACGGGAGGAGCACATTTCAGAAAACGTGCTCAGCTCGTCGAGAAAATGCCATTTAAGCAATCAAATTAAAAATGCACCTAAAACCTAAACCAAACGTTGCAGGTGGTTATTTCTTCATGCGCAGTGGTCAACGCGGCACTCTCTAGCTGCCAAGAACACTTTTTACTATACGCACCCAACCAGAGTGACGGGAGGAGCACATTTCAGAAAACGTGCTCAGCTCGTCGAGAAAATGCGATTTAAGCAATACAATTAAAAATGCACCTAAAACCTAAACCAAACGTTGCAGGTGGTTATTTCTTCATGCGCAGTGGTCAACGCGGCACTCTCTAGCTGCCAAGAGCACTTTTTACTATGCGCACCTAACCAGAGTGACGGGAGGAGCACATTTCAGAAAACGTGCTCAGCTCGTCGAGAAAATGCGATTTAAGCAATAAAATTAAAAATGCACCTAAAACCTAAACCAAACGCTGCAGATGGTCATTTCTTCATGCGCAGTGGTCAACGCGGCACTCTCTAGCTGCCAAGAGCACTTTTTACTATGCGCATCCAACCATAATGACGGGAGGAGCACATTTCAGAAAACGTGCTCAGCTCGTCGAGAAAATGCGATTTAAGCAATAAAATTAAAAATGCACCCAAAACCTAAACCAAACGTTGCAGATGGTCATTTCTTCATGCGCAGTGGTCAACGCGGCACTCTCTAGCTGCCAAGAGCACTTTTTACTATGCACACCCAACAAGAGTGACGGGAGGAGCGCATTTCAGAAAACGTGCTCAGCTCGACGAGAACATGCGATTTAAGCAATAAAATTAAAAATGCATCCAAAACCTAAACCAAACGTTGCAGGTGGTTATTTCTTCATGCGCAGTGGTCGACGCGGCACTCTCTAGCTGCCAAGAGCACTTTTTACTATGCGCACCCAACCAGAGTGACGGGAGGAGCACATTTCAGAAAACGTGCTCAGCTTGTCGAGAAAATGCGATTTAAGCAATAAAATTAAAAATGCACCCAAAACCTAAACCAAACGTTGCAGGTGGTTATTTCTTCATGCGCAGTGGTAAACGCGGCACTCTCTAGGTGCCAAGAGCACTTTTTACTATGCGCACCCAACCAGAGCGACGGGAGGAGCACATTTCAGAAAACGTGCTCAGCTCGTCGAGAAAATGCGATTTAAGCAATACAATTAAAAATGCACCTAAAACCTAAACCGAACGTTGCAGATGGTCATTTCTTCATGCGCAGTGGTCAAGGCGGCACTCTCTAGCTGCCAAGAGCACTTTTTACTATGCACACCCAACCAGAGTGACGGGAGGAGCACATTTCAGAAAACGTGCTCAGCTCGTCGAGAAAATGCGATTTAAGCAATAAAATTAAAAATGCACCCAAAACCTAAACCAAACGTTGCAGATGGTCATTTCTTCATGCGCAGTGGTCAACGCGGCACTATCTAGCTGCCAAGAGCACTTTTTACTATGCACACCCAACAAGAGTGACGGGAGGAGCGCATTTCAGAAAACGTGCTCAGCTCGACGAGAAAATGCGATTTAAGCAATAAAATTAAAAATGCACCCAAAACCTAAACCAAACGTTGCAGGTGGTTATTTCTTCATGCGCAGTGGTCAACGCGGCACTCTCTAGGTGCCAAGAGCACTTTTTACTATGCGCACCCAACCAGAGTGACGGGAGGAGCACATTTCAGAAAACGTGCTCAGCTCGTCGAGAAAATGCGATTTAAGCAATACAATTAAAAATGCACCTAAAACCTAAACCAAACGTTGCAGGTGGTTATTTCTTCATGCGCAGTGGTCAACGCGGCACTCTCTAGCTGCCAAGAGCACTTTTTACTATGCGCACCTAACCAGAGTGACGGGAGGAGCACATTTCAGAAAACGTGCTCAGCTCGTCGAGAAAATGCGATTTAAGCAATAAAATTAAAAATGCACCTAAAACCTAAACCAAACGCTGCAGATGGTCATTTCTTCATGCGCAGTGGTCAACGCGGCACTCTCTAGCTGCCAAGAGCACTTTTTACTATGCGCATCCAACCAGAATGACGGGAGGAGCACATTTCAGAAAACGTGCTCAGCTCGTCGAGAAAATGCGATTTAAGCAATAAAATTAAAAATGCACCCAAAACCTAAACCAAACGTTGCAGATGGTTATTTCTTCATGCGCAGTGGTCAACGCGGCACTCTCTAGCTGCCAAGAGCACTTTTTACTATGCACACCCAACAAGAGTGACGGGAGGAGCGCATTTCAGAAAACGTGCTCAGCTCGACGAGAACATGCGATTTAAGCAATAAAATTAAAAATGCATCCAAAACCTAAACCAAACGTTGCAGGTGGTTATTTCTTCATGCGCAGTGGTCGACGCGGCACTCTCTAGCTGCCAAGAGCACTTTTTACTATGCGCACCCAACCAGAGTGACGGGAGGAGCACATTTCAGAAAACGTGCTCAGCTTGTCGAGAAAATGCGATTTAAGCAATAAAATTAAAAATGCACCCAAAACCTAAACCAAACGTTGCAGGTGGTTATTTCTTCATGCGCAGTGGTAAACGCGGCACTCTCTAGGTGCCAAGAGCACTTTTTACTATGCGCACCCAACCAGAGTGACGGGAGGAGCACATTTCAGAAAACGTGCTCAGCTCGTCCAGAAAATGCTATTTAAGCAATAAAATTAAAAATGCACCTAAAACCTAAACCAAACGTTGCAGGTGGTTATTTCTTCGTGCGCAGCAGTCAACGCGGCACTCTCTAGCTGCCAAGAGCACTTTTTACTATGCGCACCCAACCAGAGTGACGGGAGGAGCACATTTCAGAAAACGTGCTCAGCTCGTCGAGAAAATGCGATTTAAGCAATAAAAGTAAAAATGCACCTAAAACCCAAACCAAACGTTGCAGGTGGTTATTTCTTCATGCGCAGTGGTCAACGCGGCACTCTCTAGCTGCCAAGAGCACTTTTAACTATGCGCACCCAACCAGAGTGACGGGAGGAGCACATTTCAGAAAACGTGCTCAGCTCGTCGAGAAAATGCGATTTAAGCAATAAAATTAAAAATGCACCCAAAACCTAAACCAAACGTTGCAGGTGGTTATTTCTTCATGCGCAGCAGTCAACGCGGCACTCTCTAGCTGCCAAGAGCAGTTTTTACTATGCGCACCCAACCAGAGTGACGGGAGGAGCACATTTCAGAAAACGTGCTCAGCTCGTCGAGAAAATGCGATTTAAGCAATAAAATTAAAAATGCACCTAAAACCTAAACCAAACGTTACAGATGGTCATTTCTTCATGCGCAGTGGTCAACGCGGCACTCTCTAGCTGCCAAGAGCACTTTTTACTATGCACACCCAACCAGAGTGACGGGAGGAGCACATTTCAGAAAACGTGCTCAGCTCGTCGAGAAAATGCGATTTAAGCAATAAAATTAAAAATGCACCCAAAACCTAAACCAAACGTTGCAGATGGTCATTTCTTCATGCGCAGTCGTCAACGCGGCACTCTCTAGCTGCCAAGAGCACTTTTTACTATGCACACCCAACAAGAGTGACGGGATGAGCGCATTTCAGAAAACGTGCTCAGCTCGACGAGAAAATGCGATTTAAGCAATAAAATTAAAAATGCACCCAAAACCTAAACCAAACGTTGCAGGTGGTTATTTCTTCATGCGCAGTGGTCAACGCGGCACTCTCTAGGTGCCAAGAGCACTTTTTATTATGCGCACCCAACCAGAGTGACGGGTGGAGCACATTTCAGAAAACGTGCTCAGCTCGTCGAGAAAATGCGATTTAAGCAATAAAATTAAAAATGCACCCAAAACCTAAACCAAACGTTGCAGGTGGTTATTTCTTCATGCGCAGTGGTCAACGCGGCACTCTCTAGCTTCCAAGAGCACTTTCTACTATGCACACCCAACAAGAGTGACGGGAGGAGCGCATTTCAGAAAACGTGCTCAGCTCGACGAGAACATGCGATTTAAGCAATAAAATTAAAAATGCACCTAAAACCTAAACCAAACGTTGCTGGTGGTTATTTCTTCATGTGCAGTGGTCAACGCGGCACTCTCTAGCTGCCAAGAGCACTTTTTACTATGCGCACCCAACCAGAGTGACGGGAGGAGCACATTTAAGAAAACGTGCTCAGCTCGTCGAGAAAATGCGATTTAAGCAATAAAATTAAAAATGCACCTAAAACCTAAACCAAACGTTGCAGATGGTCATTTCTTTATGCGCAGTGGTCAACGCGGCACTCTCTAGCTGCCAAGAGCACTTTTTACTATGCGCACCCAACCAGAGTGACGGGAGGAGCACATTTCAGAAAACGTGCTCAGCTCGTCGAGAAAATGCCATTTAAGCAATAAAATTAAAAATGCACCTAAAACCTAAACCAAACGTTGCAGGTGGTTATTTCTTCATGCGCAGTGGTCAACGCGGCACTCTCTAGCTGCCAAGAGCACTTTTTACTATGCGCACCCAACCAGAGTGACGGGAGGAGCACATTTCAGAAAACGTGCTCAGCTCGTCGAGAAAATGCGATTTAAGCAATAAAATTAAAAATGCACCTAAAACCTAAACCAAACGTTGCGGGTGGTTATTTCTTCATGCGCAGTGGTCAACGCGGCACTCTCTAGCTGCCAAGAGCACTTTTTACTATGCGCACCTAACCAGAGTGACGGGAGGAGCGCATTTCAGAAAACGTGCTCAGCTCGTCGAGAAAATGCGATTTAAGCAATAAAATTAAAAATGCACCTAAAACCTAAACCAAACGCTGCAGATGGTTATTTCTTCGTGCGCAGCAGTCAACGCGGCACTCTCTATCTGCCAAGAGCACTTTTTACTATGCGCACCCAACCAGAGTGACGGGAGGAGCACATTTCAGAAAACGTGCTCATCTCGTCCAGACAATGCGATTTAAGCAATAAAATTAAAAATGAACCCAAAACCTAAACCAAACGTTGCAGGTGGTTATTTCTTCATGCGCAGTGGTCAACGCGGCACTCTCTAGCTGCCAAGAGCACTTTTTACTATGCGCACCCAACCAGAGTGACGGGAGGAGCGCATTTCAGAAAACGTGCTCAGCTCGTCGAGAAAATGCGATTTAAGCAATAAAATTAAAAATGCACCTAAAACCTAAACCAAAAGTTGCAGGTGGTTATTTCTTCATGCGCAGCAGTCAACGCGGCACTCTCTAGCTGCCAAGAGCACTTTTTACTATGCGCACCCAACCAGAGTGACGGGAGGAGCACATTTCAGAAAACGTGCTCAGCTCGTTGAGAAAATGCGATTTAAGCAATAAAATTAAAAATGCACCTAATACCTAAACCAAACGTTGCAGGTGGTTATTTCTTCATGCGCAGTGGTCAACGCGGCACTCTCTAGCTGCCAAGAGCACTTTTTACTATGCGCACCCAACCAGAGTGACGGGAGGAGCACATTTCAGAAAACGTGCTCAGCTCGTCGAGAAAATGTGATTTAAGCAATACAATTAAAAATGCACCTAAAACCTAAACCAAACGTTGCAGGTGGTTATTTCTTCATGCGCAGTGGTCAACGCGGCACTCTCTAGCTGCCAAGAGCACTTTTTACTATGCGCACCCAACCAGAGTGACGGGAGGAGCACATTTCAGAAAACGTGCTCAGCTCGTCGAGAAAATGCGATTTGAGCAATAAAATTAAAAATGCAACTAAAACCTAAACCAAACGTTGCAGATGGTCATTTCTTCATGCGCAGTGGTCAACGCGGCACTCTCTAGCTGCCAAGAGCACTTTTTAGTATGCGCACCCAACCAGAGTGACGGGAGGAGCACATTTCAGAAAACGTGCTCAGCTCGTCGAGAAAATGCGATTTAAGCAATAAAATTAAAAATGCACCCAAAACCTAAACCAAACGTTGCAGATGGTCTTTTATTCATGCGCAGTGGTCAACGCGGCACTCTCTAGCTGCCAAGAACACTTTTTTACTATGCGCACCCAACCAGAGTGACGGGAGGAGCGCATTTCAGAAAACGTGCTCAGCTCGTCGAGTAAATGCGATTTAAGAAATAAAATTAAAAATGCACCTAAAACCTAAACCAAAAGTTGCAGGTGGTTATTTCTTCATGCGCAGCAGTCAACGCGGCACTCTCTAGCTGCCAAGAGCACTTTTTACTATGCGCACCCAACCAGAGTGACGGGAGGAGCACATTTCAGAAAACGTGCTCAGCTCGTCCAGAAAATGCGATTTAAGCAATAAAATTAAAAATGCACCTAAAACCTAAACCAAACGTTGCAGATGGTCATTTCTTCATGCGCAGTGGTCAACGCGGCACTCTCTAGCTGCCAAGAGCACTTTTTACTATGCACACCCAACCAGAGTGACGGGAGGAGCACATTTCAGAAAACGTGCTCATCTCGTCCAGACAATGCGATTTAAGCAATAAAAATAAAAATGAACCCAAAACCTAAACCAAACGTTGCAGGTGGTTATTTCTTCATGCGCAGTGGTCAACGCGGCACTCTCTAGCTGCCAAGAGCACTTTTTACTATGCGCACCCAACCAGAGTGACGGGAGGAGCGCATTTCAGAAAACGTGCTCAGCTCGTCGAGAAAATGCGATTTAAGCAATAAAATTAAAAATGCACCTAAAACCTAAACCAAACGTTGCAGGTGGTTATTTCTTCATGCGCAGTGGTCAATGCGGCACTCTCTAGCTGCCAAGAGCACTTTTTACTATGCGCACCCAACCAGAGTGACGGGAGGAGCACATTTCAGAAAACGTGCTCAGCTCGTCGAGAAAATGCGATTTAAGCAATAAAATTAAAAATGCACCCAAAACCTAAACCAAACGTTGCAGATGGTCTTTTCTTCATGCGCAGTGGTCAACGCGGCACTCTCTAGGTGCCAAGAGCACTTTTTATTATGCGCACCCAACCAGAGTGACGGGAGGAGCACATTTCAGAAAACGTGCTCAGCTCGTCGAGAAAATGCGATTTAAGCAATAAAATTAAAAATGCACCCAAAACCTAAACCAAACGTTGCAGGTGGTTATTTCTTCATGCGCAGTGGTCAACGCGGCACTCTCTAGCTTCCAAGAGCACTTTCTACTATGCACACCCAACAAGAGTGACGGGAGGAGCGCATTTCAGAAAACGTGCTCAGCTCGACGAGAACATGCGATTTAAGCAATAAAATTAAAAATGCACCCAAAACCTAAACCAAACGTTGCTGGTGGTTATTTCTTCATGTGCAGTGGTCAACGCGGCACTCTCTAGCTGCCAAGAGCACTTTTTACTATGCACACCCAACCAGAGTGACGGGAGGAGCACATTTCAGAAAACGTGCTCAGCTCGTCCAGAAAATGCGATTTAAGCAATAAAATTAAAAATGCACCTAAAACCTAAACCAAACGTTGCAGATGGTCATTTCTTCATGCGCAGTGGTCAACGCGGCACTCTCTAGCTGCCAAGAGCACTTTTTACTATGCACACCCAACCAGAGTGACGGGAGGAGCACATTTCAGAAAACGTGCTCAGCTCGTCGAGAAAATGCGATTTAAGCAATAAAATTAAAAATGCACCTAAAACCTAAACCAAACGTTGCAGATGGTCATTTCTTCATGCGCAGTGGTCAACGCGGCACTCTCTAGCTGCCAAGAGCACTTTTTACTATGCACACCCAACAAGAGTGACGGGAGGAGCACATTTCAGAAAACGTGCTCAGCTCGACGAGAAAATGCGATTTAAGCAATAAAATTAAAAATGCAACTTAAACCTAAACCAAACGTTGCAGGTGGTTATTTCTTCATGCGCAGTGGTCAACGCGGCACACTCTAGCTGCCAAGAGCACTTTTTACTATGCACACCCAACCAGAGTGACGGGAGGAGCACATTTCAGAAAACGTGCTCAGCTCGTCGAGAAAATGCGATTTAAGCAATAAAATTAATAATGCACCCAAAACCTAAACCAAACGTTGCAGGTAGTTATTTCTTCATGCGCAGCAGTCAACGCGGCACTCTCTAGCTGCCAAGAGCAGTTTTTACTATGCGCACCCAACCAGAGTGACGGGAGGAGCACATTTCAGAAAACGTGCTCAGCTCGACGAGAAAATGCGATTTAAGCAATAAAATTAAAAATGCACCCAAAACCTAAACCAAACGTTGCAGGTGGTTATTTCTTCATGCGCAGTGGTCAACGCGGCACTCTCTAGGTGCCAAGAGCACTTTTTATTATGCGCACCCAACCAGAGTGACGGGAGGAGCACATTTCAGAAAACGTGCTCAGCTCGTCGAGAAAATGCGATTTAAGCAATAAAATTAAAAATGCACCCAAAACCTAAACCAAACGTTGCAGGTGGTTATTTCTTCATGCGCAGTAGTCAACGCGGCACTCTCTAGCTTCCAAGAGCACTTTCTACTATGCACACCCAACAAGAGTGACGGGAGGAGCGCATTTCAGAAAACGTGCTCAGCTCGACGAGAACATGCGATTTAAGCAATAAAATTAAAAATGCACCCAAAACCTAAACCAAACGTTGCTGGTGGTTATTTCTTCATGTGCAGTGGTCAACGCGGCACTCTCTAGCTGCCAAGAGCACTTTTTACTATGCACACCCAACCAGAGTGACGGGAGGAGCACATTTCAGAAAACGTGCTCAGCTCGTCGAGAAAATGCGATTTAAGCAATAAAATTAAAACTGCACCCAAAACCTAAACCAAACGTTGCAGATGGTTATTTCTTCATGCGCAGTGGTCAACGCGGCACTCTCTAGCTGCCAAGAGCACTTTTTACTATGCGCACCCAACCAGAGTGACGGGAGGAGCACATTTCAGAAAACGTGCTCAGCTCGTCGAGAAAATGCGATTTAAGCAATAAAATTAAAAATGCACCCACAACCTAAACCAAACGTTGCAGATGGTCATTTCTTCATGCGCAGTGGTCAACGCGGCACTCTCTAGCTGCCAAGACCACTTTTTACTATGCGCACCCAACCAGAGTGACGGGAGGAGCACATTTCAGAAAACGTGCTCAGCTCGTCGAGAAAATGCGATTTAAGCAATAAAATTAAAAATGCACCTAAAACCTAAACCAAAAGTTGCAGGTGGTTATTTCTTCATGCGCAGCAGTCAACGCGGCACTCTCTAGCTGCCAAGAGCACTTTTTACTATGCACACCCAACAAGAGTGACGGGAGGAGCACATTTCAGAAAACGTGCTCAGCTCGACGAGAAAATGCGATTTAAGCAATAAAATTAAAAATGCACCCACAACCTAAACCAAACGTTGCAGATGGTCATTTCTTCATGCGCAGTGGTCAACGCGGCACTCTCTAGCTGCCAAGACCACTTTTTACTATGCGCACCCAACCAGAGTGACGGGAGGAGCACATTTCAGAAAACGTGCTCAGCTCGTCCAGAAAATGCGATTTAAGCAATAAAATTAAAAATGCACCTAAAACCTAAACCAAACGTTGCAGATGGTCATTTCTTCATGCGCAGTGGTCAACGCGGCACTCTCTAGCTGCCAAGAGCACTTTTTACTATGCACACCCAACCAGAGTGACGGGAGGAGCACATTTCAGAAAACGTGCTCAGCTCGTCGAGAAAATGCGATTTAAGCAATAAAATTAAAAATGCACCTAAAACCTAAACCAAACGTTGCAGATGGTCATTTCTTCATGCGCAGTGGTCAACGCGGCACTCTCTAGCTGCCAAGAGCACTTTTTACTATGCACACCCAACAAGAGTGACGGGAGGAGCACATTTCAGAAAACGTGCTCAGCTCGACGAGAAAATGCGATTTAAGCAATAAAATTAAAAATGCAACTTAAACCTAAACCAAACGTTGCAGGTGGTTATTTCTTCATGCGCAGGGGTCAACGCGGCACACTCTAGCTGCCAAGAGCACTTTTTACTATGCACACCCAACCAGAGTGACGGGAGGAGCACATTTCAGAAAACGTGCTCAGCTCGTCGAGAAAATGCGATTTAAGCAATAAAATTAAAAATGCACCCAAAACCTAAACCAAACGTTGCAGGTGGTTATTTCTTCATGCGCAGCAGTCAACGCGGCACTCTCTAGCTGCCAAGAGCAGTTTTTACTATGCACACCCAACCAGAGTGACGGGAGGAGCACATTTCAGAAAACGTGCTCAGCTCGTCGAGAAAATGCGATTTAAGCAATAAAATTAAAAATGCACCTAAAACCTAAACCAAACGTTGCAGATGGTCATTTCTTTATGCGCAGTGGTCAACGCGGCACTCTCTAGCTGCCAAGAGCACTTTTTACTATGCACACCCAACCAGAGTGACGGGAGGAGCACATTTCAGAAAACGTGCTCAGCTCGTCGAGAAAATGCGATTTAAGCAATAAAATTAAAAATGCACCCAAAACCTAAACCAAACGTTGCAGATGGTCATTTCTTCATGCGCAGTGGTCAACGCGGTACTCTCTAGCTGCCAAGAGCACTTTTTACTATGCACACCCAACAAGAGTGACGGGAGGAGCGCATTTCAGAAAACGTGCTCAGCTCGACGAGAAAATGCGATTTAAGCAATAAAATTAAAAATGCACCCAAAACCTAAACCAAACGTTGCAGGTGGTTATTTATTCATGCGCAGTGGTCAACGCGGCACTCTCTAGCTGCCAAGAGCACTTTTTACTATGCGCACCCAACCAGAGTGACGGTAGGAGCGCATTTCAGAAAACGTGCTCAGCTCGTCGAGAAAATGCGATTTAAGCAATAAAATTAAAAATGCACCTAAAACCTAAACCAAAAGTTGCAGGTGGTTATTTCTTCATGCGCAGCAGTCAACGCGGCACTCTCTAGCTGCCAAGAGCACTTTTTACTATGCGCACCCAACCAGAGTGACGGGAGGAGCACATTTCAGAAAACGTGCTCAGCTCGTTGAGAAAATGCGATTTAAGCAATAAAATTAAAAATGCACCTAAAACCTAAACCAAACGTTGCAGGTGGTTATTTCTTCATGCGCAGTGGTCAACGCGGCACTCTCTAGCTGCCAAGAGCACTTTTTACTATGCGCACCCAACCAGAGTGACGGGAGGAGCACATTTCAGAAAACGTGCTCAGCTCGTCGAGAAAATGTGATTTAAGCAATAAAATTAAAAATGCACCTAAAACCTAAACCAAACGTTGCAGGTGGTTATTTCTTCATGCGCAGTGGTCAACGCGGCACTCTCTAGCTGCCAAGAGCACTTTTTACTATGCGCACCCAACCAGAGTGACGGGAGGAGCACATTTCAGAAAACGTGCTCAGCTCGTCGAGAAAATGCGATTTAAGCAATAAAATTAAAAATGCACCCAAAACCTAAACCAAACGTTGCAGATGGTCTTTTCTTCATGCGCAGTGGTCAACGCGGCACTCTCTAGCTGCCAAGAGCACTTTTTACTATGCGCACCCAACCAGAGTGACGGGAGGAGCGCATTTCAGAAAACGTGCTCAGCTCGTCGAGTAAATGCGATTTAAGAAATAAAATTAAAAATGCACCTAAAACCTAAACCAAAAGTTGCAGGTGGTTATTTCTTCATGCGCAGCAGTCAACGCGGCACTCTCTAGCTGCCAAAAGCACTTTTTACTATGCGCACCCAACCAGAGTGACGGGAGGAGCACATTTCAGAAAACGTGCTCAGCTCGTCCAGAAAATGCGATTTAAGCAATAAAATTAAAAATGCACCTAAAACCTAAACCAAACGTTGCAGATGGTCATTTCTTCATGCGCAGTGGTCAACGCGGCACTCTCTAGCTGCCAAGAGCACTTTTTACTATGCACACCCAACCAGAGTGACGGGAGGAGCACATTTCAGAAAACGTGCTCAGCTCGTCGAGAAAATGCGATTTAAGCAATAAAATTAAAAATGCACCCAAAACCTAAACCAAACGTTGCAGATGGTCATTTCTTCATGCGCAGTGGTCAACGCGGCACTCTCTAGCTGCCAAGAGCACTTTTTACTATGCACACCCAACAAGAGTGACGGGAGGAGCGCATTTCAGAAAACGTGCTCAGCTCGACGAGAAAATGCGATTTAAGCAATAAAATTAAAAATGCACCCAAAACCTAAACCAAACGTTGCAGGTGGTTATTTCTTCATGCGCAGTGGTCAACGCGGCACTCTCTAGGTGCCAAGAGCACTTTTTATTATGCGCACCCAACCAGAGTGACGGGAGGAGCACATTTCAGAAAACGTGCTCAGCTCGTCGAGAAAATGCGATTTAAGCAATAAAATTAAAAATGCACCCAAAACCTAAACCAAACGTTGCAGATGGTCATTTCTTCATGCGCAGTGGTCAACGCGGCACTCTCTAGCTGCCAAGACCACTTTTTACTATGCGCACCCAACCAGAGTGACGGGAGGAGCACATTTCAGAAAACGTGCTCAGCTCGTCCAGAAAATGCGATTTAAGCAATAAAATTAAAAATGCACCTAAAACCTAAACCAAACGTTGCAGATGGTCATTTCTTCATGCGCAGTGGTCAACGCGGCACTCTCTAGCTGCCAAGAGCACTTTTTACTATGCACACCCAACCAGAGTGACGGGAGGAGCACATTTCAGAAAACGTGCTCAGCTCGTCGAGAAAATGCGATTTAAGCAATAAAATTAAAAATGCACCTAAAACCCAAACCAAACGTTGCAGATGGTCATTTCTTCATGCGCAGTGGTCAACGCGGCACTCTCTAGCTGCCAAGAGCACTTTTTACTATGCACACCCAACCAGAGTGACGGGAGGAGCACATTTCAGAAAACGTGCTCAGCTCGTCGAGAAAATGCGATTTAAGCAATAAAATTAAAAATGCACCCAAAACCTAAACCAAACGTTGCAGATGGTCATTTCTTCATGCGCAGTGGTCAACGCGGCACTCTCTAGCTGCCAAGAGCACTTTTTACTATGCACACCCAACAAGAGTGACGGGAGGAGCGCATTTCAGAAAACGTGCTCAGCTCGACGAGAAAATGCGATTTAAGCAATAAAATTAAAAATGCACCCAAAACCTAAACCAAACGTTGCAGGTGGTTATTTCTTCATGCGCAGTGGTCAACGCGGCACTCTCTAGGTGCCAAGAGCACTTTTTATTATGCGCACCCAACCAGAGTGACGGGAGGAGCACATTTCAGAAAACGTGCTCAGCTCGTCGAGAAAATGCGATTTAAGCAATAAAATTAAAAATGCACCCAAAACCTAAACCAAACGTTGCAGGTGGTTATTTCTTCATGCGCAGTGGTCAACGCGGCACTCTCTAGCTTCCAAGAGCACTTTCTACTATGCACACCCAACAAGAGTGACGGGAGGAGCGCATTTCAGAAAACGTGCTCAGCTCAACGAGAACATGCGATTTAAGCAATAAAATTAAAAATGCACCCAAAACCTAAACCAAACGTTGCTGGTGGTTATTTCTTCATGTGCAGTGGTCAACGCGGCACTCTCTAGCTGCCAAGAGCACTTTTTACTATGCACACCCAACCAGAGTGACGGGAGGAGCACATTTCAGAAAACGTGCTCAGCTCGTCGAGAAAATGCGATTTAAGCAATAAAATTAAAACTGCAGCCAAAACCTAAACCAAACGTTGCAGATGGTTATTTCTTCATGCGCAGTGGTCAACGCGGCACTCTCTAGCTGCCAAGAGCACTTTTTACTATGCGCACCCAACCAGAGTGACGGGAGGAGCACATTTCAGAAAACGTGCTCAGCTCGTCGAGAAAATGCGATTTAAGCAATAAAATTAAAAATGCACCCAAAACCTAAACCAAACGTTGCAGATGGTCATTTCTTCATGCGCAGTGGTCAACGCGGCACTCTCTAGCTGCCAAGACCACTTTTTACTATGCGCACCCAACCAGAGTGACGGGAGGAGCACATTTCAGAAAACGTGCTCAGCTCGTCCAGAAAATGCGATTTAAGCAATAAAATTAAAAATGCACCTAAAACCTAAACCAAACGTTGCAGATGGTCATTTCTTCATGCGCAGTGGTCAACGCGGCACTCTCTAGCTGCCAAGAGCACTTTTTACTATGCACACCCAACCAGAGTGACGGGAGGAGCACATTTCAGAAAACGTGCTCATCTCGTCCAGACAATGCGATTTAAGCAATAAAATTAAAAATGAACCCAAAACCTAAACCAAACGTTGCAGGTGGTTATTTCTTCATGCGCAGAGGTCAACGCGGCACTCTCTAGCTGCCAAGAGCACTTTTTACTATGCGCACCCAACCAGAGTTACGGGAGGAGCGCATTTCAGAAAACGTGCTCAGCTCGTCGAGAAAATGCGATTTAAGCAATAAAATTAAAAATGCACCTAAAACCTAAACCAAAAGTTGCAGGTGGTTATTTCTTCATGCGCAGCAGTCAACGCGGCACTCTCTAGCTGCCAAGAGCACTTTTTACTATGCGCACCCAACCAGAGTGACGGGAGGAGCACATTTCAGAAAACGTGCTCAGCTCGTCGAGAAAATGTGATTTAAGCAATAAAATTAAAAATGCACCTAAAACCTAAACCAAACGTTGCAGGTGGTTATTTCTTCATGCGCAGTGGTCAACGCGGCACTCTCTAGGTGCCAAGAGCACTTTTTATTATGCGCACCCAACCAGAGTGACGGGAGGAGCACATTTCAGAAAACGTGCTCAGCTCGTCGAGAAAATGCGATTTAAGCAATAAAATTAAAAATGCACCCAAAACCTAAACCAAACGTTGCAGATGGTCATTTCTTCATGCGCAGTGGTCAACGCGGCACTCTCTAGCTGCCAAGACCACTTTTTACTATGCGCACCCAACCAGAGTGACGGGAGGAGCACATTTCAGAAAACGTGCTCAGCTCGTCCAGAAAATGCGATTTAAGCAATAAAATTAAAAATGCACCTAAAACCTAAACCAAACGTTGCAGATGGTCATTTCTTCATGCGCAGTGGTCAACGCGGCACTCTCTAGCTGCCAAGAGCACTTTTTACTATGCACACCCAACCAGAGTGACGGGAGGAGCACATTTCAGAAAACGTGCTCAGCTCGTCGAGAAAATGCGATTTAAGCAATAAAATTAAAAATGCACCCAAAACCTAAACCAAACGTTGCAGATGGTCATTTCTTCATGCGCAGTGGTCAACGCGGCACTCTCTAGCTGCCAAGAGCACTTTTTACTATGCACACCCAACAAGAGTGACGGGAGGAGCGCATTTCAGAAAACGTGCTCAGCTCGACGAGAAAATGCGATTTAAGCAATAAAATTAAAAATGCACCCAAAACCTAAACCAAACGTTGCAGGTGGTTATTTCTTCATGCGCAGTGGTCAACGCGGCACTCTCTAGGTGCCAAGAGCACTTTTTATTATGCGCACCCAACCAGAGTGACGGGAGGAGCACATTTCAGAAAACGTGCTCAGCTCGTCGAGAAAATGCGATTTAAGCAATAAAATTAAAAATGCACCCAAAACCTAAACCAAACGTTGCAGGTGGTTATTTCTTCATGCGCAGTGGTCAACGCGGCACTCTCTAGCTTCCAAGAGCACTTTCTACTATGCACACCCAACAAGAGTGACGGGAGGAGCGCATTTCAGAAAATGTGCTCAGCTCAACGAGAACATGCGATTTAAGCAATAAAATTAAAAATGCACCCAAAACCTAAACCAAACGTTGCTGGTGGTTATTTCTTCATGTGCAGTGGTCAACGCGGCACTCTCTAGCTGCCAAGAGCACTTTTTACTATGCACACCCAACCAGAGTGACGGGAGGAGCACATTTCAGAAAACGTGCTCAGCTCGTCGAGAAAATGCGATTTAAGCAATAAAATTAAAACTGCAGCCAAAACCTAAACCAAACGTTGCAGATGGTTATTTCTTCATGCGCAGTGGTCAACGCGGCACTATCTAGCTGCCAAGAGCACTTTTTACTATGCGCACCCAACCAGAGTGACGGGAGGAGCACATTTCAGAAAACGTGCTCAGCTCGTCGAGAAAATGCGATTTAAGCAATAAAATTAAAAATGCACCCAAAACCTAAACCAAACGTTGCAGATGGTCATTTCTTCATGCGCAGTGGTCAACGCGGCACTCTCTAGCTGCCAAGACCACTTTTTACTATGCGCACCCAACCAGAGTGACGGGAGGAGCACATTTCAGAAAACGTGCTCAGCTCGTCCAGAAAATGCGATTTAAGCAATAAAATTAAAAATGCACCTAAAACCTAAACCAAACGTTGCAGATGGTCATTTCTTCATGCGCAGTGGTCAACGCGGCACTCTCTAGCTGCCAAGAGCACTTTTTACTATGCACACCCAACCAGAGTGACGGGAGGAGCACATTTCAGAAAACGTGCTCATCTCGTCCAGACAATGCGATTTAAGCAATAAAATTAAAAATGAACCCAAAACCTAAACCAAACGTTGCAGGTGGTTATTTCTTCATGCGCAGAGGTCAACGCGGCACTCTCTAGCTGCCAAGAGCACTTTTTACTATGCGCACCCAACCAGAGTTACGGGAGGAGCGCATTTCAGAAAACGTGCTCAGCTCGTCGAGAAAATGCGATTTAAGCAATAAAATTAAAAATGCACCTAAAACCTAAACCAAAAGTTGCAGGTGGTTATGTATTTCTTCATGCGCAGCAGTCAACGCGGCACTCTCTAGCTGCCAAGAGCACTTTTTACTATGCGCACCCAACCAGAGTGACGGGAGGAGCACATTTCAGAAAACGTGCTCAGCTCGTCGAGAAAATGTGATTCAAGCAATAAAATTAAAAATGCACCTAAAACCTAAACCAAACGTTGCAGGTGGTTATTTCTTCATGCGCAGTGGTCAACGCGGCACTCTCTAGGTGCCAAGAGCACTTTTTATTATGCGCACCCAACCAGAGTGACGGGAGGAGCACATTTCAGAAAACGTGCTCAGCATCGTCGAGAAAATGCGATTTAAGCAATAAAATTAAAAATGCACCCAAAACCTAAACCAAACGTTGCAGATGGTCATTTCTTCATGCGCAGTGGTCAACGCGGCACTCTCTAGCTGCCAAGACCACTTTTTACTATGCGCACCCAACCAGAGTGACGGGAGGAGCACATTTCAGAAAACGTGCTCAGCTCGTCCAGAAAATGCGATTTAAGCAATAAAATTAAAAATGCACCTAAAACCTAAACCAAACGTTGCAGATGGTCATTTCTTCATGCGCAGTGGTCAACGCGGCACTCTCTAGCTGCCAAGAGCACTTTTTACTATGCACACCCAACCAGAGTGACGGGAGGAGCACATTTCAGAAAACGTGCTCAGCTCGTCGAGAAAATGCGATTTAAGCAATAAAATTAAAAATGCACCTAAAACCTAAACCAAACGTTGCAGATGGTCATTTCTTCATGCGCAGTGGTCAACGCGGCACTCTCTAGGTGCCAAGAGCACTTTTTACTATGCACACCCAACCAGAGTGACGGGAGGAGTGCATTTCAGAAAACGTGCTCAGCTCGACGAGAAAATGCGATTTAAGCAATAAAATTAAAAATGCAACTTAAACCTAAACCAAACGTTGCAGGTGGTTATTTCTTCATGCGCAGTGGTCAACGCGGCACTCTCTAGCTGCCAAGAGCACTTTTTACTATGCACACCCAACCAGAGTGACGGGAGGAGCACATTTCAGAAAACGTGCTCAGCTCGTCGAGAAAATGCGATTTAAGCAATAAAATTAAAAATGCACCTAAAACCTAAACCAAACGTTGCAGATGGTCATTTCTTCATGCGCAGTGGTCAACGCGGCACTCTCTAGCTGCCAAGAGCACTTTTTACTATGCACACCCAACCAGAGTGACGGGAGGAGCACATTTCAGAAAACGTGCTCAGCTCGTCGAGAAAATGCGATTTAAGCAATAAAATTAAAAATGCACCCAAAACCTAAACCAAACGTTGCAGATGGTCATTTCTTCATGCGCAGTGGTCAACGCGGCACTCTCTAGCTGCCAAGAGCACTTTTTACTATGCACACCCAACAAGAGTGACGGGAGGAGCGCATTTCAGAAAACGTGCTCAGCTCGACGAGAAAATGCGATTTAAGCAATAAAATTAAAAATGCACCCAAAACCTAAACCAAACGTTGCAGGTGGTTATTTCTTCATGCGCAGTGGTCAACGCGGCACTCTCTAGGTGCCAAGAGCACTTTTTATTATGCGCACCCAACCAGAGTGACGGGAGGAGCACATTTCAGAAAACGTGCTCAGCTCGTCGAGAAAATGCGATTTAAGCAATAAAATTAAAAATGCACCCAAAACCTAAACCAAACGTTGCTGGTGGTTATTTCTTCATGCGCAGTGGTCAACGCGGCACTCTCTAGCTGCCAAGAGCACTTTTTACTATGCGCACCCAACCAGAGTGACGGGAGGAGCACATTTCAGAAAACGTGCTCAGCTCGTCGAGAAAATGCGATTTAAGCAATAAAATTAAAAATGCACCCAAAACCTAAACCAAACGTTGCAGATGGTCATTTCTTCATGCGCAGTGGTCAACGCGGCACTCTCTAGCTGCCAAGACCACTTTTTACTATGCGCACCCAACCAGAGTGACGGGAGGAGCACATTTCAGAAAACGTGCTCAGCTCGTCCAGAAAATGCGATTTAAGCAATAAAATTAAAAATGCACCTAAAACCTAAACCAAACGTTGCAGATGGTCATTTCTTCATGCGCAGTGGTCAACGCGGCACTCTCTAGCTGCCAAGAGCACTTTTTACTATGCACAACCAACCAGAGTGACGGGAGGAGCACATTTCAGAAAACGTGCTCAGCTCGTCTAGACAATGCGAATTAAGCAATAAAATTAAAAATGAACCCAAAACCTAAACCAAACGTTGCAGGTGGTTATTTCTTCATGCGCAGTGGTCAACGCGGCACTTTCTAGCTGCCAAGAGCACTTTTTACTATGCGCACCCAACCAGAGTGACGGGAGGAGCGCATTTCAGAAAACGTGCTCAGCTCGTCGAGAAAATGCGATTTAAGCAATAAAATTAAAAATGCACCTAAAACCTAAACCAAACGTTGCAGGTCGTTATTTCTTCATGCGCAGTGGTCAACGCGGCACTCTCTAGCTGCCAAGAGTACTTTTTACTATGCGCACCCAACCAGAGTGACGGGAGGAGCACATTTCAGAAAACGTGCTCAGCTCGTCGAGAAAATGCGATTTAAGCAATAAAATTAAAAATGGGGCGGCTCGGTGGCGCACTGGGTAGCACGTCCGCCTCACAGTTAGGAGGGTGCGGGTTCGATTCCACCTCCGGCCCTCCCTGTGTGGAGTTTGCATGTTCTCCCCGGGCCCGCGTGGGTTTTCTCCGGGCGCTCCGGTTTCCTCCCACATTCCAAAAACATGCTTGGTAGGCCGATTGAAGACTCCAAATTGTCAATAGTTGTGAGTGTGAGTGCGAATGGTTGTCTGTCTCTGTGTGCCCTGCGATTGGCTGGCAACCGGTTCAGGGTGTCCCCCGCCTACTGCCCGATGACGGCTGGGATAGGCTCCAGCACGCCCGCGACCCCCGTGGGGACTAAGCAGTTCAGAAAATGGATGGATGGAAAATTAAAAATACACCTAAAACCTAAACCAAACGTTGCAGGTGGTTATTTCTTCGTGCGCAGCAGTCAACGCGGCACTCTCTAGCTGCCAAGAGCACTTTTTACTATGCGCACCCAACCAGAGTGACGGGAGGAGCACATTTCAGAAAACGTGCTCAGCTCGTCGAGTAAATGCGATTTAAGCAATAAAATTAAAAATGCACCCAAAACCTAAACCAAACGTTGCAGGTGGTTATTTCTTCATGCGCAGTGGTCAACGCGGCACTCTCTAGCTGCCAAGAGCACTTTTTACTATGCGCACCCAACCAGAGTGACGGGAGGAGCACATTTCAGAAAACGTGCTCAGCTCGTCCAGAAAATGCGATTTAAGCAATAAAATTAAAAATGCACATAAAACCTAAACCAAACGTTGCAGATGGTCATTTCTTCATGCGCAGTGGTCAACGCGGCACTCTCTAGCTGCCAAGAGCACTTTTTACTATGCACACCCAACCAGAGTGACGGGAGGAGCACATTTCAGAAAACGTGCTCAGCTCGTCCAGACAATGCAATTTAAGCAATAAAATTAAAAATGAACCCAAAACCTAAACCAGACGTTGCAGGTGGTTATTTATTCATGCGCAGTGGTCAACGCGGCACTCTCTAGCTGCCAAGAGCACTTTTTACTATGCGCACCCAACCAGAGTGACGGGAGGAGCGCATTTCAGAAAACGTGCTCAGCTCGTCGAGAAAATGCGATTTAAGCAATAAAATTAAAAATGCACCTAAAACCTAAACCAAAAGTTGCAGGTGGTTATTTCTTTATGCGCAGCAGTCAACGCGGCACTCTCTAGCTGCCAAGAGCACTTTTTACTATGCGCACCCAACCAGAGTGACGGGAGGAGCACATTTCAGAAAACGTGCTCAGCTCGTTGAGAAAATGCGATTTAAGCAATAAAATTAAAAATGCACCTAAAACCTAAACCAAACGTTGCAGGTGGTTATTTCTTCATGCGCAGTGGTCAACGCGGCACTCTCTAGCTGCCAAGAGCACTTTTTACTATGCGCACCCAACCAGAGTGACGGGAGGAGCACATTTCAGAAAACGTGCTCAGCTCGTCGAGAAAATGTGATTTAAGCAATAAAATTAAAAATGCACCTAAAACCTAAACCAAACGTTGCAGGTGGTTATTTCTTCATGCGCAGTGGTCAACGCGGCACTCTCTAGCTGCCAAGAGCACTTTTTACTATGCGCACCCAACCAGAGTGACGGGAGGAGCACATTTCAGAAAACGTGCTCAGCTCGTCGAGAAAATGCGATTTAAGCAATAAAATTAAAAATGCAACTAAAACCTAAACCAAACGTTGCAGATGGTCATTTCTTCATGCGCAGTGGTCAACGCGGCACTCTCTAGCTGCCAAGAGCACTTTTTACTATGCGCACCCAACCAGAGTGACGGGAGGAGCACATTTCAGAAAACGTGCTCAGCTCGTCGAGAAAATGCGATTTAAGCAATAAAATTAAAAATGCACCCAAAACCTAAACCAAACGTTGCAGATGGTCTTTTCTTCATGCGCAGTGGTCAACGCGGCACTCTCTAGCTGCCAAGAGCACTTTTTACTATGCGCACCCAACCAGAGTGACGGGAGGAGCGCATTTCAGAAAACGTGCTCAGCTCGTCGAGTAAATGCGATTTAAGAAATAAAATTAAAAATGCACCTAAAACCTAAACCAAAAGTTGCAGGTGGTTATTTCTTCATGCGCAGCAGTCAACGCGGCACTCTCTAGCTGCCAAGAGCACTTTTTACTATGCGCACCCAACCAGAGTGACGGGAGGAGCACATTTCAGAAAACGTGCTCAGCTCGTCCAGAAAATGCGATTTAAGCAATAAAATTAAAAATGCACCTAAAACCTAAACCAAACGTTGCAGATGGTCATTTCTTCATGCGCAGTGGTCAACGCGGCACTCTCTAGCTGCCAAGAGCACTTTTTACTATGCACACCCAACCAGAGTGACGGGAGGAGCACATTTCAGAAAACGTGCTCATCTCGTCCAGACAATGCGATTTAAGCAATAAAATTAAAAATGAACCCAAAACCTAAACCAAACGTTGCAGGTGGTTATTTCTTCATGCGCAGTGGTCAACGCGGCACTCTCTAGCTGCCAAGAGCACTTTTTACTATGCGCACCCAACCAGAGTGACGGGAGGAGCGCATTTCAGAAAACGTGCTCAGCTCGTCGAGAAAATGCGATTTAAGCAATAAAATTAAAAATGCACCTAAAACCTAAACCAAAAGTTGCAGGTGGTTATTTCTTCATGCGCAGCAGTCAACGCGGCACTCTCTAGCTGCCAAGAGCACTTTTTACTATGCGCACCCAACCAGAGTGACGGGAGTAGCACATTTCAGAAAACGTGCTCAGCTCGTCGAGAAAATGTGATTTAAGCAATAAAATTAAAAATGCACCTAAAACCTAAACCAAACGTTGCAGGTGGTTATTTCTTCATGCGCAGTGGTCAACGCGGCACTCTCTAGCTGCCAAGAGCACTTTTTACTATGCGCACCCAACCAGAGTGACGGGAGGAGCACATTTCAGAAAACGTGCTCAGCTCGTCGAGAAAATGCGATTTAAGCAATAAAATTAAAAATGCAACTAAAACCTAAACCAAACGTTGCAGATGGTCATTTCTTCATGCGCAGCGGTCAACGCGGCACTCTCTAGCTGCCAAGAGCACTTTTTACTATGCGCACCCAACCAGAGTGACGGGAGGAGCACATTTCAGAAAACGTGCTCAGCTCGTCGAGAAAATGCGATTTAAGCAATAAAATTAAAAATGCAACTTAAACCTAAACCAAACGTTGCAGGTGGTTATTTCTTCATGCGCAGTGGTCAACGCGGCACTCTCTAGCTGCCAAGAGCACTTTTTACTATGCACACCCAACCAAAGTGACGGGAGGAGCACATTTCAGAAAACGTGCTCAGCTCGTCGAGAAAATGCGATTTAAGCAATAAAATTAAAAATGCACCCAAAACCTAAACCAAACGTTGCAGGTGGTTATTTCTTTATGCGCAGCAGTCAACGCGGCACTCTCTAGCTGCCAAGAGCAGTTTTTACTATGCGCACCCAACCAGAGTGACGGGAGGAGCACATTTCAGAAAACGTGCTCAGCTCGTCGAGAAAATGCGATTTAAGCAATAAAATTAAAAATGCACCTAAAACCTAAACCAAACGTTGCAGATGGTCATTTCTTCATGCGCAGTGGTCAACGCGGCACTCTCTAGCTGCCAAGAGCACTTTTTACTATGCACACCCAACCAGAGTGACGGGAGGAGCACATTTCAGAAAACGTGCTCAGCTCGACGAGAAAATGCGATTTAAGCAATAAAATTAAAAATGCACCCAAAACCTAAACCAAACGTTGCAGGTGGTTATTTCTTCATGCGCAGTGGTCAACGCGGCACTCTCTAGGTGCCAAGAGCACTTTTATTATGCGCACCCAACCAGAGTGACGGGAGGAGCACATTTCAGAAAACGTGCTCAGCTCGTCGAGAAAATGCGATTTAAGCAATAAAATTAAAAATGCACCCAAAACCTAAACCAAACGTTGCAGGTGGTTATTTCTTCATGCGCAGTGGTCAACGCGGCACTCTCTAGCTTCCAAGAGCACTTTTTACTATGCGCACCCAACAAGAGTGACGGGAGGAGCGCATTTCAGAAAACGTGCTCAGCTCGACGAGAACATGCGATTTAAGCAATAAAATTAAAAATGCACCCAAAACCTAAACCAAACGTTGCTGGTGGTTATTTCTTAATGCGCAGTGGTCAACGCGGCACTCTCTAGCTGCCAAGAGCACTTTTTACTATGCTAACCCAACCAGAGTGACGGGAGGAGCACATTTCAGAAAACGTGCTCAGCTCGTCGAGAAAATGCGATTTAAGCAATAAAATTAAAAATGCACCTAAAACCTAAACCAAACGCTGCAGATGGTCATTTCTTCATGCGCAGTGGTCAACGCGGCACTCTCTAGCTGCCAAGAGCACTTTTTACTATGCACACCCAACCAGAGTGACGGGAGGAGCACATTTCAGAAAACGTGCTCAGCTCGTCGAGAAAATGCGATTTAAGCAATAAAATTAAGAATGCACCCAAAACCTAAACCAAACGTTGCAGATGGTCATTTCTTCATGCGCAGTGGTCAACGCGGCACTCTCTAGCTGCCAAGAGCACTTTTTACTATGCACACCCAACAAGAGTGACGGGAGGAGCACATTTCAGAAAACGTGCTCAGCTCGTCGAGAAAATGCGATTTAAGCAATAAAATTAAGAATGCACCCAAAACCTAAACCAAACGTTGCAGATGGTCATTTCTTCATGCGCAGTGGTCAACGCGGCACTCTCTAGCTGCCAAGAGCACTTTTATTATGCGCACCCAACAAGAGTGACGGGAGGAGCGCATTTCAGAAAACGTGCTCAGCTCGACGAGAAAATGCGATTTAAGCAATAAAATTAAAAATGCACCGAAAACCTAAACCAAACGTTGCAGGTGGTTATTTCTTCATGCGCAGTGGTCAACGCGGCACTCTCTAGCTGCCAAGACCACTTTTTACTATGCGCACCCAACCAGAGTGACGGGAGGAGCACATTTCAGAAAACGTGCTCAGCTCGTCCAGAAAATGCGATTTAAGCAATAAAATTAAAAATGCACCTAAAACCTAAACCAAACGTTGCAGATGGTCATTTCTTCATGCGCAGTGGTCAACGCGGCACTCTCTAGCTGCCAAGAGCACTTTTTACTATGCACACCCAACCAGAGTGACGGGAGGAGCACATTTCAGAAAACGTGCTCAGCTCGTCGAGAAAATGCGATTTCAGCAATAAAATTAAAAATGCACCTAAAACCTAAACCAAACGTTGCAGATGGTCATTTCTTCATGCGCAGTGGTCAACGCGGCACTCTCTAGGTGCCAAGAGCACTTTTTACTATGCACACCCAACCAGAGTGACGGGAGGAGCGCATTTCAGAAAACGTGCTCAGCTCGACGAGAAAATGCGATTTAAGCAATAAAATTAAAAATGCAACTTAAACCTAAACCAAACGTTGCAGGTGGTTATTTCTTCATGCGCAGTGGTCAACGCGGCACTCTCTAGCTGCCAAGAGCACTTTTTACTATGCACACTAAACCAGAGTGACGGGAGGAGCACATTTCAGAAAACGTGCTCAGCTCGTCGAGAAAATGCGATTTAAGCAATAAAATTAAAAATGCACCTAAAACCTAAACCAAACGTTGCAGATGGTCATTTCTTCATGCGCAGTGGTCAACGCGGCACTCTCTAGCTGCCAAGAGCACTTTTTACTATGCACACCCAACCAGAGTGACGGGAGGAGCACATTTCAGAAAACGTGCTCAGCTCGTCGAGAAAATGCGATTTAAGCAATAAAATTAAAAATGCACCCAAAACCTAAACCAAACGTTGCAGATGGTCATTTCTTCATGCGCAGTGGTCAACGCGGCACTCTCTAGCTGCCAAGAGCACTTTTTACTATGCACACCCAACAAGAGTGACGGGAGGAGCGCATTTCAGAAAACGTGCTCAGCTCGACGAGAAAATGCGATTTAAGCAATAAAATTAAAAATGCACCCAAAACCTAAACCAAACGTTGCAGGTGGTTATTTCTTCATGCGCAGTGGTCAACGCGGCACTCTCTAGCTGCCAAGAGCACTTTTTACTATGCACACCCAACAAGAGTGACGGGAGGAGCGCATTTCAGAAAACGTGCTCAGCTCGATGAGAAAATGCGATTTAAGCAATAAAATTAAAAATGCACCCAAAACCTAAACCAAACGTTGCAGGTGGTTATTTCTTAATGCGCAGTGGTCAACGCGGCACTCTCTAGGTGCCAAGAGCACTTTTTATTATGCGCACCCAACCAGAGTGACGGGAGGAGCACATTTCAGAAAACGTGCTCAGCTCGTCGAGAAAATGCGATTTAAGCAATAAAATTAAAAATGCACCCAAAACCTAAACCAAACGTTGCAGGTGGTTATTTCTTCATGCGCAGTGGTCAACGCGGCACTCTCTAGCTTCCAAGAGCACTTTCTACTATGCACACCCAACAAGAGTGACGGGAGGAGCGCATTTCAGAAAACGTGCTCAGCTCGACGAGAACATGCGATTTAAGCAATAAAATTAAAAATGCACCCAAAACCTAAACCAAACGTTGCTGGTGGTTATTTCTTCATGTGCAGTGGTCAACGCGGCACTCTCTAGCTGCCAAGAGCACTTTTTACTATGCACACCCAACCAGAGTGACGGGAGGAGCACATTTCAGAAAACGTGCTCAGCTCGTCGAGAAAATGCGATTTAAGCAATAAAATTAAAACTGCACCCAAAACCTAAACCAAACGTTGCAGATGGTTATTTCTTCATGCGCAGTGGTCAACGCGGCACTCTCTAGCTGCCAAGAGCACTTTTTACCATGCGCACCCAACCAGAGTGACGGGAGGAGCACATTTCAGAAAACGTGCTCAGCTCGTCGAGAAAATGCGATTTAAGCAATAAAATTAAAAATGCACCTAAAACCCAAACCAAACGTTGCAGGTGGTTATTTCTTCATGCGCAGTGGTCAACGCGGCACTCTCTAGCTGCCAAGAGCCCTTTTTACTATGCGCACCCAACCAGAGAGACGGGAGGAGCACATTTCAGAAAACGTGCTCAGCTCGTCGAGAAAATGCGATTTAAGCAATAAAATTAAAAATGCACCTAAAACCTAAACCAAACGTTGCAGGTGGTTATTTCTTCATGCGCAGTGGTCAACGCGGCACTCTCTAGCTGCCAAGAGCACTTTTTACTATGCGCACCCAACCAGAGTGACGGGAGGAGCACATTTCAGAAAACGTGCTCAGCTCGTCGAGAAAATGCGATTTAAGCAATAAAATTAAAAATGCACCTAAAACCTAAACCAAACGTTGCAGATGGTCATTTCTTCATGCGCAGTGGTCAACGCGGCACTCTCTAGCTGCCAAGAGCACTTTTTACTATGCGCACCCAACCAGAGTGACGGGAGGAGCACATTTCAGAAAACGTGCTCAGCTCGTCGAGAAAATGCCATTTAAGCAATAAAATTAAAAATGCACCTAAAACCTAAACTAAACGTTGCAGGTGGTTATTTCTTCATGCGCAGTGGTCAACGCGGCACTCTCTAGCTGCCAAGAGCACTTTTTACTATGCGCACCCAACCAGAGTGACGGGAGGAGCACATTTTAGAATACGTGCTCAGCTCGTTGAGAAAATGCGATTTAAGCAATAAAATTAAAAATGCACCTAAAACCTAAACCAAACGTTGCAGGTGGTTATTTCTTCATGCGCAGTGGTCAACGCGGCACTCTCTAGCTGCCAAGAGCACTTTTTACTATGCGCACCTAACCAGAGTGACGGGAGGAGCGCATTTCAGAAAACGTGCTCAGCTCGTCGAGAAAATGCGATTTAAGCAATAAAATTAAAAATGCACCTAAAACCTAAACCAAACGCTGCAGATGGTCATTTCTTCATGCGCAGTGGTCAACCCGGCACTCTCTAGCTGCCAAGAGCACTTTTTACTATGCACACCCAACCAGAGTGACGGGAGGAGCACATTTCAGAAAACGTGCTCAGCTCGTCCAGAAAATGTTATTTAAGCAATAAAATTAAAAATGCACCTAAAACCTAAACCAAACGTTGCAGGTGGTTATTTCTTCGTGCGCAGCAGTCAACGCGGCACTCTCTATCTGCCAAGAGCACTTTTTACTATGCGCACCCAACCAGAGTGACGGGAGGAGCACATTTCAGAAAACGTGCTCAGCTCGTCGAGAAAATGCGATTTAAGCAATAAAATTAAAAATGCACCTAAAACCCAAACCAAACGTTGCAGGTGGTTATTTCTTCATGCGCAGTGGTCAACGCGGCACTCTCTAGCTGCCAAGAGCACTTTTAACTATGCGCACCTAACAAGAGTGACGGGAGGAGCGCATTTCAGAAAACGTGCTCAGCTCGACGAGAACATGCGATTTAAGCAATAAAATTAAAAATGCACCCAAAACCTAAACCAAACGTTGCTGGTGGTTATTTCTTCATGCGCAGTGGTCAACGCGGCACTCTCTAGCTGCCAAGAGTACTTTTTACTATGCGCACCCAACCAGAGTGACGGGAGGAGCACATTTCAGAAAACGTGCTCAGCTCGTCGAGAAAATGCGATTTAAGCAATAAAATTAAAAATGCACCTAAAACCTAAACCAAACGTTGCAGGTGGTTATTTCTTCATGCACAGTGGTCAACGCGGCACTCTCTAGCTGCCAAGAGCACTTTTTACTATGCGCACCCAACCAGAGTGACGGGAGGAGCACATTTCAGAAAACGTGCTCAGCTCGTCGAGAAAATTCGATTTAAGCAATAAAATTAAAAATGCACCTAAAACCTAAATCAAACGTTGCAGGTGGTTATTTCTTTATGCGCAGTGGTCAACGCGGCACTCTCTAGCTGCCAAGAGCACTTTTTACTATGCGCACCTAACCAGAGTGACGGGAGGAGCACATTTCAGAAAACGTGCTCAGCTCGTCGAGAAAATGCGATTTAAGCAATAAAATTAAAAATGCACCTAAAACCTAAACCAAACGTTGCAGGTGGTTATTTCTTCATGCGCAGTGGTCAACGCGGCACTCTCTAGCTGCCAAGAGCACTTTTTACTATGCGCACCCAACCAGAGTGACGGGAGGAGCACATTTCAGAAAACATGCTCAGCTCGTCCAGAAAATGCGATTTAAGCAATAAAATTAAAAATGCACCTAAAACCTAAACCAAACGTTGCAGATGGTCATTTCTTCATGCGCAGTGGTCAACGCGGCACTCTCTAGCTGCCAAGAGCACTTTTTACTATGCACACCCAACCAGAGTGACGGGAGGAGCACATTTCAGAAAACGTGCTCAGCTCGTCGAGAAAATGCGATTTAAGCAATAAAATTAAAAATGCACCTAAAACCTAAACCAAACGTTGCAGGTGGTTATTTCTTCATGCGCAGTGGTCAACGCGGCACTCTCTACCTGCCAAGAGCACTTTTTACTATGCGCACCCAACCAGAGTGACGGGAGGAGCACATTTCAGAAAACGTGCTCAGCTCGTCGAGAAAATGCGATTTAAGCAATAAAATTAAAAATGCACCTAAAACCTAAACCAAACGTTGCAGATGGTCATTTCTTCATGCGCAGTGGTCAACGCGGCACTCTCTAGCTGCCAAGAGCACTTTTTACTATGCGCACCCAACCAGAGTGACGTGAGGAGCACATTTCAGAAAACGTGCTCAGCTCGTCCAGAAAATGCGATTTAAGCAATAAAATTAAAAATGCACCTAAAACCTAAACCAAACGTTGCAGATGGTCATTTCTTCATGCGCAGTGGTCAACGCGGCACTCTCTAGCTGCCAAGAGCACTTTTTACTATGCACACCCAACCAGAGTGACGGGAGGAGCACATTTCAGAAAACGTGCTCAGCTCGTCCAGACAATGCGATTTAAGCAATAAAATTAAAAATGAACCCAAAACCTAAACCAAACGTTGCAGGTGGTTATTTATTCATGCGCAGTGGTCAACGCGGCACTCTCTAGCTGCCAAGAGCACTTTTTACTATGCGCACCCAACTAGAGTGACGGGATGAGCGCATTTCAGAAAACGTGCTCAGCTCGTCGAGAAAATGCGATTTAAGCAATAAAATTAAAAATGCACCTAAAACCTAAACCAAAAGTTGCAGGTGGTTATTTCTTCATGCGCAGCAGTCAACGCGGCACTCTCTAGCTGCCAAGAGCACTTTTTACTATGCGCACCCAACCAGAGTGACGGGAGGAGCACATTTCAGAAAACGTGCTCAGCTCGTTGAGAAAATGCGATTTAAGCAATAAAATTAAAAATGCACCTAAAACCTAAACCAAACGTTGCAGATGGTCATTTCTTCATGCGCAGTGGTCAACGCGGCACTCTCTAGCTGCCAAGAGCACTTTTTACTATGCACACCCAACAAGAGTGACGGGAGGAGCACATTTCAGAAAACGTGCTCAGCTCGACGAGAAAATGCGATTTAAGCAATAAAATTAAAAATGCAACTTAAACCTAAACCAAACGTTGCAGGTGGTTATTTCTTCATGCGCAGTGGTCAACGCGGCAGTCTCTAGCTGCCAAGAGCACTTTTTACTATACACACCCAACCAGAGTGACGGGAGGAGCACATTTCAGAAAACGTGCTCAGCTCGTCGAGAAAATGCGATTTAAGCAATAAAATTAAAAATGCACCCAAAACCTAAACCAAACGTTGCAGGTGGTTATTTCTTTATGCGCAGCAGTCAACGCGGCACTCTCTAGCTGCCAAGAGCAGTTTTTACTATGCGCACCCAACCAGAGTGACGGGAGGAGCACATTTCAGAAAACGTGCTCAGCTCGTCGAGAAAATGCGATTTAAGCAATAAAATTAAAAATGCACCCAAAACCTAAACCAAACGTTGCAGATGGTCATTTCTTCATGCGCAGTGGTCAACGCGGCACTCTCTAGCTGCCAAGAGCACTTTTTACTATGCACACCCAACAAGAGTGACGGGAGGAGCGCATTTCAGAAAACGTGCTCAGCTCGACGAGAAAATGCGATTTAAGCAATAAAATTAAAAATGCACCCAAAACCTAAACAAAACGTTGCAGGTGGTTATTTCTTCATGCGCAGTGGTCAACGCGGCACTCTCTAGCTGCCAAGAGCACTTTTTACTATGCACACCCAACCAGAGTGACGGGAGGAGCACATTTCAGAAAACGTGCTCAGCTCGTCGAGAAAATGCGATTTAAGCAATAAAATTAAAAATGCACCTAAAACCTAAACCAAACGTTGCAGGTGGTTATTTCTTCATGCGCAGTGGTCAACGCGGCACTCTCTAGCTGCCAAGAGCAGTTTTTACTATGCACACCCAACCAGAATGACGGGAGGAGCACATTTCAGAAAACGTGCTCAGCTCGTCGAGAAAATGCGATTTAAGCAATAAAATTAAAAATGCACCTAAAACCTAAACCAAACGTTGCAGGTGGTTATTTCTTCATGCGCAGTGGTCAACGCGGCACTCTCTAGCTGCCAAGAGCACTTTTTACTATGCGCACCCAACCAGAGTGACGGGAGGAGCACATTTCAGAAAACGTGCTCAGCTCGTCGAGAAAATGCCATTTAAGCAATAAAATTAAAAATGCACCTAAAACCTAAACCAAACGTTGCAGGTGGTTATTTCTTCGTGCGCAGCAGTCAACGCGGCACTCTCTAGCTGCCAAGAGCACTTTTTACTATGCGCACCCAACCAGAGTGACGGGAGGAGCACATTTCAGAAAACGTGCTCAGCTCGTCGAGTAAATGCAATTTAAGCAATAAAATTAAAAATGCACCCAAAACCTAAACCAAACGTTGCAGGTGGTTATTTCTTCATGCGCAGTGGTCAACGCGGCACTCTCTAGCTGCCAAGAGCACTTTTTACTATGCGCACCCAACCAGAGTGACGGGAGGAGCACATTTCAGAAAACGTGCTCAGCTCGTCCAGAAAATGCGATTTAAGCAATAAAATTAAAAATGCACCTAAAACCTAAACCAAACGTTGCAGATGGTCATTTCTTCATGCGCAGTGGTCAACGCGGCACTCTCTAGCTGCCAAGAGCACTTTTTACTATGCACACCCAACCAGAGTGACGGGAGGAGCACATTTCAGAAAACGTGCTCAGCTCGTCCAGACAATGCGATTTAAGCAATAAAATTAAAAATGAACCCAAAACCTAAACCAAACGTTGCAGGTGGTTATTTCTTCATGCGCAGTGGTCAACGCGGCACTTTCTAGCTGCCAAGAGCACTTTTTACTATGCGCACCCAACCAGAGTGACGGGAGGAGCGCATTTCAGAAAACGTGCTCAGCTCGTCGAGAAAATGCGATTTAAGCAATAAAATTAAAAATGCACCTAAAACCTAAACCAAAAGTTGCAGGTGGTTATTTCTTCATGCGCAGCAGTCAACGCGGCACTCTCTAGCTGCCAAGAGCACCTTTTACTATGCGCACCCAACCAGAGTGACGGGAGGAGCACATTTCAGAAAACGTGCTCAGCTCGTTGAGAAAATGCGATTTAAGCAATAAAATTAAAAATGCACCTAAAACCTAAACCAAACGTTGCAGGTGGTTATTTCTTCATGCGCAGTGGTCAACGCGGCACTCTCTAGCTGCCAAGAGCACTTTTTACTATGCGCACCCAACCAGAGTGACGGGAGGAGCACATTTCAGAAAACGTGCTCAGCTCGTCGAGAAAATGCGATTTAAGCAATAAAATTAAAAATGCACCTAAAACCTAAACCAAACGTTGCAGGTGGTTATTTCTTCATGCGCAGTGGTCAACGCGGCACTCTCTACCTGCCAAGAGCACTTTTTACTATGCGCACCCAACCAGAGTGACGGGAGGAGCACATTTCAGAAAACGTGCTCAGCTCGTCGAGAAAATGCGATTTAAGCAATAAAATTAAAAATGCACCTAAAACCTAAACCAAACGTTGCAGATGGTCATTTCTTCATGCGCAGTGGTCAACGCGGCACTCTCTAGCTGCCAAGAGCACTTTTTACTATGCGCACCCAACCAGAGTGACGGGAGGAGCACATTTCAGAAAACGTGCTCAGCTCGTCGAGAAAATGCGATTTAAGCAATAAAATTAAAAATGCACCCAAAACCTAAACCAAACGTTGCAGATGGTCATTTCTTCATGCGCAGTGGTCAACGCGGCACTCTCTAGCTGCCAAGAGCAGTTTTTACTATGCACACCCAACCAGAATGACGGGAGGAGCACATTTCAGAAAACGTGCTCAGCTCGTCGAGAAAATGCGATTTAAGCAATAAAATTAAAAATGCACCTAAAACCTAAACCAAACGTTGCAGGTGGTTATTTCTTCATGCGCAGTGGTCAACGCGGCACTCTCTAGCTGCCAAGAGCACTTTTTACTATGCGCACCCAACCAGAGTGACGGGAGGAGCACATTTCAGAAAACGTGCTCAGCTCGTCGAGAAAATGCCATTTAAGCAATAAAATTAAAAATGCACCTAAAACCTAAACCAAACGTTGCAGGTGGTTATTTCTTCGTGCGCAGCAGTCAACGCGGCACTCTCTAGCTGCCAAGAGCACTTTTTACTATGCGCACCCAACCAGAGTGACGGGAGGAGCACATTTCAGAAAACGTGCTCAGCTCGTCGAGTAAATGCAATTTAAGCAATAAAATTAAAAATGCACCCAAAACCTAAACCAAACGTTGCAGGTGGTTATTTCTTCATGCGCAGTGGTCAACGCGGCACTCTCTAGCTGCCAAGAGCACTTTTTACTATGCGCACCCAACCAGAGTGACGGGAGGAGCACATTTCAGAAAACGTGCTCAGCTCGTCCAGAAAATGCGATTTAAGCAATAAAATTAAAAATGCACCTAAAACCTAAACCAAACGTTGCAGATGGTCATTTCTTCATGCGCAGTGGTCAACGCGGCACTCTCTAGCTGCCAAGAGCACTTTTTACTATGCACACCCAACCAGAGTGACGGGAGGAGCACATTTCAGAAAACGTGCTCAGCTCGTCCAGACAATGCGATTTAAGCAATAAAATTAAAAATGAACCCAAAACCTAAACCAAACGTTGCAGGTGGTTATTTCTTCATGCGCAGTGGTCAACGCGGCACTTTCTAGCTGCCAAGAGCACTTTTTACTATGCGCGCCCAACCAGAGTGACGGGAGGAGCGCATTTCAGAAAACGTGCTCAGCTCGTCGAGAAAATGCGATTTAAGCAATAAAATTAAAAATGCACCTAAAACCTAAACCAAAAGTTGCAGGTGGTTATTTCTTCATGCGCAGCAGTCAACGCGGCACTCTCTAGCTGCCAAGAGCACCTTTTACTATGCGCACCCAACCAGAGTGACGGGAGGAGCACATTTCAGAAAACGTGCTCAGCTCGTTGAGAAAATGCGATTTAAGCAATAAAATTAAAAATGCACCTAAAACCTAAACCAAACGTTGCAGGTGGTTATTTCTTCATGCGCAGTGGTCAACGCGGCACTCTCTAGCTGCCAAGAGCACTTTTTACTATGCGCACCCAACCAGAGTGACGGGAGGAGCACATTTCAGAAAACGTGCTCAGCTCGTCGAGAAAATGCGATTTAAGCAATAAAATTAAAAATGCACCTAAAACCTAAACAAAACGTTGCAGGTGGTTATTTCTTCATGCGCAGTGGTCAACGCGGCACTCTCTACCTGCCAAGAGCACTTTTTACTATGCGCACCCAACCAGAGTGACGGGAGGAGCACATTTCAGAAAACGTGCTCAGCTCGTCGAGAAAATGCGATTTAAGCAATAAAATTAAAAATGCACCTAAAACCTAAACCAAACGTTGCAGATGGTCATTTCTTCATGCGCAGTGGTCAACGCGGCACTCTCTAGCTGCCAAGAGCACTTTTTACTATGCGCACCCAACCAGAGTGACGGGAGGAGCACATTTCAGAAAACGTGCTCAGCTCGTCGAGAAAATGCGATTTAAGCAATAAAATTAAAAATGCACCCAAAACCTAAACCAAACGTTGCAGATGGTCATTTCTTCATGCGCAGTGGTCAACGCGGCACTCTCTAGCTGCCAAGAGCACTTTTTACTATGCGCACCCAACCAGAGTGACGGGAGGAGCACATTTCAGAAAACGTGCTCAGCTCGTCGAGAAAATGCGATTTAAGCAATAAAATTAAAAATGCACCTAAAACCTAAACCAAACGTTTCAGGTGGTTATTTCTTCGTGCGCAGCAGTCAACGCGGCACTCTCTAGCTGCCAAGAGCACTTTTTACTATGCGCACCCAACCAGAGTGACGGGAGGAGCACATTTCAGAAAACGTGCTCAGCTCGTCGAGTAAATGCGATTTAAGCAATAAAATTAAAAATGCACCCAAAACCTAAACCAAACGTTGCAGGTGGTTATTTCTTCATGCGCAGTGGTCAACGCGGCACTCTCTAGCTGCCAAGAGCACTTTTTACTATGCGCACCCAACCAGAGTGACGGGAGGAGCACATTTCAGAAAACGTGCTCAGCTCGTCCAGAAAATGCGATTTAAGCAATAAAATTAAAAATGCACCTAAAACCTAAACCAAACGTTGCAGATGGTCATTTCTTCATGCGCAGTGGTCAACGCGGCACTCTCTAGCTGCCAAGAGCACTTTTTACTATGCACACCCAACCAGAGTGACGGGAGGAGCACATTTCAGAAAACGTGCTCAGCTCGTCCAGACAATGCGATTTAAGCAATAAAATTAAAAATGAACCCAAAACCTAAACCAAACGTTGCAGGTGGTTATTTCTTCATGCGCAGTGGTCAACGCGGCACTCTCTAGCTGCCAAGAGCAATTTTTACTATGCGCACCCAACCAGATTGACGGGAGGAGCGCATTTCAGAAAACGTGCTCAGCTCGTCGAGAAAATGCGATTTAAGCAATAAAATTAAAAATGCACCTAAAACCTAAACCAAAAGTTGCAGGTGGTTATTTCTTCATGCGCAGCAGTCAACGCGGCACTCTCTAGCTGCCAAGAGCACCTTTTACTATGCGCACCCAACCAGAGTGACGGGAGGAGCACATTTCAGAAAACGTGCTCAGCTCGTTGAGAAAATGCGATTTAAGCAATAAAATTAAAAATGCACCTAAAACCTAAACCAAACGTTGCAGGTGGTTATTTCTTCATGCGCAGTGGTCAACGCGGCACTCTCTAGCTGCCAAGAGCACTTTTTACTATGCGCACCCAACCAGAGTGACGGGAGGAGCACATTTCAGAAAACGTGCTCAGCTCGTCGAGAAAATGCGATTTAAGCAATAAAATTAAAAATGCACCTAAAACCTAAACCAAACGTTGCAGGTGGTTATTTCTTCATGCGCAGTGGTCAACGCGGCACTCTCTACCTGCCAAGAGCACTTTTTACTATGCGCACCCAACCAGAGTGACGGGAGGAGCACATTTCAGAAAACGTGCTCAGCTCGTCGAGAAAATGCGATTTAAGCAATAAAATTAAAAATGCACCTAAAACCTAAACCAAACGTTGCAGATGGTCATTTCTTCATGCGCAGTGGTCAACGCGGCACTCTCTAGCTGCCAAGAGCACTTTTTACTATGCGCACCCAACCAGAGTGACGGGAGGAGCACATTTCAGAAAACGTGCTCAGCTCGTCGAGAAAATGCGATTTAAGCAATAAAATTAAAAATGCACCCAAAACCTAAACCAAACGTTGCAGATGGTCATTTCTTCATGCGCAGTGGTCAACGCGGCACTCTCTAGCTGCCAAGAGCACTTTTTACTATGCGCACCCAACCAGAGTGACGGGAGGAGCACATTTCAGAAAACGTGCTCAGCTCGTCGAGAAAATGCGATTTAAGCAATAAAATTAAAAATGCACCTAAAACCTAAACCAAACGTTTCAGGTGGTTATTTCTTCGTTCGCAGCAGTCAACGCGGCACTCTCTAGCTGCCAAGAGCACTTTTTACTATGCGCACCCAACCAGAGTGACGGGAGGAGCACATTTCAGAAAACGTGCTCAGCTCGTCGAGTAAATGCGATTTAAGCAATAAAATTAAAAATGCACCCAAAACCTAAACCAAACGTTGCAGGTGGTTATTTCTTCATGCGCAGTGGTCAACGCGGCACTCTCTAGCTGCCAAGAGCACTTTTTACTATGCGCACCCAACCAGAGTGACGGGAGGAGCACATTTCAGAAAACGTGCTCAGCTCGTCCAGAAAATGCGATTTAAGCAATAAAATTAAAAATGCACCTAAAACCTAAACCAAACGTTGCAGATGGTCATTTCTTCATGCGCAGTGGTCAACGCGGCACTCTCTAGCTGCCAAGAGCACTTTTTACTATGCACACCCAACCAGAGTGACGGGAGGAGCACATTTCAGAAAACGTGCTCAGCTCGTCCAGACAATGCGATTTAAGCAATAAAATTAAAAATGAACCCAAAACCTAAACCAAACGTTGCAGGTGGTTATTTCTTCATGCGCAGTGGTCAACGCGGCACTCTCTAGCTGCCAAGAGCACTTTCTACTATGCGCACCCAACCAGATTGACGGGAGGAGCGCATTTCAGAAAACGTGCTCAGCTCGTCGAGAAAATGCGATTTAAGCAATAAAATTAAAAATGCACCTAAAACCTAAACCAAAAGTTGCAGGTGGTTATTTCTTCATGCGCAGCAGTCAACGCGGCACTCTCTAGCTGCCAAGAGCACTTTTTACTATGCGCACCCAACCAGAGTGACGGGAGGAGCACATTTCAGAAAACGTGCTCAGCTCGTTGAGAAAATGCGATTTAAGCAATAAAATTAAAAATGCACCTAAAACCTAAACCAAACGTTGCAGGTAGTTATTTCTTCATGCGCAGTGGTCAACGCCGCACTCTCTAGCTGCCAAGAGCACTTTTTACTATGCGCACCCAACCAGAGTGACGGGAGGAGCACATTTCAGAAAACGTGCTCAGCTCGTCGAGAAAATGCGATTTAAGCAATAAAATTAAAAATGCACCTAAAACCTAAACCAAACGTTGCAGGTGGTTATTTCTTCATGCGCAGTGGTCAACGCGGCACTCTCTAGCTGCCAAGAGCACTTTTTACTATGCGCACCCAACCAGAGTGACGGGAGGAGCGCATTTCAGAAAACGTGCTCAGCTCGTCGAGAAAATGCGATTTAAGCAATACAATTAAAAATGCACCTAAAACCTAAACCAAACGTTGCAGATAGTCATTTCTTCATGCGCAGTGGTCAACGCGGCACTCTCTAGCTGCCAAGAGCACTTTTTACTATGCGCACCCAACCAGAGTGACGGGAGGAGCACATTTCAGAAAACGTGCTCAGCTCGTCGAGAAAATGCGATTTAAGCAATAAAATTAAAAATGCACCTAAAACCTAAACCAAACGTTGCAGGTGGTTATTTCTTCATGCGCAGTGGTCAACGCGGCACTCTCTAGCTGCCAAGAGCACTTTTTACTATGCGCACCTAACCAGAGTGACGGGAGGAGCACATTTCAGAAAACGTGCTCAGCTCGACGAGAAAATGCGATTTAAGCAATAAAATTAAAAATGCACCCAAAACCTAAACCAAACGTTGCAGGTGGTTATTTCTTCATGCGCAGTGGTCAACGCGGCACTCTCTAGCTGCCAAGAGCACTTTTTACTATGCGCACCCAACCAGAGTGACGGGAGGAGCACATTTCAGAAAACGTGCTCAGCTCGTCGAGAAAATGCGATTTAAGCAATAAAATTAAAAATGCACCCAAAATCTAAACCAAACGTTGCAGGTGGTTATTTCTTCATGCGCAGTGGTCAACGCGGCACTCTCTAGCTGCCAAGAGCACTTTTTACTATGCGCACCCAACCAGAGTGACGGGAGGAGCACATTTCAGAAAACGTGCTCAGCTCGTCGAGAAAATGCGATTTAAGCAATAAAATTAAAAATGCACCTAAAACCTAAACCAAACGTTGCAGATGGTCATTTCTTCATGCGCAGTGGTCAACGCGGCACTCTCTAGCTGCCAAGAGCACTTTTTACTATGCACACCCAACCAGAGTGACGGGAGGAGCACATTTCAGAAAACGTGCTCAGCTCGTCCAGACAATGCGATTTAAGCAATAAAATTAAAAATGAACCCAAAACCTAAACCAAACGTTGCAGGTGGTTATTTCTTCATGCGCAGTGGTCAACGCGGCACTCTCTAGCTGCCAAGAGCACTTTTTACTATGCGCACCCAACCAGATTGACGGGAGGAGCGCATTTCAGAAAACGTGCTCAGCTCGTCGAGAAAATGCGATTTAAGCAATAAAATTAAAAATGCACCTAAAACCTAAACCAAAAGTTGCAGGTGGTTATTTCTTCATGCGCAGCAGTCAACGCGGCACTCTCTAGCTGCCAAGAGCACTTTTTACTATGCGCACCCAACCAGAGTGACGGGAGGAGCACATTTCAGAAAACGTGCTCAGCTCGTTGAGAAAATGCGATTTAAGCAATAAAATTAAAAATGCACCTAAAACCTAAACCAAACGTTGCAGGTAGTTATTTCTTCATGCGCAGTGGTCAACGCGGCACTCTCTAGCTGCCAAGAGCACTTTTTACTATGCGCACCCAACCAGAGTGACGGGAGGAGCACATTTCAGAAAACGTGCTCAGCTCGTCGAGAAAATGCGATTTAAGCAATAAAATTAAAAATGCACCTAAAACCTAAACCAAACGTTGCAGGTGGTTATTTCTTCATTCGCAGTGGTCAACGCGGCACTCTCTAGCTGCCAAGAGCACTTTTTACTATGCGCACCCAACCAGAGTGACGGGAGGAGCGCATTTCAGAAAACGTGCTCAGCTCGTCGAGAAAATGCGATTTAAGCAATAAAATTAAAAATGCACCTAAAACCTAAACCAAACGTTGCAGATAGTCATTTCTTCATGCGCAGTGGTCAACGCGGCACTCTCTAGCTGCCAAGAGCACTTTTTACTATGCGCACCCAACCAGAGTGACGGGAGGAGCACATTTCAGAAAACGTGCTCAGCTCGTCGAGAAAATGCGATTTAAGCAATAAAATTAAAAATGCACCTAAAACCTAAACCAAACGTTGCAGGTGGTTATTTCTTCATGCGCAGTGGTCAACGCGGCACTCTCTAGCTGCCAAGAGCACTTTTTACTATGCGCACCTAACCAGAGTGACGGGAGAAGCACATTTCAGAAAACGTGCTCAGCTCGACGAGAAAATGCGATTTAAGCAATAAAATTAAAAATGCACCCAAAACCTAAACCAAACGTTGCAGGTGGTTATTTCTTCATGCGCAGTGGTCAACGCGGCACTCTCTAGCTGCCAAGAGCACTTTTTACTATGCGCACCCAACCAGAGTGACGGGAGGAGCACATTTCAGAAAACGTGCTCAGCTCGTCGAGAAAATGCGATTTAAGCAATAAAATTAAAAATGCACCCAAAACCTAAACCAAACGTTGCAGGTGGTTATTTCTTCATGCGCAGTGGTCAACGCGGCACTCTCTAGCTGCCAAGAGCACTTTTTACTATGCGCACCCAACCAGAGTGACGGGAGGAGCACATTTCAGAAAACGTGCTCAGCTCGTCGAGAAAATGCGATTTAAGCAATAAAATTAAAAATGCACCTAAAACCTAAACCAAACGTTGCAGGTGGTTATTTCGTCATGCGCAGTGGTCAACGCGGCACTCTCTAGCTGCCAAGAGCACTTTTTACTATGCGCACCCAACCAGAGTGACGGGAGGAGCACATTTCAGAAAACGTGCTCAGCTCGTCGAGAAAATGCCATTTAAGCAATAAAATTAAAAATGCACCTAAAACCTAAACCAAACGTTGCAGGTGGTTATTTCTTCATGCGCAGTGGTCAACGCGGCACTCTCTACCTGCCAAGAGCACTTTTTACTATGCGCACCCAACCAGAGTGACGGGAGGAGCACATTTCAGAAAACGTGCTCAGCTCGTCGAGAAAATGCGATTTAAGCAATAAAATTAAAAATGCACCTAAAACCTAAACCAAACGTTGCAGATGGTCATTTCTTCATGCGCAGTGGTCAACGCGGCACTCTCTAGCTGCCAAGAGCACTTTTTACTATGCGCACCCAACCAGAGTGACGGGAGGAGCACATTTCAGAAAACGTGCTCAGCTCGTCGAGAAAATGCGATTTAAGCAATAAAATTAAAAATGCACCCAAAACCTAAACCAAACGTTGCAGATGGTCATTTCTTCATGCGCAGTGGTCAACGCGGCACTCTCTAGCTGCCAAGAGCACTTTTTACTATGCGCACCCAACCAGAGTGACGGGAGGAGCACATTTCAGAAAACGTGCTCAGCTCGTCCAGAAAATGCGATTTAAGCAATAAAATTAAAAATGCACCTAAAACCTAAACCAAACGTTGCAGATGGTCATTTCTTCATGCGCAGTGGTCAACGCGGCACTCTCTAGCTGCCAAGAGCACTTTTTACTATGCACACCCAACCAGAGTGACGGGAGGAGCACATTTCAGAAAACGTGCTCAGCTCGTCCAGACAATGCGATTTAAGCAATAAAATTAAAAATGAACCCAAAACCTAAACCAAACGTTGCAGGTGGTTATTTCTTCATGCGCAGTGGTCAACGCGGCACTCTCTAGCTGCCAAGAGCACTTTTTACTATGCGCACCCAACCAGATTGACGGGAGGAGCGCATTTCAGAAAACGTGCTCAGCTCGTCGAGAAAATGCGATTTAAGCAATAAAATTAAAAATGCACCTAAAACCTAAACCAAAAGTTGCAGGTGGTTATTTCTTCATGCGCAGCAGTCAACGCGGCACTCTCTAGCTGCCAAGAGCACCTTTTACTATGCGCACCCAACCAGAGTGACGGGAGGAGCACATTTCAGAAAACGTGCTCAGCTCGTTGAGAAAATGCGATTTAAGCAATAAAATTAAAAATGCACCTAAAACCTAAACCAAACGTTGCAGGTGGTTATTTCTTCATGCGCAGTGGTCAACGCGGCACTCTCTAGCTGCCAAGAGCACTTTTTACTATGCGCACCCAACCAGAGTGACGGGAGGAGCACATTTCAGAAAACGTGCTCAGCTCGTCGAGAAAATGCGATTTAAGCAATAAAATTAAAAATGCACCTAAAACCTAAACCAAACGTTGCAGGTGGTTATTTCTTCATGCGCAGTGGTCAACGCGGCACTCTCTACCTGCCAAGAGCACTTTTTACTATGCGCACCCAACCAGAGTGACGGGAGGAGCACATTTCAGAAAACGTGCTCAGCTCGTCGAGAAAATGCGATTTAAGCAATAAAATTAAAAATGCACCTAAAACCTAAACCAAACGTTGCAGATGGTCATTTCTTCATGCGCAGTGGTCAACGCGGCACTCTCTAGCTGCCAAGAGCACTTTTTACTATGCGCACCCAACCAGAGTGACGGGAGGAGCACATTTCAGAAAACGTGCTCAGCTCGTCGAGAAAATGCGATTCAAGCAATAAAATTAAAAATGCACCCAAAACCTAAACCAAACGTTGCAGATGGTCATTTCTTCATGCGCAGTGGTCAACGCGGCACTCTCTAGCTGCCAAGAGCACTTTTTACTATGCGCACCCAACCAGAGTGACGGGAGGAGCACATTTCAGAAAACGTGCTCAGCTCGTCGAGAAAATGCGATTTAAGCAATAAAATTAAAAATGCACCTAAAACCTAAACCAAACGTTTCAGGTGGTTATTTCTTCGTTCGCAGCAGTCAACGCGGCACTCTCTAGCTGCCAAGAGCACTTTTTACTATGCGCACCCAACCAGAGTGACGGGAGGAGCACATTTCAGAAAACGTGCTCAGCTCGTCGAGTAAATGCGATTTAAGCAATAAAATTAAAAATGCACCCAAAACCTAAACCAAACGTTGCAGGTGGTTATTTCTTCATGCGCAGTGGTCAACGCGGCACTCTCTAGCTGCCAAGAGCACTTTTTACTATGCGCACCCAACCAGAGTGACGGGAGGAGCACATTTCAGAAAACGTGCTCAGCTCGTCCAGAAAATGCGATTTAAGCAATAAAATTAAAAATGCACCTAAAACCTAAACCAAACGTTGCAGATGGTCATTTCTTCATGCGCAGTGGTCAACGCGGCACTCTCTAGCTGCCAAGAGCACTTTTTACTATGCACACCCAACCAGAGTGACGGGAGGAGCACATTTCAGAAAACGTGCTCAGCTCGTCCAGACAATGCGATTTAAGCAATAAAATTAAAAATGAACCCAAAACCTAAACCAAACGTTGCAGGTGGTTATTTCTTCATGCGCAGTGGTCAACGCGGCACTCTCTAGCTGCCAAGAGCACTTTTTACTATGCGCACCCAACCAGATTGACGGGAGGAGCGCATTTCAGAAAACGTGCTCAGCTCGTCGAGAAAATGCGATTTAAGCAATAAAATTAAAAATGCACCTAAAACCTAAACCAAAAGTTGCAGGTGGTTATTTCTTCATGCGCAGCAGTCAACGCGGCACTCTCTAGCTGCCAAGAGCACTTTTTACTATGCGCACCCAACCAGAGTGACGGGAGGAGCACATTTCAGAAAACGTGCTCAGCTCGTTGAGAAAATGCGATTTAAGCAATAAAATTAAAAATGCACCTAAAACCTAAACCAAACGTTGCAGGTAGTTATTTCTTCATGCGCAGTGGTCAACGCCGCACTCTCTAGCTGCCAAGAGCACTTTTTACTATGCGCACCCAACCAGAGTGACGGGAGGAGCACATTTCAGAAAACGTGCTCAGCTCGTCGAGAAAATGCGATTTAAGCAATAAAATTAAAAATGCACCTAAAACCTAAACCAAACGTTGCAGGTGGTTATTTCTTCATGCGCAGTGGTCAACGCGGCACTCTCTAGCTGCCAAGAGCACTTTTTACTATGCGCACCCAACCAGAGTGACGGGAGGAGCGCATTTCAGAAAACGTGCTCAGCTCGTCGAGAAAATGCGATTTAAGCAATAAAATTAAAAATGCACCTAAAACCTAAACCAAACGTTGCAGATAGTCATTTCTTCATGCGCAGTGGTCAACGCGGCACTCTCTAGCTGCCAAGAGCACTTTTTACTATGCGCACCCAACCAGAGTGACGGGAGGAGCACATTTCAGAAAACGTGCTCAGCTCGTCGAGAAAATGCGATTTAAGCAATAAAATTAAAAATGCACCTAAAACCTAAACCAAACGTTGCAGGTGGTTATTTCTTCATGCGCAGTGGTCAACGCGGCACTCTCTAGCTGCCAAGAGCACTTTTTACTATGCGCACCTAACCAGAGTGACGGGAGGAGCACATTTCAGAAAACGTGCTCAGCTCGACGAGAAAATGCGATTTAAGCAATAAAATTAAAAATGCACCCAAAACCTAAACCAAACGTTGCAGGTGGTTATTTCTTCATGCGCAGTGGTCAACGCGGCACTCTCTAGCTGCCAAGAGCACTTTTTACTATGCGCACCCAACCAGAGTGACGGGAGGAGCACATTTCAGAAAACGTGCTCAGCTCGTCGAGAAAATGCGATTTAAGCAATAAAATTAAAAATGCACCCAAAATCTAAACCAAACGTTGCAGGTGGTTATTTCTTCATGCGCAGTGGTCAACGCGGCACTCTCTAGCTGCCAAGAGCACTTTTTACTATGCGCACCCAACCAGAGTGACGGGAGGAGCACATTTCAGAAAACGTGCTCAGCTCGTCGAGAAAATGCGATTTAAGCAATAAAATTAAAAATGCACCTAAAACCTAAACCAAACGTTGCAGATGGTCATTTCTTCATGCGCAGTGGTCAACGCGGCACTCTCTAGCTGCCAAGAGCACTTTTTACTATGCACACCCAACCAGAGTGACGGGAGGAGCACATTTCAGAAAACGTGCTCAGCTCGTCCAGACAATGCGATTTAAGCAATAAAATTAAAAATGAACCCAAAACCTAAACCAAACGTTGCAGGTGGTTATTTCTTCATGCGCAGTGGTCAACGCGGCACTCTCTAGCTGCCAAGAGCACTTTTTACTATGCGCACCCAACCAGATTGACGGGAGGAGCGCATTTCAGAAAACGTGCTCAGCTCGTCGAGAAAATGCGATTTAAGCAATAAAATTAAAAATGCACCTAAAACCTAAACCAAAAGTTGCAGGTGGTTATTTCTTCATGCGCAGCAGTCAACGCGGCACTCTCTAGCTGCCAAGAGCACTTTTTACTATGCGTACCCAACCAGAGTGACGGGAGGAGCACATTTCAGAAAACGTGCTCAGCTCGTTGAGAAAATGCGATTTAAGCAATAAAATTAAAAATGCACCTAAAACCTAAACCAAACGTTGCAGGTAGTTATTTCTTCATGCGCAGTGGTCAACGCGGCACTCTCTAGCTGCCAAGAGCACTTTTTACTATGCGCACCCAACCAGAGTGACGGGAGGAGCACATTTCAGAAAACGTGCTCAGCTCGTCGAGAAAATGCGATTTAAGCAATAAAATTAAAAATGCACCTAAAACCTAAACCAAACGTTGCAGGTGGTTATTTCTTCATGCGCAGTGGTCAACGCGGCACTCTCTAGCTGCCAAGAGCACTTTTTACTATGCGCACCCAACCAGAGTGACGGGAGGAGCGCATTTCAGAAAACGTGCTCAGCTCGTCGAGAAAATGCGATTTAAGCAATAAAATTAAAAATGCACCTAAAACCTAAACCAAACGTTGCAGATAGTCATTTCTTCATGCGCAGTGGTCAACGCGGCACTCTCTAGCTGCCAAGAGCACTTTTTACTATGCGCACCCAACCAGAGTGACGGGAGGAGCACATTTCAGAAAACGTGCTCAGCTCGTCGAGAAAATGCGATTTAAGCAATAAAATTAAAAATGCACCTAAAACCTAAACCAAACGTTGCAGGTGATTATTTCTTCATGCGCAGTGGTCAACGCGGCACTCTCTAGCTGCCAAGAGCACTTTTTACTATGCGCACCTAACCAGAGTGACGGGAGGAGCACATTTCAGAAAACGTGCTCAGCTCGACGAGAAAATGCGATTTAAGCAATAAAATTAAAAATGCACCCAAAACCTAAACCAAACGTTGCAGGTGGTTATTTCTTCATGCGCAGTGGTCAACGCGGCACTCTCTAGCTGCCAAGAGCACTTTTTACTATGCGCACCCAACCAGAGTGACGGGAGGAGCACATTTCAGAAAACGTGCTCAGCTCGTCGAGAAAATGCGATTTAAGCAATAAAATTAAAAATGCACCCAAAACCTAAACCAAACGTTGCAGGTGGTTATTTCTTCATGCGCAGTGGTCAACGCGGCACTCTCTAGCTGCCAAGAGCACTTTTTACTATGCGCACCCAACCAGAGTGACGGGAGGAGCACATTTCAGAAAACGTGCTCAGCTCGTCGAGAAAATGCGATTTAAGCAATAAAATTAAAAATGCACCTAAAACCTAAACCAAACGTTGCAGGTGGTTATTTCTTCGTGCGCAACAGTCAACGCGGCACTCTTTAGCTGCCAAGAGCACTTTTTACTATGTGCACCCAACCAGAGTGACGGGAGGAGCACATTTCAGAAAACGTGCTCAGCTCGTCGAGTAAATACGATTTAAGCAATAAAATTAAAAATGCACCCAAAACCTAAACCAAACGCTGCAGATGGTCATTTCTTCATGCGCAGTGGTCAACGCGGCATTCTCTAGCTGCCAAGAGCACTTTTTACTATGCACACCCAACCAGAGTGACGGGAGGAGCACATTCCAGAAAACGTGCTCAGCTCGTCGAGAAAATGCGATTTAAGCAATAAAATTAAAACTGCACCCAAAACCTAAACCAAACGTTGCAGATGGTCATTTCTTCATGCGCAGTGGTCAACGCGGCACTCTCTAGCTGCCAAGAGCACTTTTTACTATGCACACCCAACCAGAGTGACGGGAGGAGCACATTTTAGAAAACGTGCTCAGCTCGTCCAGAAAATGCGATTTAAGCAATAAAATTAAAAATGCACCCAAAACCTAAACCAAACGTTGCAGGTGGTTATTTCTTCATGCGCAGTGGTCAACGCGGCACTTTCTAGCTGCCAAGAGCACTTTTTACTATGCACACCCAACCAGAGTGACGGGAGGAGCACATTTCAGAAAACGTGCTCAGCTCGTCGAGAAAATGCGATTTAAGCAATAAAATTAAAAATGCACCCAAAACCTAAACCAAACGTTGCAGATGGTCATTTATTCATGCGCAGTGGTCAACGCGGCACTCTCTAGCTGCCAAGAGCACTTTTTACTATGCGCACCCAACCAGAGTGACGGGAGGAGCACATTTCAGAAAACGTGCTCAGCTCGTCGAGAAAATGCGATTTAAGCAATAAAATTAAAAATGCACCCAAAACCTAAACCAAACGTTGCAGGTGGTTGTTTCTTCGTGCGCAGTGGTCAAAGCGGCACTCTCTAGCTGCCAAGAGCACTTTTTACTATGCGCACCCAACCAGAGTGACGGGAGGAGCACATTTCAGAAAACGTGCTCAGCTCGTCGAGAAAATGCGATTTAAGCAATAAAATTAAAAATGCACCTAAAACCTAAACCAAACGTTGCAGGTGGTTATTTCTTCATGCGCAGTGGTCAACTCGGCACTCTCTAGCTGCCAAGAGCACTTTTTACTATGCGCACCCAACCAGAGTGACGGGAGGAGCACATTTCACAAAACGTGCTCAGCTCGTCGAGAAAATGCGATTTAAGCAATAAAATTAAAAATGCACCCAAAACCTTAACCAAACGTTGCAGGTGGTTATTTCTTCATGCGCAGTGGTCAACGCGGCACTCTCTAGCTGCCAAGAGCACTTTTTACTATGCACACCCAACCAGAGTGACGGGAGGAGCACATTTCAGAAAACGTGCTCAGCTCGACGAGAACATGCGATTTAAGCAATAAAATTAAAAATGCATCCAAAACCTAAACCAAACGTTGCAGGTGGTTATTTCTTCATGCGCAGTGGTTAACGCGGCACTCTCTAGCTGCCAAGAGCACTTTTTACTATGCGCACCCAACCAGAGTGACGGGAGGAGCACATTTCAGAAAACGTGCTCAGCTCGTCGAGAAAATGCGATTTAAGCAATAAAATTAAAAATGCACCCAAAACCTAAACCAAACTTTGCAGGTGGTTTTATTTCTTCATGCGCAGTGGTAAACGCGGCACTCTCTAGCTGCCAAGAGCACTTTTTACTATGCGCACCCAACCAGAGTGACGGGAGGAGCACATTTCAGAAAACGTGGTCAGCTGGTCGAGAAAATGCGATTTAAGCAATAAAATTAAAAATGCACCTAAAACCTAAACCAAACGCTGCAGATGGTCATTTCTTCATTCGCAATGGTCAACGCGGCACTCTCTAGCTGCCAAGAGCACTTTTTACTATGCACACCCAACCAGAGTGACGGGAGGAGCACATTCCATAAAACGTGCTCAGCTCGTCGAGAAAATGCGATTTAAGCAATAAAATTAAAAATGCACCCAAAACCTAAACCAAACGTCTCAGATGGTCATTTCTTCATGCGCAGTTGTCAACGCGGCACTCTCTAGCTACCAAGAGCACTTTTTACTATGCACACCCAACCCGAGTGACGGGAGGAGCACATTTCAGAAAACGTGCTCAGCTCGTCCAGAAAATGCGATTTAAGCAATAAAATTAAAAATGCACCCAAAACCTAAACCAAACGTTGCAGGTGGTTATTTCTTCATGCGCAGCAGTCAACGCGGCACTCTCTAGCTGCCAAGAGCACTTTTTACTATGCGCACCCAACCAGAGTGACGGGAGGAGCACATTTCAGAAAACGTGCTCAGCTCGTCGAGAAAATGCGATTTAAGCAATAAAATTAAAAATGCACCTAAAACCTAAACCAGAGGTTGCAGGTGGTTATTTCTTCATGCGCAGTGGTCAACGCGGCACTCTCTAGCTGCCAAGAGCACTTTTTACTATGCGCACCCAACCAGAGTGACGGGAGGAGCACATTTCAGAAAACGTGCTCAGCTCGTCGAGAAAATGCGATTTAAGCAATAAAATTAAAAATGCACCTAAAACCTAAACCAAACGCTGCAGATGGTCATTTCTTCATGCGCAGCGGTCAACGCGGCACTCTCTAGCTGCCAAGAGCACTTTTTACTATGCACACCCAACCAGAGTGACGGGAGGAGCACATTCCAGAAAACGTGCTCAGCTCGTCGAGAAAATGCGATTTGAGCAATAAAATTAAAAATGCACCCAAAACCGAAACCAAACGTTGCAGATGGTCATTTCTTCATGCGCAGTGGTCAACGCGGCACTCTCTAGCTGCCAAGAGCACTTTTTACTATGCACACCCAACCAGAGTGACGGGAGGAGCACATTTCAGAAAACGTGCTCAGCTCGTCGAGAAAATGCGATTTAAGCAATAAAATTAAAAATGCACCCAAAACCTAAACCAAACGTTGCAGGTGGTTATTTCTTCATGCGCAGTGGTCAACGCGTCACTCTCTAGCTTCCAAGAGCATTTCTTACTATGCGCACCCAACCAGAGTGACGGGAGGAGCACATTTCAGAAAACGTGCTCAGCTCGTCGAGAAAATGCGATTTAAGCAATAAAATTAAAAATGCACCTAAAACCTAAACCAAACGTTGCAGGTGGTTATTTCTTCATGCGCAGTGGTCAACGCGGCACTCTCTAGCTGCCAAGAGCACTTTTTACTATGCGCACCCAACCAGAGTGACGGGAGGAGCACATTTCAGAAAACGTGCTCAGCTCGTCGAGAAAATGCGATTTAAGCAATAAAATTAAAAATGCACCTAAAACCTAAACCAAACGTTGCAGGTGGTTATTTCTTCATGCGCAGTGGTCAACGCGGCACTCTCTAGCTGCCAAGAGCACTTTTTACTATGCGCACCCAACCAGAGTGACGGGAGGAGCACATTTCAGAAAACGTGCTCAGCTCGTCCAGAAAATGCGATTTAAGCAATAAAATTAAAAATGCACCCAAAACCTAAACCAAACGTTGCAGGTGGTTATTTCTTCATGCGCAGTGGTCAACGCGGCACTCTCTAGCTGCCAAGAGCATTTTTTACTATGCGAACCCAACCAGAGTGAAGGGAGGAGCACATTTCAGAAAACGTGCTCAGCTCGTCGAGAAAATGCGATTTAAGCAATAAAATTAAAAATGCACCTAAAAGCTAAACCAAACGTTGCAGGTGGTTATTTCTTCATGCGCAGTGGTCAACGCGGCACTCTCTAGCTGCCAAGAGCACTTTTTACTATGCGCACCCAACCAGAGTGACGGGAGGAGCACATTTCAGAAAAGGTGCTCAGCTCGTCGAGAAAATGCGATTTAAGCAATAAAATTAAAAGTGCACCTAAAACCTAAACCAAACGTTGCAGGTGGTTATTTCTTCATGCGCAGCAGTCAACGCGGCACTCTCTAGCTGCCAAGAGCACTTTTTACTATGCGCACCCAACCAGAGTGACGGGAGGAGCACATTTCAGAAAACGTGCTCAGCTCGTCGAGAAAATGCGATTTAAGCAATAAAATTAAAAATGCACCCAAAACCTAAACCAAACGTTGCAGGTGGTTATTTCTTCATGCGCAGGGGTCAACGCGGCACTCTCTAGCTGCCAAGAGCACTTTTTACTATGCGCACCCAACCAGAGTGACCGGAGGAGCACATTTCAGAAAACGTGCTCAGCTCGTCGAGAAAATGCCATTTAAGCAATAAAATTAAAAATGCACCTAAAACCTAAACCAAACGTTGCAGGTGGTTATTTTTTCATGCGCAGTGGTCAACGCGGCACTCTCTAGCTGCCAAGAGCACTTTTTACTATGCGCACCCAACCAGAGTGACGGGAGGAGCACATTTCAGAAAACGTGCTCAGCTCGACGAGAACATGTGATTTAAGCAATAAAATTAAAAATGCACCCAAAACCTAAACCAAACGTTGCAGGTGGTTATTTCTTCATGCGCAGTGGTCAACGCGGCACTCTCTATCTGCCAAGAGCACTTTTTACTATGCGCACCCAACCAGAGTGACGGGAGGAGCACATTTCAGAAAACGTGCTCAGCTCGACGAGAACATGTGATTTAAGCAATAAAATTAAAAATGCACCCAAAACCTAAACCAAACGTTGCAGGTGGTTATTTCTTCATGCGCAGTGGTCAACGCGGCACTCTCTAGCTGCCAAGAGCACTTTTTACTATGCGCACCCAACCAGAGTGACGGGAGGAGCACATTTCAGAAAACGTGCTCAGCTCGACGAGAACATGTGATTTAAGCAATAAAATTAAAAATGCACCCAAAACCTAAACCAAACGTTGCAGGTGGTTATTTCTTCATGCGCAGTGGTCAACGCGGCACTCTCTATCTGCCAAGAGCACTTTTTACTATGCACACCCAACCAGAGTGACGGGAGGAGCACATTTCAGAAAACGTGCTCAGCTCGTCGAGAAAATGCGATTTAAGCAATAAAATTAAAAATGCACCTAAAACCTAAACCAAACGCTGCAGATGGTCATTTCTTCATGCGCAATGGTCAACGCGGCACTTTTTAGCTGCCAAGAGCACTTTTTACTATGCGCACCCAACCAGAGTGACGGGAGGAGCGCATTTCAGAAAACGTGCTCAGCTCGTCGAGAAAATGCGATTTAAGCAATAAAATTAAAAATGCACCTAAAACCTAAACCAAACGTTGCAGATGGTCATTTCTTCATGCGCAGTGGTCAACGCGGCACTCTCTAGCTGCCAAGAGCACTTTTTACTATGCGCACCCAACCAGAGTGACGGGAGGAGCACATTTCAGAAAACGTGCTCAGCTCGTCGAGAAAATGCGATTTAAGCAATAAAATTAAAAATGCACCCAAAATCTAAACCAAACGTTGCAGATGGTCTTTTCTTCATGCGCAGTGGTCAACGCGGCACTCTCTAGCTGCCAAGAGCACTTTTTACTATGCGCACCCAACCAGAGTGACGGGAGGAGCGCATTTCAGAAAACGTGCTCAGCTCGTCGAGTAAATGCAATTTAAGCAATAAAATTAAAAATGCAACTTAAACCTAAACCAAACGTTGCAGGTGGTTATTTCTTCATGCGCAGTGGTCAACGCGGCACTCTCTAGCTGCCAAGAGCAGTTTTTACTATGCGCACCCAACCAGAGTGACGGGAGGAGCACATTTCAGAAAACGTGCTCAGCTCGTCGAGAAAATGCGATTTAAGCAATAAAATTAAAAATGCACCCAAAACCTAAACCAAACGTTGCAGGTGGTTATTTCTTCATGCGCAGTGGTCAACGCGGCACTCTCTAGCTGCCAAGAGCACTTTTTACTATGCGCACCCAACCAGAGTGACGGGAGGAGCACATTTCAGAAAACGTGCTCAGCTCGTCGAGAAAATGCCATTTAAGCAATAAAATTAAAAATGCACCTAAAACCTAAACCAAACGTTGCAGGTGGTTATTTCTTCATGCGCAGTGGTCAACGCGGCACTCTCTAGCTGCCAAGAGCACTTTTTACTATGCGCACCCAACCAGAGTGACGGGAGGAGCACATTTCAGAAAACGTGCTCAGCTCGTCGAGAAAATGCGATTTAAGCAATAACATTAAAAATGCACCTAAAACCTAAACCAAACGTTGCAGGTGGTTATTTCTTCATGCGCAGTGGTCAACGCGGCACTCTCTAGCTGCCAAGAGCACTTTTTACTATGCACACCCAACCAGAGTGACGGGAGGAGCACATTTTAGAAAACGTGCTCAGCTCGTCCAGAAAATGCGATTTAAGCAATAAAATTAAAAATGCATCCAAAACCTAAACCAAACGTTGCAGGTGGTTATTTCTTCATGCGCAGTGGTTAACGCGGCACTCTCTAGCTGCCAAGAGCACTTTTTACTATGCGCACCCAACCAGAGTGACGGGAGGAGCACATTTCAGAAAACGTGCTCAGCTCGTCGAGAAAATGCGATTTAAGCAATAAAATTAAAAATGCACCCAAAACCTAAACCAAACTTTGCAGGTGGTTTTATTTCTTCATGCGCAGTGGTAAACGCGGCACTCTCTAGCTGCCAAGAGCACTTTTTACTATGCGCACCCAACCAGAGTGACGGGAGGAGCACATTTCAGAAAACGTGCTCAGCTGGTCGAGAAAATGCGATTTAAGCAATAAAATTAAAAATGCACCTAAAACCTAAACCAAACGCTGCAGATGGTCATTTCTTCATGCGCAATGGTCAACGCGGCACTCTCTAGCTGCCAAGAGCACTTTTTACTATGCACACCCAACCAGAGTGACGGGAGGAGCACATTCCATAAAACGTGCTCAGCTCGTCGAGAAAATGCTATTTAAGCAATAAAATTAAAAATGCACCCAAAACCTAAACCAAACGTCTCAGATGGTCATTTCTTCATGCGCAGTGGTCAACGCGGCACTCTCTAGCTACCAAGAGCACTTTTTACTATGCACACCCAACCAGAGTGACGGGAGGAGCACATTTCAGAAAACGTGCTCAGCTCGTCCAGAAAATGCGATTTAAGCAATAAAATTAAAAATGCACCCAAAACCTAAACCAAACGTTGCAGGTGGTTATTTCTTCATGCGCAGCAGTCAACGCGGCACTCTCTAGCTGCCAAGAGCACTTTTTACTATGCGCACCCAACCAGAGTGACGGGAGGAGCACATTTCAGAAAACGTGCTCAGCTCGTCGAGTAAATGCAATTTAAGCAATAAAATTAAAAATGCAACTTAAACCTAAACCAAACGTTGCAGGTGGTTATTTCTTCATGCGCAGTGGTCAACGCGGCACTCTCTAGCTGCCAAGAGCACTTTTTACTATGCGCACCCAACCAGAGTGACGGGAGGAGCACATTTCAGAAAACGTGTTCAGCTCGTCGAGAAAATGCGATTTAAGCAATACAATTAAAAATGCACCCAAAACCTTAACCAAACGTTGCAGGTGGTTATTTCTTCATGCGCAGTGGTCAACGCGGCACTTTCTAGCTGCCAAGAGCACTTTTTACTATGCACACCCAACCTGAGTGACGGGAGGAGCACATTTCAGAAAACGTGCTCAGCTCGACGAGAACATGCGATTTAAGCAATAAAATTAAAAATGCATCCAAAACCTAAACCAAACGTTGCAGGTGGTTATTTCTTCATGCGCAGTGGTTAACGCGGCACTCTCTAGCTGCCAAGAGCACTTTTTACTATGCGCACCCAACCAGAGTGACGGGAGGAGCACATTTCAGAAAACGTGCTCAGCTCGTCGAGAAAATGCGATTTAAGCAATAAAATTAAAAATGCACCCAAAACCTAAACCAAACTTTGCAGGTGGTTTTATTTCTTCATGCGCAGTGGTAAACGCGGCACTCTCTAGCTGCCAAGAGCACTTTTTACTATGCGCACCCAACCAGAGTGACGGGAGGAGCACATTTCAGAAAACGTGCTCAGCTGGTCGAGAAAATGCGATTTAAGCAATAAAATTAAAAATGCACCTAAAACCTAAACCAAACGCTGCAGATGGTCATTTCTTCATGCGCAATGGTCAACGCGGCACTCTCTAGCTGCCAAGAGCACTTTTTACTATACACACCCAACCAGAGTGACGGGAGGAGCACATTCCATAAAACGTGCTCAGCTCGTCGAGAAAATGCGATTTAAGCAATAAAATTAAAAATGCACCCAAAACCTAAACCAAACGTCTCAGATGGTCATTTCTTCATGCGCAGTGGTCAACGCGGCACTCTCTAGCTACCAAGAGCACTTTTTACTATGCACACCCAACCAGAGTGACGGGAGGAGCACATTTCAGAAAACGTGCTCAGCTCGTCCAGAAAATGCGATTTAAGCAATAAAATTAAAAATGCACCCAAAACCTAAACCAAACGTTGCAGGTGGTTATTTCTTCATGCGCAGCAGTCAACGCGGCACTCTCTAGCTGCCAAGAGCACTTTTTACTATGCACACCCAACCAGAGTGACGGGAGGAGCACATTTCAGAAAACGTGCTCAGCTCGTCGAGAAAATGCGATTTAAGCAATAAAATTAAAACTGCACCCAAAACCTAAACCAAACGTTGCAGATGGTCATTTCTTCATGCGCAGTGGTCAACGCGGCACTCTCTAGCTGCCAAGAGCACTTTTTACTATGCACACCCAACCAGAGTGACGGGAGGAGCACATTTTAGAAAACGTGCTCAGCTCGTCCAGAAAATGCGATTTAAGCAATAAAATTAAAAATGCACCCAAAACCTAAACCTTAAGGTTGCAGGTGGTTATTTCTTCATGCGCAGTGGTCAACGCGGCACTCTCTAGCTGCCAAGAGCACTTTTTACTATGCGCACCCAACCAGAGTGACGGGAGGAGCACATTTCAGAAAACGTGCTCAGCTCGTCGAGAAAATGCGATTTAAGCAATAAAATTAAAAATGCACCCAAAACCTAAACCAAACGTTGCAGATGGTCATTTCTTCATGCGCAGTGGTCAACGCGGCACTCTCTAGCTGCCAAGAGCACTTTTTACTATGCGCACCCAACCAGAGTGACGGGAGGAGCACATTTCAGAAAACGTGCTCAGCTCGTCCAGAAAATGCTATTTAAGCAACAAAATAAAAAATGCACCTAAAACCTAAACCAAACGTTGCAGATGGTCATTTCTTCATGCGCAGTGGTCAACGCGGCACTCTCTAGCTGCCAAGAGCACTTTTTACTATGCGCACCCAACCAGAGTGACGGGAGGAGCACATTTCAGAAAACGTGCTCAGCTCGTCGAGGAAATGCGATTTAAGCAATAAAATTAAAAATGCACCTAAAACCTAAACCAAACGTTGCAGGTGGTTATTTCTTCATGCGCAGTGGTCAACGCGGCACTCTCTAGCTGCCAAGAGCACTTTTTACTATGCGCACCCAACCAGAATGACGGGAGGAGCAAATTTCAGAAAACGTGCTCAGCTCGTCGAGAAAATGCGATTTAAGCAATAAAATTAAAAGTGCACCTAAAACCTAAACCAAACGTTGCAGGTGGTTATTTCTTCATGCGCAGTGGTCAACGCGGAACTCTCTAGCTGCCAAGAGCACTTTTTACTATGCGCACCCAACCAGAGTGACGGGAGGAGCACATTTCAGAAAACGTGCTCAGCTCGTCGAGAAAATGCGATTTAAGCAATAAAATTAAAAATGCACCTAAAACCTAAACCAAACGTTGCAGGTGGTTATTTCTTCATGCGCAGTGGTCAACGCGGCACTCTCTAGCTGCCAAGAGCACTTTTTACTATGCGCACCTAACCAGAGTGACGGGAGGAGCACATTTCAGAAAACGTGCTCAGCTCGACGAGAAAATGCGATTTAAGCAATAAAATTAAAAATGCACCCAAAACCTAAACCAAACGTTGCAGGTGGTTATTTCTTCATGCGCAGTGGTCAACGCGGCACTCTCTAGCTGCCAAGAGCACTTTTTACTATGCGCACCCAACCAGAGTGACGGGAGGAGCACATTTCAGAAAACGTGCTCAGCTCGTCGAGAAAATGCGATTTAAGCAATAAAATTAAAAATGCACCCAAAACCTAAACCAAACGTTGCAGGTGGTTATTTCTTCATGCGCAGTGGTCAACGCGGCACTCTCTAGCTGCCAAGAGCACTTTTTACTATGCGCACCCAACCAGAGTGACGGGAGGAGCACATTTCAGAAAACGTGCTCAGCTCGTCGAGAAAATGCGATTTAAGCAATAAAATTAAAAATGCACCTAAAACCTAAACCAAACGTTGCAGGTGGTTATTTCTTCATGCGCAGTGGTCAACGCGGCACTCTCTAGCTGCCAAGAGCAGTTTTTACTATGCACACCCAACCAGAATGACGGGAGGAGCACATTTCAGAAAACGTGCTCAGCTCGTCGAGAAAATGCGATTTAAGCAATAAAATTAAAAATGCACCTAAAACCTAAACCAAACGTTGCAGGTGGTTATTTCTTCATGCGCAGTGGTCAACGCGGCACTCTCTAGCTGCCAAGAGCACTTTTTACTATGCGCACCCAACCAGAGTGACGGGAGGAGCACATTTCAGAAAACGTGCTCAGCTCGTCGAGAAAATGCCATTTAAGCAATAAAATTAAAAATGCACCTAAAACCTAAACCAAACGTTGCAGGTGGTTATTTCTTCGTGCGCAGCAGTCAACGCGGCACTCTCTAGCTGCCAAGAGCACTTTTTACTATGCGCACCCAACCAGAGTGACGGGAGGAGCACATTTCAGAAAACGTGCTCAGCTCGTCGAGTAAATGCGATTTAAGCAATAAAATTAAAAATGCACCCAAAACCTAAACCAAACGTTGCAGGTGGTTATTTCTTCATGCGCAGTGGTCAACGCGGCACTCTCTAGCTGCCAAGAGCACTTTTTACTATGCGCACCCAACCAGAGTGACGGGAGGAGCACATTTCAGAAAACGTGCTCAGCTCGTCGAGAAAATGCGATTTAAGCAATAAAATTAAAAATGCACCCAAAACCTAAACCAAACGTTGCAGATGGTCTTTTCTTCATGCGCAGTGGTCAACGCGGCACTCTCTAGCTGCCAAGAGCACTTTTTACTATGCGCACCCAACCAGAGTGACGGGAGGAGCGCATTTCAGAAAACGTGCTCAGCTCGTCGAGAAAATGCGATTTAAGAAATAAAATTAAAAATGCACCTAAAACCTAAACCAAAAGTTGCAGGTGGTTATTTCTTCATGCGCAGCAGTCAACGCGGCACTCTCTAGCTGCCAAGAGCACTTTTTACTATGCGCACCCAACCAGAGTGACGGGAGGAGCACATTTCAGAAAACGTGCTCAGCTCGTCGAGAAAATGCGATTTAAGCAATAAAATTAAAAATGCACCTAAAACCTAAACCAAACGTTGCAGGTGGTTATTTCTTCATGCGCAGTGGTCAACGCGGCACTCTCTAGCTGCCAAGAGCACTTTTTACTATGCGCACCCAACCAGAGTGACCGGAGGAGCACATTTCAGAAAACGTGCTCAGCTCGTCGAGAAAATGCGATTTAAGCAATAAAATTAAAAATGCACCTAAATCCTAAACCAAACGTTGCAGGTGGTTATTTCTTCATGCGCAGTGGTCAACGCGGCACTCTCTAGCTGCCAAGAGCACTTTTTACTATGCGCACCCAACCAGAGTGACGGGAGGAGCACATTTCAGAAAACGTGCTCAGCTCGTCGAGAAAATGCCATTTAAGCAATAAAATTAAAAATGCACCTAAAACCTAAACCAAACGTTGCAGGTGGTTATTTCTTCGTGCGCAGCAGTCAACGCGGCACTCTCTAGCTGCCAAGAGCACTTTTTACTATGCGCACCCAACCAGAGTGACGGGAGGAGCACATTTCAGAAAACGTGCTCAGCTCGTCGAGTAAATACGATTTAAGCAATAAAATTAAAAATGCACCCAAAACCTAAACCAAACGCTGCAGATGGTCATTTCTTCATGCGCAGTGGTCAACGCGGCACTCTCTAGCTGCCAAGAGCACTTTTTACTATGCACACCCAACCAGAGTGACGGGAGGAGCACATTCCAGAAAACGTGCTCAGCTCGTCGAGAAAATGCGATTTAAGCAATAAAATTAAAACTGCACCCAAAACCTAAACAAAACGTTGCAGATGGTCATTTCTTCATGCGCAGTGGTCAACGCGGCACTCTCTAGCTGCCAAGAGCACTTTTTACTATGCACACCCAACCAGAGTGACGGGAGGAGCACATTTCAGAAAACGTGCTCAGCTCGTCCAGAAAATGCGATTTAAGCAATAAAATTAAAAATGCACCCAAAACCTAAACCAAACGTTGCAGGTGGTTATTTCTTCATGCGCAGTGGTCAACGCGGCACTCTCTAGCTGCCAAGAGCACTTTTTACTATGCACACCCAACCAGAGTGACGGGAGGAGCACATTTCAGAAAACGTGCTCAGCTCGTCCAGACAATGCGATTTAAGCAATAAAATTAAAAATGAACCCAAAACCTAAACCAAACGTTGCAGGTGGTTATTTCTTCATGCGCAGTGGTCAACGCGGCACTCTCTAGCTGCCAAGAGCACTTTTTACTATGCGCACCCAACCAGAGTGACGGGAGGAGCGGATTTCAGAAAACGTGCTCAGCTCGTCGAGAAAATGCGATTTAAGCAATAAAATTAAAAATGCACCTAAAACCTAAACCAAAAGTTGCAGGTGGTTATTTCTTCATGCGCAGCAGTCAACGCGGCACTCTCTAGCTGCCAAGAGCACTTTTTACTATGCGCACCCAACCAGAGTGACGGGAGGAGCACATTTCAGAAAACGTGCTCAGCTCGTTGAGAAAATGCGATTTAAGCAATAAAATTAAAAATGCACCTAAAACCTAAACCAAACGTTGCAGGTAGGTATTTCTTCATGCGCAGTGGTCAACGCGGCACTCTCTAGCTGCCAAGAGCACTTTTTACTATGCGCACCCAACCAGAGTGACTGGAGGAGCACATTTCAGAAAACGTGCTCAGCTCGTCGAGAAAATGCGATTTAAGCAATAAAATTAAAAATGCACCTAAAACCTAAACCAAACGTTGCAGGTGGTTATTTCTTCATGCGCAGTGGTCAACGCGGCACTCTCTAGCTGCCAAGAGCACTTTTTACTATGCGCACCCAACCAGAGTGACGGGAGGAGCACATTTCAGAAAACGTGCTCAGCTCGTCGAGAAAATGCGATTTAAGCAATAAAATTAAAAATGCACCTAAAACCTAAACCAAACGTTGCAGATGGTCATTTCTTCATGCGCAGTGGTCAACGCGGCACTCTCTAGCTGCCAAGAGCACTTTTTACTATGCGCACCCAACCAGAGTGACGGGAGGAGCACATTTCAGAAAACGTGCTCAGCTCGTCGAGAAAATGCGATTTAAGCAATAAAATTAAAAATGCACCCAAAACCTAAACCAAACGTTGCAGATGGTCATTTCTTCATGCGCAGTGGTCAACGCGGCACTCTCTAGCTGCCAAGAGCACTTTTTACTATGCGCACCCAACCAGAGTGACGGGAGGAGCGCATTTCAGAAAACGTGCTCAGCTCGTCGAGAAAATGCGATTTAAGCAATAAAATTAAAAATGCACCTAAAACTTAAACCAAAAGTTGCAGGTGTTTATTTCTTCATGCGCAGCAGTCAACGCGGCACTCTCTAGCTGCCAAGAGCACTTTTTACCATGCGCACCCAACCAGAGTGACGGGAGGAGCACATTTCAGAAAACGTGCTCAGCTCGTCGAGAAAATGCGATTTAAGCAATAAAATTAAAAATGCACCTAAAACCTAAACCAAACGTTGCAGGTGGTTATTTCTTCGTGCGCAGCAGTCAACGCGGCACTCTTTAGCTGCCAAGAGCACTTTTTACTATGCGCACCCAACCAGAGTGACGGGAGGAGCACATTTCAGAAAACGTGCTCAGCTCGTCGAGTAAATACGATTTAAGCAATAAAATTAAAAATGCACCCAAAACCTAAACCAAACGCTGCAGATGGTCATTTCTTCATGCGCAGTGGTCAACGCGGCATTCTCTAGCTGCCAAGAGCACTTTTTACTATGCACACCCAACCAGAGTGACGGGAGGAGCACATTTCAGAAAACGTGCTCAGCTCGTCGAGAAAATGCGATTTAAGCAATAAAATTAAAAATGCACCTAAAACCCAAACCAAACGTTGCAGGTGGTTATTTCTTCATGCGCAGTGGTCAACGCGGCACTCTCTTGCTGCCAAGAGCACTTTTAACTATGCGCACCCAACCAGAGTGACGGGAGGTGCACATTTCAGAAAACGTGCTCAGCTCGTCGAGAAAATGCGATTTAAGCAATAAAATTAAAAATGCACCTAAAACCTAAACCAAACGTTGCAGGTGGTTATTTCTTCATGCGCAGTGGTCAACGCGGCACTCTCTAGTGTCCAAGAGCACTTTTTACTATGCGCACCCAACCAGAGTGACGGGAGGAGCACATTTCAGAAAACGTGCTCAGCTTGTCGAGAAAATGCGATTTAAGCAATAAAATTAACAATGCACCTAAAACCTAAACCAAACGTTGCAGATGGTCATTTCTTCATGCGCAGTGGTCAACGCGGCACTCTCTAGGTGCCAAGAGCACTTTTTACTATGCACACCCAACCAGAGTGACGGGAGGAGCACATTTCAGAAAACGTGCTCAGCTCGTCGAGAAAATGCGATTTAAGCAATAAAATTAAAAATGCAACTTAAACCTAAACCAAACGTTGCAGGTGGTTATTTCTTCATGCGCAGTGGTCAACGCGGCACTCTCTAGCTGCCAAGAGCACTTTTTACTATGCACACCCAACCAGAGTGACGGGACGAGCACATTTCAGAAAACGTGCTCAGCTCGTCGAGAAAATGCGATTTAAGCAATAAAATTAAAAATGCACCCAAAACCTAAACCAAACGCTGCAGATGGTTATTTCTTCATGCGCAGCGGTCAACGCGGCATTCTCTAGCTGCCAAGAGCACTTTTTACTATGCGCACCCAACCAGAGTGACGGGAGGAGCACATTTCAGAAAACGTGCTCAGCTCGTCGAGAAAATGCGATTTAAGCAATAAAATTAAAACTGCACCTAAAACCTAAACCGAACGTTGCAGATGGTCATTTCTTCATGCGCAGTGGTCAACGCGGCACTCTCTAGCTGCCAAGAGCACTTTTTACTATGCACACCCAACCAGAGTGACGGGAGGAGCACATTTCAGAAAACGTGCTCAGCTCGTCCAGAAAATGCGATTTAAGCAATAAAATTAAAAATGCACCTAAAACCTAAACCAAACGTTGCAGATGGTCATTTCTTCATGCGCCGTGGTCAACGCGGCACTCTCTAGCTGCCAAGAGCACTTTTTACTATGCACACCCAACCAGAGTGACGGGAGGAGCACATTTCAGAAAACGTGCTCAGCTCGTCGAGAAAATGCGATTTAAGCAATAAAATTAAAAATGCACCTAAAACCTAAACCAAACGCTGCAGATGGTCATTTCTTCATGCGCAGTGGTCAACGCGGCACTCTCTAGCTGCCAAGAGCACTTTTTACTATGCGCATCCAACCAGAGTGACGGGAGGAGCACATTTCAGAAAACGTGCTCAGCTCGTCGAGAAAATGCGATTTAAGCAATAAAATTAAAAATGCAACTTAAACCTAAACCAAACGTTGCAGGTGGTTATTTCTTCATGCGCAGAGGTCAACGCGGCACTCTCTAGCTGCCAAGAGCACTTTTTACTATGCACACCCAACCAGAGTGACGGGAGGAGCACATTTCAGAAAACGTGCTCAGCTCGTCGAGAAAATGCGATTTAAGCAATAAAATTAAAAATGCACCCAAAACCTAAACCAAACGTTGCAGGTGGTTATTTCTTCATGCGCAGCAGTCAACGCGGCACTCTCTAGCTGCCAAGAGCAGTTTTTACTATGCGCACCCAACCAGAGTGACGGGAGGAGCACATTTCAGAAAACGTGCTCAGCTCGTCGAGAAAATGCGATTTAAGCAATAAAATTAAAAATGCACCTAAAACCTAAACCAAACGTTGCAGATGGTCATTTCTTCATGCGCAGTGGTCAACGCGGCACTCTCTAGCTGCCAAGAGCACTTTTTACTATGCACACCCAACCAGAGTGACGGGAGGAGCACATTTCAGAAAACGTGCTCAGCTCGTCGAGAAAATGCGATTTAAGCAATAAAATTAAAAATGCACCCAAAACCTAAACCAAACGTTGCAGATGGTCATTTCTTCGTGCGCAGTGGTCAACGCGGCACTGTCTAGCTGCCAAGAGCACTTTTTACTATGCGCACCTAACCAGAGTGACGGGAGGAGCGCATTTCAGAAAACGTGTTCAGCTCGTCGAGAAAATGCGATTTAAGCAATAAAATTAAAAATGCACCTAAAACCTAAACCAAACGCTGCAGATGGTCATTTCTTCATGCGCAGTGGTCAACGCGGCACTCTCTAGCTGCCAAGAGCACTTTTTACTATGCGCACCCAACCAGAGTGACGGGAGGAGCACATTTCAGAAAACGTGCTCAGCTCGTCGAGAAAATGCGATTTAAGCAATAAAATTAAAAATGCACCCAAAACCTAAACCAAACGTTGCAGATGGTCATTTCTTCATGCGCAGTGGTCAACGCGGCACTCTCTAGCTGCCAAGAGCACTTTTTACTATGCACACCCAACCAGAGTGACGGGAGGAGCACATTTCAGAAAACGTGCTCAGCTCGTCCAGAAAATGCTATTTAAGCAATAAAATTAAAAATGCACCTAAAACCTAAACCAAACGTTGCAGGTGGTTATTTCTTCATGCGCAGCAGTCAACGCGGCACTCTCTAGCTGCCAAGAGCAGTTTTTACTATGCGCACCCAACCAGACTGACGGGAGGAGCACATTTCAGAAAACGTGCTCAGCTCGTCGAGAAAATGCGATTTAAGCAATAAAATTAAAAATGCACCTAAAACCTAAACCAAACGTTGCAGATGGCCATTTCTTCATGCGCAGTGGTCAACGCGGCACTCTCTAGCTGCCAAGAGCACTTTTTACTATGCACACCCAACCAGAGTGACGGGAGGAGCACATTTCAGAAAACGTGCTCAGCTCGTCGAGAAAATGCGATTTAAGCAATAAAATTAAAAATGCACCCAAAACCTAAACCAAACGTTGCAGATGGTCATTTCTTCATGCGCAGTGGTCAACGCGGCACTCTCTAGCTGCCAAGAGCACTTTTTACTATGCACACCCAACAAGAGTGACGGGAGGAGCGCATTTCAGAAAACGTGCTCAGCTCGACGAGAAAATGCGATTTAAGCAATAAAATTAAAAATGCTCCCAAAACCTAAACCAAACGTTGCAGGTGGTTATTTCTTCATGCGCAGTGGTCAACGCGGCACTCTCTAGGTGCCAAGAGCACTTTTTACTATGCGCACCCAACCAGAGTGACGGGAGGAGCACATTTCAGAAAACGTGCTCAGCTCGTCGAGAAAATGCGATTTAAGCAATAAAATTAAAAATGCACCCAAAACCTAAACCAAACGTTGCAGGTGGTTATTTCTTCATGCGCAGTGGTCAACGCAGCACTCTCTAGCTGCCAAGAGCACTTTTTACTATGCACACCCAACAAGAGTGACGGGAGGAGCGCATTTCAGAAAACGTGCTCAGCTCGACGAGAACATGCGATTTAAGCAATAAAATTAAAAATGCACCCAAAACCTAAACCAAACGTTGCTGGTGGTTATTTCTTCATGCGCAGTGGTCAACGCGGCACTCTCTAGCTGCCAAGTGTACTTTTTACTATGCGCACCCAACCAGAGTGACGGGAGGAGCGCATTTCAGAAAACGTGCTCAGCTCGTCGAGAAAATGCGATTTAAGCAATAAAATTAAAAATGCACCTAAAACCTAAACCAAACGTTGCAGGTGGTTATTTCTTCGTGCACAGTGGTCAACGCGGCACTCTCTAGCTGCCAAGAGCACTTTTTACTATGCGCACCCAACCAGAGTGACGGGAGGAGCGCATTTCAGAAAACGTGCTCAGCTCGTCGAGAAAATGCGATTTAAGCAATAAAATTAAAAATGCACCTAAAACCTAAACCAAACGTTGCAGGTGGTTATTTCTTCATGCGCAGTGGTCAACGCGGCACTGTCTAGCTGCCAAGAGCACTTTTTACTATGCGCACCTAACCAGAGTGACGGGAGGAGCGCATTTCAGAAAACGTGTTCAGCTCGTCGAGAAAATGCGATTTAAGCAATAAAATTAAAAATGCACCTAAAACCTAAACCAAACGCTGCAGATGGTCATTTCTTCATGCGCAGTGGTCAACGCGGCACTCTCTAGCTGCCAAGAGCACTTTTTACTATGCGCACCCAACCAGAGTGACGGGAGGAGCACATTTCAGAAAACGTGCTCAGCTCGTCGAGAAAATGCGATTTAAGCAATAAAATTAAAAATGCACCCAAAACCTAAACCAAACGTTGCAGATGGTCATTTCTTCATGCGCAGTGGTCAACGCGGCACTCTCTAGCTGCCAAGAGCACTTTTTACTATGCACACCCAACCAGAGTGACGGGAGGAGCACATTTCAGAAAACGTGCTCAGCTCGTCCAGAAAATGCTATTTAAGCAATAAAATTAAAAATGCACCTAAAACCTAAACCAAACGTTGCAGGTGGTTATTTCTTCGTGCGCAGCAGTCAACGCGGCACTCTCTATCTGCCAAGAGCACTTTTTACTATGCGCACCCAACCAGAGTGACGGGAGGAGCACATTTCAGAAAACGTGCTCAGCTCGTCGAGAAAATGCGAATTAAGCAATAAAATTAAAAATGCACCTAAAACCCAAACCAAACGTTGCAGGTGGTTATTTCTTCATGCGCAGTGGTCAACGCGGCACTCTCTAGCTGCCAAGAGCACTTTTAACTATGCGCACCCAACCAGAGTGACGGGAGGAGCACATTTCAGAAAACGTGCTCAGCTCGTCGAGATAATGCGATTTAAGCAATAAAATTAAAAATGCACCTAAAACCTAAACCAAACGTTGCAGGTGGTTATTTCTTCATGCGCAGTGGTCAACGCGGCACTCTCTAGCTGCCAAGAGCACTTTTTACTATGCGCACCCAACCAGAGTGACGGGAGGAGCACATTTCAGAAAACGTGCTCAGCTCGTCGAGAAAATGCGATTTAAGCAATACAATTAAAAATGCACCTAAAACCTAAACCAAACGTTGCAGATGGTCATTTCTTCATGCGCAGTGGTCAACGCGGCACTCTCTAGGTGCCAAGAGCACTTTTTACTATGCACACCCAACCAGAGTGACGGGAGGAGCACATTTCAGAAAACGTGCTCAGCTCGTCGAGAAAATGCGATTTAAGCAATAAAATTAAAAATGCAACTTAAACCTAAACCAAACGTTGCAGGTGGTTATTTCTTCATGCGCAGTGGTCAACGCGGCACTCTCTAGCTGCCAAGAGCACTTTTTACTATGCACACCCAACCAGAGTGACGGGAGGAGCACATTTCAGAAAACGTGCTCAGCTCGTCGAGAAAATGCGATTTAAGCAATAAAATTAAAAATGCACCCAAAACCTAAACCAAACGTTGCAGGTGGTTATTTCTTCATGCGCAGCAGTCAACGCGGCACTCTCTAGCTGCCAAGAGCAGTTTTTACTATGCGCACCCAACCAGAGTGACGGGAGGAGCACATTTCAGAAAACGTGCTCAGCTCGTCGAGAAAATGCGATTTAAGCAATAAAATTAAAAATGCACCTAAAACCTAAACCAAACGTTGCAGATGGCCATTTCTTCATGCGCAGTGGTCAACGCGGCACTCTCTAGCTGCCAAGAGCACTTTTTACTATGCACACCCAACCAGAGTGACGGGAGGAGCACATTTCAGAAAACGTGCTCAGCTCGTCGAGAAAATGCGATTTAAGCAATAAAATTAAAAATGCACCCAAAACCTAAACCAAACGTTGCAGATGGTCATTTCTTCATGCGCAGTGGTCAACGCGGCACTCTCTAGCTGCCAAGAGCACTTTTTACTATGCACACCCAACAAGAGTGACGGGAGGAGCGCATTTCAGAAAACGTGCTCAGCTCGACGAGAAAATGCGATTTAAGCAATAAAATTAAAAATGCACCCAAAACCTAAACCAAACGTTGCAGGTGGTTATTTCTTCATGCGCAGTGGTCAACGCGGCACTCTCTAGGTGCCAAGAGCACTTTTTACTATGCGCACCCAACCAGAGTGACGGGAGGAGCACATTTCAGAAAACGTGCTCAGCTCGTCGAGAAAATGCGATTTAAGCAATAAAATTAAAAATGCACCCAAAACCTAAAACAAACGTTGCAGGTGGTTATTTCTTCATGCGCAGTGGTCAACGCGGCACTCTCTAGCTTCCAAGAGCACTTTTTACTATGCAAACCCAACAAGAGTGACGGGAGGAGCGCATTTCAGAAAACGTGCTCAGCTCGACGAGAACATGCGATTTAAGCAATAAAATTAAACATGCACCCAAAACCTAAACCAAACGTTGCTGGTGGTTATTTCTTCATGCGCAGTGGTCAACGCGGCACTCTCTAGCCGCCAAGAGTACTTTTTACTATGCGCACCCAACCAGAGTGACGGGAGGAGCACATTTCAGAAAACGTGCTCAGCTCGTCGAGAAAATGCGATTTAAGCAATAAAATTAAAAATGCACCCGAAACCTAAACCAAACGTTGCAGGTGGTTATTTCTTCATGCGCAGTGGTCAACGCGGCACTCTCTAGCTGCCAAGAGCACTTTTTACTATGCGCACCCAACCAGAGTGACGGGAGGAGCACATTTCAGAAAACGTGCTCAGCTCGTCGAGAAAATGCGATTTAAGCAATAAAATTAAAAATGCACCTAAAACCTAAACCAAACGTTGCAGGTGGTTATTTCTTCATGCGCAGTGGTCAACGCGGCACTCTCTAGCTGCCAAGAGCACTTTTTACTATGCGCATCAAACCAGAGTGACGGGAGGAGCACATTTCAGAAAACGTGCTCAGCTCGTCGAGAAAATGCGATTTAAGCAATAAAATTAAAAATGCACCTAAAACCTAAACCAAACGTTGCAGGTGGTTATTTCTTCATGCGCAGTGGTCAACGCGGCACTCTCTAGCTGCCAAGAGCACTTTTTACTATGCGCACCTAACCAGAGTGACGGGAGGAGCACATTTCAGAAAACGTGCTCAGCTCGTCGTCGAGAAATGCGATTTAAGCAATAAAATTAAAAATGCACCTAAAACCTAAACCAAACGCTGCAGATGGTCATTTCTTCATGCGCAGTGGTCAACGCGGCACTCTCTAGCTGCCAAGAGCACTTTTTACTATGCACACCCAACCAGAGTGACGGGAGGAGCACATTTCAGAAAACGTGCTCAGCTCGTCGAGAAAATGCGATTTAAGCAATAAAATTAAAACTGCACCCAAAACCTAAACCAAACGTTGCAGATGGTCATTTCTTCATGCGCAGTGGTCAACGCGGCACTCTCTAGCTGCCAAGAGCACTTTTTACTATGCGCAGCCAACCAGAGTGACGGGAGGAGCACATTTCAGAAAACGTGCTCAGCTCGTCCAGAAAATGCTATTTAAGCAATAAAATTAAAAATGCACCTAAAACCTAAACCAAACGTTGCAGATGGTGATTTTTTCATGCGCAGTGGTCAACGCGGCACTCTCTAGCTGCCAAGAGAACTTTTTATTATGCACACCCAACCAGAGTGACGGGAGGAGCACATTTCAGAAAACGTGCTCAGCTCGTCCAGAAAATGCGATTTAAGCAATAAAATTAAAAATGCACCCAAAACCTAAACCAAACGTTGCAGATGGTCATTTCTTCATGCGCAGTGGTCAACGCGGCACTCTCTAGCTGCCAAGAGCACTTTTTACTATGCGCACCCAACCAGAGTGACGGGAGGAGCACATTTCAGAAAACGTGCTCAGCTCGTCGAGAAAATGCGATTTAAGCAATAAAATTAAAAATGCACCTAAAACCCAAACCAAACGTTGCAGGTGGTTATTTCTTCATGCGCAGTGGTCAACGCGGCACTCTCTAGCTGCCAAGAGCACTTTTTACTATGCACACCCAACCAGAGTGACGGGAGGAGCACATTTCAGAAAACGTGCTCAGCTCGTCGAGAAAATGCGATTTAAGCAATAAAATTAAAAATGCACCCAAAACCTAAACCAAACGTTGCAGGTGGTTATTTCTTCATGCGCAGCAGTCAACGCGGCACTCTCTAGCTGCCAAGAGCAGTTTTTACTATGCGCACCCAACCAGAGTGACGGGAGGAGCACATTTCAGAAAACGTGCTCAGCTCGTCGAGAAAATGCGATTTAAGCAATAAAATTAAAAATGCACCTAAAACCTAAACCAAACGTTGCAGATGGCCATTTCTTCATGCGCAGTGGTCAACGCGGCACTCTCTAGCTGCCAAGAGCACTTTTTACTATGCACACCCAACCAGAGTGACGGGAGGAGCACATTTCAGAAAACGTGCTCAGCTCGTCGAGAAAATGCGATTTAAGCAATAAAATTAAAAATGCAACTTAAACCTAAACCAAACGTTGCAGGTGGTTATTTCTTCATGCGCAGTGGTCAACGCGGCACTCTCTAGCTGCCAAGAGCACTTTTTACTATGCACACCCAACCAGAGTGACGGGAGGAGCACATTTCAGAAAACGTGCTCAGCTCGTCGAGAAAATGCGATTTAAGCAATAAAATTAAAAATGCACCCAAAACCTAAACCAAACGTTGCAGGTGGTTATTTCTTCATGCGCAGCAGTCAACGCGGCACTCTCTAGCTGCCAAGAGCAGTTTTTACTATGCGCACCCAACCAGAGTGACGGGAGGAGCACATTTCAGAAAACGTGCTCAGCTCGTCGAGAAAATTCGATTTAAGCAATAAAATTAAAAATGCACCTAAAACCTAAACCAAACGTTGCAGATGGCCATTTCTTCATGCGCAGTGGTCAACGCGGCACTCTCTAGCTGCCAAGAGCACTTTTTACTATGCACACCCAACCAGAGTGACGGGAGGAGCACATTTCAGAAAACGTGCTCAGCTCGTCGAGAAAATGCGATTTAAGCAATAAAATTAAAAATGCACCCAAAACCTAAACCAAACGTTGCAGATGGTCATTTCTTCATGCGCAGTGGTCAACGCGGCACTCTCTAGCTGCCAAGAGCACTTTTTACTATGCACACCCAACAAGAGTGACGGGAGGAGCGCATTTCAGAAAACGTGCTCAGCTCGACGAGAAAATGCGATTTAAGCAATAAAATTAAAAATGCACCCAAAACCTAAACCAAACGTTGCAGGTGGTTATTTCTTCATGCGCAGTGGTCAACGCGGCACTCTCTAGGTGCCAAGAGCACTTTTTACTATGCGCACCCAACCAGAGTGACGGGAGGAGCACATTTCAGAAAACGTGCTCAGCTCGTCGAGAAAATGCGATTTAAGCAATAAAATTAAAAATGCACCCAAAACCTAAAACAAACGTTGCAGGTGGTTATTTCTTCATGCGCAGTGGTCAACGCGGCACTCTCTAGCTTCCAAGAGCACTTTTTACTATGCAAACCCAACAAGAGTGACGGGAGGAGCGCATTTCAGAAAACGTGCTCAGCTCGACGAGAACATGCGATTTAAGCAATAAAATTAAACATGCACCCAAAACCTAAACCAAACGTTGCTGGTGGTTATTTCTTCATGCGCAGTGGTCAACGCGGCACTCTCTAGCTGCCAAGAGTACTTTTTACTATGCGCACCCAACCAGAGTGACGGGAGGAGCACATTTCAGAAAACGTGCTCAGCTCGTCGAGAAAATGCGATTTAAGCAATAAAATTAAAAATGCACCCGAAACCTAAACCAAACGTTGCAGGTGGTTATTTCTTCATGCGCAGTGGTCAACGCGGCACTCTCTAGCTGCCAAGAGCACTTTTTACTATGCGCACCCAACCAGAGTGACGGGAGGAGCACATTTCAGAAAACGTGCTCAGCTCGTCGAGAAAATGCGATTTAAGCAATAAAATTAAAAATGCACCTAAAACCTAAACCAAACGTTGCAGGTGGTTATTTCTTCATGCGCAGTGGTCAACGCGGCACTCTCTAGCTGCCAAGAGCACTTTTTACTATGCGCATCAAACCAGAGTGACGGGAGGAGCACATTTCAGAAAACGTGCTCAGCTCGTCGAGAAAATGCGATTTAAGCAATAAAATTAAAAATGCACCTAAAACCTAAACCAAACGTTGCAGGTGGTTATTTCTTCATGCGCAGTGGTCAACGCGGCACTCTCTAGCTGCCAAGAGCACTTTTTACTATGCGCACCTAACCAGAGTGACGGGAGGAGCACATTTCAGAAAACGTGCTCAGCTCGTCGTCGACAAATGCGATTTAAGCAATAAAATTAAAAATGCACCTAAAACCTAAACCAAACGCTGCAGATGGTCATTTCTTCATGCGCAGTGGTCAACGCGGCACTCTCTAGCTGCCAAGAGCACTTTTTACTATGCACACCCAACCAGAGTGACGGGAGGAGCACATTTCAGAAAACGTGCTCAGCTCGTCGAGAAAATGCGATTTAAGCAATAAAATTAAAACTGCACCCAAAACCTAAACCAAACGTTGCAGATGGTCATTTCTTCATGCGCAGTGGTCAACGCGGCACTCTCTAGCTGCCAAGAGCACTTTTTACTATGCGCAGCCAACCAGAGTGACGGGAGGAGCACATTTCAGAAAACGTGCTCAGCTCGTCCAGAAAATGCTATTTAAGCAATAAAATTAAAAATGCACCTAAAACCTAAACCAAACGTTGCAGATGGTCATTTTTTCATGCGCAGTGGTCAACGCGGCACTCTCTAGCTGCCAAGAGAACTTTTTACTATGCACACCCAACCAGAGTGACGGGAGGAGCACATTTCAGAAAACGTGCTCAGCTCGTCCAGAAAATGCGATTTAAGCAATAAAATTAAAAATGCACCCAAAACCTAAACCAAACGTTGCAGATGGTCATTTCTTCATGCGCAGTGGTCAACGCGGCACTCTCTAGCTGCCAAGAGCACTTTTTACTATGCGCACCCAACCAGAGTGACGGGAGGAGCACATTTCAGAAAACGTGCTCAGCTCGTCGAGAAAATGCGATTTAAGCAATAAAATTAAAAATGCACCTAAAACCCAAACCAAACGTTGCAGGTGGTTATTTCTTCATGCGCAGTGGTCAACGCGGCACTCTCTAGCTGCCAAGAGCACTTTTAACTATGCGCACCCAACCAGAGTGACGGGAGGTGCACATTTCAGAAAACGTGCTCAGCTCGTCGAGAAAATGCGATTTAAGCAATAAAATTAAAAATGCACCTAAAACCTAAACCAAACGTTGCAGGTGGTTATTTCTTCATGCGCAGTGGTCAACGCGGCACTCTCTAGTGTCCAAGAGCACTTTTTACTATGCGCACCCAACCAGAGTGACGGGAGGAGCACATTTCAGAAAACGTGCTCAGCTTGTCGAGAAAATGCGATTTAAGCAATAAAATTAAAAATGCACCTAAAACCTAAACCAAACGTTGCAGATGGTCATTTCTTCATGCGCAGTGGTCAACGCGGCACTCTCTAGGTGCCAAGAGCACTTTTTACTATGCACACCCAACCAGAGTGACGGGAGGAGCACATTTCAGAAAACGTGCTCAGCTCGTCGAGAAAATGCGATTTAAGCAATAAAATTAAAAATGCAACTTAAACCTAAACCAAACGTTGCAGGTGGTTATTTCTTCATGCGCAGTGGTCAACGCGGCACTCTCTAGCTGCCAAGAGCACTTTTTACTATGCACACCCAACCAGAGTGACGGGACGAGCACATTTCAGAAAACGTGCTCAGCTCGTCGAGAAAATGCGATTTAAGCAATAAAATTAAAAATGCACCCAAAACCTAAACCAAACGTTGCAGGTGGTTATTTCTTCATGCGCAGCAGTCAACGCGGCACTCTCTAGCTGCCAAGAGCACTTTTTACTATGCGCACCCAACCAGAGTGACGGGAGGAGCACATTTCAGAAAACGTGCTCAGCTCGTCGAGAAAATGCGATTTAAGCAATAAAATTAAAAATGCACCTAAAACCTAAACCGAACGTTGCAGATGGTCATTTCTTCATGCGCAGTGGTCAAGGCGGCACTCTCTAGCTGCCAAGAGCACTTTTTACTATGCACACCCAACCAGAGTGACGGGAGGAGCACATTTCAGAAAACGTGCTCAGCTCGTCGAGAAAATGCGATTTAAGCAATAAAATTAAAAATGCACCCAAAACCTAAACCAAACGTTGCAGATGGTCATTTCTTCATGCGCAGTGGTCAACGCGGCACTCTCTAGCTGCCAAGAGCACTTTTTACTATGCACACCCAACAAGAGTGACGGGAGGAGCGCATTTCAGAAAACGTGCTCAGCTCGACGAGAAAATGCGATTTAAGCAATAAAATTAAAAATGCACCCAAAACCTAAACCAAACGTTGCAGGTGGTTATTTCTTCATGCGCAGTGGTCAACGCGGCACTCTCTAGGTGCCAAGAGCACTTTTTACTATGCGCACCCAACCAGAGTGACGGGAGGAGCACATTTCAGAAAACGTGCTCAGCTCGTCGAGAAAATGCGATTTAAGCAATAAAATTAAAAATGCACCCAAAACCTAAACCAAACGTTGCAGGTGGTTATTTCTTCATGCGCAGTGGTCAACGCAGCACTCTCTAGCTGCCAAGAGCACTTTTTACTATGCACACCCAACAAGAGTGACGGGAGGAGCGCATTTCAGAAAACGTGCTCAGCTCGACGAGAACATGCGATTTAAGCAATAAAATTAAAAATCCACCCAAAACCTAAACCAAACGTTGCTGGTGGTTATTTCTTCATGCGCAGTGGTCAACGCGGCACTCTCTAGCTGCCAAGAGTACTTTTTACTATGCGCACCCAACCAGAGTGACGGGAGGAGCGCATTTCAGAAAACGTGCTCAGCTCGTCGAGAAAATGCGATTTAAGCAATAAAATTAAAAATGCACCTAAAACCTAAACCAAACGTTGCAGGTGGTTATTTCTTCATGCACAGTGGTCAACGCGGCACTCTCTAGCTGCCAAGAGCACTTTTTACTATGCGCACCCAACCAGAGTGACGGGAGGAGCGCATTTCAGAAAACGTGCTCAGCTCGTCGAGAAAATGCGATTTAAGCAATAAAATTAAAAATGCACCTAAAACCTAAACCAAACGTTGCAGGTGGTTATTTCTTCATGCGCAGTGGTCAACGCGGCACTCTCTAGCTGCCAAGAGCACTTTTTACTATGCGCATCTAACCGGAGTGACGGGAGGAGCACATTTCAGAAAACGTGCTCAGCTCGTCGAGAAAATGCGATTTAAGCAATAAAATTAAAAATGCACCTAAAACCTAAACCAAACGCTGCAGATGGTCATTTCTTCATGCGCAGTGGTCAACGCGGCACTCTCTAGCTGCCAAGAGCACTTTTTACTATGCACACCAAACCAGAGTGACGGGAGGAGCACATTTCAGAAAATGTGCTCAGCTCGTTGAGAAAATGCGATTTAAGCAATAAAATTAAAATACACCTAAAACCTAAACCAAACGTTGCAGGTGGTTATTTCTTCATGCGCAGTGGTCAACGCGGCACTCTCTAGCTGCCAAGAGCACTTTTTACTATGCGCACCCAACCAGATTGACGGGAGGAGCACATTTCAGAAAACGTGCTCAGCTCGTCGAGAAAATGCGATTTAAGCAATAAAATTAAAAATGCACCTAAACCCTAAACCAAACGTTGCAGGTGGTTATTTCTTCATGCGCAGTGGTCAACGCGGCACTCTCTAGCTGCCAAGAGCACTTTTTACTATGCGCACCCAACCAGAGTGACGGGAGGAGCACATTTCAGAAAACGTGCTCAGCTCGTCGAGAAAATGCGATTTAAGCAATAAAATTAAAAATGCACCTAAAACCTAAACCAAACGTTGCAGATGGTAATTTCTTCATGCGCAGTGGTCAACGCGGCACTCTCTAGCTGCCAAGAGCACTTTTTACTATGCGCACCCAACCAGAGTGACGGGAGGAGCACATTTCAGAAAACGTGCTCAGCTCGTCGAGAAAATGCCATTTAAGCAATAAAATTAAAAATGCACCTAAAACCTAAACCAAACGTTGCAGGTGGTTATTTCTTCATGCGCAGTGGTCAACGCGGCACTCTCTAGCTGCCAAGAGCACTTTTTACTATACGCACCCAACCAGAGTGACGGGAGGAGCACATTTCAGAAAACGTGCTCAGCTCGTCGAGAAAATGCGATTTAAGCAATACAATTAAAAATGCACCTAAAACCTAAACCAAACGTTGCAGGTGGTTATTTCTTCATGCGCAGTGGTCAACGCGGCACTCTCTAGCTGCCAAGAGCACTTTTTACTATGCGCACCTAACCAGAGTGACGGGAGGAGCACATTTCAGAAAACGTGCTCAGCTCGTCGAGAAAATGCGATTTAAGCAATAAAATTAAAAATGCACCTAAAACCTAAACCAAACGCTGCAGATGGTCATTTCTTCATGCGCAGTGGTCAACGCGGCACTCTCTAGCTGCCAAGAGCACTTTTTACTATGCGCATCCAACCAGAATGACGGGAGGAGCACATTTCAGAAAACGTGCTCAGCTCGTCGAGAAAATGCGATTTAAGCAATAAAATTAAAAATGCACGCAAAACCTAAACCAAACGTTGCAGATGGTCATTTCTTCATGCGCAGTGGTCAACGCGGCACTCTCTAGCTGCCAAGAGCACTTTTTACTATGCACACCCAACAAGAGTGACGGGAGGAGCGCATTTCAGAAAACGTGCTCAGCTCGACGAGAACATGCGATTTAAGCAATAAAATTAAAAATGCATCCAAAACCTAAACCAAACGTTGCAGGTGGTTATTTCTTCATGCGCAGTGGTCGACGCGGCACTCTCTAGCTGCCAAGAGCACTTTTTACTATGCGCACCCAACCAGAGTGACGGGAGGAGCACATTTCAGAAAACGTGCTCAGCTTGTCGAGAAAATGCGATTTAAGCAATAAAATTAAAAATGCACCCAAAACCTAAACCAAACGTTGCAGGTGGTTATTTCTTCATGCGCAGCAGTCAACGCGGCACTCTCTAGCTGCCAAGAGCACTTTTTACTATGCGCACCCAACCAGAGTGACGGGAGGAGCACATTTCAGAAAACGTGCTCAGCTCGTCCAGAAAATGCGATTTAAGCAATAAAATTAAAAATGCACCTAAAACCTAAACCAAACGTTGCAGATGGTCATTTCTTCATGCGCAGTGGTCAACGCGGCACTCTCTAGCTGCCAAGAGCACTTTTTACTATGCACACCCAACCAGAGTGACGGGAGGAGCACATTTCAGAAAACGTGCTCAGCTCGTCCAGACAATGCGATTTAAGCAATAAAATTAAAAATGAACCCAAAACCTAAACCAAACGTTGCAGGTGGTTATTTCTTCATGCGCAGTGGTCAACGCGGCACTCTCTAGCTGCCAAGAGCACTTTTTACTATGCGCACCCAACCAGATTGACGGGAGGAGCGCATTTCAGAAAACGTGCTCAGCTCGTCGAGAAAATGCGATTTAAGCAATAAAATTAAAAATGCACCTAAAACCTAAACCAAAAGTTGCAGGTGGTTATTTCTTCATGCGCAGCAGTCAACGCGGCACTCTCTAGCTGCCAAGAGCACTTTTTACTATGCGCACCCAACCAGAGTGACGGGAGGAGCACATTTCAGAAAACGTGCTCAGCTCGTTGAGAAAATGCGATTTAAGCAATAAAATTAAAAATGCACCTAAAACCTAAACCAAACGTTGCAGGTAGTTATTTCTTCATGCGCAGTGGTCAACGCGGCACTCTCTAGCTGCCAAGAGCACTTTTTACTATGCGCACCCAACCAGAGTGACGGGAGGAGCACATTTCAGAAAACGTGCTCAGCTCGTCGAGAAAATGCGATTTAAGCAATAAAATTAAAAGTGCACCTAAAACCTAAACCAAAAGTTGCAGGTGGTTATTTATTCATGCGCAGTGGTCAACGCGGCACTCTCTAGCTGCCAAGAGCACTTTTTACTATGCGCACCCAACCAGAGTGACGGGAGGAGCACATTTCAGAAAACGTGCTCAGCTCGTCGAGAAAATGCGATTTAAGCAATAAAATTAAAAATGCACCTAAAACCTAAACCAAAAGTTGCAGGTGGTTATTTCTTCATGCGCAGTGGTCAACGCGGCACTCTCTAGCTGCCAAGAGCACTTTTTACTATGCGCACCCAACCAGAGTGACGGGAGGAGCACATTTCAGAAAACGTGCTCAGCTCGTCGAGAAAATGCGATTTAAGCAATAAAATTAAAAGTGCACCTAAAACCTAAACCAAACGTTGCAGGTGGTTATTTCTTCATGCGCAGTGGTCAACGCGGAACTCTCTAGCTGCCAAGAGCACTTTTTACTATGCGCACCCAACCAGAGTGACGGGAGGAGCACATTTCAGAAAACGTGCTCAGCTCGTCGAGAAAATGCGATTTAAGCAATACAATTAAAAATGCACCTAAAACCTAAACCAAACGTTGCAGGAGTTTAAGATCAGGGGGTGTTTGAGAATATCTTTCGTTCTTCACATGTCCTGAGTGTTGTTGTTAGTCACCTAAATGTTGAACAGAGGCTGTGATTTACCGAAGTCAAATTCCTTGTTTGGCACGCTCAAACATGGCGAATAAAAAACTCTTGAATCTTGAATCTTGAATCTTGAATCTTGAAGGTGGTTATTTCTTCATGCGCAGTGGTCAACGCGGCACTCTCTAGCTGCCAAAAGCACTTTTTACTATGCGCACCTAACCAGAGTGACGGGAGGAGCACATTTCAGAAAACGTGCTCAGCTCGACGAGAAAATGCGATTTAAGCAATAAAATTAAAAATGCACCCAAAACCTAAACCAAACGTTGCAGGTGGTTATTTCTTCATGCGCAGTGGTCAACGCGGCACTCTCTAGCTGCCAAGAGCACTTTTTACTATGCGCACCCAACCAGAGTGACGGGAGGAGCACATTTCAGAAAACGTGCTCAGCTCGTCGAGAAAATGCGATTTAAGCAATAAAATTAAAAATGCACCCAAAACCTAAACCAAACGTTGCAGGTGGTTATTTCTTCATGCGCAGTGGTCAACGCGGCACTCTCTAGCTGCCAAGAGCACTTTTTACTATGCGCACCCAACCAGAGTGACGGGAGGAGCACATTTCAGAAAACGTGCTCAGCTCGTCGAGAAAATGCGATTTAAGCAATAAAATTAAAAATGCACCTAAAACCTAAACCAAACGTTGCAGGTGGTTATTTCTTCATGCGCAGTGGTCAACGCGGCACTCTCTAGCTGCCAAGAGCAGTTTTTACTATGCACACCCAACCAGAATGACGGGAGGAGCACATTTCAGAAAACGTGCTCAGCTCGTCGAGAAAATGCGATTTAAGCAATAAAATTAAAAATGCACCTAAAACCTAAACCAAACGTTGCAGGTGGTTATTTCTTCATGCGCAGTGGTCAACGCGGCACTCTCTAGCTGCCAAGAGCACTTTTTACTATGCGCACCCAACCAGAGTGACGGGAGGAGCACATTTCAGAAAACGTGCTCAGCTCGTCGAGAAAATGCCATTTAAGCAATAAAATTAAAAATGCACCTAAAACCTAAACCAAACGTTGCAGATGGTTATTTCTTCATGCGCAGTGGTCAACGCGGCACTCTCTAGCTGCCAAGAGCACTTTTTACTATGCGCACCCAACCAGAGTGACGGGAGGAGCGCATTTCAGAAAACGTGCTCAGCTCGTCGAGAAAATGCGATTTAAGCAATAAAATTAAAAATGCACCTAAAACCTAAACCAAAAGTTGCAGGTGTTTATTTCTTCATGCGCAGCAGTCAACGCGGCACTCTCTAGCTGCCAAGAGCACTTTTTACTATGCGCACCCAACCAGAGTGACGGGAGGAACACATTTCAGAAAACGTGCTCAGCTCGTCGAGAAAATGCGATTTAAGCAATAAAATTAAAAATGCACCTAAAACCTAAACCAAACGTTGCAGGTGGTTATTTCTTCGTGCGCAGCAGTCAACGCGGCACTCTTTAGCTGCCAAGAGCACTTTTTACTATGCGCACCCAACCAGAGTGACGGGAGGAGCACATTTCAGAAAACGTGCTCAGCTCGTCGAGTAAATACGATTTAAGCAATAAAATTAAAAATGCACCCAAAACCTAAACCAAACGCTGCAGATGGTCATTTCTTCATGCGCAGTGGTCAACGCGGCATTCTCTAGCTGCCAAGAGCACTTTTTACTATGCACACCCAACCAGAGTGACGGGAGGAGCACATTCCAGAAAACGTGCTCAGCTCGTCGAGAAAATGCGATTTAAGCAATAAAATTAAAACTGCACCCAAAACCTAAACCAAACGTTGCAGATGGTCATTTCTTCATGCGCAGTGGTCAACGCGGCACTCTCTAGCTGCCAAGAGCACTTTTTACTATGCACACCCAACCAGAGTGACGGGAGGAGCACATTTTAGAAAAGGTGCTCAGCTCGTCCAGAAAATGCGATTTAAGCAATAAAATTAAAAATGCACCCAAAACCTAAACCAAACGTTGCAGGTGGTTATTTCTTCATGCGCAGTGGTCAACGCGGCACTCTCTAGCTGCCAAGAGCACTTTTTACTATGCGCACCCAACCAGAGTGACGGGAGGAGCACATTTCAGAAAACGTGCTCAGCTCGTCGAGAAAATGCGATTTAAGCAATAAAATTAAAAATGCACCCAAAACCTAAACCAAACGTTGCAGATGGTCAATTCTTCATGTGCAGTGGTCAACGCGGCACTCTCTAGCTGCCAAGAGCACTTTTTACTATGCGCACCCAACCAGAGTGACGGGAGGAGCACATTTCAGAAAACGTGCTCAGCTCGTCCAGAAAATGCTATTTAAGCAACAAAATAAAAAATGCACCTAAAACCTAAACCAAACGTTGCAGATGGTCATTTCTTCATGCGCAGTGGTCAACGCGGCACTCTCTAGCTGCCAAGAGCACTTTTTACTATGCGCACCCAACCAGAGTGACGGGAGGAGCACATTTTAGAAAACGTGCTCAGCTCGTCGAGAAAATGCGATTTAAGCAATAAAATTAAAAATGCACCTAAAACCTAAACCAAACGCTGCAGATGGTCATTTCTTCATGCGCAGCGGTCAACGCGGCACTCTCTAGCTGCCAAGAGCACTTTTTACTATGCACACCCAACCAGAGTGACGGGAGGAGCACATTCCAGAAAACGTGCTCAGCTCGTCGAGAAAATGCGATTTGAGCAATAAAATTAAAAATGCACCCAAAACCGAAACCAAACGTTGCAGATGGTCATTTCTTCATGCGCAGTGGTCAACGCGGCACTCTCTAGCTGCCAAGAGCACTTTTTACTATGCACACCCAACCAGAGTGACGGGAGGAGCACATTTCAGAAAACGTGCTCAGCTCGTCGAGAAAATGCGATTTAAGCAATAAAATTAAAAATGCACCCAAAACCTAAACCAAACGTTGCAGGTGGTTATTTCTTCATGCGCAGTGGTCAACGCGGCACTCTCTAGCTGCCAAGAGCACTTTTTACTATGCGCACCCAACCAGAGTGACGGGAGGAGCACATTTCAGAAAACGTGCTCAGCTCGTCGAGAAAATGCGATTTAAGCAATAAAATTAAAAATGCACCCAAAACCTAAACCAAACGTTGCAGGTGGTTATTTCTTCATGCGCAGTGGTCAACGCGGCACTCTCTAGCTGCCAAGAGCACTTTTTACTATGCACACCCAACAAGAGTGACGGGAGGAGCGCATTTCAGAAAACGTGCTCAGCTCGACGAGAACATGCGATTTAAGCAATAAAATTAAAAATGCACCCAAAACCTAAACCAAACGTTGCTGGTGGTTATTTCTTCATGCGCAGTGGTCAACGCGGCACTCTCTAGCTGCCAAAGAGTACTTTTTACTATGCGCACCCAACCAGAGTGACGGGAGGAGCACATTTCAGAAAACGTGCTCAGCTCGTCGAGAAAATGCGATTTAAGCAATAAAATTAAAAATGCACCTAAAACCTAAACCAAACGTTGCAGGTGGTTATTTCTTCATGCACAGTGGTCAGCGCGGCACTCTCTAGCTGCCAAGAGCACTTTTTACTATGCGCACCCAACCAGAGTGACGGGAGGAGCACATTTCAGAAAACGTGCTCAGCTCGTCGAGAAAATGCGATTTAAGCAATAAAATTAAAAATGCACCTAAAACCTAAACCAAACGTTGCAGGTGGTTATTTCTTCATGCGCAGTGGTCAACGCGGCACTCTCTAGTGTCCAAGAGCACTTTTTACTATGCGCACCTAACCAGAGTGACGGGAGGAGCACATTTCAGAAAACGTGCTCAGCTCGTCGAGAAAATGCGATTTAAGCAATAAAATTAAAAATGCACCTAAAACCTAAACCAAACGCTGCGGATGGTCATTTCTTCATGCGCAGTGGTCAACGCGGCACTCTCTAGCTGCCAAGAGCACTTTTTACGATGCACACCCAACCAGAGTGACGGGAGGAGCACATTTCAGAAAACGTGCTCAGCTCGTCGAGAAAATGCGATTTAAGCAATAAAATTAAAAATGCACCCAAAACCTAAACCAAACGTTGCAGGTGGTCATTTCTTCATGCGCAGTGGTCAACGCGGCACTCTCTAGCTGCCAAGAGCACTTTGTACTATGCGCACCCAACCAGAGTGACGGGAGGAGCGCATTTCAGAAAACGTGCTCAGCTCGTCGAGAAAATGCGATTTAAGCAATAAAATTAAAAATGCACCTAAAACCTAAACCAAAAGTTGCAGGTGGTTATTTCTTCATGCGCAGCAGTCAACGCGGCACTCTCTAGCTGCCAAGAGGACTTTTTACTATGCGCACCCAACCAGAGTGACGGGAGGAGCACATTTCAGAAAACGTGCTCAGCTCGTCGAGAAAATGCGATTTAACCAATAAAATTAAAAATGCACCTAAAACCTAAACCAAACGTTGCAGGTGGTTATTTCTTCATGCGCAGTGGTCAACGCGGCACTCTCTAGCTGCCAAGAGTACTTTTTACTATGCGCACCCAACCAGAGTGACGGGAGGAGCACATTTCAGAAAACGTGCTCAGCTCGTCGAGAAAATGCGATTTAAGCAATAAAATTAAAAATGCACCTAAAACCTAAACCAAACGTTGCAGGTGGTTATTTCTTCGTGCGCAGCAGTCAACGCGGCACTCTCTAGCTGCCAAGAGCACTTTTTACTATGCGCACCCAACCAGAGTGACGGGAGGAGCACATTTCAGAAAACGTGCTCAGCTCGTCGAGTAAATGCGATTTAAGCAATAAAATTAAAAATGCACCCAAAACCTAAACCAAACGTTGCAGGTGGTTATTTCTTCATGCGCAGTGGTCAACGCAGCACTCTCTAGCTGCCAAGAGCACTTTTTACTATGCGCACCCAACCAGAGTGACGGGAGGAGCACATTTCAGAAAACGTGCTCAGCTCGTCCAGAAAATGCGATTTAAGCAATAAAATTAAAAATGCACCTAAAACCTAAACCAAACGTTGCAGATGGTCATTTCTTCATGCGCAGTGGTCAACGCGGCACTCTCTAGCTGCCAAGAGCACTTTTTACTATGCACACCCAACCAGAGTGACGGGAGGAGCACATTTCAGAAAACGTGCTCAGCTCGTCCAGACAATGCGATTTAAGCAATAAAATTAAAAATGAACCCAAAACCTAAACCAAACGTTGCAGGTGGTTATTTATTCATGCGCAGTGGTCAACGCAACACTCTCTAGCTGCCAAGAGCACTTTTTACTATGCGCACCCAACCAGAGTGACGGGAGGAGCGCATTTCAGAAAACGTGCTCAGCTCGTCGAGAAAATGCGATTTAAGCAATAAAATAAAAAATGCACCTAAAACCTAAACCAAAAGTTGCAGGTGGTTATTTCTTCATGCGCAGCAGTCAACGCGGCACTCTCTAGCTGCCAAGAGCACTTTTTACTATGCGCACCCAACCAGAGTGACGTAAGGAGCACATTTCAGAAAACGTGCTCAGCTCGTTGAGAAAATGCGATTTAAGCAATAAAATTAAAAATGCACCTAAAACCTAAACCAAACGTTGCAGGTGGTTATTTCTTCATGCGCAGTGGTCAACGCGGCACTCTCTAGCTGCCAAGAGCACTTTTTACTATGCGCACCCAACCAGAGTGACGGGAGGAGCACATTTCAGAAAACGTGCTCAGCTCGTCGAGAAAATGCGATTTGAGCAATAAAATTAAAAATGCACCCAAAACCGAAACCAAACGTTGCAGATGGTCATTTCTTCATGCGCAGTGGTCAACGCGGCACTCTCTAGCTGCCAAGAGCACTTTTTACTATGCACACCCAACCAGAGTGACGGGAGGAGCACATTTCAGAAAACGTGCTCAGCTCGTCGAGAAAATGCGATTTAAGCAATAAAATTAAAAATGCACCCAAAACCTAAACCAAACGTTGCAGGTGGTTATTACTTCATGCGCAGTGGTCAACGCGGCACTCTCTAGCTGCCAAGAGCACTTTTTACTATGCGCACCCAACCAGAGTGACGGGAGGAGCACATTTCAGAAAACGTGCTCAGCTCGTCGAGAAAATGCGATTTAAGCAATAAAATTAAAAATGCACCCAAAACCTAAACCAAACGTTGCAGGTGGTTATTTCTTCATGCGCAGTGGTCAACGCGGCACTCTCTAGCTGCCAAGAGCACTTTTTACTATGCACACCCAACAAGAGTGACGGGAGGAGCGCATTTCAGAAAACGTGCTCAGCTCGACGAGAACATGCGATTTAAGCAATAAAATTAAAAATGCACCCAAAACCTAAACCAAACGTTGCTGGTGGTTATTTCTTCATGCGCAGTGGTCAACGCGGCACTCTCTAGCTGCCAAAGAGTACTTTTTACTATGCGCACCCAACCAGAGTGACGGGAGGAGCACATTTCAGAAAACGTGCTCAGCTCGTCGAGAAAATGCGATTTAAGCAATAAAATTAAAAATGCACCTAAAACCTAAACCAAACGTTGCAGGTGGTTATTTCTTCATGCACAGTGGTCAGCGCGGCACTCTCTAGCTGCCAAGAGCACTTTTTACTATGCGCACCCAACCAGAGTGACGGGAGGAGCACATTTCAGAAAACGTGCTCAGCTCGTCGAGAAAATGCGATTTAAGCAATAAAATTAAAAATGCACCTAAAACCTAAACCAAACGTTGCAGGTGGTTATTTCTTCATGCGCAGTGGTCAACGCGGCACTCTCTAGTGTCCAAGAGCACTTTTTACTATGCGCACCTAACCAGAGTGACGGGAGGAGCACATTTCAGAAAACGTGCTCAGCTCGTCGAGAAAATGCGATTTAAGCAATAAAATTAAAAATGCACCTAAAACCTAAACCAAACGCTGCGGATGGTCATTTCTTCATGCGCAGTGGTCAACGCGGCACTCTCTAGCTGCCAAGAGCACTTTTTACGATGCACACCCAACCAGAGTGACGGGAGGAGCACATTTCAGAAAACGTGCTCAGCTCGTCGAGAAAATGCGATTTAAGCAATAAAATTAAAATGCACCCAAAACCTAAACCAAACGTTGCAGGTGGTCATTTCTTCATGCGCAGTGGTCAACGCGGCACTCTCTAGCTGCCAAGAGCACTTTTTACTATGCGCACCCAACCAGAGTGACGGGAGGAGCGCATTTCAGAAAACGTGCTCAGCTCGTCGAGAAAATGCGATTTAAGCAATAAAATTAAAAATGCACCTAAAACCTAAACCAAAAGTTGCAGGTGGTTATTTCTTCATGCGCAGCAGTCAACGCGGCACTCTCTAGCTGCCAAGAGGACTTTTTACTATGCGCACCCAACCAGAGTGACGGGAGGAGCACATTTCAGAAAACGTGCTCAGCTCGTCGAGAAAATGCGATTTAACCAATAAAATTAAAAATGCACCTAAAACCTAAACCAAACGTTGCAGGTGGTTATTTCTTCATGCGCAGTGGTCAACGCGGCACTCTCTAGCTGCCAAGAGTACTTTTTACTATGCGCACCCAACCAGAGTGACGGGAGGAGCACATTTCAGAAAACGTGCTCAGCTCGTCGAGAAAATGCGATTTAAGCAATAAAATTAAAAATGCACCTAAAACCTAAACCAAACGTTGCAGGTGGTTATTTCTTCGTGCGCAGCAGTCAACGCGGCACTCTCTAGCTGCCAAGAGCACTTTTTACTATGCGCACCCAACCAGAGTGACGGGAGGAGCACATTTCAGAAAACGTGCTCAGCTCGTCGAGTAAATGCGATTTAAGCAATAAAATTAAAAATGCAACTAAAACCTAAACCAAACGTTGCAGGTGGTTATTTCTTCATGCGCAGTGGTCAACGCAGCACTCTCTAGCTGCCAAGAGCACTTTTTACTATGCGCACCCAACCAGAGTGACGGGAGGAGCACATTTCAGAAAACGTGCTCAGCTCGTCCAGAAAATGCGATTTAAGCAATAAAATTAAAAATGCACCTAAAACCTAAACCAAACGTTGCAGATGGTCATTTCTTCATGCGCAGTGGTCAACGCGGCACTCTCTAGCTGCCAAGAGCACTTTTTACTATGCACACCCAACCAGAGTGACGGGAGGAGCACATTTCAGAAAACGTGCTCAGCTCGTCCAGACAATGCGATTTAAGCAATAAAATTAAAAATGAACCCAAAACCTAAACCAAAAGTTGCAGGTGGTTATTTATTCATGCGCAGTGGTCAACGCAACACTCTCTAGCTGCCAAGAGCACTTTTTACTATGCGCACCCAACCAGAGTGACGGGAGGAGCACATTTCAGAAAACGTGCTCAGCTCGTCCAGAAAATGCGATTTAAGCAATAAAATTAAAAATGCACCTAAAACCTAAACCAAACGTTGCACATGGTCATTTCTTCATGCGCAGCAGTCAACGCGGCACTCTCTAGCTGCCAAGAGCACTTTTTACTATGCGCACCCAACCAGAGTAACGGGAGGAGCACATTTCAGAAAACGTGCTCAGCTCGTTGAGAAAATGCGATTTAAGCAATAAAATTAAAAATGCACCTAATACCTAAACCAAACGTTGCAGGTGGTTATTTCTTCATGCGCAGTGGTCAACGCGGCACTCTCTAGCTGCCAAGAGCACTTTTTACTATGCGCACCCAACCAGAGTGACGGGAGGAGCACATTTCAGAAAACGTGCTCAGCTCGTCGAGAAAATGCGATTTAAGCAATAAAATTAAAAATGCACCCAAAACCTAAACCAAACGTTGCAGATGGTCTTTTCTTCATGCGCAGTGGTCAACGCGGCACTCTCTAGCTGCCAAGAGCACTTTTTACTATGCGCACCCAACCAGAGTGACGGGAGGAGCGCATTTCAGAAAACGTGCTCAGCTCGTCGAGTATATGCGATTTAAGAAATAAAATTAAAAATGCACCTAAAACCTAAACCAAAAGTTGCAGGTGGTTATTTCTTCATGCGCAGCAGTCAACGCGGCACTCTCTAGCTGCCAAGAGCACTTTTTACTATGCGCACCCAACCAGAGTGACGGGAGGAGCACATTTCAGAAAACGTGCTCAGCTCGTCCAGAAAATGCGATTTAAGCAATAAAATTAAAAATGCACCTAAAACCTAAACCAAACGTTGCAGATGGTCATTTCTCCATGCGCAGTGGTCAACGCGGCACTCTCTAGCTGCCAAGAGCACTTTTTACTATGCACACCCAACCAGAGTGACGGGAGGAGCACATTTCAGAAAACGTGCTCATCTCGTCCAGACAATGCGATTTAAGCAATAAAATTAAAAATGAACCCAAAACCTAAACCAAACGTTGCAGGTGGTTATTTCTTCATGCGCAGTGGTCAACGCGGCACTCTCTAGCTGCCAAGAGCACTTTTTACTATGCGCACCCAACCAGAGTGACGGGAGGAGCGCATTTCAGAAAACGTGCTCAGCTCGTCGAGAAAATGCGATTTAAGCAATAAAATTAAAATTGCACCCAAAACCTAAACCAAACGTTGCAGATGGTCTTTTCTTCATGCGCAGTGGTCAACGCGGCACTCTCTAGCTGCCAAGAGCACTTTTTACTATGCGCACCCAACCAGAGTGACGGGAGGAGCACATTTCAGAAAACGTGCTCAGCTCGTCGAGAAAATGCCATTTAAGCAATAAAATTAAAAATGCACCTAAAACCTAAACCAAACGTTGCAGGTGGTTATTTCTTAATGCGCAGTGGTCAACGCGGCACTCTCTAGCTGCCAAGAGCACTTTTTACTATGCGCACCCAACCAGAGGGACGGGAGGAGCACATTTCAGAAAACGTGCTCAGCTCGTCGAGAAAATGTGATTTAAGCAATAAAATTAAAAATGCACCTAAAACCTAAACCAAACGTTGCAGGTGGTTATTTCTTCATGCGCAGTGGTCAACGCGGCACTCTCTAGCTGCCAAGAGCACTTTTTACTATGCGCACCCAACCAGAGTGACGGGAGGAGCACATTTCAGAAAACGTGCTCAGCTCGTCGAGAAAATGCAATTTAAGCAATAAAATTAAAAATGCAACTAAAACCTAAACCAAACGTTGCAGATGGTCATTTCTTCATGCGCAGTGGTCAACGCGGCACTCTCTAGCTGCCAAGAGCACTTTTTACTATGCGCACCCAACCAGAGTGACGGGAGGAGCACATTTCAGAAAACGTGCTCAGCTCGTCGAGAAAATGCGATTTAAGCAATAAAATTAAAAATGCACCCAAAACCTAAACCAAACGTTGCAGATGGTCTTTTCTTCATGCGCAGTGGTCAACGCGGCACTCTCTAGCTGCCAAGAGCACTTTTTACTATGCGCACCCAACCAGAGTGACGGGAGGAGCGCATTTCAGAAAACGTGCTCAGCTCGTCGAGTAAATGCGATTTAAGAAATAAAATTTAAAATGCACCTAAAACCTAAACCAAAAGTTGCAGGTGGTTATTTCTTCATGCGCAGCAGTCAACGCGGCACTCTCAAGCTGCCAAGAGCACTTTTTACTATGCGCACCCAACCAGAGTGACGGGAGGAGCACATTTCAGAAAACGTGCTCAGCTCGTCCAGAAAATGCGATTTAAGCAATAAAATTAAAAATGCACCTAAAACCTAAACCAAACGTTGCACATGGTCATTTCTTCATGCGCAGTGGTCAACGCGGCACTCTCTAGCTGCCAAGAGCACTTTTTACTATGCGCACCCAACCAGAGTAACGGGAGGAGCACATTTCAGAAAACGTGCTCAGCTCGTTGAGAAAATGCGATTTAAGCAATAAAATTAAAAATGCACCTAATACCTAAACCAAACGTTGCAGGTGGTTATTTCTTCATGCGCAGTGGTCAACGCGGCACTCTCTAGCTGCCAAGAGCACTTTTTACTATGCGCACCCAACCAGAGTGACGGGAGGAGCACATTTCAGAAAACGTGCTCAGCTCGTCGAGAAAATGCGATTTAAGCAATAAAATTAAAAATGCACCCAAAACCTAAACCAAACGTTGCAGATGGTCTTTTCTTCATGCGCAGTGGTCAACGCGGCACTCTCTAGCTGCCAAGAGCACTTTTTACTATGCGCACCCAACCAGAGTGACGGGAGGAGCGCATTTCAGAAAACGTGCTCAGCTCGTCGAGTATATGCGATTTAAGAAATAAAATTAAAAATGCACCTAAAACCTAAACCAAAAGTTGCAGGTGGTTATTTCTTCATGCGCAGCAGTCAACGCGGCACTCTCTAGCTGCCAAGAGCACTTTTTACTATGCGCACCCAACCAGAGTGACGGGAGGAGCACATTTCAGAAAACGTGCTCAGCTCGTCCAGAAAATGCGATTTAAGCAATAAAATTAAAAATGCACCTAAAACCTAAACCAAACGTTGCAGATGGTCATTTCTCCATGCGCAGTGGTCAACGCGGCACTCTCTAGCTGCCAAGAGCACTTTTTACTATGCACACCCAACCAGAGTGACGGGAGGAGCACATTTCAGAAAACGTGCTCATCTCGTCCAGACAATGCGATTTAAGCAATAAAATTAAAAATGAACCCAAAACCTAAACCAAACGTTGCAGGTGGTTATTTCTTCATGCGCAGTGGTCAACGCGGCACTCTCTAGCTGCCAAGAGCACTTTTTACTATGCGCACCCAACCAGAGTGACGGGAGGAGCGCATTTCAGAAAACGTGCTCAGCTCGTCGAGAAAATGCGATTTAAGCAATAAAATTAAAAATGCACCTAAAACCTAAACCAAACGTTGCAGGTGGTTATTTCTTCATGCGCAGTGGTCAATGCGGCACTCTCTAGCTGCCAAGAGCACTTTTTACTATGCGCACCCAACCAGAGTGACGGGAGGAGCACATTTCAGAAAACGTGCTCAGCTCGTCGAGAAAATGCGATTTAAGCAATAAAATTAAAATTGCACCCAAAACCTAAACCAAACGTTGCAGGTGGTTATTTCTTCATGCGCAGTGGTCAACGCGGCACTCTCTAGCTGCCAAGAGTACTTTTTACTATGCGCACCCAACCAGAGTGACGGGAGGAGCGCATTTCAGAAAACGTGCTCAGCTCGTCGAGTAAATGCGATTTAAGCAATAAAATTAAAAATGCACCTAAAACCTAAACCAAACGTTGCAGATGGTCATTTCTTCATGCGCAGTGGTCAACGCGGCACTCTCTAGCTGCCAAGAGCACTTTTTACTATGCACACCCAACCAGAGTGACGGGAGGAGCACATTTCAGAAAACGTGCTCAGCTCGTCGAGAAAATGCGATTTAAGCAATAAAATTAAAAATGCACCTAAAACCTAAACCAAACGTTGCAGATGGTCATTTATTCATGCGCAGTGGTCAACGCGGCACTCTCTAGCTGCCAAGAGCACTTTTTACTATGCACACCCAACAAGAGTGACGGGAGGAGCACATTTCAGAAAACGTGCTCAGCTCAACGAGAAAATGCGATTTAAGCAATAAAATTAAAAATGCAACTTAAACCTAAACCAAACGTTGCAGGTGGTTATTTCTTCATGCGCAGTGGTCAACGCGGCACTCTCTAGCTGCCAAGAGCACTTTTTACTATGCACACCCAACCAGAGTGACGGGAGGAGCACATTTCAGAAAACGTGCTCAGCTCGTCGAGAAAATGCGATTTAAGCAATAAAATTAAAAATGCACCCAAAACCTAAACCAAACGTTGCAGGTGGTTATTTCTTTATGCGCAGCAGTCAACGCGGCACTCTCTAGCTGCCAAGAGCAGTTTTTACTATGCGCACCCAACCAGAGTGACGGGAGGAGCACATTTCAGAAAACGTGCTCAGCTCGTCGAGAAAATGCGATTTAAGCAATAAAATTAAAAATGCACCTAAAACCTAAACCAAACGTTGCAGATGGTCATTTCTTCATGCGCAGTGGTCAACGCGGCACTCTCTAGCTGCCAAGAGCACTTTTTACTATGCACACCCAACCTGAGTGACGGGAGGAGCACATTTCAGAAAACGTGCTCAGCTCGTCGAGAAAATGCGATTTAAGCAATAAAATTAAAAATGCACCCAAAACCTAAACCAAACGTTGCAGATGGTCATTTCTTCATGCGCAGTGGTCAACGCGGCACTCTCTAGCTGCCAAGAGCACTTTTTACTATGCACACCCAACAAGAGTGACGGGAGGAGCGCATTTCAGAAAACGTGCTCAGCTCGACGAGAAAATGCGATTTAAGCAATAAAATTAAAAATGCACCCAAAACCTAAACCAAACGTTGCAGGTGGTTATTTCTTCATGCGCAGTGGTCAACGCGGCACTCTCTAGGTGCCAAGAACACATTTTATTATGCGCACCCAACCAGAGTGACGGGAGGAGCACATTTCAGAAAACGTGCTCAGCTCGTCGAGAAAATGCGATTTAAGCAATAAAATTAAAAATGCACCCAAAACCTAAACCAAACGTTGCAGGTGGTTATTTCTTCATGCGCAGTGGTCAACGCGGCACTCTCTAGCTTCCAAGAGCACTTTCTACTATGCACACCCAACAAGAGTGACGGGAGGAGCGCATTTCAGAAAACGTGCTCAGCTCGACGACAACATGCGATTTAAGCAATAAAATTAAAAATGCACCCAAAACCTAAACCAAACGTTGCTGGTGGGTATTTCTTCATGCGCAGTGGTCAACGCGACACTCTCTAGCTGCCAAGAGCACTTTTTACTATGCACACCCAACCAGAGTGACGGGAGGAGCACATTTCAGAAAACGTGCTCAGCTCGTCGAGAAAATGCGATTTAAGCAATAAAATTAAAACTGCACCCAAAACCTAAACCAAACGTTGCAGATGGTTATTTCTTCATGCGCAGTGGTCAACGCGGCACTCTCTAGCTGCCAAGAGCACTTTTTACTATGCGCACCCAACCAGAGTGACGGGAGGAGCACATTTCAGAAAACGTGCTCAGCTCGTCGAGAAAATGCGATTTAAGCAATAAAAATAAAAATGCACCCACAACCTAAACCAAACGTTGCAGATGGTCATTTCTTCATGCGCAGTGGTCAACGCGGCACTCTCTAGCTGCCAAGACCACTTTTTACTATGCGCACCCAACCAGAGTGACGGGAGGAGCACATTTCAGAAAACGTGCTCAGCTCGTCCAGAAAATGCGATTTAAGCAATAAAATTAAAAATGCACCTAAAACCTAAACCAAACGTTGCAGATGGTCATTTCTTCATGCGCAGTGGTCAACGCGGCACTCTCTAGCTGCCAAGAGCACTTTTTACTATGCACACCCAACCAGAGTGACGGGAGGAGCACATTTCAGAAAACGTGCTCAGCTCGTCGAGAAAATGCGATTTAAGCAATAAAATTAAAAATGCACCCAAAACCTAAACCAAACGTTGCAGATGGTCATTTCTTCATGCGCAGTGGTCAACGCGGCACTCTCTAGCTGCCAAGAGCACTTTTTACTATGCACACCCAACAAGAGTGACGGGAGGAGCGCATTTCAGAAAACGTGCTCAGCTCGACGAGAAAATGCGATTTAAGCAATAAAATTAAAAATGCAACTTAAACCTAAACCAAACGTTGCAGGTGGTTATTTCTTCATGCGCAGTGGTCAACGCGGCACTCTCTAGCTGCCAAGAGCACTTTTTACTATGCACACCCAACCAGAGTGACGGGAGGAGCACATTTCAGAAAACGTGCTCAGCTCGTCGAGAAAATGCGATTTAAGCAATAAAATTAAAAATGCACCCAAAACCTAAACCAAACGTTGCAGGTGGTTATTTCTTCATGCGCAGCAGTCAACGCGGCACTCTCTAGCTGCCAAGAGCAGTTTTTACTATGCGCACCCAACCAGAGTGACGGGAGGAGCACATTTCAGAAAACGTGCTCAGCTCGTCGAGAAAATGCGATTTAAGCAATAAAATTAAAAATGCACCCAAAACCTAAACCAAACGTTGCAGATAGTCATTTCTTCATGCCCAGTGGTCAACGCGGCACTCTCTAGCTGCCAAGAGCACTTTTTACTATGCACACCCAACAAGAGTGACGGGAGGAGCGCATTTCAGAAAACGTGCTCAGCTCGACGAGAAAATGCGATTTAAGCAATAAAATTAAAAATGGACCCAAAACCTAAACCAAACGTTGCAGGTGGTTATTTCTTCATGCGCAGTGGTCAACGCGGCACTCTCTAGGTGCCAAGAGCACTTTTTATTATGCGCACCCAACCAGAGTGACGGGAGGAGCACATTTCAGAAAACGTGCTCAGCTCGTCGAGAAAATGCGATTTAAGCAATAAAATTAAAAATGCACCCAAAACCTAAACCAAACGTTGCAGGTGGTTATTTCTTCATGCGCAGTGGTCAAAGCGGCACTCTCTAGCTTCCAAGAGCACTTTCTACTATGCACACCCAACAAGAGTGACGGGAGGAGCGCATTTCAGAAAACGTGCTCAGCTCAACGAGAACATGCGATTTAAGCAATAAAATTAAAAATGCACCCAAAACCTAAACCAAACGTTGCTGGTGGTTATTTCTTCATGTGCAGTGGTCAACGCGGCACTCTCTAGCTGCCAAGAGCACTTTTTACTATGCACACCCAACCAGAGTGACGGGAGGAGCACATTTCAGAAAACGTGCTCAGCTCGTCGAGAAAATGCGATTTAAGCAATAAAATTAAAACTGCAGCCAAAACCTAAACCAAACGTTGCAGATGGTCATTTCTTCATGCGCAGTGGTCAACGCGGCACTCTCTAGCTGCCAAGAGCACTTTTTACTATGCACACCCAACAAGAGTGACGGGAGGAGCGCATTTCAGAAAACGTGCTCAGCTCGACGAGAAAATGCGATTTAAGCAATAAAATTAAAAATGCACCCAAAACCTAAACCAAACGTTGCAGGTGGTTATTTCTTCATGCGCAGTGGTCAACGCGGCACTCTCTAGGTGCCAAGAGCACTTTTTATTATGCGCACCCAACCAGAGTGACGGGAGGAGCACATTTCAGAAAACGTGCTCAGCTCGTCGAGAAAATGCGATTTAAGCAATAAAATTAAAAATGCACCCAAAACCTAAACCAAACGTTGCAGGTGGTTATTTCTTCATGCGCAGTGGTCAACGCGGCACTCTCTAGCTTCCAAGAGCACTTTCTACTATGCACACCCAACAAGAGTGACGGGAGGAGCGCATTTCAGAAAACGTGCTCAGCTCAACGAGAACATGCGATTTAAGCAATAAAATTAAAAATGCACCCAAAACCTAAACCAAACGTTGCTGGTGGTTATTTCTTCATGTGCAGTGGTCAACGCGGCACTCTCTAGCTGCCAAGAGCACTTTTTACTATGCACACCCAACCAGAGTGACGGGAGGAGCACATTTCAGAAAACGTGCTCAGCTCGTCGAGAAAATGCGATTTAAGCAATAAAATTAAAACTGCAGCCAAAACCTAAACCAAACGTTGCAGATGGTTATTTCTTCATGCGCAGTGGTCAACGCTGCACTCTCTAGCTGCCAAGAGCACTTTTTACTATGCGCACCCAACCAGAGTGACGGGAGGAGCACATTTCAGAAAACGTGCTCAGCTCGTCGAGAAAATGCGATTTAAGCCTATAAAATTAAAAATGCACCCAAAACCTAAACCAAACGTTGCAGATGGTCATTTCTTCATGCGCAGTGGTCAACGCGGCACTCTCTAGCTGCCAAGACCACTTTTTACTATGCGCACCCAACCAGAGTGACGGGAGGAGCACATTTCAGAAAACGTGCTCAGCTCGTCCAGAAAATGCGATTTAAGCAATAAAATTAAAAATGCACCTAAAACCTAAACCAAACGTTGCAGATGGTCATTTCTTCATGCGCAGTGGTCAACGCGGCACTCTCTAGCTGCCAAGAGCACTTTTTACTATTCACACCCAACCAGAGTGACGGGAGGAGCACATTTCAGAAAACGTGCTCATCTCGTCCAGACAATGCGATTTAAGCAATAAAATTAAAAATGAACCCAAAACCTAAACCAAACGTTGCAGGTGGTTATTTCTTCATGCGCAGCGGTCAACGCGGCACTCTCTAGCTGCCAAGAGCACTTTTTACTATGCGCACCCAACCAGAGAGACGGGAGGAGCACATTTCAGAAAACGTGCTCAGCTCGTCGAGAAAATGCGATTTAAGCAATAAAATTAAAAATGCACCTAAAACCTAAACCGAACGTTGCAGGTGGTTATTTCTTCATGCGCAGTGGTCAACGCGGCACTCTCTAGCTGCCAAGAGCACTTTTTACTATGCACACCCAACCAGAGTGACGGGAGGAGCACATTTCAGAAAACGTGCTCAGCTCGTCGAGAAAATGCGATTTAAGCAATAAAATTAAAAATGCACCCAAAACCTAAACCAAACGTTGCAGGTGGTTATTTCTTCATGCGCAGTGGTCAACGCGGCACTCTCTAGCTGCCAAGAGCATTTTTTACTATGCGCACCCAACCAGAGTGACGGGAGGAGCACATTTCAGAAAACGTGCTCAGCTCGTCGAGAAAATGCGATTTAAGCAATAAAATTAAAAATGCACCTAAAACCTAAACAAAACGTTGCAGGTGGTTATTTCTTCATGCGCAGTGGTCAACGCGGCACTCTCTAGCTGCCAAGAGCACTTTTTACTATGCGCACCCAACCAGAGTGACGGGAGGAGCGCATTTCAGAAAACGTGCTCAGCTCGTCGAGAAAATGCGATTTAAGCAATAAAATTAAAAATGAACCCAAAACCTAAACCAAACGTTGCAGGTGGTTATTTCTTCATGCGCAGCGGTCAACGCGGCACTCTCTAGCTGCCAAGAGCACTTTTTACTATGCGCACCCAACCAGAGTGACGGGAGGAGCACATTTCAGAAAACGTGCTCAGCTCGTCGAGAAAATGCGATTTAAGCAATAAAATTAAAAATGCACCTAAAACCTAAACCAAACGTTGCAGATGGTCATTTCTTCATGCGCAGTGGTCAACGCGGCACTCTCTAGCTGTCAAGAGCACTTTTTACTATGCGCACCCAACCAGAGTGACGGGAGGAGCACATTTCAGAAAACGTGCTCAGCTCGTCGAGAAAATGCCATTTAAGCAATAAAATTAAAAATGCACCTAAAACCTAAACCAAACGTTGCAGGTGGTTATTTCTTCATGCGCAGTGGTCAACGCGGCAATCTCTAGCTGCCAAGAGCACTTTTTACTATGCGCATCCAACCAGAGTGACGGGAGGAGCACATTTCAGAAAACGTGCTCAGCTCGTGAAGAAAATGCTATTTAAGCAATAAAATTAAAAATGCACCCAAAACCTAAACCAAACGTTGCAGGTGGTTATTTCTTCGTGCGCAGCAGTCAACGCGGCACTCTCTATCTGCCAAGAGCACTTTTTACTATGCGCACCCAACCAGAGTGACGGGAGGAGCACATTTCAGAAAACGTGCTCAGCTCGTCGAGAAAATGCGATTTAAGCAATAAAATTAAAAATGCACCTAAAACCCAAACCAAACGTTGCAGGTGGTTATTTCTTCATGCGCAGTGGTCAACGCGGCACTCTCTAGCTGCCAAGAGCACTTTTAACTATGCGCACCCAACAAGAGTGACGGGAGGAGCGCATTTCAGAAAACGTGCTCAGCTCGACGAGAACATGCGATTTAAGCAATAAAATTAAAAATGCACCCAAAACCTAAACCAAACGTTGCTGGTGGTTATTTCTTCATGCGCAGCGGTCAACGCGGCACTCTCTAGCTGTCAAGAGTACTTTTTACTATGCGCACCCAACCAGAGTGACGGGAGGAGCACATTTCAGAAAACGTGCTCAGCTCGTCGAGAAAATGCGATTTAAGCAATAAAATTAAAAATGCACCTAAAACCTAAACCAAACGTTGCAGGTGGTTATTTCTTCATGCACAGTGGTCAACGCGGCACTCTCTAGCTGCCAAGAGCACTTTTTACTATGCGCACCCAACCAGAGTGACGGGAGGAGCACATTTCAGAAAACGTGCTCAGCTCGTCGAGACAATTCGATTTAAGCAATAAAATTAAAAATGCACCTAAAACCTAAACCAAACGTTGCAGGTGGTTATTTCTTCATGCGCAGTGGTCAACGCGGCACTCTCTAGCTGCCAAGAGCACTTTTTACTATGCGCACCTAACCAGAGTGACGGGAGGAGCACATTTCAGAAAACGTGCTCAGCTCGTCGAGAAAATGCGATTTAAGCAATAAAATTAAAAATGCACCTAAAACCTAAACCAAACGCTGCAGATGGTCATTTCTTCATGCGCAGTGGTCAACGCGGCACTCTCTAGCTGCCAAGAGCACTTTTTACTATGCACACCCAACCAGAGTGACGGGAGGAGCACATTTCAGAAAACGTGCTCAGCTCGTCGAGAAAATGCGATTTAAGCAATAAAATTAAAAATGCACCCAAAACCTAAACCAAACGTTGCAGGTGGTTATTTCTTCATGCGCAGTGGTCAACGCGGCCCTCTCTAGCTGCCAAGAGCATTTTTTACTATGCGCACCCAACCAGAGTGACGGGAGGAGCACATTTCAGAAAACGTGCTCAGCTCGTCGAGAAAATGCGATTTAAGCAATAAAATTAAAAATGCACCTAAAACCTAAACAAAACGTTGCAGGTGGTTATTTCTTCATGCGCAGTGGTCAACGCGGCACTCTCTAGCTGCCAAGAGCACTTTTTACTATGCGCACCCAACCAGAGTGACGGGAGGAGCGCATTTCAGAAAACGTGCTCAGCTCGTCGAGAAAATGCGATTTAAGCAACAAAATTAAAAATGCACCTAAAACCTAAACCAAACGTTGCAGGTGGTTATTTCTTCATGCACAGTGGTCAACGCGGCACTCTCTAGCTGCCAAGAGCACTTTTTACTATGCGCACCCAACCAGAGTGACGGGAGGAGCACATTTCAGAAAACGTGCTCAGCTCGTCGAGAAAATTCGATTGAAGCAATAAAATTAAAAATGCACCTAAAACCTAAACCAAACGTTGCAGGTGGTTATTTCTTCATGCGCAGTGGTCAACGCGGCACTCTCTAGCTGCCAAGAGCACTTTTTACTATGCGCACCAACCAGAGTGACGGGAGGAGCACATTTCAGAAAACGTGCTCAGCTCGTCGAGAAAATGCGATTTAAGCAATAAAATTAAAAATGCACCTAAAACCTAAACCAAACGCTGCAGATGGTCATTTCTTCATGCGCAGTGGTCAACGCGGCACTCTCTAGCTGCCAAGAGCACTTTTTACTATGCACACCCAACCAGAGTGACGGGAGGAGCACATTTCAGAAAACGTGCTCAGCTCGTCGAGAAAATGCGATTTAAGCAATAAAATTAAAAATGCACCCAAAACCTAAACCAAACGTTGCAGGTGGTTATTTCTTCATGCGCAGTGGTCAACGCGGCCCTCTCTAGCTGCCAAGAGCATTTTTTACTATGCGCACCCAACCAGAGTGACGGGAGGAGCACATTTCAGAAAACGTGCTCAGCTCGTCGAGAAAATGCGATTTAAGCAATAAAATTAAAAATGCACCTAAAACCTAAACAAAACGTTGCAGGTGGTTATTTCTTCATGCGCAGTGGTCAACGCGGCACTCTCTAGCTGCCAAGAGCACTTTTTACTATGCGCACCCAACCAGAGTGACGGGAGGAGCGCATTTCAGAAAACGTGCTCAGCTCGTCGAGAAAATGCGATTTAAGCAATAAAATTAAAAATGCACCTAAAACCTAAACCAAAAGTTGCAGGTGGTTATTTCTTCATGCGCAGCAGTCAACGCGGCACTCTCTAGCTGCCAAGAGGACTTTTTACTATGCGCACCCAACCAGAGTGACGGGAGGAGCACATTTCAGAAAACGTCCTCAGCTCGTCGAGAAAATGCGATTTAAGCAATAAAATTAAAAATGCACCTAAAACCTAAACCAAACGTTGCAGGTGGTTATTTCTTCGTGCGCAGCAGTCAACGCGGCACTCTCTAGCTGCCAAGAGCACTTTTTACTATGCGCACCCAACCAGAGTGACGGGAGGAGCACATTTCAGAAAACGTGCTCAGCTCGTCGAGAAAATGCGATTTAAGCAATAAAATTAAAAATGCACCTAAAACCCAAACCAAACGTTGCAGGTGGTTATTTCTTCATGCGCAGTGGTCAACGCGGCACTCTCTAGCTGCCAAGAGCACTTTTAACTATGCGCACCCAACCAGAGTGACGGGAGGAGCACATTTCAGAAAACGTGCTCAGCTCGTCGACAAAATGCGATTTAAGCAATAAAATTAAAAATGCACCCAAAACCTAAACCAAACGTTGCAGGTGGTTATTTCTTCATGCGCAGTGGTCAACGCGGCACTCTCTAGCTGCCAAGAGCACTTTTTACTATGCGCACCCAACCAGAGTGACGGGAGGAGCACATTTCAGAAAACGTGCTCAGCTCGTCGAGAAAATGTGATTTAAGCAATAAAATTAAAAATGCACCTAAAACCTAAACCAAACGTTGCAGATGGTCATTTCTTCATGCGCAGTGGTCAACGCGGCACTCTCTAGGTGCTAAGAGCACTTTTTACTATGCGCACCCAACCAGAGTGACGGGAGGAGCACATTTCAGAAAACGTGCTCAGCTCGTCGAGAAAATGCGATTAAAGCAATAAAATTAAAAATGCAACTTAAACCTAAACCAAACGTTGCAGGTGGTTATTTCTTCATGCGCAGTGGTCAACGCGGCACTCTCTAGCTTCCAAGAGCACTTTCTACTATGCACACCCAACAAGAGTGACGGGAGGAGCGCATTTCAGAAAACGTGCTCAGCTCGACGAGAACATGCGATTTAAGCAATAAAATTAAAAATGCACCCAAAACCTAAACCAAACGTTGCTGGTGGTTATTTCTTCATGTGCAGTGGTCAACGCGGCACTCTCTAGCTGCCAAGAGCACTTTTTACTATGCGCACCCAACCAGAGTGACGGGAGGAGCACATTTCAGAAAACGTGCTCAGCTCGTCGAGAAAATGCGATTTAAGCAATAAAATTAAAAATGCACCTAAAACCTAAACCAAACGTTGCATATGGTCATTTCTTCATGCGCAGTGGTCAACGCGGCACTCTCTAGCTGCCAAGAGCACTTTTTACTATGCGCACCCAACCAGAGTGACGGGAGGAGCACATTTCAGAAAACGTGCTCAGCTCGTCGAGAAAATGCCATTTAAGCAATAAAATTAAAAATGCACCTAAAACCTAAACCAAACGTTGCAGGTGGTTATTTCTTAATGCGCAGTGGTCAACGCGGCACTCTCTAGCTGCCAAGAGCACTTTTTACTATGCGCACCCAACCAGAGGGACGGGAGGAGCACATTTCAGAAAACGTGCTCAGCTCGTCGAGAAAATGTGACTTAAGCAATAAAATTAAAAATGCACCTAAAACCTAAACCAAACGTTGCAGGTGGTTATTTCTTCATGCGCAGTGGTCAACGCGGCACTCTCTAGCTGCCAAGAGCACTTTTTACTATGCGCACCCAACCAGAGTGACGGGAGGAGCACATTTCAGAAAACGTGCTCAGCTCGTCGAGAAAATGCAATTTAAGCAATAAAATTAAAAATGCAACTAAAACCTAAACCAAACGTTGCAGATGGTCATTTCTTCATGCGCAGTGGTCAACGCGGCACTCTCTAGCTGCCAAGAGCACTTTTTACTATGCGCACCCAACCAGAGTGACGGGAGGAGCACATTTCAGAAAACGTGCTCAGCTCGTCGAGAAAATGCGATTTAAGCAATAAAATTAAAAATGCACCCAAAACCTAAACCAAACGTTGCAGATGGTCTTTTCTTCATGCGCAGTGGTCAACGCGGCACTCTCTAGCTGCCAAGAGCACTTTTTACTATGCGCACCCAACCAGAGTGACGGGAGGAGCGCATTTCAGAAAACGTGCTCAGCTCGTCGAGTAAATGCGATTTAAGAAATAAAATTAAAAATGCACCTAAAACCTAAACCAAAAGTTGCAGGTGGTTATTTCTTCATGCGCAGCAGTCAACGCGGCACTCTCAAGCTGCCAAGAGCACTTTTTACTATGCGCACCCAACCAGAGTGACGGGAGGAGCACATTTCAGAAAACGTGCTCAGCTCGTCCAGAAAATGCGATTTAAGCAATAAAATTAAAAATGCACCTAAAACCTAAACCAAACGTTGCACATGGTCATTTCTTCATGCGCAGTGGTCAACGCGGCACTCTCTAGCTGCCAAGAGCACTTTTTACTATGCGCACCCAACCAGAGTAACGGGAGGAGCACATTTCAGAAAACGTGCTCAGCTCGTTGAGAAAATGCGATTTAAGCAATAAAATTAAAAATGCACCTAATACCTAAACCAAACGTTGCAGGTGGTTATTTCTTCATGCGCAGTGGTCAACGCGGCACTCTCTAGCTGCCAAGAGCACTTTTTACTATGCGCACCCAACCAGAGTGACGGGAGGAGCACATTTCAGAAAACGTGCTCAGCTCGTCGAGAAAATGCGATTTAAGCAATAAAATTAAAAATGCACCCAAAACCTAAACCAAACGTTGCAGATGGTCTTTTCTTCATGCGCAGTGGTCAACGCGGCACTCTCTAGCTGCCAAGAGCACTTTTTACTATGCGCACCCAACCAGAGTGACGGGAGGAGCGCATTTCAGAAAACGTGCTCAGCTCGTCGAGTATATGCGATTTAAGAAATAAAATTAAAAATGCACCTAAAACCTAAACCAAAAGTTGCAGGTGGTTATTTCTTCATGCGCAGCAGTCAACGCGGCACTCTCTAGCTGCCAAGAGCACTTTTTACTATGCGCACCCAACCAGAGTGACGGGAGGAGCACATTTCAGAAAACGTGCTCAGCTCGTCCAGAAAATGCGATTTAAGCAATAAAATTAAAAATGCACCTAAAACCTAAACCAAACGTTGCAGATGGTCATTTCTCCATGCGCAGTGGTCAACGCGGCACTCTCTAGCTGCCAAGAGCACTTTTTACTATGCACACCCAACCAGAGTGACGGGAGGAGCACATTTCAGAAAACGTGCTCATCTCGTCCAGACAATGCGATTTAAGCAATAAAATTAAAAATGAACCCAAAACCTAAACCAAACGTTGCAGGTGGTTATTTCTTCATGCGCAGTGGTCAACGCGGCACTCTCTAGCTGCCAAGAGCACTTTTTACTATGCGCACCCAACCAGAGTGACGGGAGGAGCGCATTTCAGAAAACGTGCTCAGCTCGTCGAGAAAATGCGATTTAAGCAATAAAATTAAAATTGCACCCAAAACCTAAACCAAACGTTGCAGATGGTCTTTTCTTCATGCGCAGTGGTCAACGCGGCACTCTCTAGCTGCCAAGAGCACTTTTTACTATGCGCACCCAACCAGAGTGACGGGAGGAGCACATTTCAGAAAACGTGCTCAGCTCGTCGAGAAAATGCCATTTAAGCAATAAAATTAAAAATGCACCTAAAACCTAAACCAAACGTTGCAGGTGGTTATTTCTTAATGCGCAGTGGTCAACGCGGCACTCTCTAGCTGCCAAGAGCACTTTTTACTATGCGCACCCAACCAGAGGGACGGGAGGAGCACATTTCAGAAAACGTGCTCAGCTCGTCGAGAAAATGTGATTTAAGCAATAAAATTAAAAATGCACCTAAAACCTAAACCAAACGTTGCAGGTGGTTATTTCTTCATGCGCAGTGGTCAACGCGGCACTCTCTAGCTGCCAAGAGCACTTTTTACTATGCGCACCCAACCAGAGTGACGGGAGGAGCACATTTCAGAAAACGTGCTCAGCTCGTCGAGAAAATGCAATTTAAGCAATAAAATTAAAAATGCAACTAAAACCTAAACCAAACGTTGCAGATGGTCATTTCTTCATGCGCAGTGGTCAACGCGGCACTCTCTAGCTGCCAAGAGCACTTTTTACTATGCGCACCCAACCAGAGTGACGGGAGGAGCACATTTCAGAAAACGTGCTCAGCTCGTCGAGAAAATGCGATTTAAGCAATAAAATTAAAAATGCACCCAAAACCTAAACCAAACGTTGCAGATGGTCTTTTCTTCATGCGCAGTGGTCAACGCGGCACTCTCTAGCTGCCAAGAGCACTTTTTACTATGCGCACCCAACCAGAGTGACGGGAGGAGCGCATTTCAGAAAACGTGCTCAGCTCGTCGAGTAAATGCGATTTAAGAAATAAAATTTAAAATGCACCTAAAACCTAAACCAAAAGTTGCAGGTGGTTATTTCTTCATGCGCAGCAGTCAACGCGGCACTCTCAAGCTGCCAAGAGCACTTTTTACTATGCGCACCCAACCAGAGTGACGGGAGGAGCACATTTCAGAAAACGTGCTCAGCTCGTCCAGAAAATGCGATTTAAGCAATAAAATTAAAAATGCACCTAAAACCTAAACCAAACGTTGCACATGGTCATTTCTTCATGCGCAGTGGTCAACGCGGCACTCTCTAGCTGCCAAGAGCACTTTTTACTATGCGCACCCAACCAGAGTAACGGGAGGAGCACATTTCAGAAAACGTGCTCAGCTCGTTGAGAAAATGCGATTTAAGCAATAAAATTAAAAATGCACCTAATACCTAAACCAAACGTTGCAGGTGGTTATTTCTTCATGCGCAGTGGTCAACGCGGCACTCTCTAGCTGCCAAGAGCACTTTTTACTATGCGCACCCAACCAGAGTGACGGGAGGAGCACATTTCAGAAAACGTGCTCAGCTCGTCGAGAAAATGCGATTTAAGCAATAAAATTAAAAATGCACCCAAAACCTAAACCAAACGTTGCAGATGGTCTTTTCTTCATGCGCAGTGGTCAACGCGGCACTCTCTAGCTGCCAAGAGCACTTTTTACTATGCGCACCCAACCAGAGTGACGGGAGGAGCGCATTTCAGAAAACGTGCTCAGCTCGTCGAGTATATGCGATTTAAGAAATAAAATTAAAAATGCACCTAAAACCTAAACCAAAAGTTGCAGGTGGTTATTTCTTCATGCGCAGCAGTCAACGCGGCACTCTCTAGCTGCCAAGAGCACTTTTTACTATGCGCACCCAACCAGAGTGACGGGAGGAGCACATTTCAGAAAACGTGCTCAGCTCGTCCAGAAAATGCGATTTAAGCAATAAAATTAAAAATGCACCTAAAACCTAAACCAAACGTTGCAGATGGTCATTTCTCCATGCGCAGTGGTCAACGCGGCACTCTCTAGCTGCCAAGAGCACTTTTTACTATGCACACCCAACCAGAGTGACGGGAGGAGCACATTTCAGAAAACGTGCTCATCTCGTCCAGACAATGCGATTTAAGCAATAAAATTAAAAATGAACCCAAAACCTAAACCAAACGTTGCAGGTGGTTATTTCTTCATGCGCAGTGGTCAACGCGGCACTCTCTAGCTGCCAAGAGCACTTTTTACTATGCGCACCCAACCAGAGTGACGGGAGGAGCGCATTTCAGAAAACGTGCTCAGCTCGTCGAGAAAATGCGATTTAAGCAATAAAATTAAAAATGCACCTAAAACCTAAACCAAACGTTGCAGGTGGTTATTTCTTCATGCGCAGTGGTCAATGCGGCACTCTCTAGCTGCCAAGAGCACTTTTTACTATGCGCACCCAACCAGAGTGACGGGAGGAGCACATTTCAGAAAACGTGCTCAGCTCGTCGAGAAAATGCGATTTAAGCAATAAAATTAAAATTGCACCCAAAACCTAAACCAAACGTTGCAGATGGTCTTTTCTTCATGCGCAGTGGTCAACGCGGCACTCTCTAGCTGCCAAGAGCACTTTTTACTATGCGCACCCAACCAGAGTGACGGGAGGAGCGCATTTCAGAAAACGTGCTCAGCTCGTCGAGTAAATGCGATTTAAGCAATAAAATTAAAAATGCACCTAAAACCTAAACCAAACGTTGCAGATGGTCATTTCTTCATGCGCAGTGGTCAACGCGGCACTCTCTAGCTGCCAAGAGCACTTTTTACTATGCACACCCAACCAGAGTGACGGGAGGAGCACATTTCAGAAAACGTGCTCAGCTCGTCGAGAAAATGCGATTTAAGCAATAAAATTAAAAATGCACCTAAAACCTAAACCAAACGTTGCAGATGGTCATTTATTCATGCGCAGTGGTCAACGCGGCACTCTCTAGCTGCCAAGAGCACTTTTTACTATGCACACCCAACAAGAGTGACGGGAGGAGCACATTTCAGAAAACGTGCTCAGCTCAACGAGAAAATGCGATTTAAGCAATAAAATTAAAAATGCAACTTAAACCTAAACCAAACGTTGCAGGTGGTTATTTCTTCATGCGCAGTGGTCAACGCGGCACTCTCTAGCTGCCAAGAGCACTTTTTACTATGCACACCCAACCAGAGTGACGGGAGGAGCACATTTCAGAAAACGTGCTCAGCTCGTCGAGAAAATGCGATTTAAGCAATAAAATTAAAAATGCACCCAAAACCTAAACCAAACGTTGCAGGTGGTTATTTCTTTATGCGCAGCAGTCAACGCGGCACTCTCTAGCTGCCAAGAGCAGTTTTTACTATGCGCACCCAACCAGAGTGACGGGAGGAGCACATTTCAGAAAACGTGCTCAGCTCGTCGAGAAAATGCGATTTAAGCAATAAAATTAAAAATGCACCTAAAACCTAAACCAAACGTTGCAGATGGTCATTTCTTCATGCGCAGTGGTCAACGCGGCACTCTCTAGCTGCCAAGAGCACTTTTTACTATGCACACCCAACCTGAGTGACGGGAGGAGCACATTTCAGAAAACGTGCTCAGCTCGTCGAGAAAATGCGATTTAAGCAATAAAATTAAAAATGCACCCAAAACCTAAACCAAACGTTGCAGATGGTCATTTCTTCATGCGCAGTGGTCAACGCGGCACTCTCTAGCTGCCAAGAGCACTTTTTACTATGCACACCCAACAAGAGTGACGGGAGGAGCGCATTTCAGAAAACGTGCTCAGCTCGACGAGAAAATGCGATTTAAGCAATAAAATTAAAAATGCACCCAAAACCTAAACCAAACGTTGCAGGTGGTTATTTCTTCATGCGCAGTGGTCAACGCGGCACTCTCTAGGTGCCAAGAACACATTTTATTATGCGCACCCAACCAGAGTGACGGGAGGAGCACATTTCAGAAAACGTGCTCAGCTCGTCGAGAAAATGCGATTTAAGCAATAAAATTAAAAATGCACCCAAAACCTAAACCAAACGTTGCAGGTGGTTATTTCTTCATGCGCAGTGGTCAACGCGGCACTCTCTAGCTTCCAAGAGCACTTTCTACTATGCACACCCAACAAGAGTGACGGGAGGAGCGCATTTCAGAAAACGTGCTCAGCTCGACGACAACATGCGATTTAAGCAATAAAATTAAAAATGCACCCAAAACCTAAACCAAACGTTGCTGGTGGGTATTTCTTCATGCGCAGTGGTCAACGCGACACTCTCTAGCTGCCAAGAGCACTTTTTACTATGCACACCCAACCAGAGTGACGGGAGGAGCACATTTCAGAAAACGTGCTCAGCTCGTCGAGAAAATGCGATTTAAGCAATAAAATTAAAACTGCACCCAAAACCTAAACCAAACGTTGCAGATGGTTATTTCTTCATGCGCAGTGGTCAACGCGGCACTCTCTAGCTGCCAAGAGCACTTTTTACTATGCGCACCCAACCAGAGTGACGGGAGGAGCACATTTCAGAAAACGTGCTCAGCTCGTCGAGAAAATGCGATTTAAGCAATAAAAATAAAAATGCACCCACAACCTAAACCAAACGTTGCAGATGGTCATTTCTTCATGCGCAGTGGTCAACGCGGCACTCTCTAGCTGCCAAGACCACTTTTTACTATGCGCACCCAACCAGAGTGACGGGAGGAGCACATTTCAGAAAACGTGCTCAGCTCGTCCAGAAAATGCGATTTAAGCAATAAAATTAAAAATGCACCTAAAACCTAAACCAAACGTTGCAGATGGTCATTTCTTCATGCGCAGTGGTCAACGCGGCACTCTCTAGCTGCCAAGAGCACTTTTTACTATGCACACCCAACCAGAGTGACGGGAGGAGCACATTTCAGAAAACGTGCTCAGCTCGTCGAGAAAATGCGATTTAAGCAATAAAATTAAAAATGCACCCAAAACCTAAACCAAACGTTGCAGATGGTCATTTCTTCATGCGCAGTGGTCAACGCGGCACTCTCTAGCTGCCAAGAGCACTTTTTACTATGCACACCCAACAAGAGTGACGGGAGGAGCGCATTTCAGAAAACGTGCTCAGCTCGACGAGAAAATGCGATTTAAGCAATAAAATTAAAAATGCAACTTAAACCTAAACCAAACGTTGCAGGTGGTTATTTCTTCATGCGCAGTGGTCAACGCGGCACTCTCTAGCTGCCAAGAGCACTTTTTACTATGCACACCCAACCAGAGTGACGGGAGGAGCACATTTCAGAAAACGTGCTCAGCTCGTCGAGAAAATGCGATTTAAGCAATAAAATTAAAAATGCACCCAAAACCTAAACCAAACGTTGCAGGTGGTTATTTCTTCATGCGCAGCAGTCAACGCGGCACTCTCTAGCTGCCAAGAGCAGTTTTTACTATGCGCACCCAACCAGAGTGACGGGAGGAGCACATTTCAGAAAACGTGCTCAGCTCGTCGAGAAAATGCGATTTAAGCAATAAAATTAAAAATGCACCCAAAACCTAAACCAAACGTTGCAGATAGTCATTTCTTCATGCCCAGTGGTCAACGCGGCACTCTCTAGCTGCCAAGAGCACTTTTTACTATGCACACCCAACAAGAGTGACGGGAGGAGCGCATTTCAGAAAACGTGCTCAGCTCGACGAGAAAATGCGATTTAAGCAATAAAATTAAAAATGGACCCAAAACCTAAACCAAACGTTGCAGGTGGTTATTTCTTCATGCGCAGTGGTCAACGCGGCACTCTCTAGGTGCCAAGAGCACTTTTTATTATGCGCACCCAACCAGAGTGACGGGAGGAGCACATTTCAGAAAACGTGCTCAGCTCGTCGAGAAAATGCGATTTAAGCAATAAAATTAAAAATGCACCCAAAACCTAAACCAAACGTTGCAGGTGGTTATTTCTTCATGCGCAGTGGTCAAAGCGGCACTCTCTAGCTTCCAAGAGCACTTTCTACTATGCACACCCAACAAGAGTGACGGGAGGAGCGCATTTCAGAAAACGTGCTCAGCTCAACGAGAACATGCGATTTAAGCAATAAAATTAAAAATGCACCCAAAACCTAAACCAAACGTTGCTGGTGGTTATTTCTTCATGTGCAGTGGTCAACGCGGCACTCTCTAGCTGCCAAGAGCACTTTTTACTATGCACACCCAACCAGAGTGACGGGAGGAGCACATTTCAGAAAACGTGCTCAGCTCGTCGAGAAAATGCGATTTAAGCAATAAAATTAAAACTGCAGCCAAAACCTAAACCAAACGTTGCAGATGGTTATTTCTTCATGCGCAGTGGTCAACGCTGCACTCTCTAGCTGCCAAGAGCACTTTTTACTATGCGCACCCAACCAGAGTGACGGGAGGAGCACATTTCAGAAAACGTGCTCAGCTCGTCGAGAAAATGCGATTTAAGCAATAAAATTAAAAATGCACCCAAAACCTAAACCAAACGTTGCAGATGGTCATTTCTTCATGCGCAGTGGTCAACGCGGCACTCTCTAGCTGCCAAGACCACTTTTTACTATGCGCACCCAACCAGAGTGACGGGAGGAGCACATTTCAGAAAACGTGCTCAGCTCGTCTAGACAATGCGATTTAAGCAATAAAATTAAAAATGAACCCAAAACCTAAACCAAACGTTGCAGGTGGTTATTTCTTCATGCGCAGTGGTCAACGCGGCACTTTCTAGCTGCCAAGAGCACTTTTTACTATGCGCACACAACCAGAGTGACGGGAGGAGCGCATTTCAGAAAACGTGCTCAGCTCGTCGAGAAAATGCGATTTAAGCAATAAAATTAAAAATGCACCTAAAACCTAAACCAAAAGTTGCAGGTGGTTATTTCTTCATGCGCAGCAGTCAACGCGGCACTCTCTAGCTGCCAAGAGCACTTTTTACTATGCGCACCCAACCAGAGTGACGGGAGGAGCACATTTCAGAAAACGTGCTCAGCTCGTTGAGAAAATGCGATTTAAGCAATAAAATTAAAAATGCACCTATACCCTAAACCAAACGTTGCAGGTGGTTATTTCTTCATGCGCAGTGGTCAACGCGGCACTCTCTAGCTGCCAAGAGCACTTTTTACTATGCGCACCCAACCAGAGTGACGGGAGGAGCACATTTCAGAAAACGTGCTCAGCTCGTCGAGAAAATGTGATTTAAGCAATAAAATTAAAAATGCACCTAAAACCTAAACCAAAAGTTGCAGGTGGTTATTTCTTCATGCGCAGTGGTCAACGCGGCACTCTCTAGCTGCCAAGAGCACTTTTTACTATGCGCACCCAACCAGAGTGACGGGAGGAGCACATTTCAGAAAACGTGCTCAGCTCGTCGAGAAAATGCGATTTAAGCAATAAAATTAAAAATGCACCTAAAACCTAAACCAAACGTTGCAGGTGGTTATTTCTTCATGCGCAGCGGTCAACGCGGCACTCTCTAGCTGCCAAGAGCACTTTTTACTATGCGCACCCAACCAGAGAGACGGGAGGAGCACATTTCAGAAAACGTGCTCAGCTCGTCGAGAAAATGCGATTTAAGCAATAAAATTAAAAATGCACCTATAACCTAAACCAAACGTTGCAGGTGGTTATTTCTTCATGCGCAGTGGTCAACGCGGCACTCTCTAGCTGCCAAGAGCACTTTTTACTATGCGCACCCAACCAGAGTGACGGGAGGAGCACATTTCAGAAAACGTGCTCAGCTCGTCGAGAAAATGCGATTTAAGCAATAAAATTAAAAATGCACCTAAAACCTAAACCAAACGTTGCAGATGGTCATTTCTTCATGCGCAGTGGTCAACGCGGCACTCTCTAGCTGTCAAGAGCACTTTTTACTATGCGCACCCAACCAGAGTGACGGGAGGAGCACATTTCAGAAAACGTGCTCAGCTCGTCGAGAAAATGCCATTTAAGCAATAAAATTAAAAATGCACCTAAAACCTAAACCAAACGTTGCAGGTGGTTATTTCTTCATGCGCAGTGGTCAACGCGGCAATCTCTAGCTGCCAAGAGCACTTTTTACTATGCGCATCCAACCAGAGTGACGGGAGGAGCACATTTCAGAAAACGTGCTCAGCTCGTGAAGAAAATGCTACTTAAGCAATAAAATTAAAAATGCACCCAAAACCTAAACCAAACGTTGCAGGTGGTTATTTCTTCGTGCGCAGCAGTCAACGCGGCACTCTCTATCTGCCAAGAGCACTTTTTACTATGCGCACCCAACCAGAGTGACGGGAGGAGCACATTTCAGAAAACGTGCTCAGCTCGTCGAGAAAATGCGATTTAAGCAATAAAATTAAAAATGCACCTAAAACCCAAACCAAACGTTGCAGGTGATTATTTCTTCATGCGCAGTGGTCAACGCGGCACTCTCTAGCTGCCAAGAGCACTTTTAACTATGCGCACCCAACAAGAGTGACGGGAGGAGCGCATTTCAGAAAACGTGCTCAGCTCGACGAGAACATGCGATTTAAGCAATAAAATTAAAAATGCACCCAAAACCTAAACCAAACGTTGCTGGTGGTTATTTCTTCATGCGCAGCGGTCAACGCGGCACTCTCTAGCTGTCAAGAGTACTTTTTACTATGCGCACCCAACCAGAGTGACGGGAGGAGCACATTTCAGAAAACGTGCTCAGCTCATCGAGAAATCGCGATTTAAGCAATAAAATTAAAAATGCACCTAAAACCTAAACCAAACGTTGCAGGTGGTTATTTCTTCATGCACAGTGGTCAACGCGGCACTCTCTAGCTGCCAAGAGCACTTTTTACTATGCGCACCCAACCAGAGTGACGGGAGGAGCACATTTCAGAAAACGTGCTCAGCTCGTCGAGAAAATTCGATTTAAGCAATAAAATTAAAAATGCACCTAAAACCTAAACCAAACGTTGCAGGTGGTTATTTCTTCATGCGCAGTGGTCAACGCGGCACTCTCTAGCTGCCAAGAGCACTTTTTACTATGCGCACCCAACCAGAGTGACGGGAGGAGCACATTTCAGAAAACGTGCTCAGCTCGTCGAGAAAATGCGATTTAAGCAATAAAATTAAAAATGCACCTAAAACCTAAACCAAACGTTGCAGATGGTCATTTCTTCATGCGCAGTTGTCAACGCGGCACTCTCTAGCTGTCAAGAGCACTTTTTACTATGCGCACCCAACCAGAGTGACGGGAGGAGCACATTTCAGAAAACGTGCTCAGCTCGTCGAGAAATTGCCATTTAAGCAATAAAATTAAAAATGCACCTAAAACCTAAACCAAACGTTGCAGGTGGTTATTTCTTCATGCGCAGTGGTCAACGCGGCAATCTCTAGCTGCCAAGAGCACTTTTTACTATGCGCATCCAACCAGAGTGACGGGAGGAGCACATTTCAGAAAACGTGCTCAGCTCGTGAAGAAAATGCTATTTAAGCAATAAAATTAAAAATGCACCCAAAACCTAAACCAAACGTTGCAGGTGGTTATTTCTTCGTGCGCAGCAGTCAACGCGGCACTCTCTATCTGCCAAGAGCACTTTTTACTATGCGCACCCAACCAGAGTGACGGGAGGAGCACATTTCAGAAAACGTGCTCAGCTCGTCGAGAAAATGCGATTTAAGCAATAAAATTAAAAATGCACCTAAAACCCAAACCAAACGTTGCAGGTGGTTATTTCTTCATGCGCAGTGGTCAACGCGGCACTCTCTAGCTGCCAAGAGCACTTTTAACTATGCGCACCCAACAAGAGTGACGGGAGGAGCGCATTTCAGAAAACGTGCTCAGCTCGACGAGAACATGCGATTTAAGCAATAAAATTAAAAATGCACCCAAAACCTAAACCAAACGTTGCTGGTGGTTATTTCTTCATGCGCAGCGGTCAACGCGGCACTCTCTAGCTGTCAAGAGTACTTTTTACTATGCGCACCCAACCAGAGTGACGGGAGGAGCACATTTCAGAAAACGTGCTCAGCTCATCGAGAAATCGCGATTTAAGCAATAAAATTAAAAATGCACCTAAAACCTAAACCAAACGTTGCAGGTGGTTATTTCTTCATGCACAGTGGTCAACGCGGCACTCTCTAGCTGCCAAGAGCACTTTTTACTATGCGCACCCAACCAGAGTGACGGGAGGAGCACATTTCAGAAAACGTGCTCAGCTCGTCGAGAAAATTCGATTTAAGCAATAAAATTAAAAATGCACCTAAAACCTAAACCAAACGTTGCAGGTGGTTATTTCTTCATGCGCAGTGGTCAACGCGGCACTCTCTAGCTGCCAAGAGCACTTTTTACTATGCGCACCTAACCAGAGTGACGGGAGGAGCACATTTCAGAAAACGTGCTCAGCTCGTCGAGAAAATGCGATTTAAGCAATAAAATTAAAAATGCACCTAAAACCTAAACCAAACGCTGCAGATGGTCATTTCTTCATGCGCAGTGGTCAACGCGGCACTCTCTAGCTGCCAAGAGCACTTTTTACTATGCACACCCAACCAGAGTGACGGGAGGAGCACATTTCAGAAAACGTGCTCAGCTCGTCGAGAAAATGCGATTTAAGCAATAAAATTAAAAATGCACCCAAAACCTAAACCAAACGTTGCAGGTGGTTATTTCTTCATGCGCAGTGGTCAACGCGGCACTCTCTAGCTGCCAAGAGCACTTTTTACTATGCACACCCAACCAGAGTGACGGGAGGAGCACATTTCAGAAAACGTGCTCAGCTCGTCGAGAAAATGCGATTTAAGCAATAAAATTAAAACTGCAGCCAAAACCTAAACCAAACGTTGCAGATGGTTATTTCTTCATGTGCAGTGGTCAACGCGGCACTCTCTAGCTGCCAAGAGCACTTTTTACTATGCGCACCCAACCAGAGTGACGGGAGGAGCACATTTCAGAATACGTGCTCAGCTCGTCGAGAAAATGCGATTTAAGCCTATAAAATTAAAAATGCACCCAAAACCTAAACCAAACGTTGCAGATGGTCATTTCTTCATGCGCAGTGGTCAACGCGGCACTCTCTAGCTGCCAAGACCACTTTTTACTATGCGCACCCAACCAGAGTGACGGGAGGAGCACATTTCAGAAAACGTGCTCAGCTCGTCCAGAAAATGCGATTTAAGCAATAAAATTAAAAATGCACCTAAAACCTAAACCAAACGTTGCAGATGGTCATTTCTTCATGCGCAGTGGTCAACGCGGCACTCTCTAGCTGCCAAGAGCACTTTTTACTATTCACACCCAACCAGAGTGACGGGAGGAGCACATTTCAGAAAACGTGCTCATCTCGTCCAGACAATGCGATTTAAGCAATAAAATTAAAAATGAACCCAAAACCTAAACCAAACGTTGCAGGTGGTTATTTCTTCATGCGCAGCGGTCAACGCGGCACTCTCTAGCTGCCAAGAGCACTTTTTACTATGCGCACCCAACCAGAGAGACGGGAGGAGCACATTTCAGAAAACGTGCTCAGCTCGTCGAGAAAATGCGATTTAAGCAATAAAATTAAAAATGCACCTAAAACCTAAACCAAACGTTGCAGGTGGTTATTTCTTCATGCGCAGTGGTCAACGCGGCACTCTCTAGCTGCCAAGAGCACTTTTTACTATGCACACCCAACCAGAGTGACGGGAGGAGCACATTTCAGAAAACGTGCTCAGTTCGTCGAGAAAATGCGATTTAAGCAATAAAATTAAAAATGCACCCAAAACCTAAACCAAACGTTGCAGGTGGTTATTTCTTCATGCGCAGTGGTCAACGCGGCCCTCTCTAGCTGCCAAGAGCATTTTTTACTATGCGCACCCAACCAGAGTGACGGGAGGAGCACATTTCAGAAAACGTGCTCAGCTCGTCGAGAAAATGCGATTTAAGCAATAAAATTAAAAATGCACCTAAAACCTAAACAAAACGTTGCAGGTGGTTATTTCTTCATGCGCAGTGGTCAACGCGGCACTCTCTAGCTGCCAAGAGCACTTTTTACTATGCGCACCCAACCAGAGTGACGGGAGGAGCGCATTTCAGAAAACGTGCTCAGCTCGTCGAGAAAATGCGATTTAAGCAATAAAATTAAAAATGCACCTAAAACCTAAACCAAAAGTTGCAGGTGGTTATTTCTTCATGCGCAGCAGTCAACGCGGCACTCTCTAGCTGCCAAGAGGACTTTTTACTATGCGCACCCAACCAGAGTGACGGGAGGAGCACATTTCAGAAAACGTGCTCAGCTCGTCGAGAAAATGCGATTTAAGCAATAAAATTAAAAATGCACCTAAAACCTAAACCAAACGTTGCAGGTGGTTATTTCTTCATGCGCAGTGGTCAACGCGGCACTCTCTAGCTGCCAAGAGTACTTTTTACTATGCGCACCCAACCAGAGTGACGGGAGGAGCGCATTTCAGAAAACGTGCTCAGCTCGTCGAGAAAATGCGATTTAAGCAATAAAATTAAAAATGCACCTAAAACCTAAACCAAACGTTGCTGGTGGTTATTTCTTCATGTGCAGTGGTCAACGCGGCACTCTCTAGCTGCCAAGATCACTTTTTACTATGCACACCCAACCAGAGTGACGGGAGGAGCACATTTCAGAAAACGTGCTCAGCTCGTCGAGAAAATGCGATTTAAGCAATAAAATTAAAACTGCAGCCAAAACCTAAACCAAACGTTGCAGATGGTTATTTCTTCATGCGCAGTGGTCAACGCGGCACTCTCTAGCTGCCAAGAGCACTTTTTACTATTCACACCCAACCAGAGTGACGGGAGGAGCACATTTCAGAAAACGTGCTCATCTCGTCCAGACAATGCGATTTAAGCAATAAAATTAAAAATGAACCCAAAACCTAAACCAAACGTTGCAGGTGGTTATTTCTTCATGCGCAGTGGTCAACGCGGCACTCTCTAGCTGCCAAGAGCACTTTTTACTATGCGCACCCAACCAGAGTGACGGGAGGAGCACATTTCAGAAAACGTGCTCAGCTCGTCCAGAAAATGCGATTTAAGCAATAAAATTAAAAATGCACATAAAACCTAAACCAAACGTTGCAGATGGTCATTTCTTCATGCGCAGTGGTCAACGCGGCACTCTCTAGCTGCCAAGAGCACTTTTTACTATGCGCACCCAACCAGAGAGACGGGAGGAGCACATTTCAGAAAACGTGCTCAGCTCGTCGAGAAAATGCGATTTAAGCAATAAAATTAAAAATGCACCTAAAACCTAAACCAAACGTTGCAGGTGGTTATTTCTTCATGCGCAGTGGTCAACGCGGCACTCTCTAGCTGCCAAGAGCACTTTTTACTATGCGCACCTAACCAGAGTGACGGGAGGAGCACATTTCAGAAAACGTGCTCAGCTCGTCGAGAAAATGCGATTTAAGCAATAAAATTAAAAATGCACCTAAAACCTAAACCAAACGCTGCAGATGGTCATTTCTTCATGCGCAGTGGTCAACGCGGCACTCTCTAGCTGCCAAGAGCACTTTTTACTATGCACACCCAACCAGAGTGACGGGAGGAGCACATTTCAGAAAACGTGCTCAGCTCGTCGAGAAAATGCGATTTAAGCAATAAAATTAAAAATGCACCCAAAACCTAAACCAAACGTTGCAGGTGGTTATTTCTTCATGCGCAGTGGTCAACGCGGCCCTCTCTAGCTGCCAAGAGCATTTTTTACTATGCGCACCCAACCAGAGTGACGGGAGGAGAACATTTCAGAAAACGTGCTCAGCTCGTCGAGAAAATGCGATTTAAGCAATAAAATTAAAAATGCACCTAAAACCTAAACAAAACGTTGCAGGTGGTTATTTCTTCATGCGCAGTGGTCAACGCGGCACTCTCTAGCTGCCAAGAGCACTTTTTACTATGCGCACCCAACCAGAGTGACGGGAGGAGCGCATTTCAGAAAACGTGCTCAGCTCGTCGAGAAAATGCGATTTAAGCAATAAAATTAAAAATGCACCTAAAACCTAAACCAAACGTTGCAGGTGGTTATTTCTTCATGCACAGTGGTCAACGCGGCACTCTCTAGCTGCCAAGAGCACTTTTTACTATGCGCACCCAACCAGAGTGACGGGAGGAGCACATTTCAGAAAACGTGCTCAGCTCGTCGAGAAAATTCGATTTAAGCAATAAAATTAAAAATGCACCTAAAACCTAAACCAAACGTTGCAGGTGGTTATTTCTTCATGCGCAGTGGTCAACGCGGCACTCTCTAGCTGCCAAGAGCACTTTTTACTATGCGCACCAACCAGAGTGACGGGAGGAGCACATTTCAGAAAACGTGCTCAGCTCGTCGAGAAAATGCGATTTAAGCAATAAAATTAAAAATGCACCTAAAACCTAAACTAAACGCTGCAGATGGTCATTTCTTCATGCGCAGTGGTCAACGCGGCACTCTCTAGCTGCCAAGAGCACTTTTTACTATGCACACCCAACCAGAGTGACGGGAGGAGCACATTTCAGAAAACGTGCTCAGCTCGTCGAGAAAATGCGATTTAAGCAATAAAATTAAAAATGCACCCAAAACCTAAACCAAACGTTGCAGGTGGTTATTTCTTCATGCGCAGTGGTCAACGCGGCCCTCTCTAGCTGCCAAGAGCATTTTTTACTATGCGCACCCAACCAGAGTGACGGGAGGAGCACATTTCAGAAAACGTGCTCAGCTCGTCGAGAAAATGCGATTTAAGCAATAAAATTAAAAATGCACCTAAAACCTAAACAAAACGTTGCAGGTGGTTATTTCTTCATGCGCAGTGGTCAACGCGGCACTCTCTAGCTGCCAAGAGCACTTTTTACTATGCGCACCCAACCAGAGTGACGGGAGGAGCGCATTTCAGAAAACGTGCTCAGCTCATCGAGAAAATGCGATTTAAGCAATAAAATTAAAAATGCACCTAAAACCTAAACCAAAAGTTGCAGGTGGTTATTTCTTCATGCGCAGCAGTCAACGCGGCACTCTCTAGCTGCCAAGAGGACTTTTTACTATGCTCACCCAACCAGAGTGACGGGAGGAGCACATTTCAGAAAACGTCCTCAGCTCGTCGAGAAAATGCGATTTAAGCAATAAAATTAAAAATGCACCTAAAACCTAAACCAAACGTTGCAGGTGGTTATTTCTTCATGCGCAGTGGTCAACGCGGCACTCTCTAGCTGCCAAGAGTACTTTTTACTATGCGCACCCAACCAGAGTGACGGAAGGAGCGCATTTCAGAAAACGTGCTCAGCTCGTCGAGAAAATGCGATTTAAGCAATAAAATTAAAAATGCACCTAAAACCTAAACGAAACGTTGCTGGTGGTTATTTCTTCATGTGCAGTGGTCAACGCGGCACTCTCTAGCTGCCAAGAGCACTTTTTACTATGCACACCCAACCAGAGTGACGGGAGGAGCACATTTCAGAAAACGTGCTCAGCTCGTCCAGAAAATGCGATTTAAGCAATAAAATTAAAAATGCACCTAAAACCTAAACCAAACGTTGCAGATGGTCATTTCTTCATGCGCAGTGGTCAACGCGGCACTTTCTAGCTGCCAAGAGCACTTTTTACTATGCGCACCCAACCAGAGTGACGGGAGGAGCGCATTTCAGAAAACGTGCTCAGCTCGTCGAGAAAATGCGATTTAAGCAATAAAATTAAAAATGCACCTAAAACCTAAACCAAACGTTGCAGGTGGTTATTTCTTCATGCGCAGTGGTCAACGCGGCACTCTCTAGCTGCCAAGAGTACTTTTTACTATGCGCACCCAACCAGAGTGACGGGAGGAGCACATTTCAGAAAACGTGCTCAGCTCGTCGAGAAAATGCGATTTAAGCAATAAAATTAAAAATGCACCTAAAACCTAAACCAAACGTTGCAGGTGGTTATTTCTTCGTGCGCAGCAGTCAACGCGGCACTCTCTAGCTGCCAAGAGCACTTTTTACTATGCGCACCCAACCAGAGTGACGGGAGGAGCACATTTCAGAAAACGTGCTCAGCTCGTCGAGTAAATGGGATTTAAGCAATAAAATTAAAAATGCACCCAAAACCTAAACCAAACGTTGCAGGTGGTTATTTCTTCATGCGCAGTGGTCAACGCGGCACTCTCTAGCTGCCAAGAGCACTTTTTACTATGCGCACCCAACCAGAGTGACGGGAGGAGCACATTTCAGAAAACGTGCTCAGCTCGTCCAGAAAATGCGATTTAAGCAATAAAATTAAAAATGCACATAAAACTTAAACCAAACGTTGCAGATGGTCATTTCTTCATGTGCAGTGGTCAACGCGGCACTCTCTAGCTGCCAAGAGCACTTTTTACTATGCACACCCAACCAGAGTGACGGGAGGAGCACATTTCAGAAAACGTGCTCAGCTCGTCCAGACAATGCAATTTAAGCAATAAAATTAAAAATGAACCCAAAACCTAAACCAGACGTTGCAGGTGGTTATTTATTCATGCGCAGTGGTCAACGCGGCACTCTCTAGCTGCCAAGAGCACTTTTTACTATGCGCACCCAACCAGAGTGACGGGAGGAGCGCATTTCAGAAAACGTGCTCAGCTCGTCGAGAAAATGCGATTTAAGCAATAAAATTAAAAATGCACCTAAAACCTAAACCAAAAGTTGCAGGTGGTTATTTCTTCATGCGCAGCAGTCAACGCGGCACTCTCTAGCTGCCAAGAGCACTTTTTACTATGCGCACCCAACCAGAGTGACGGGAGGAGCACATTTCAGAAAACGTGCTCAGCTCGTTGAGAAAATGCGATTTAAGCAATAAAATTAAAAATGCACCTAAAACCTAAACCAAACGTTGCAGGTGGTTATTTCTTCATGCGCAGTGGTCAACGCGGCACTCTCTAGCTGCCAAGAGCACTTTTTACTATGCGCACCCAACCAGAGTGACGGGAGGAGCACATTTCAGAAAACGTGCTCAGCTCGTCGAGAAAATGTGATTTAAGCAATAAAATTAAAAATGCACCTAAAACCTAAACCAAACGTTGCAGGTGGTTATTTCTTCATGCGCAGTGGTCAACGCGGCACTCTCTAGCTGCCAAGAGCACTTTTTACTATGCGCACCCAACCAGAGTGACGGGAGGAGCACATTTCAGAAAACGTGCTCAGCTCGTGAAGAAAATGCTATTTAAGCAATAAAATTAAAAATGCACCCAAAACCTAAACCAAACGTTGCAGGTGGTTATTTCTTCGTGCGCAGCAGTCAACGCGGCACTCTCTATCTGCCAAGAGCACTTTTTACTATGCGCACCCAACCAGAGTGACGGGAGGAGCACATTTCAGAAAACGTGCTCAGCTCGTCGAGAAAATGCGATTTAAGCAATAAAATTAAAAATGCACCTAAAACCCAAACCAAACGTTGCAGGTGGTTATTTCTTCATGCGCAGTGGTCAACGCGGCACTCTCTAGCTGCCAAGAGCACTTTTAACTATGCGCACCCAACAAGAGTGACGGGAGGAGCGCATTTCAGAAAACGTGCTCAGCTCGACGAGAACATGCGATTTAAGCAATAAAATTAAAAATGCACCCAAAACCTAAACCAAACGTTGCTGGTGGTTATTTCTTCATGCGCAGCGGTCAACGCGGCACTCTCTAGCTGTCAAGAGTACTTTTTACTATGCGCACCCAACCAGAGTGACGGGAGGAGCACATTTCAGAAAACGTGCTCAGCTCGTCGAGAAAATGCGATTTAAGCAATAAAATTAAAAATGCACCTAAAACCTAAACCAAACGTTGCAGGTGGTTATTTCTTCATGCACAGTGGTCAACGCGGCACTCTCTAGCTGCCAAGAGCACTTTTTACTATGCGCACCCAACCAGAGTGACGGGAGGAGCACATTTCAGAAAACGTGCTCAGCTCGTCGAGAAAATTCGATTTAAGCAATAAAATTAAAAATGCACCTAAAACCTAAACCAAACGTTGCAGGTGGTTATTTCTTCATGCGCAGTGGTCAACGCGGCCCTCTCTAGCTGCCAAGAGCACTTTTTACTATGCGCACCTAACCAGAGTGACGGGAGGAGCACATTTCAGAAAACGTGCTCAGCTCGTCGAGAAAATGCGATTTAAGCAATAAAATTAAAAATGCACCTAAAACCTAAACCAAACGCTGCAGATGGTCATTTCTTCATGCGCAGTGGTCAACGCGGCACTCTCTAGCTGCCAAGAGCACTTTTTACTATGCACACCCAACCAGAGTGACGGGAGGAGCACATTTCAGAAAACGTGCTCAGCTCGTCGAGAAAATGCGATTTAAGCAATAAAATTAAAAATGCACCCAAAACCTAAACCAAACGTTGCAGGTGGTTATTTCTTCATGCGCAGTGGTCAACGCGGCCCTCTCTAGCTGCCAAGAGCATTTTTTACTATGCGCACCCAACCAGAGTGACGGGAGGAGCACATTTCAGAAAACGTGCTCAGCTCGTCGAGAAAATGCGATTTAAGCAATAAAATTAAAAATGCACCTAAAACCTAAACAAAACGTTGCAGGTGGTTATTTCTTTATGCGCAGTGGTCAACGCGGCACTCTCTAGCTGCCAAGAGCACTTTTTACTATGCGCACCCAACCAGAGTGACGGGAGGAGCGCATTTCAGAAAACGTGCTCAGCTCGTCGAGAAAATGCGATTTAAGCAATAAAATTAAAAATGCACCTAAAACCTAAACCTAAAGTTGCAGGTGGTTATTTCTTCATGCGCAGCAGTCAACGCGGCACTCTCTAGCTGCCAAGAGGACTTTTTACTATGCGCACCCAACCAGAGTGACGGGAGGAGCACATTTCAGAAAACGTCCTCAGCTCGTCGAGAAAATGCGATTTAAGCAATAAAATTAAAACTGCAGCCAAAACCTAAACCAAACGTTGCAGATGGTTATTTCTTCATGCGCAGTGGTCAACGCGGCACTCTCTAGCTGCCAAGAGCACTTTTTACTATGCGCACCCAACCAGAGTGACGGGAGGAGCACATTTCAGAAAACGTGCTCAGCTCGTCGAGAAAATGCGATTTAAGCAATAAAATTAAAAATGCACCCAAAACCTAAACCAAACGTTGCAGATGGTCATTTCTTCATGCGCAGTGGTCAACGCGGCACTCTCTAGCTGCCAAGACCACTTTTTACTATGCGCACCCAACCAGAGTGACGGGAGGAGCACATTTCAGAAAACGTGCTCAGCTCGTCCAGAAAATGCGATTTAAGCAATAAAATTAAAAATGCACCTAAAACCTAAACCAAACGTTGCAGATGGTCATTTCTTCATGCGCAGTGGTCAACGCGGCACTCTCTAGCTGCCAAGAGCACTTTTTACTATGCACACCCAACCAGAGTGACGGGAGGAGCACATTTCAGAAAACGTGCTCAGCTCGTCTAGACAATGGGATTTAAGCAATAAAATTAAAAATGCACCCAAAACCTAAACCAAACGTTGCAGGTGGTTATTTCTTCATGCGCAGTGGTCAACGCGGCACTCTCTAGCTGCCAAGAGCACTTTTTACTATGCGCACCCAACCAGAGTGACGGGAGGAGCACATTTCAGAAAACGTGCTCAGCTCGTCCAGAAAATGCGATTTAAGCAATAAAATTAAAAATGCACATAAAACCTAAACCAAACGTTGCAGATGGTCATTTCTTCATGCGCAGTGGTCAACGCGGCACTCTCTAGCTGCCAAGAGCACTTTTTACTATGCACACCCAACCAGAGTGACGGGAGGAGCACATTTCAGAAAACGTGCTCAGCTCGTCCAGACAATGCAATTTAAGCAATAAAATTAAAAATGAACCCAAAACCTAAACCAGACGTTGCAGGTGGTTATTTATTCATGCGCAGTGGTCAACGCGGCACTCTCTAGCTGCCAAGAGCACTTTTTACTATGCGCACCCAACCAGAGTGACGGGAGGAGCGCATTTCAGAAAACGTGCTCAGCTCGTCGAGAAAATGCCATTTAAGCAATAAAATTAAAAATGCACCTAAAACCTAAACCAAAAGTTGCAGGTGGTTATTTCTTCATGCGCAGCAGTCAACGCGGCACTCTCTAGCTGCCAAGAGCACTTTTTACTATGCGCACCCAACCAGAGTGACGGGAGGAGCACATTTCAGAAAACGTGCTCAGCTCGTTGAGAAAATGCGATTTAAGCAATAAAATTAAAAATGCACCTAAAACCTAAACCAAACGTTGCAGGTGGTTATTTCTTCATGCGCAGTGGTCAACGCGGCACTCTCTAGCTGCCAAGAGCACTTTTTACTATGCGCACCCAACCAGAGTGACGGGAGGAGCACATTTCAGAAAACGTGCTCAGCTCGTCGAGAAAATGCGATTTAAGCAATAAAATTAAAAATGCAACTAAAACCTAAACCAAACGTTGCAGATGGTCATTTCTTCATGCGCAGTGGTCAACGCGGCACTCTCTAGCTGCCAAGAGCACTTTTTACTATGCGCACCCAACCAGAGTGACGGGAGGAGCACATTTCAGAAAACGTGCTCAGCTCGTCGAGAAAATGCGATTTAAGCAATAAAATTAAAAATGCACCCAAAACCTAAACCAAACGTTGCAGATGGTCTTTTCTTCATGCGCAGTGGTCAACGCGGCACTCTCTAGCTGCCAAGAGCACTTTTTACTATGCGCACCCAACCAGAGTGACGGGAGGAGCGCATTTCAGAAAACGTGCTCAGCTCGTCGAGTAAATGCGATTTAAGAAATAAAATTAAAAATGCACCTAAAACCTAAACCAAAAGTTGCAGGTGGTTATTTCTTCATGCGCAGCAGTCAACGCGGCACTCTCTAGCTGCCAAGAGCACTTTTTACTATGCGCACCCAACCAGAGTGACGGGAGGAGCACATTTCAGAAAACGTGCTCAGCTCGTCCAGAAAATGCGATTTAAGCAATAAAATTAAAAATGCACCTAAAACCTAAACCAAACGTTGCAGATGGTCATTTCTTCATGCGCAGTGGTCAACGCGGCACTCTCTAGCTGCCAAGAGCACTTTTTACTATGCACACCCAACCAGAGTGACGGGAGGAGCACATTTCAGAAAACGTGCTCATCTCGTCCAGACAATGCGATTTAAGCAATAAAATTAAAAATGAACCCAAAACCTAAACCAAACGTTGCAGGTGGTTATTTCTTCATGCGCAGTGGTCAACGCGGCACTCTCTAGCTGCCAAGAGCACTTTTTACTATGCGCACCCAACCAGAGTGACGGGAGGAGCGCATTTCAGAAAACGTGCTCAGCTCGTCGAGAAAATGCGATTTAAGCAATAAAATTAAAAATGCACCTAAAACCTAAACCAAAAGTTGCAGGTGGTTATTTCTTCATGCGCAGCAGTCAACGCGGCACTCTCTAGCTGCCAAGAGCACTTTTTACTATGCGCACCCAACCAGAGTGACGGGAGTAGCACATTTCAGAAAACGTGCTCAGCTCGTCGAGAAAATGTGATTTAAGCAATAAAATTAAAAATGCACCTAAAACCTAAACCAAACGTTGCAGGTGGTTATTTCTTCATGCGCAGTGGTCAACGCGGCACTCTCTAGCTGCCAAGAGCACTTTTTACTATGCGCACCCAACCAGAGTGACGGGAGGAGCACATTTCAGAAAACGTGCTCAGCTCGTCGAGAAAATGCGATTTAAGCAATAAAATTAAAAATGCAACTAAAACCTAAACCAAACGTTGCAGATGGTCATTTCTTCATGCGCAGTGGTCAACGCGGCACTCTCTAGCTGCCAAGAGCACTTTTTACTATGCGCACCCAACCAGAGTGACGGGAGGAGCACATTTCAGAAAACGTGCTCAGCTCGTCGAGAAAATGCGATTTAAGCAATAAAATTAAAAATGCACCCAAAACCTAAACCAAACGTTGCAGGTGGTCATTTCTTCATGCGCAGCAGTCAACGCGGCACTCTCTAGCTGCCAAGAGCACTTTTTACTATGCGCACCCAACCAGAGTGACGGGAGGAGCACATTTCAGAAAACGTGCTCAGCTCGTCGAGTAAATGCGATTTAAGCAATAAAATTAAAAATGCACCCAAAACCTAAACCAAACGTTGCAGGTGGTTATTTCTTCATGCGCAGTGGTCAACGCGGCACTCTCTAGCTGCCAAGAGCACTTTTTACTATGCGCACCCAACCAGAGTGACGGGAGGAGCACATTTCAGAAAACGTGCTCAGCTCGTCCAGAAAATGCGATTTAAGCAATAAAATTAAAAATGCAACTAAAACCTAAACCAAACGTTGCAGATGGTCATTTCTTCATGCGCAGTGGTCAACGCGGCACTCTCTAGCTGCCAAGAGCACTTTTTACTATGCGCACCCAACCAGAGTGACGGGAGGAGCACATTTCAGAAAACGTGCTCAGCTCGTCGAGAAAATGCGATTTAAGCAATAAAATTAAAAATGCACCCAAAACCTAAACCAAACGTTGCAGGTGGTCATTTCTTCATGCGCAGCAGTCAACGCGGCACTCTCTAGCTGCCAAGAGCACTTTTTACTATGCGCACCCAACCAGAGTGACGGGAGGAGCACATTTCAGAAAACGTGCTCAGCTCGTCTAGACAATGGGATTTAAGCAATAAAATTAAAAATGCACCCAAAACCTAAACCAAACGTTGCAGGTGGTTATTTCTTCATGCGCAGTGGTCAACGCGGCACTCTCTAGCTGCCAAGAGCACTTTTTACTATGCGCACCCAACCAGAGTGACGGGAGGAGCACATTTCAGAAAACGTGCTCAGCTCGTCCAGAAAATGCGATTTAAGCAATAAAATTAAAAATGCACATAAAACCTAAACCAAACGTTGCAGATGGTCATTTCTTCATGCGCAGTGGTCAACGCGGCACTCTCTAGCTGCCAAGAGCACTTTTTACTATGCACACCCAACCAGAGTGACGGGAGGAGCACATTTCAGAAAACGTGCTCAGCTCGTCCAGACAATGCAATTTAAGCAATAAAATTAAAAATGAACCCAAAACCTAAACCAGACGTTGCAGGTGGTTATTTATTCATGCGCAGTGGTCAACGCGGCACTCTCTAGCTGCCAAGAGCACTTTTTACTATGCGCACCCAACCAGAGTGACGGGAGGAGCGCATTTCAGAAAACGTGCTCAGCTCGTCGAGAAAATGCCATTTAAGCAATAAAATTAAAAATGCACCTAAAACCTAAACCAAAAGTTGCAGGTGGTTATTTCTTCATGCGCAGCAGTCAACGCGGCACTCTCTAGCTGCCAAGAGCACTTTTTACTATGCGCACCCAACCAGAGTGACGGGAGGAGCACATTTCAGAAAACGTGCTCAGCTCGTTGAGAAAATGCGATTTAAGCAATAAAATTAAAAATGCACCTAAAACCTAAACCAAAAGTTGCAGGTGGTTATTTCTTCATGCGCAGCAGTCAACGCGGCACTCTCTAGCTGCCAAGAGCACTTTTTACTATGCGCACCCAACCAGAGTGACGGGAGGAGCACATTTCAGAAAACGTGCTCAGCTCGTCCAGAAAATGCGATTTAAGCAATAAAATTAAAAATGCACCTAAAACCTAAACCAAACGTTGCAGATGGTCATTTCTTCATGCGCAGTGGTCAACGCGGCACTCTCTAGCTGCCAAGAGCACTTTTTACTATGCACACCCAACCAGAGTGACGGGAGGAGCACATTTCAGAAAACGTGCTCATCTCGTCCAGACAATGCGATTTAAGCAATAAAATTAAAAATGAACCCAAAACCTAAACCAAACGTTGCAGGTGGTTATTTCTTCATGCGCAGTGGTCAACGCGGCACTCTCTAGCTGCCAAGAGCACTTTTTACTATGCGCACCCAACCAGAGTGACGGGAGGAGCGCATTTCAGAAAACGTGCTCAGCTCGTCGAGAAAATGCGATTTAAGCAATAAAATTAAAAATGCACCTAAAACCTAAACCAAAAGTTGCAGGTGGTTATTTCTTCATGCGCAGCAGTCAACGCGGCACTCTCTAGCTGCCAAGAGCACTTTTTACTATGCGCACCCAACCAGAGTGACGGGAGTAGCACATTTCAGAAAACGTGCTCAGCTCGTCGAGAAAATGTGATTTAAGCAATAAAATTAAAAATGCACCTAAAACCTAAACCAAACGTTGCAGGTGGTTATTTCTTCATGCGCAGTGGTCAACGCGGCACTCTCTAGCTGCCAAGAGCACTTTTTACTATGCGCACCCAACCAGAGTGACGGGAGGAGCACATTTCAGAAAACGTGCTCAGCTCGTCGAGAAAATGCGATTTAAGCAATAAAATTAAAAATGCAACTAAAACCTAAACCAAACGTTGCAGATGGTCATTTCTTCATGCGCAGTGGTCAACGCGGCACTCTCTAGCTGCCAAGAGCACTTTTTACTATGCGCACCCAACCAGAGTGACGGGAGGAGCACATTTCAGAAAACGTGCTCAGCTCGTCGAGAAAATGCGATTTAAGCAATAAAATTAAAAATGCACCCAAAACCTAAACCAAACGTTGCAGGTGGTCATTTCTTCATGCGCAGCAGTCAACGCGGCACTCTCTAGCTGCCAAGAGCACTTTTTACTATGCGCACCCAACCAGAGTGACGGGAGGAGCACATTTCAGAAAACGTGCTCAGCTCGTCGAGTAAATGCGATTTAAGCAATAAAATTAAAAATGCACCCAAAACCTAAACCAAACGTTGCAGGTGGTTATTTCTTCATGCGCAGTGGTCAACGCGGCACTCTCTAGCTGCCAAGAGCACTTTTTACTATGCGCACCCAACCAGAGTGACGGGAGGAGCACATTTCAGAAAACGTGCTCAGCTCGTCCAGAAAATGCGATTTAAGCAATAAAATTAAAAATGCAACTAAAACCTAAACCAAACGTTGCAGATGGTCATTTCTTCATGCGCAGTGGTCAACGCGGCACTCTCTAGCTGCCAAGAGCACTTTTTACTATGCGCACCCAACCAGAGTGACGGGAGGAGCACATTTCAGAAAACGTGCTCAGCTCGTCGAGAAAATGCGATTTAAGCAATAAAATTAAAAATGCACCCAAAACCTAAACCAAACGTTGCAGGTGGTCATTTCTTCATGCGCAGCAGTCAACGCGGCACTCTCTAGCTGCCAAGAGCACTTTTTACTATGCGCACCCAACCAGAGTGACGGGAGGAGCACATTTCAGAAAACGTGCTCAGCTCGTCGAGTAAATGCGATTTAAGCAATAAAATTAAAAATGCACCCAAAACCTAAACCAAACGTTGCAGGTGGTTATTTCTTCATGCGCAGTGGTCAACGCGGCACTCTCTAGCTGCCAAGAGCACTTTTTACTATGCGCACCCAACCAGAGTGACGGGAGGAGCACATTTCAGAAAACGTGCTCAGCTCGTCCAGAAAATGCGATTTAAGCAATAAAATTAAAAATGCACCTAAAACCTAAACCAAACGTTGCAGATGGTCATTTCTTCATGCGCAGTGGTCAACGCGGCACTCTCTAGCTGCCAAGAGCACTTTTTACTATGCACACCCAACCAGAGTGACGGGAGGAGCACATTTCAGAAAACGTGCTCAGCTCGTCCAGACAATGCGATTTAAGCAATAAAATTAAAAATGAACCCAAAACCTAAACCAAACGTTGCAGGTGGTTATTTCTTCATGCGCAGTGGTCAACGCGGCACTTTCTAGCTGCCAAGAGCACTTTTTACTATGCGCACCCAACCAGAGTGACGGGAGGAGCGCATTTCAGAAAACGTGCTCAGCTCGTCGAGAAAATGCGATTTAAGCAATAAAATTAAAACTGCAGCCAAAACCTAAACCAAACGTTGCAGATGGTTATTTCTTCATGCGCAGTGGTCAACGCGGCACTCTCTAGCTGCCAAGAGCACTTTTTACTATGCGCACCCAACCAGAGTGACGGGAGGAGCACATTTCAGAAAACGTGCTCAGCTCGTCGAGAAAATGCGATTTAAGCAATAAAATTAAAAATGCACCCAAAACCTAAACCAAACGTTGCAGATGGTAATTTCTTCATGCGCAGTGGTCAACGCGGCACTCTCTAGCTGCCAAGACCACTTTTTACTATGCGCACCCAACCAGAGTGACGGGAGGAGCACATTTCAGAAAACGTGCTCAGCTCGTCCAGAAAATGCGATTTAAGCAATAAAATTAAAAATGCACCTAAAACCTAAACCAAACGTTGCAGATGGTCATTTCTTCATGCGCAGTGGTCAACGCGGCACTCTCTAGCTGCCAAGAGCACTTTTTACTATGCACACCCAACCAGAGTGACGGGAGGAGCACATTTCAGAAAACGTGCTCAGCTCGTCTAGACAATGGGATTTAAGCAATAAAATTAAAAATGCACCCAAAACCTAAACCAAACGTTGCAGGTGGTTATTTCTTCATGCGCAGTGGTCAACGCGGCACTCTCTAGCTGCCAAGAGCACTTTTTACTATGCGCACCCAACCAGAGTGACGGGAGGAGCACATTTCAGAAAACGTGCTCAGCTCGTCCAGAAAATGCGATTTAAGCAATAAAATTAAAAATGCACATAAAACCTAAACCAAACGTTGCAGATGGTCATTTCTTCATGCGCAGTGGTCAACGCGGCACTCTCTAGCTGCCAAGAGCACTTTTTACTATGCACACCCAACCAGAGTGACGGGAGGAGCACATTTCAGAAAACGTGCTCAGCTCGTCCAGACAATGCAATTTAAGCAATAAAATTAAAAATGAACCCAAAACCTAAACCAGACGTTGCAGGTGGTTATTTATTCATGCGCAGTGGTCAACGCGGCACTCTCTAGCTGCCAAGAGCACTTTTTACTATGCGCACCCAACCAGAGTGACAGGAGGAGCGCATTTCAGAAAACGTGCTCAGCTCGTCGAGAAAATGCCATTTAAGCAATAAAATTAAAAATGCACCTAAAACCTAAACCAAAAGTTGCAGGTGGTTATTTCTTCATGCGCAGCAGTCAACGCGGCACTCTCTAGCTGCCAAGAGCACTTTTTACTATGCGCACCCAACCAGAGTGACGGGAGGAGCACATTTCAGAAAACGTGCTCAGCTCGTTGAGAAAATGCGATTTAAGCAATAAAATTAAAAATGCACCTAAAACCTAAACCAAACGTTGCAGGTGGTTATTTCTTCATGCGCAGTGGTCAACGCGGCACTCTCTAGCTGCCAAGAGCACTTTTTACTATGCGCACCCAACCAGAGTGACGGGAGGAGCACATTTCAGAAAACGTGCTCAGCTCGTCGAAAAAAATGCGATTTAAGCAATAAAATTAAAAATGCAACTAAAACCTAAACCAAACGTTGCAGATGGTCATTTCTTCATGCGCAGTGGTCAACGCGGCACTCTCTAGCTGCCAAGAGCACTTTTTACTATGCGCACCCAACCAGAGTGACGGGAGGAGCACATTTCAGAAAACGTGCTCAGCTCGTCGAGAAAATGCGATTTAAGCAATAAAATTAAAAATGCACCCAAAACCTAAACCAAACGTTGCAGATGGTCTTTTCTTCATGCGCAGTGGTCAACGCGGCACTCTCTAGCTGCCAAGAGCACTTTTTACTATGCGCACCCAACCAGAGTGACGGGAGGAGCGCATTTCAGAAAACGTGCTCAGCTCGTCGAGTAAATGCGATTTAAGAAATAAAATTAAAAATGCACCTAAAACCTAAACCAAAAGTTGCAGGTGGTTATTTCTTCATGCGCAGCAGTCAACGCGGCACTCTCTAGCTGCCAAGAGCACTTTTTACTATGCGCACCCAACCAGAGTGACGGGAGGAGCACATTTCAGAAAACGTGCTCAGCTCGTCTAGAAAATGCGATTTAAGCAATAAAATTAAAAATGCACCTAAAACCTAAACCAAACGTTGCAGATGGTCATTTCTTCATGCGCAGTGGTCAACGCGGCACTCTCTAGCTGCCAAGAGCACTTTTTACTATGCACACCCAACCAGAGTGACGGGAGGAGCACATTTCAGAAAACGTGCTCATCTCGTCCAGACAATGCGATTTAAGCAATAAAATTAAAAATGAACCCAAAACCTAAACCAAACGTTGCAGGTGGTTATTTCTTCATGCGCAGTGGTCAACGCGGCACTCTCTAGCTGCCAAGAGCACTTTTTACTATGCGCACCCAACCAGAGTGACGGGAGGAGCGCATTTCAGAAAACGTGCTCAGCTCGTCGAGAAAATGCGATTTAAGCAATAAAATTAAAAATGCAACTAAAACCTAAACCAAACGTTGCAGATGGTCATTTCTTCATGCGCAGTGGTCAACGCGGCACTCTCTAGCTGCCAAGAGCACTTTTTACTATGCGCACCCAACCAGAGTGACGGGAGGAGCACATTTCAGAAAACGTGCTCAGCTCGTCGAGAAAATGCGATTTAAGCAATAAAATTAAAAATGCACCCAAAACCTAAACCAAACGTTGCAGGTGGTCATTTCTTCATGCGCAGCAGTCAACGCGGCACTCTCTAGCTGCCAAGAGCACTTTTTACTATGCGCACCCAACCAGAGTGACGGGAGGAGCACATTTCAGAAAACGTGCTCAGCTCGTCGAGTAAATGCGATTCAAGCAATAAAATAAAAATGCACCCAAAACCTAAACCAAACGTTGCAGGTGGTTATTTCTTCATGCGCAGTGGTCAACGCGGCACTCTCTAGCTGCCAAGAGCACTTTTTACTATGCGCACCCAACCAGAGTGACGGGAGGAGCACATTTCAGAAAACGTGCTCAGCTCGTCCAGAAAATGCGATTTAAGCAATAAAATTAAAAATGCACCTAAAACCTAAACCAAACGTTGCAGATGGTCATTTCTTCATGCGCAGTGGTCAACGCGGCACTCTCTAGCTGCCAAGAGCACTTTTTACTATGCACACCCAACCAGAGTGACGGGAGGAGCACATTTCAGAAAACGTGCTCAGCTCGTCCAGACAATGCGATTTAAGCAATAAAATTAAAAATGAACCCAAAACCTAAACCAAACGTTGCAGGTGGTTATTTATTCATGCGCAGTGGTCAACGCGGCACTCTCTAGCTGCCAAGAGCACTTTTTACTATGCGCACCCAACCAGAGTGACGGGAGGAGCGCATTTCAGAAAACGTGCTCAGCTCGTCGAGAAAATGCGATTTAAGCAATAAAATTAAAAATGCACCTAAAACCTAAACCAAAAGTTGCAGGTGGTTATTTCTTCATGCGCAGCAGTCAACGCGGCACTCTCTAGCTGCCAAGAGCACTTTTTACTATGCGCACCCAATCAGAGTGACGGGAGGAGCACATTTCAGAAAACGTGCTCAGCTCGTTGAGAAAATGCGATTTAAGCAATAAAATTAAAAATGCACCTAAAACCTAAACCAAACGTTGCAGGTGGTTATTTCTTCATGCGCAGTGGTCAACGCGGCACTCTCTAGCTGCCAAGAGCACTTTTTACTATGCGCACCCAACCAGAGTGACGGGAGGAGCACATTTCAGAAAACGTGCTCAGCTCGTCGAGAAAATGTGATTCAAGCAATAAAATTAAAAATGCACCTAAAACCTAAACCAAACGTTGCAGGTGGTTATTTCTTCATGCGCAGTGGTCAACGCGGCACTCTCTAGCTGCCAAGAGCACTTTTTACTATGCGCACCCAACCAGAGTGACGGGAGGAGCACATTTCAGAAAACGTGCTCAGCTCGTCGAGAAAATGCGATTTAAGCAATAAAATTAAAAATGCAACTAAAACCTAAACCAAACGTTGCAGATGGTCATTTCTTCATGCGCAGTGGTCAACGCGGCACTCTCTAGCTGCCAAGAGCACTTTTTACTATGCGCACCCAACCAGAGTGACGGGAGGAGCACATTTCAGAAAACGTGCTCAGCTCGTCGAGAAAATGCGATTTAAGCAATAAAATTAAAAATGCACCCAAAACCTAAACCAAACGTTGCAGATGGTCTTTTCTTCATGCGCAGTGGTCAACGCGGCACTCTCTAGCTGCCAAGAGCACTTTTTACTATGCGCACCCAACCAGAGTGACGGGAGGAGCGCATTTCAGAAAACGTGCTCAGCTCGTCGAGTAAATGCGATTTAAGAAATAAAATTAAAAATGCACCTAAAACCTAAACCAAAAGTTGCAGGTGGTTATTTCTTCATGCGCAGCAGTCAACGCGGCACTCTCTAGCTGCCAAGAGCACTTTTTACTATGCGCACCCAACCAGAGTGACGGGAGGAGCACATTTCAGAAAACGTGCTCAGCTCGTCCAGAAAATGCGATTTAAGCAATAAAATTAAAAATGCACCTAAAACCTAAACCAAACGTTGCAGATGGTCATTTCTTCATGCGCAGTGGTCAACGCGGCACTCTCTAGCTGCCAAGAGCACTTTTTACTATGCACACCCAACCAGAGTGACGGGAGGAGCACATTTCAGAAAACGTGCTCATCTCGTCCAGACAATGCGATTTAAGCAATAAAATTAAAAATGAACCCAAAACCTAAACCAAACGTTGCAGGTGGTTATTTCCTCATGCGCAGTGGTCAACGCGGCACTCTCTAGCTGCCAAGAGCACTTTTTACTATGCGCACCCAACCAGAGTGACGGGAGGAGCGCATTTCAGAAAACGTGCTCAGCTCGTCGAGAAAATGCGATTTAAGCAATGAAATTAAAAATGCACCTAAAACCTAAACCAAAAGTTGCAGGTGGTTATTTCTTCATGCGCAGCAGTCAACGCGGCACTCTCTAGCTGCCAAGAGCACCTTTTACTATGCGCACCCAACCAGAGTGACGGGAGGAGCACATTTCAGAAAACGTGCTCAGCTCGTTGAGAAAATGCGATTTAAGCAATAAAATTAAAAATGCACCTAAAACCTAAACCAAACGTTGCAGGTGGTTATTTCTTCATGCGCAGTGGTCAACGCGGCACTCTCTAGCTGCCAAGAGCACTTTTTACTATGCGCACCCAACCAGAGTGACGGGAGGAGCACATTTCAGAAAACGTGCTCAGCTCGTCGAGAAAATGTGATTTAAGCAATAAAATTAAAAATGCACCTAAAACCTAAACCAAACGTTGCAGGTGGTTATTTCTTCATGCGCAGTGGTCAACGCGGCACTCTCTAGCTGCCAAGAGCACTTTTTACTATGCGCACCCAACCAGAGTGACGGGAGGAGCACATTTCAGAAAACGTGCTCAGCTCGTCGAGAAAATGCGATTTAAGCAATAAAATTAAAAATGCACCCAAAACCTAAACCAAACGTTGCAGATGGTCTTTTCTTCATGCGCAGTGGTCAACGCGGCACTCTCTAGCTGCCAAGAGCACTTTTTACTATGCGCACCCAACCAGAGTGACGGGAGGAGCGCATTTCAGAAAACGTGCTCAGCTCGTCGAGAAAATGCGATTTAAGAAATAAAATTAAAAATGCACCTAAAACCTAAACCAAAAGTTGCAGGTGGTTATTTCTTCATGCGCAGCGGTCAACGCGGCACTCTCTAGCTGCCAAGAGCACTTTTTACTATGCGCACCCAACCAGAGTGACGGGAGGAGCACATTTCAGAAAACGTGCTCAGCTCGTCGAGAAAATGCGATTTAAGCAATAAAATTAAAAATGCACCTAAAACCTAAACCAGACGTTGCAGGTGGTTATTTCTTCATGCGCAGTGGTCAACGCGGCACTCTCTAGCTGCCAAGAGCACTTTTTACTATGCGCACCCAACCAGAGTGACGGGAGGAGCACATTTCAGAAAACGTGCTCAGCTCGTCCAGAAAATGCGATTTAAGCAATAAAATTAAAAATGCACCTAAAACCTAAACCAAACGTTGCAGATGGTCATTTCTTCATGCGCAGTGGTCAACGCGGCACTCTCTAGCTGCCAAGAGCACTTTTTACTATGCACACCCAACCAGAGTGACGGGAGGAGCACATTTCAGAAAACGTGCTCATCTCGTCCAGACAATGCGATTTAAGCAATAAAATTAAAAATGAACCCAAAACCTAAACCAAACGTTGCAGGTGGTTATTTCTTCATGCGCAGTGGTCAACGCGGCACTCTCTAGCTGCCAAGAGCACTTTTTACTATGCGCACCCAACCAGAGTGACGGGAGGAGCGCATTTCAGAAAACGTGCTCAGCTCGTCGAGAAAATGCGATTTAAGCAATAAAATTAAAAATGCACCTAAAACCTAAACCAAATGTTGCAGGTGGTTATTTCTTCATGCACAGCAGTCAACGCGGCACTCTCTAGCTGCCAAGAGCACTTTTTACTATGCGCACCCAACCAGAGTGACGGGAGGAGCACATTTCAGAAAACGTGCTCAGCTCGTTGAGAAAATGCGATTTAAGCAATAAAATTAAAAATGCACCTATACCCTAAACCAAACGTTGCAGGTGGTTATTTCTTCATGCGCAGTGGTCAACGCGGCACTCTCTAGCTGCCAAGAGCACTTTTTACTATGCGCACCCAACCAGAGTGACGGGAGGAGCACATTTCAGAAAACGTGCTCAGCTCGTCGAGAAAATGCGATTTAAGCAATAAAATTAAAAATGCACCTAAAACCTAAACCAAATGTTGCAGGTGGTTATTTCTTCATGCACAGCAGTCAACGCGGCACTCTCTAGCTGCCAAGAGCACTTTTTACTATGCGCACCCAACCAGAGTGACGGGAGGAGCACATTTCAGAAAACGTGCTCAGCTCGTTGAGAAAATGCGATTTAAGCAATAAAATTAAAAATGCACCTATACCCTAAACCAAACGTTGCAGGTGGTTATTTCTTCATGCGCAGTGGTCAACGCGGCACTCTCTAGCTGCCAAGAGCACTTTTTACTATGCGCACCCAACCAGAGTGACGGGAGGAGCACATTTCAGAAAACGTGCTCAGCTCGTCGAGAAAATGTGATTTAAGCAATAAAATTAAAAATGCACCTACAACCTAAACCAAAAGTTGCAGGTGGTTATTTCTTCATGCGCAGTGGTCAACGCGGCACTCTCTAGCTGCCAAGAGCACTTTTTACTATGCGCACCCAACCAGAGTGACGGGAGGAGCACATTTCAGAAAACGTGCTCAGCTCGTCGAGAAAATGCGATTTAAGCAATAAAATTAAAAATGCACCTAAAACCTAAACCAAACGTTGCAGGTGGTTATTTCTTCATGCGCAGTGGTCAACGCGGCACTCTCTAGGTGCCAAGAGCACTTTTTATTATGCGCACCCAACCAGAGTGACGGGAGGAGCACATTTCAGAAAACGTGCTCAGCTCGTCGAGAAAATGCGATTTAAGCAATAAAATTAAAAATGCACCCAAAACCTAAACCAAACGTTGCAGGTGGTTATTTCTTCATGCGCAGTGGTCAACGCGGCACTCTCTAGCTTCCAAGAGCACTTTCTACTATGCACACCCAACAAGAGTGACGGGAGGAGCGCATTTCAGAAAACGTGCTCAGCTCAACGAGAACATGCGATTTAAGCAATAAAATTAAAAATGCACCCAAAACCTAAACCAAACGTTGCTGGTGGTTATTTCTTCATGTGCAGTGGTCAACGCGGCACTCTCTAGCTGCCAAGAGCACTTTTTACTATGCACACCCAACCAGAGTGACGGGAGGAGCACATTTCAGAAAACGTGCTCAGCTCGTCGAGAAAATGCGATTTAAGCAATAAAATTAAAACTGCAGCCAAAACCTAAACCAAACGTTTCAGATGGTTATTTCTTCATGCGCAGTGGTCAACGCGGCACTCTCTAGCTGCCAAGAGCACTTTTTACTATGCGCACCCAACCAGAGTGACGGGAGGAGCACATTTCAGAAAACGTGCTCAGCTCGTCGAGAAAATGCGATTTAAGCAATAAAATTAAAAATGCACCCAAAACCTAAACCAAACGTTGCAGATGGTCATTTCTTCATGCGCAGTGGTCAACGCGGCACTCTCTAGCTGCCAAGACCACTTTTTACTATGCGCACCCAACCAGAGTGACGGGAGGAGCACATTTCAGAAAACGTGCTCAGCTCGTCCAGAAAATGCGATTTAAGCAATAAAATTAAAAATGCACCTAAAACCTAAACCACTTTTTACTATGCGCACCCAACCAGAGTGACGGGAGGAGCACATTTCAGAAAACGTTCTCAGCTCGTCCAGAAAATGCGATTTAAGCAATAAAATTAAAAATGCACATAAAACCTAAACCAAACGTTGCAGATGGTCATTTCTTCATGCGCAGTGGTCAACGCGGCACTCTCTAGCTGCCAAGAGCACTTTTTACTATGCGCACCCAACCAGAGTGACGGGAGGAGCGCATTTCAGAAAACGTGCTCAGCTCGTCCAGACAATGCAATTTAAGCAATAAAATTAAAAATGCACCTAAAACCTAAACCAAAAGTTGCAGGTGGTTATTTCTTCATGCGCAGCAGTCAACGCGGCACTCTCTAGCTGCCAAGAGCACTTTTTACTATGCGCACCCAACCAGAGTGACGGGAGGAGCACATTTCAGAAAACGTGCTCAGCTCGTTGAGAAAATGCGATTTAAGCAATAAAATTAAAAATGCACCTAAAACCTAAACCAAACGTTGCAGGTGGTTATTTCTTCATGCGCAGTGGTCAACGCGGCACTCTCTAGCTGCCAAGAGCACTTTTTACTATGCGCACCCAACCAGAGTGACGGGAGGAGCACATTTCAGAAAACGTGCTCAGCTCGTCGAGAAAATGTGATTCAAGCAATAAAATTAAAAATGCACCTAAAACCTAAACCAAACGTTGCAGGTGGTTATTTCTTCATGCGCAGTGGTCAACGCGGCACTCTCTAGCTGCCAAGAGCACTTTTTACTATGCGCACCCAACCAGAGTGACGGGAGGAGCACATTTCAGAAAACGTGCTCAGCTCGTCGAGAAAATGCGATTTAAGCAATAAAATTAAAAATGCACCCAAAACCTAAACCAAACGTTGCAGATGGTCTTTTCTTCATGCGCAGTGGTCAACGCGGCACTCTCTAGCTGCCAAGAGCACTTTTTACTATGCGCACCCAACCAGAGTGACGGGAGGAGCGCATTTCAGAAAACGTGCTCAGCTCGTCGAGTAAATGCGATTTAAGAAATAAAATTAAAAATGCACCTAAAACCTAAACCAAAAGTTGCAGGTGGTTATTTCTTCATGCGCAGCAGTCAACGCGGCACTCTCTAGCTGCCAAGAGCACTTTTTACTATGCGCACCCAACCAGAGTGACGGGAGGAGCACATTTCAGAAAACGTGCTCAGCTCGTCCAGAAAATGCGATTTAAGCAATAAAATAAAAAATGCACCTAAAACCTAAACCAAACGTTGCAGATGGTCATTTCTTCATGCGCAGTGGTCAACGCGGCACTCTCTAGCTGCCAAGAGCACTTTTTACTATGCACACCCAACCAGAGTGACGGGAGGAGCACATTTCAGAAAACGTGCTCATCTCGTCCAGACAATGCGATATAAGCAATAAAATTAAAAATGAACCCAAAACCTAAACCAAACGTTGCAGGTGGTTATTTCTTCATGCGCAGTGGTCAACGCGGCACTCTCTAGGTGCCAAGAGCACTTTTTACTATGCGCACCCAACCAGAGTGACGGGAGGAGCGCATTTCAGAAAATGTGCTCAGCTCGTCGAGAAAATGCGATTTAAGCAATAAAATTAAAAATGCACCTAAAACCTAAACCAAAAGTTGCAGGTGGTTATTTCTTCATGCGCAGCAGTCAACGCAGCACTCTCTAGCTGCCAAGAGCACTTTTTACTATGCGCACCCAACCAGAGTGACGGGAGTAGCACATTTCAGAAAACGTGCTCAGCTCGTCGAGAAAATGTGATTTAAGCAATAAAATTAAAAATGCACCTAAAACCTAAACCAAACGTTGCAGGTGGTTATTTCTTCATGCGCAGTGGTCAACGCGGCACTCTCTAGCTGCCAAGAGCACTTTTTACTATGCGCACCCAACCAGAGTGACGGGAGGAGCACATTTCAGAAAACGTGCTCAGCTCGTCGAGAAAATGCGATTTAAGCAATAAAATTAAAAATGCAACTAAAACCTAAACCAAACGTTGCAGATGGTCATTTCTTCATGCGCAGTGGTCAACGCGGCACTCTCTAGCTGCCAAGAGCACTTTTTACTATGCGCACCCAACCAGAGTGACGGGAGGAGCACATTTCAGAAAACGTGCTCAGCTCGTCGAGAAAATGCGATTTAAGCAATAAAATTAAAAATGCACCCAAAACCTAAACCAAACGTTGCAGGTGGTTATTTCTTTATGCGCAGCAGTCAACGCGGCACTCTCTAGCTGCCAAGAGCAGTTTTTACTATGCGCACCCAACAAGAGTGACGGGAGGAGCACATTTCAGAAAACGTGCTCAGCTCGTCGAGAAAATGCGATTTAAGCAATAAAATTAAAAATGCACCTAAAACCTAAACCAAACGTTGCAGATGGTCATTTCTTCATGCGCAGTGGTCAACGCGGCACTCTCTAGCTGCCAAGAGCACTTTTTACTATGCACACCCAACCAGAGTGACGGGAGGAGCACATTTCAGAAAACGTGCTCAGCTCGACGAGAAAATGCGATTTAAGCAATAGAATTAAAAATGCACCCAAAACCTAAACCAAACGTTGCAGGTGGTTATTTCTTCATGCGCAGTGGTCAACGCGGCACTCTCTAGGTGCCAAGAGCACTTTTATTATGCGCACCCAACCAGAGTGACGGGAGGAGCACATTTCAGAAAACGTGCTCAGCTCGTCGAGAAAATGCGATTTAAGCAATAAAATTAAAAATGCACCCAAAACCTAAACCAAACGTTGCAGGTGGTTATTTCTTCATGCGCAGTGGTCAACGCGGCACTCTCTAGCTTCCAAGAGCACTTTTTACTATGCGCACCCAACAAGAGTGACGGGAGGAGCGCATTTCAGAAAACGTGCTCAGCTCGACGAGAACATGCAATTTAAGCAATAAAATTAAAAATGCACCCAAAACCTAAACCAAACGTTGCTGGTGGTTATTTCTTAATGCGCAGTGGTCAACGCGGCACTCTCTAGCTGCCAAGAGCACTTTTTACTATGCTAACCCAACCAGAGTGACGGGAGGAGCACATTTCAGAAAACGTGCTCAGCTCGTCGAGAAAATGCGATTTAAGCAATAAAATTAAAAATGCACCTAAAACCTAAACCAAACGCTGCAGATGGTCATTTCTTCATGCGCAGTGGTCAACGCGGCACTCTCTAGCTGCCAAGAGCACTTTTTACTATGCACACCCAACCAGAGTGACGGGAGGAGCACATTTCAGAAAACGTGCTCAGCTCGTCGAGAAAATGCGATTTAAGCAATACAATTAAGAATGCACCCAAAACCTAAACCAAACGTTGCAGATGGTCATTTCTTCATGCGCAGTGGTCAACGCGGCACTCTCTAGCTGCCAAGAGCACTTTTTACTATGCACACCCAACAAGAGTGACGGGAGGAGCACATTTCAGAAAACGTGCTCAGCTCGTCGAGAAAATGCGATTTAAGCAATAAAATTAAGAATGCACCCAAAACCTAAACCAAACGTTGCAGATGGTCATTTCTTCATGCGCAGTGGTCAACGCGGCACTCTCTAGCTGCCAAGAGCACTTTTATTATGCGCACCCAACAAGAGTGACGGGAGGAGCGCATTTCAGAAAACGTGCTCAGCTCGACGAGAAAATGCGATTTAAGCAATAAAATTAAAAATGCACCCAAAACCTAAACCAAACGTTGCAGGTGGTTATTTCTTCATGCGCAGTGGTCAACGCGGCACTCTCTAGGTGCCAAGAGCACTTTTTATTATGCGCACCCAACCAGAGTGACGGGAGGAGCACATTTCAGAAAACGTGCTCAGCTCGTCGAGAAAATGCGATTTAAGCAATAAAATTAAAAATGCACCCAAAACCTAAACCAAACGTTGCAGGTGGCTATTTCTTCATGCGCAGTGGTCAACGCGGCACTCTCTAGCTTCCAAGAGCACTTTCTACTATGCACACCCAACAAGAGTGACGGGAGGAGCGCATTTCAGAAAACGTGCTCAGCTCAACGAGAACATGCGATTTAAGCAATAAAATTAAAAATGCACCCAAAACCTAAACCAAACGTTGCTGGTGGTTATTTCTTCATGTGCAGTGGTCAACGCGGCACTCTCTAGCTGCCAAGAGCACTTTTTACTATGCACACCCAACCAGAGTGACGGGAGGAGCACATTTCAGAAAACGTGCTCAGCTCGTCGAGAAAATGCGATTTAAGCAATAAAATTAAAACTGCAGCCAAAACCTAAACCAAACGTTGCAGATGGTTATTTCTTCATGCGCAGTGGTCAACGCGGCACTCTCTAGCTGCCAAGAGCACTTTTTACTATGCGCACCCAACCAGAGTGACGGGAGGAGCACATTTCAGAAAACGTGCTCAGCTCGTCGAGAAAATGCGATTTAAGCAATAAAATTAAAAATGCACCCAAAACCTAAACCAAACGTTGCAGATGGTCATTTCTTCATGCGCAGTGGTCAACGCGGCACTCTCTAGCTGCCAAGAGCACTTTTTACTATGCGCACCCAACCAGAGTGACGGGAGGAGCGCATTTCAGAAAACGTGCTCAGCTCGTCGAGTAAATGCGATTTAAGAAATAAAATTAAAAATGCACCTAAAACCTAAACCAAAAGTTGCAGGTGGTTATTTCTTCATGCGCAGCAGTCAACGCGGCACTCTCTAGCTGCCAAGAGCACTTTTTACTATGCGCACCCAACCAGAGTGACGGGAGGAGCACATTTCAGAAAACGTGCTCAGCTCGTCCAGAAAATGCGATTTAAGCAATAAAATTAAAAATGCACCTAAAACCTAAACCAAACGTTGCAGATGGTCATTTCTTCATGCGCAGTGGTCAACGCGGCACTCTCTAGCTGCCAAGAGCACTTTTTACTATGCGCACCCAACCAGAGTGACGGGAGGAGCACATTTCAGAAAACGTGCTCAGCTCGTCGAGAAAATGCGATTTAAGCAATAAAATTAAAAATGCAACTAAAACCTAAACCAAACGTTGCAGATGGTCATTTCTTCATACGCAGTGGTCAACGCGGCACTCTCTAGCTGCCAAGAGCACTTTTTACTATGCGCACCCAACCAGAGTGACGGGAGGAGCACATTTCAGAAAACGTGCTCAGCTCGTCGAGAAAATGCGATTTAAGCAATAAAATTAAAAATGCACCCAAAACCTAAACCAAACGTTGCAGATGGTCTTTTCTTCATGCGCAGTGGTCAACGCGGCACTCTCTAGCTGCCAAGAGCACTTTTTACTATGCGCACCCAACCAGAGTGACGGGAGGAGCGCATTTCAGAAAACGTGCTCAGCTCGTCGAGAAAATGCGATTTAAGAAATAAAATTAAAAATGCACCTAAAACCTAAACCAAAAGTTGCAGGTGGTTATTTCTTCATGCGCAGCAGTCAACGCGGCACTCTCTAGCTGCCAAGAGCACTTTTTACTATGCGCACCCAACCAGAGTGACGGGAGGAGCACATTTCAGAAAACGTGCTCAGCTCGTCGAGAAAATGCGATTTAAGCAATAAAATTAAAAATGCACCTAAAGCCCAAACCAAACGTTGCAGGTGGTTATTTCTTCATGCGCAGTGGTCAACGCGGCACTCTCTAGCTGCCAAGAGCACTTTTTACTATGCGCACCCAACCAGAGTGACGGGAGGAGCACATTTCAGAAAACGTGCTCAGCTCGTCGAGAAAATGCGATTTAAGCAATAAAATTAAAAATGCACCTAAAACCTAAACCAAACGTTGCAGGTGGTTATTTCTTCGTGCGCAGCAGTCAACGCGGCACTCTCTAGCTGCCAAGAGCACTTTTTACTATGCGCACCCAACCAGAGTGACGGGAGGAGCACATTTCAGAAAACGTGCTCAGCTCGTCGAGTAAAGGCGATTTAAGCAATAAAATTAAAAATGCACCCAAAACCTAAACCAAACGTTGCAGGTGGTTATTTCTTCATGCGCAGTGGTCAACGCGGCACTCTCTAGCTGCCAAGAGCACTTTTTACTATGCGCACCCAACCAGAGTGACGGGAGGAGCACATTTCAGAAAACGTGCTCAGCTCGTCCAGAAAATGCGATTTAAGCAATAAAATTAAAAATGCACCTAAAACCTAAACCAAACGTTGCAGATGGTCATTTCTTCATGCGCAGTGGTCAACGCGGCACTCTCTAGCTGCCAAGAGCACTTTTTACTATGCACACCCAACCAGAGTGACGGGAGGAGCACATTTCAGAAAACGTGCTCAGCTCGTCCAGACAATGCGATTTAAGCAATAAAATTAAAAATGAACCCAAAACCTAAACCAAACGTTGCAGGTGGTTATTTCTTCATGCGCAGTGGTCAACGCGGCACTCTCTAGCTGCCAAGAGCACTTTTTACTATGCGCACCCAACCAGAGTGACGGGAGGAGCGCATTTCAGAAAACGTGCTCAGCTCGTCGAGAAAATGCGATTTAAGCAATAAAATTAAAAATGCACCTAAAACCTAAACCAAAAGTTGCAGGTGGTTATTTCTTCATGCGCAGCAGTCAACGCGGCACTCTCTAGCTGCCAAGAGCACTTTTTACTATGCGCACCCAACCAGAGTGACGGGAGGAGCACATTTCAGAAAACGTGCTCAGCTCGTTGAGAAAATGCGATTTAAGCAATAAAATTAAAAATGCACCTAAAACCTAAACCAAACGTTGCAGGTGGTTATTTCTTCATGCGCAGTGGTCAACGCGGCACTCTCTAGCTGCCAAGAGCACTTTTTACTATGCGCACCCAACCAGAGTGACGGGAGGAGCACATTTCAGAAAACGTGCTCAGCTCGTCGAGAAAATGTGATTTAAGCAATAAAATTAAAAATGCACCTAAAACCTAAACCAAACGTTGCAAGTGGTTATTTCTTCATGCACAGTGGTCAACGCGGCACTCTCTAGCTGCCAAGAGCACTTTTTACTATGCGCACCCAACCAGAGTGACGGGAGGAGCACATTTCAGAAAACGTGCTCAGCTCGTTGAGAAAATGCGATTTAAGCAATAAAATTAAAAATGCACCTAAAACCTAAACCAAACGTTGCAGATGGTCATTTCTTCATGCGCAGTGGTCAACGCGGCACTCTCTAGCTGCCAAGAGCACTTTTTACTATGCGCACCCAACCAGAGTGACGGGAGGAGCACATTTCAGAAAACGTGCTCAGCTCGTCGAGAAAATGCGATTTAAGCAATAAAATTAAAAATGCACCCAAAACCTAAACCAAACTTTGCAGATGGTCTTTTCTTCATGCGCAGTGGTCAACGCGGCACTCTCTAGCTGCCAAGAGCACTTTTTACTATGCGCACCCAACCAGAGTGACGGGAGGAGCGCATTTCAGAAAACGTGCTCAGCTCGTCGAGAAAATGCGATTTAAGAAATAAAATTAAAAATGCACCTAAAACCTAAACCAAAAGTTGCAGGTGGTTATTTCTTCATGCGCAGCAGTCAACGCGGCACTCTCTAGCTGCCAAGAGCACTTTTTACTATGCGCACCCAACCAGAGTGACGGGAGGAGCACATTTCAGAAAACGTGCTCAGCTCGTCGAGAAAATGCGATTTAAGCAATAAAATTAAAAATGCACCCAAAACCTAAACCAAACGTTGCAGATGGTCTTTTCTTCATGCGCAGTGGTCAACGCGGCACTCTCTAGCTGCCAAGAACACTTTTTACTATGCGCACCCAACCAGAGTGACGGGAGGAGCGCATTTCAGAAAACGTGCTCAGCTCGTCGAGAAAATGCGATTTAAGAAATAAAATTAAAAATGCACCTAAAACCTAAACCAAAAGTTGCAGGTGGTTATTTCTTCATGCGCAGCAGTCAACGCGGCACTCTCTAGCTGCCAAGAGCACTTTTTACTATGCGCACCCAACCAGAGTGACGGGAGGAGCACATTTCAGAAAACGTGCTCAGCTCGTCGAGAAAATGCGATTTAAGCAATAAAATTAAAAATGCACCTAAAACCTAAACCAGACGTTGCAGGTGGTTATTTCTTCATGCGCAGTGGTCAACGCGGCACTCTCTAGCTGCCAAGAGCACTTTTTACTATGCGCACCCAACCAGAGTGACGGGAGGAGCACATTTCAGAAAACGTGCTCAGCTCGTCCAGAAAATGCGATTTAAGCAATAAAATTAAAAATGCACCTAAAACCTAAACCAAACGTTGCAGATGGTCATTTCTTCATGCGCAGTGGTCAACGCGGCACTCTCTAGCTGCCAAGAGCACTTTTTACTATGCACACCCAACCAGAGTGACGGGAGGAGCACATTTCAGAAAACGTGCTCAGCTCGTCCAGACAATGCGATTTAAGCAATAAAATTAAAAATGAACCCAAAACCTAAACCAAACGTTGCAGGTGGTTATTTCTTCATGCGCAGTGGTCAACGCGGCACTCTCTAGCTGCCAAGAGCACTTTTTACTATGCGCACCCAACCAGAGTGACGGGAGGAGCGCATTTCAGAAAACGTGCTCAGCTCGTCGAGAAAATGCGATTTAAGCAATAAAATTAAAAATGCACCTAAAACCTAAACCAAAAGTTGCAGGTGGTTATTTCTTCATGCGCAGCAGTCAACGCGGCACTCTCTAGCTGCCAAGAGCACTTTTTACTATGCGCACCCAACCAGAGTGACGGGAGGAGCACATTTCAGAAAACGTGCTCAGCTCGTTGAGAAAATGCGATTTAAGCAATAAAATTAAAAATGCACCTAAAACCTAAACCAAACGTTGCAGGTGGTTATTTCTTCATGCGCAGTGGTCAACGCGGCACTCTCTAGCTGCCAAGAGTACTTTTTACTATGCGCACCCAACCAGAGTGACGGGAGGAGCACATTTCAGAAAACGTGCTCAGCTCGTCGAGAAAATGCGATTTAAGCAATAAAATTAAAAATGCACCTAAAACCTAAACCAAACGTTGCAGGTGGTTATTTCTTCGTGCGCAGCAGTCAACGCGGCACTCTCTAGCTGCCAAGAGCATTTTTTACTATGCGCACCCAACCAGAGTGACGGGAGGAGCACATTTCAGAAAACGTGCTCAGCTCGTGGAGTAAATGCGATTTAAGCAATAAAATTAAAAATGCACCCAAAACCTAAACCAAACGTTGCAGGTGGTTATTTCTTCATGCGCAGTGGTCAACGCGGCACTCTCTAGCTGCCAAGAGCACTTTTTACTATGCGCACCCAACCAGAGTGACGGGAGGAGCACATTTCAGAAAACGTGCTCAGCTCGTCCAGAAAATGCGATTTAAGCAATAAAATTAAAAATGCACCTAAAACCTAAACCAAACGTTGCAGATGGTCATTTCTTCATGCGCAGTGGTCAACGCGGCACTCTCTAGCTGCCAAGAGCACTTTTTACTATGCACACCCAACCAGAGTGACGGGAGGAGCACATTTCAGAAAACGTGCTCATCTCGTCCAGACAATGCGATTTAAGCAATAAAATTAAAAATGAACCCAAAACCTAAACCAAACGTTGCAGGTGGTTATTTCTTCATGCGCAGTGGTCAACGCGGCACTCTCTAGCTGCCAAGAGCACTTTTTACTATGCGCACCCAACCAGAGTGACGGGAGGAGCGCATTTCAGAAAAGGTGCTCAGCTCGTCGAGAAAATGCGATTTAAGCAATAAAATTAAAAATGCACCTAAAACCTAAACCAAAAGTTGCAGGTGGTTATTTCTTCATGCGCAGCAGTCAACGCGGCACTCTCTAGCTGCCAAGAGCACTTTTTACTATGCGCACCCAACCAGAGTGACGGGAGGAGCACATTTCAGAAAACGTGCTCAGCTCGTTGAGAAAATGCGATTTAAGCAATAAAATTAAAAATGCACCTAAAACCTAAACCAAACGTTGCAGGTGGTTATTTCTTCATGCGCAGTGGTCAACGCGGAACTCTCTAGCTGCCAAGAGCACTTTTTACTATGCGCACCCAACCAGATTGACGGGAGGAGCACATTTCAGAAAACGTGCTCAGCTCGTCGAGAAAATGCGATTTAAGCAATAAAATCAAAAATGCACCTAAAACCTAAACCAGACGTTGCAGGTGGTTATTTCTTCATGCGCAGTGGTCAACGCGGCACTCTCTAGCTGCCAAGAGCACTTTTTGCTATGCGCACCCAACCAGAGTGACGGGAGGAGCACATTTCAGAAAACGTGCTCAGCTCGTCGAGAAAATGTGATTTAAGCAATAAAATTAAAAATGCACCTAAAACCTAAACCAAAAGTTGCAGGTGGTTACTTCTTCATGCGCAGCAGTCAACGCGGCACTCTCTAGCTGCCAAGAGCACTTTTTACTATGCGCACCCAACCAGAGTGACGGGAGGAGCACATTTCAGAAAACGTGCTCAGCTCGTCGAGAAAATGCGATTTAAGCAATAAAATTAAAAATGCACCTAAAACCTAAACCAGACGTTGCAGGTGGTTATTTCTTCATGCGCAGTGGTCAACGCGGCACTCTCTAGCTGCCAAGAGCACTTTTTACTATGCGCACCCAACCAGAGTGACGTGAGGAGCACATTTCAGAAAACGTGCTCAGCTCGTCCAGAAAATGCGATTTAAGCAATAAAATTAAAAATGCACCTAAAACCTAAACCAAACGTTGCAGATGGTCATTTCTTCATGCGCAGTGGTCAACGCGGCACTCTCTAGCTGCCAAGAGCACTTTTTACTATGCACACCCAACCAGAGTGACGGGAGGAGCACATTTCAGAAAACGTGCTCAGCTCGTCCAGACAATGCGATTTAAGCAATAAAATTAAAAATGAACCCAAAACCTAAACCAAACGTTGCAGGTGGTTATTTCTTCATGCGCAGTGGTCAACGCGGCACTCTCTAGCTGCCAAGAGCACTTTTTACTATGCGCACCCAACCAGAGTGACGGGAGGAGCGCATTTCAGAAAACGTGCTCAGCTCGTCGAGAAAATGCGATTTAAGCAATAAAATTAAAAATGCACCTAAAACCTAAACCAAAAGTTGCAGGTGGTTATTTCTTCATGCGCAGCAGTCAACGCGGCACTCTCTAGCTGCCAAGAGCACTTTTTACTATGCGCACCCAACCAGAGTGACGGGAGGAGCACATTTCAGAAAACGTGCTCAGCTCGTTGAGAAAGTGCGATTTAAGCAATAAAATTAAAAATGCACCTAAAACCTAAACCAAACGTTGCAGGTGGTTATTTCTTCGTGCGCAGCAGTCAACGCGGCACTCTCTAGCTGCCAAGAGCATTTTTTACTATGCGCACCCAACCAGAGTGACGGGAGGAGCACATTTCAGGAAACGTGCTCAGCTCGTGGAGTAAATGCGATTTAAGCAATAAAATTAAAAATGCACCCAAAACCTAAACCAAACGTTGCAGGTGGTTATTTCTTCATGCGCAGTGGTCAACGCGGCACTCTCTAGCTGCCAAGAGCACTTTTTACTATGCGCACCCAACCAGAGTGACGGGAGGAGCACATTTCAGAAAACGTGCTCAGCTCGTCCAGAAAATGCGATTTAAGCAATAAAATTAAAAATGCACCTAAAACCTAAACCAAACGTTGCAGATGGTCATTTCTTCATGCGCAGTGGTCAACGCGGCACTCTCTAGCTGCCAAGAGCACTTGTTACTATGCACACCCAACCAGAGTGACGGGAGGAGCACATTTCAGAAAACGTGCTCATCTCGTCCAGACAATGCGATTTAAGCAATAAAATTAAAAATGAACCCAAAACCTAAACCAAACGTTGCAGGTGGTTATTTCTTCATGCGCAGTGGTCAACGCGGCACTCTCTAGCTGCCAAGAGCACTTTTTACTATGCGCACCCAACCAGAGTGACGGGAGGAGCGCATTTCAGAAAACGTGCTCAGCTCGTCGAGAAAATGCGATTTAAGCAATAAAATTAAAAATGCACCTAAAACCTAAACCAAAAGTTGCAGGTGGTTATTTCTTCATGCGCAGCAGTCAACGCGGCACTCTCTAGCTGCCAAGAGCACTTTTTACTATGCGCACCCAACCAGAGTGACGGGAGGAGCACATTTCAGAAAACGTGCTCAGCTCGTTGAGAAAATGCGATTTAAGCAATAAAATTAAAAATGCACCTAAAACCTAAACCAAACGTTGCAGGTGGTTATTTCTTCATGCGCAGTGGTCAACGCGGAACTCTCTAGCTGCCAAGAGCACTTTTTACTATGCGCACCCAACCAGATTGACGGGAGGAGCACATTTCAGAAAACGTGCTCAGCTCGTCGAGAAAATGCGATTTAAGCAATAAAATTAAAAATGCACCTAAAACCTAAACCAAAAGTTGCAGGTGGTTATTTCTTCATGCGCAGCAGTCAACGCGGCACTCTCTAGCTGCCAAGAGCACTTTTTACTATGCGCACCCAACCAGAGTGACGGGAGGAGCACATTTCAGAAAACGTGCTCAGCTCGTCGAGAAAATGCGATTTAAGCAAAAAATCTAAAAATGCACCTAAAACCTAAACCAAACGTTGCAGGTGGTTATTTCTTCATGCGCAGTGGTCAACGCGGCACTCTCTGGCTGCCAAGAGCACTTTTTACTATGCGCACCCAACCAGAGTGACGGGAGGAGCACATTTCAGAAAACGTGCTCAGCTCGTCGAGAAAATGCGATTTAAGCAATAAAATTAAAAATGCACCTAAAACCTAAACCAAACGTTGCAGGTGGTTATTTCTTCATGCGCAGTGGTCAACGCGGCACTCTCTAGCTGCCAAGAGCAGTTTTTACTATGCACACCCAACCAGAATGACGGGAGGAGCACATTTCAGAAAACGTGCTCAGCTCGTCGAGAAAATGCGATTTAAGCAATAAAATTAAAAATGCACCTAAAACCTAAACCAAAAGTTGCAGGTGGTTACTTCTTCATGCGCAGCAGTCAACGCGGCACTCTCTAGCTGCCAAGAGCACTTTTTACTATGCGCACCCAACCAGAGTGACGGGAGGAGCGCATTTCAGAAAACGTGCTCAGCTCGTCGAGAAAATGCGATTTAAGCAATAAAATTAAAAATGCACCTAAAACCTAAACCAAAAGTTGCAGGTGGTTATTTCTTCATGCGCAGCAGTCAACGCGGCACTCTCTAGCTGCCAAGAGCAGTTTTTACTATGCACACCCAACCAGAATGACGGGAGGAGCACATTTCAGAAAACGTGCTCAGCTCGTCGAGAAAATGCGATTTAAGCAATAAAATTAAAAATGCACCTAAAACCTAAACCAAAAGTTGCAGGTGGTTACTTCTTCATGCGCAGCAGTCAACGCGGCACTCTCTAGCTGCCAAGAGCACTTTTTACTATGCGCACCCAACCAGAGTGACGGGAGGAGCGCATTTCAGAAAACGTGCTCAGCTCGTCGAGAAAATGCGATTTAAGCAATAAAATTAAAAATGCACCTAAAACCTAAACCAAAAGTTGCAGGTGGTTATTTCTTCATGCGCAGCAGTCAACGCGGCACTCTCTAGCTGCCAAGAGCACTTTTTACTATGCGCACCCAACCAGAGTGACGGGAGGAGCACATTTCAGAAAACGTGCTCAGCTCGTTGAGAAAATGCGATTTAAGCAATAAAATTAAAAATGCACCTAAAACCTAAACCAAACGTTGCAGGTGGTTATTTCTTCATGCGCAGTGGTCAACGCGGAACTCTCTAGCTGCCAAGAGCACTTTTTACTATGCGCACCCAACCAGATTGACGGGAGGAGCACATTTCAGAAAACGTGCTCAGCTCGTCGAGAAAATGCGATTTAAGCAATAAAATTAAAAATGCACCTAAAACCTAAACCAAAATTTGCAGGTGGTTATTTCTTCATGCGCAGCAGTCAACGCGGCACTCTCTAGCTGCCAAGAGCACTTTTTACTATGCGCACCCAACCAGAGTGACGGGAGGAGCACATTTCAGAAAACGTGCTCAGCTCGTCGAGAAAATGCGATTTAAGCAAAAAATCTAAAAATGCACCTAAAACCTAAACCAAACGTTGCAGGTGGTTATTTCTTCATGCGCAGTGGTCAACGCGGCACTCTCTAGCTGCCAAGAGCACTTTTTACTATGCGCACCCAACCAGAGTGACGGGAGGAGCACATTTCAGAAAACGTGCTCAGCTCGTCGAGAAAATGCGATTTAAGCAATAAAATTAAAAATGCACCCAAAACCTAAACCAAACGTTGCAGGTGGTTATTTCTTCATGCGCAGTGGTCAACGCGGCACTCTCTAGCTGCCAAGAGCACTTTTAACTATGCGCACCCAACCAGAGTGACGGGAGGAGCACATTTCAGAAAACGTGCTCAGCTCGTCGAGAAAATGCGATTTAAGCAATAAAATTAAAAATGCACCTAAAACCTAAACCAAACGTTGCAGGTGGTTATTTCTTCATGCTCAGTGGTCAACGCGGCACTCTCTAGCTGCCAAGAGCAGTTTTTACTATGCACACCCAACCAGAATGACCGGAGGAGCACATTTCAGAAAACGTGCTCAGCTCGTCGAGAAAATGCGATTTAAGCAATAAAATTAAAAATGCACCTAAAACCTAAACCAAACGTTGCAGGTGGTTATTTCTTCATGCGCAGTGGTCAACGCGGCACTCTCTAGCTGCCAAGAGCACTTTTTACTATGCGCACCCAACCAGAGTGACGGGAGGAGCACATGTCAGAAAACGTGCTCAGCTCGTCGAGAAAATGCCATTTAAGCAATAAAATTAAAAATGCACCTAAAACCTAAACCAAACGTTGCAGGTGGTTATTTCTTCGTGCGCAGCAGTCAACGCGGCACTCTCTAGCTGCCAAGAGCACTTTTTACTATGCGCACCCAACCAGAGTGACGGGAGGAGCACATTTCAGAAAACGTGCTCAGCTCGTCGAGTAAATGCGATTTAAGCAATAAAATTAAAAATGCACCCAAAACCTAAACCAAACGTTGCAGGTGGTTATTTCTTCATGCGCAGTGGTCAACGCGGCACTCTCTAGCTGCCAAGAGCACTTTTTACTATGCGCACCCAACCAGAGTGACGGGAGGAGCACATTTCAGAAAACGTGCTCAGCTCGTCCAGAAAATGCGATTTAAGCAATAAAATTAAAAATGCACCTAAAACCTAAACCAAACGTTGCAGATGGTCATTTCTTCATGCGCAGTGGTCAACGCGGCACTCTCTAGCTGCCAAGAGCACTTTTTACTATGCACACCCAACCAGAGTGACGGGAGGAGCACATTTCAGAAAACGTGCTCAGCTCGTCCAGACAATGCGATTTAAGCAATAAAATTAAAAATGAACCCAAAACCTAAACCAAACGTTGCAGGTGGTTATTTCTTCATGCGCAGTGGTCAACGCGGCACTCTGTAGCTGCCAAGAGCACTTTTTACTATGCACACACAACCAGAGTGACGGGAGGAGCACATTTCAGAAAACGTGCTCAGCTCGTCGAGAAAATGCGATTTAAGCAATAAAATTAAAAATGCACCTAAAACCTAAACCAAAAGTTGCAGGTGGTTATTTCTTCATGCGCAGCAGTCAACGCGGCACTCTCTAGCTGCCAAGAGCACTTTTTACTATGCGCACCCAACCAGAGTGACGGGAGGAGCACATTTCAGAAAACGTGCTCAGCTCGTTGAGAAAATGCGATTTAAGCAATAAAATTAAAAATGCACCTAAAACCTAAACCAAACGTTGCAGGTGGTTATTTCTTCATGCGCAGTGGTCAACGCGGCACTCTCTAGCTGCCAAGAGCACTTTTTACTATGCGCACCCAACCAGAGTGACGGGAGGAGCACATTTCAGAAAACGTGCTCAGCTCGTCGAGAAAATGTGATTTAAGCAATAAAATTAAAAATGCACCTAAAACCTAAACCAAACGTTGCAAGTGGTTATTTCTTCATGCGCAGTGGTCAACGCGGCAGTCTCTAGCTGCCAAGAGCACTTTTTACTATGCGCACCCAACCAGAGTGACGGGAGGAGCACATTTCAGAAAACGTGCTCAGCTCGTTGAGAAAATGCGATTTAAGCAATAAAATTAAAAATGCACCTAAAACCTAAACCAAACGTTGCAGATGCTCATTTCTTCATTCGCAGTGGTCAACGCGGCACTCTCTAGCTGCCAAGAGCACTTTTTACTATGCGCACCCAACCAGAGTGACGGGAGGAGCACATTTCAGAAAACGTGCTCAGCTCGTCGAGAAAATGCGATTTAAGCAATAAAATTAAAAATGCACCCAAAACCTAAACCAAACGTTGCAGATGGTCTTTTCTTCATGCGCAGTGGTCAACGCGGCACTCTCTAGCTGCCAAGAGCACTTTTTACTATGCGCACCCAACCAGAGTGACGGGAGGAGCGCATTTCAGAAAACGTGCTCAGCTCGTCGAGAAAATGCGATTTAAGAAATAAAATTAAAAATGCACCTAAAACCTAAACCAAAAGTTGCAGGTGGTTATTTCTTCATGCGCAGCAGTCAACGCGGCACTCTCTAGCTGCCAAGAGCACTTTTTACTATGCGCACCCAACCAGAGTGACGGGAGGAGCACATTTCAGAAAACGTGCTCAGCTCGTCGAGAAAATGCGATTTAAGCAATAAAATTAAAAATGCACCTAAAACCTAAACCAGACGTTGCAGGTGGTTATTTCTTCATGCGCAGTGGTCAACGCGGCACTCTCTAGCTGCCAAGAGCACTTTTTACTATGCGCACCCAACCAGAGTGACGGGAGGAGCACATTTCAGAAAACGTGCTCAGCTCGTCCAGAAAATGCGATTTAAGCAATAAAATTAAAAATGCACCTAAAACCTAAACCAAACGTTGCAGATGGTCATTTCTTCATGCGCAGTGGTCAACGCGGCACTCTCTAGCTGCCAAGAGCACTTTTTACTATGCACACCCAACCAGAGTGACGGGAGGAGCACATTTCAGAAAACGTGCTCAGCTCGTCCAGACAATGCGATTTAAGCAATAAAATTAAAAATGAACCCAAAACCTAAACCAAACGTTGCAGGTGGTTATTTCTTCATGCGCAGTGGTCAACGCGGCACTCTCTAGCTGCCAAGAGCACTTTTTACTATGCGCACCCAACCAGAGTGACGGGAGGAGCACATTTCAGAAAACGTGCTCAGCTCGTCGAGAAAATGCGATTTAAGCAATAAAATTAAAAATGCACCTAAAACCTAAACCAAACGTTGCAGGTGGTTATTTCTTCGTGCGCAGCAGTCAACGCGGCACTCTCTAGCTGCCAAGAGCACTTTTTACTATGCGCACCCAACCAGAGTGACGGGAGGAGCACATTTCAGGAAACGTGCTCAGCTCGTGGAGTAAATGCGATTTAAGCAATTAAATTAAAAATGCACCCAAAACCTAAACCAAACGTTGCAGGTGGTTATTTCTTCATGCGCAGTGGTCAACGCGGCACTCTCTAGCTGCCAAGAGCACTTTTTACTATGCGCACCCAACCAGAGTGACGGGAGGAGCACATTTCAGAAAACGTGCTCAGCTCGTCCAGAAAATGCGATTTAAGCAATAAAATTAAAAATGCACCTAAAACCTAAACCAAACGTTGCAGATGGTCATTTCTTCATGCGCAGTGGTCAACGCGGCACTCTCTAGCTGCCAAGAGCATTTTTTACTATGCACACCCAACCAGAGTGACGGGAGGAGCACATTTCAGAAAACGTGCTCATCTCGTCCAGACAATGCGATTTAAGCAATAAAATTAAAAATGAACCCAAAACCTAAACCAAACGTTGCAGGTGGTTATTTCTTCATGCGCAGTGGTCAACGCGGCACTCTCTAGGTGCCAAGAGCACTTTTTACTATGCGCACCCAACCAGAGTGACGGGAGGAGCACATTTCAGAAAACGTGCTCAGCTCGTCCAGAAAATGCTATTTAAGCAATAAAATTAAAAATGCACCTAAAACCTAAACCAAACGTTGCAGGTGGTTATTTCTTCGTGCGCAGCAGTCAACGCGGCACTCTCTAGCTGCCAAGAGCACTTTTTACTATGCGCACCCAACCAGAGTGACGGGAGGAGCACATTTCAGAAAACGTGCTCAGCTCGTCGAGAAAATGCGATTTAAGCAATAAAATTAAAAATGCACCTAAAACCCAAACCAAACGTTGCAGGTGGTTATTTCTTCATGCGCAGTGGTCAACGCGGCACTCTCTAGCTGCCAAGAGCACTTTTAACTATGCGCACCCAACCAGAGTGACGGGAGGAGCACATTTCAGAAAACGTGCTCAGCTCGTCGAGAAAATGCGATTTAAGCAATAAAATTAAAAATGCACCCAAAACCTAAAGCAAACGTTGCAGGTGGTCATTTCTTCATGCGCAGTGGTCAACGCGGCACTCTCTAGCTGCCAAGAGCACTTTTTACTATGCGCACCCAACCAGAGTGACGGGAGGAGCACATTTGAGAAAACGTGCTCAGCTCGTCGAGAAAATGCGACTTAAGCAATAAAATTAAAAATGCACCTAAAACCTAAATCAAACGTTGCAGATGGTCATTTCTTCATGCGCAGTGGTCAACGCGGCACTCTCTAGGTGCCAAGAGCACTTTTTACTATGCACACCCAACCAGAGTGACGGGAGGAGCACATTTCAGAAAACGTGCTCAGCTCGTCGAGAAAATGCGATTTAAGCACTAAAATTAAAAATGCAACTTAAACCTAAACCAAACGTTGCAGGTGGTTATTTCTTCATGCGCAGTGGTCAACGCGGCACTCTCTAGCTGCCAAGAGCACTTTTTACTATGCACACACAACCAGAGTGACGGGAGGAGCACATTTCAGAAAACGTGCTCAGCTCGTCGAGAAAATGCGATTTAAGCAATAAAATTAAAAATGCACCCAAAACCTAAACCAAACGTTGCAGGTGGTTATTTCTTTATGCGCAGCAGTCAACGCGGCACTCTCTAGCTGCCAAGAGCAGTTTTTACTATGCGCACCCAACCAGAGTGACGGGAGGAGCACATTTCAGAAAACGTGCTCAGCTCGTCGAGAAAATGCGATTTAAGCAATAAAATTAAAAATGCACCTAAAACCTAAACCAAACGTTGCAGGTGGTTATTTCCTCATGCGCAGTGGTCAACGCGGCACTCTCTAGCTGCCAAGAGCACTTTTTACTGTGCGCACCCAACCAGAGTGACGGGAGGAGCACATTTCAGAAAACGTGCTCAGCTCGTCGAGAAAATGCGATTTAAGCAATAAAATAAAAAATGCACCTAAAACCTAAACCAAACGTTGCAGGTGGTTATTTCTTCATGCGCAGCGGTCAACGCGGCACTCTCTAGCTGCCAAGAGCACTTTTTACTATGCGCACCCAACCAGAGTGACGGGAGGAGCACATTTCAGAAAACGTGCTCAGCTCGTCGAGAAAATGCGATTTAAGCAATAAAATAAAAAATGCACCTAAAACCTAAACCAAACGTTGCAGGTGGTTATTTCTTCATGCGCAGTGGTCAACGCGGCACTCTCTAGCTGCCAAGAGCACTTTTTACTATGCGCACCCAACCAGAGTGACAGGAGGAGCACATTTCAGAAAACGTGCTCAGCTCGTCGAGAAAATGCGATTTAAGCAATAAAATTAAAAATGCACCCAAAACCTAAACCAAACGTTGCAGGTGGTCATTTCTTCATGCGCAGTGGTCAACGCGGCACTCTCTAGCTGCCAAGAGCACTTTTTACTATGCGCACCCAACCAGAGTGACGGGAGGAGCACATTTCAGAAAACGTGCTCAGCTCGTCGAGAAAATGCAATTTAAGCAATGAAATTAAAAATGCACCTAAAACCTAAACCAAACGTTGCAGGTGGTTATTTCTTCATGCGCAATGGTCAACGCGGCACTCTCTAGCTGCCAAGAGCACTTTTTACTATGCGCACCCAACCAGAGTGACGGGAGGAGCACATTTCAGAAAACGTGCTCAGCTCGTCGAGAAAATGCGATTTAAGCAATAAAATAAAAAATGCACCTAAAACCTAAACCAAACGTTGCAGGTGGTTATTTCTTCATGCGCAGTGGTCAACGCGGCACTCTCTAGCTGCCAAGAGCACTTTTTACAATGCGCACCCAACCAGAGTGACGGGAGGAGCACATTTCAGAAAACGTGCTCAGCTCGTCCAGAAAATGCGATTTAAGCAATAAAATTAAAAATGCACCTAAAACCTAAACCAAACGTTGCAGGTGGTTATTTCTTCATGCGCAGTGGTCAACGCGGCACTCTCTAGCTGCCAAGAGCACTTTTTACTATGCGCACCCAACCAGAGTGACGGGAGGAGCACATTTCAGAAAACGTGCTCAGCTCGTCGAGAAAATGCGATTTAAGCAATAAAATTAAAAATGCACCCAAAACCTAAACCACACGTTGCAGATGGTCATTTCTTCATGCGCAGTGGTCAACGCGGCAATCTCTAGCTGCCAAGAGCACTTTTTACTATGCGCACCAAACAAGAGTGACGGGAGGAGCACATGTCAGAAAACGTGCTCAGCTCGTCGAGAAAATGCGATTTAAGCAATAAAATTAAAAATGCACCCAAAACTTAAACCAAACGTTGCAGGTGGCTATTTCTTCATGCGCAGTGGTCAACGCGGCACTCTCTAGCTGCCAAGAGCACTTTTTACTATACGCACCCAACCAGAGTGACGGGAGGAGCACATTTCAGAAAACGTGCTCAGCTCGTTGAGAAAATGCGATTTAAGCAATAAAATTAAAAATGCACCCAAAACCTAAACCAAACGTTGCAGATGGTCATTTCTTCATGCGCAGTGGTCAATGCGGCACTCTCTAGCTGCCAAGAGCACTTTTTACTATGCGCACCCAACCAGAGTGACGGGAGGAGCACAATTCAGAAAACGTGCTCATCTCGACGAGAAAATGCGATTTAAGCAATAAAATTAAAAATGCACCCAAAACCTAAACCAAACGTTGCAGGTGGTTATTTCTTCATGCGCAGTGGTCAACGCGGCACTCTCTAGCTGCCAAGAGCACTTTTTACTATGCGCACCCAACCAGAGTGACGGGAGGAGCACACTTCAGAAAACGTGCTCAGCTCGTCGAGAAAATGCAATTTAAGCAATAAAATTAAAAATGCACCTAAAACCTAAACCAAACGTTGCAGGTGGTTATTTCTTCATGCGCAATGGTCAACGCGGCACTCTCTAGCTGCCAAGAGCACTTTTTACTATGCGCACCCAACCAGAGTGACGGGAGGAGCACATTTCACAAAACGTGCTCAGCTCGTCGAGAAAATGCGATTTAAGCAATAAAATTAAAAATGCACCTAAAACCTAAACCAAACGTTGCAAGGTATTATTTCTTCATGCGCAGTGGTCAACGCGGCACTCTCTAGCTGCCAAGAGCACTTTTGACTATGCGCACCCAACAAGAGTGACGGGAGGAGCACATTTCAGAAAACGTGCACAGCTCGTCGAGAAAATGCGATTTAAGCAATAAAATTAAAAATGCACCTAAAACCTAAACCAAACGTTGCAGATGGTCATTTCTTCATGAGCAGTGGTCAACGCGGCACTCTCTAGCTGCCCAGAGCACTTTTTACTATGCGCACCCAACCAGATTGACGGGAGGAGCACATTTCAGAAAACGTGCTCAGCTCGTCCAGAAAATGCGATTTAAGCAACAAAATAAAAAATGCACCCAAAACCTAAACCAAACGTTGCAGGTGGTTATTTCTTCATGCGCAGTGGTCAACGCGGCACTCTCTAGCTGCCAAGAGCACTTTTTACTATGCGCACCCAACCAGAGTGACGGGAGGAGCACATTTCAGAAAACGTGCTCAGCTCGTCGAGAAAATGCGATTTAAGCAATAAAATTAAAAATGCACCTAAAACCTAAACCAAACGTTGCAGGTGGTTATTTCTTCATGAGCAGCGGTCAACGCGGCACTCTCTAGCTGCCAAGAGCACTTTTTACTATGCGCACCCAACCAGAGTGACGGGAGGAGCACATTTCAGAAAACGTGCTCAGCTCGTCGAGAAAATGCGATTTAAGCAATAAAATTAAAAATGCACCCAAAACCTAAACCACACGTTGCAGATGGTCATTTCTTCATGCGCAGTGGTCAACGCGGCAATCTCTAGCTGCCAAGAGCACTTTTTACTATGCGCACCCAACCAGAGTGACGGGAGGACCACATTTCAGAAAACGTGCTCAGCTCGTCGAGAAAATGCGATTTAAGCAATAAAATTAAAAATGCACCCAAAACCTAAACCACACGTTGCAGATGGTCATTTCTTCATGCGCAGTGGTCAACGCGGCACTCTCTAGCTGCCAAGAGCACTTTTTACTATGCGCTCCCAACCAGAGTGACGGGAGGAGACATTTCAGAAAACGTGCTCAGCTCGTCGAGAAAATGCGATTTAAGCAATAAAATTAAAAATGCACCTAAAATCTAAACCAAAGGTTGCAGGTGGTTATTTCTTAATGCGCAGTGGTCAACGCGGAACTCTCTAGCTGCCAAGAGCACTTTTTACTATGCGCACCCAACCAGAGTGACGGGAGGAGCACATTTCAGAAAACGTGCTCAGCTCGTCGAGAAAAAGCGATTTAAGCAATAAAATTTAAAATGCACCTCAAACCTAAACCAAACGTTGCAGGTGGTTATTTCTTCATGCGCAGTGGTCAACGCGGCACTCTCTAGCTGCCAAGAGCACTTTTTACTATGCACACCCAACCAGAGTGACGGGAGGAGCACATTTCAGAAAACGTGCTCAGCTCGTCGAGAAAATGCGATTTAACCAATAAAATTAAAAATGCACCCAAAACCTAAACCAAACGTTGCAGATGGTCATTTCTTCATGCGCAGTGGTCAACGCGGCACTCTCTAGCTGCCAAGAGCACTTTTTACTATGCGCACCCAACCAGAGTGACGGGAGGAGCACATTTCAGAAAACGTGCTCAGCTCGTCGAGAAAATGCGATTTAAGCAATACAATTAAAAATGCACCTAAAACCTAAACCAAACGTTGCAGGTGGTTATTTCTTCATGCGCAGCAGTCAACGCGGCACTCTCTAGCTGCCAAGAGCACTTTTTACTATGCGCACCCAACCAGAGTGACGGGAGGAGCACATTTCAGAAAACGTGCTCAGCTCGTCGAGAAATTGCGATTTAAGCAATAAAATAAAAAATGCACCTAAAACCTAAACCAAACGTTGCAGGTGGTTATTTCTTCATGCGCAGTGGTCAACGCGGTACTCTCTAGCTGCCAAGAGCACTTTTTACTATGCACACCCAACCAGAGTGACGGGAGGAGCACATTTCAGAAAACGTGCTCAGCTCGCCGAGAAAATGCGATTTAAGCAATAAAATTAAAAATGCACCTAAAACCTAAACCAAACGTTGCAGGTGGTTATTTATTCATGCGCAGTGGTCAACGCGGCACTCTCTAGCTGCCAAGAGCACTTCTTACTATGCGCACCCAACCAGAGTGACGGGAGGAGCACATTTCAGAAAACGTGCTCAGCTCGTCGAGAAAATGCGATTTAAGCAATAAAATTAAAAATGCACCTAAAACCTAAACCAAACGTTGCAGGTGGTTATTTCTTCATGCGCAATGGTCAACGCGGCACTCTCTAGCTGCCAAGAGCACTTTTTACTATGCGCACCCAACCAGAGTGACGGGAGGAGCACATTTCACAAAACGTGCTCAGCTCGTCGAGAAAATGCGATTTAAGCAATAAAATTAAAAATGCACCTAAAACCTAAACCAAACGTTGCAGGTGGTTATTTCTTCATGAGCAGCGGTCAACGCGGCACTCTCTAGCTGCCAAGAGCACTTTTTACTATGCGCACCCAACCAGAGTGACGGGAGGAGCACATTTCAGAAAACGGGCTCAGCTCGTCGAGAAAATGCGATTTAAGCAATAAAATAAAAAATGCACCTAAAACCTGAACCAAACGTTGCAGGTGGTCATTTCTTCATGCGCAGTGGTCAACGCGGCACTCTCTAGCTGCCAAGAGCACTTTTTACTATGCGCACCCAACCAGAGTGACGGGAGGAGCACATTTCAGAAAACGTGCTCAGCTCGTCGAGAAAAAGCGATTTAAGCAATAAAATTAAAAATGCACCTAAATCCTAAACCAAACGTTGCAGGTGGTTATTTCTTCATGCGCAGTGGTCAACGCGTCACTCTCTAGCTCCCCAGAGCACTTTTTACTATGCGCACCCAACCAGAGTGACGGGAGGAGCACATTTCAGAAAACGTGCTCAGCTCGTCGAGAAAATGCAATTTAAGCAATAAAATTAAAAATGCACCCAAAACCTAAACCAAACGTTGCAGATGGTCATTTTTTTCATGCGCAGTGGTCAACGCGGCACTCTCTAGCTGCCAAGAGCACTTTTTACTATGCGCACCCAACCAGAGTGACGGGAGGAGCACATTTCAGAAAACGTGCTCAGCTCGTCGAGAAAATGCGATTTAAGCAATAAAATTAAAAATGCACCCAAAACCTAAACCAAACGTTGCAGGTGGTTATTTCTTCATGCGCAGTGGTCAACGCGGCACTCTCTAGCTGCCAAGAGCACTTTTTACAATGCGCACCCAACCAGAGTGACGGGAGGAGCACATTTCAGAAAACGTGCTCAGCTCGTCCAGAAAATGCGATTTAAGCAATAAAATTAAAAATGCACCTAAAACCTAAACCAAACGTTGCAGGTGGTTATTTCTTCATGCGCAGTGGTCAACGGCACTCTCTAGCTGCCAAGAGCACTTTTTACAATGCGCACCCAACCAGAGTGACGGGAGGAGCACATTTCAGAAAACGTGCTCAGCTCGTCCAGAAAATGCGATTTAAGCAATAAAATTAAAAATGCACCTAAAACCTAAACCAAACGTTGTAGGTGGTTATTTCTTCATGCGCAGTGGTCAACGCGGCACTCTCTAGCTGCCAAGAGCACTTTTTACTATGCGCACCCAACCAGAGTGACGGGAGGAGCACATTTCAGAAAACGTGCTCAGCTCGTCGAGAAAATGCGATTTAAGCAATAAAATTAAAAATGCACCCAAAACCTAAACCACACGTTGCAGATGGTCATTTCTTCATGCGCAGTGGTCAACGCGGCACTCTCTAGCTGCCAAGAGCACTTTTTACTATGCGCACCCAACCAGAGTGACGGGAGGAGCACATTTCAGAAAACGTGCTCAGCTCGTCGAGAAAATGCGATTTAAGCAATAAAATAAAAAATGCACCTAAAACCTAAACCAAACGTTGCAGGTGGTTATTTCTTCATGCGCAGTGGTCAACGCGGCACTCTCTAGCTGCCAAGAGCACTTTTTACTATGCGCACCCAACCAGAGTGACGGGAGGAGCACATTTCAGAAAACGTGCTCAGCTCGTCGAGAAAATGCGATTTAAGCAATGAAATTAAAAATGCACCCAAAACCTAAACCAAACGTTGCAGATGGTCATTTCTTCATGCGCAGTGGTCAACGCGGCACTCTCTAGCTGCCAAGAGCACTTTTTACTATGCGCACCCAATCAGAGTGACGGGAGGAGCACATTTTAGAAAACGTGCTCAGCTCGTCGAGAAAATGCAATTTAAGCAATAAAATTAAAAATGCACCTAAAACCTAAACCAAACGTTGCAGGTGGTTATTTCTTCATGCGCAGTGGTCAACGCGGCACTCTCTAGCTGCCAAGAGCACTTTTTACTATGCGCACCCAACCAGAGTGACGGGAGGAGCACATTTCAGAAAACGTGCTCAGCTCGTCGAGAAAATGCAATTTAAGCAATAAAATTAAAAATGCACCCAAAACCTAAACCAAACGTTGCAGATGGTCATTTTTTCATGCGCAGTGGTCAACGCGGCACTCTCTAGCTGCCAAGAGCACTTTTTACTATGCGCACCCAACCAGAGTGACGGGAGGAGCACATTTCAGAAAACGTGCTCAGCTCGTCGAGAAAATGCGATTTAAGCAATAAAATTAAAAATGCACCCAAAACCTAAACCAAACGTTGCAGGTGGTTATTTCTTCATGCGCAGTGGTCAACGCGGCACTCTCTAGCTGCCAAGAGCACTTTTTACAATGCGCACCCAACCAGAGTGACGGGAGGAGCACATTTCAGAAAACGTGCTCAGCTCGTCCAGAAAATGCGATTTAAGCAATAAAATTAAAAATGCACCTAAAACCTAAACCAAACGTTGCAGGTGGTTATTTCTTCATGCGCAGTGGTCAACGGCACTCTCTAGCTGCCAAGAGCACTTTTTACTATGCGCACCCAACCAGAGTGACGGGAGGAGCACATTTCAGAAAACGTGCTCAGCTCGTCGAGAAAATGCGATTTAAGCAATAAAATTAGAAATGCACCCAGAACCTAAACCAGACGTTGCAGGTGGTTATTTCTTCATGGGCAGTGGTCAACGCGGCACTCTCTAGCTGCCAAGAGCACTTTTTACTATGCGCACCCAACAAGAGTGACGGGAGGAGCACATTTCAGAATACGTGCTCAGCTCGTCGAGAAAATGCGATTTAAGCAATAAAATTAAAAATGCACCCAAAACCTAAACCAAACGTTGCAGGTGGTTATTTCTTCATGCGCAGTGATCAACGCGGCACTCTCTAGCTGCCAAGAGCACTTTTTACTATGCGCACCCAACCAGAGTGACGGGAGGAGCACATTTCAGAAAACGTGCTCAGCTCGTCGAGAAAATGCAATTTAAGCAATAAAATTAAAAATGCACCCAAAACCTAAACCAAACGTTGCAGATGGTCATTTTTTTCATGCGCAGTGGTCAACGCGGCACTCTCTAGCTGCCAAGAGCACTTTTTACTATGCGCACCCAACCAGAGTGACGGGAGGAGCAGATTTCAGAAAACGTGCTCAGCTCGTCGAGAAAATGCGATTTAAGCAATAAAATTAAAAATGCACCCAAAACCTAAACCAAACGTTGCAGGTGGTTATTTCTTCATGCGCAGTGGTCAACGCGGCACTCTCTAGCTGCCAAGAGCACTTTTTACAATGCGCACCCAACCAGAGTGACGGGAGGAGCACATTTCAGAAAACGTGCTCAGCTCGTCCAGAAAATGCGATTTAAGCAATAAAATTAAAAATGCACCTAAAACCTAAACCAAACGTTGCAGGTGGTTATTTCTTCATGCGCAGTGGTCAACGGCACTCTCTAGCTGCCAAGAGCACTTTTTACAATGCGCACCCAACCAGAGTGACGGGAGGAGCACATTTCAGAAAACGTGCTCAGCTCGTCGAGAAAATGCGATTTAAGCAATAAAATTAAAAATGCACCTAAAACCTAAACCAAACGCTGCAGATGGTCATTTCTTCATGCGCAGTGGTCAACGCGGCACTTTCTAGCTGCCAAGAGCACTTTTTACTATACACACCCAACCAGAGTGACAAAAGGAGCACATTCCAGAAAACGTGCTCAGCTCGTCGAGAAAATGCGATTTAAGCAATAAAATTAAAAATGCACCTAAAACCTAAACCAAACGCTGCAGATGGTCATTTCTTCATGCGCAGTGGTCAACGCGGCACTCTCTAGCTGCCAAGAGCACTTTTTACTATACACACCCAACCCGAGAGACAAAAGGAGCACATTCCAGAAAACGTGCTCAGCGTCGAGAAAATGCGATTTAAGCAATAAAATTAAAAATGCACCTAAAACCTAAACCAAACGTTGCAGGTGGTTATTTCTTCATGCGCAGTGGTCAACGCAGCACTCTCTAGCTGCCAAGAGCACTTTTTACTATGCGCACCCAACCAGAGTGACGGGAGGAGCACATTTCAGAAAACGTGCTCAGCTCGTCGAGAAAATGCGATTTAAGCAATAAAATTAAAAATGCACCTAAAAACTAAACCGAACGTTGCAGATGGTCATTTCTTCATGCGCAGTGGTCAACACGGCACTCTCTAGCTGCCAAGAGCACTTTTTACTATGCACACCCAACCAGAGTGACGGGAGGAGCACATTTCAGAAAACGTGCTCAGCTCGTCGAGAAAATGCGATTTAAGCAATAAAATTAAAAATGCACCCAAAACCTAAACCAAACGTTGCAGGTGGTTATTTCTTCATGCGCAGCAATCAACGCGGCACTCTCTAGCTGCCAAGAGCACTTTTTACTATGCGCACCCAACCAGAGTGACGGGAGGAGCACATTTCAGAAAACGTGCTCAGCTCGTCGAGAAAATGCGATTTAAGCAATAAAATTAAAAATGCACCCAAAACCTAAACCACACGTTGCAGATGGTCATTTCTTCGTGCGCAGTGGTCAACGCGGCACTCTCTAGCTGCCAAGAGCACTTTTTACTATGCGCACCCAACCAGAGTGACGTGAGGAGCACATTTCAGAAAACGTGCTCAGCTCGACGAGAAAATGCGATTTAAGCAATAAAATTAAAAATGCACCCAAAACCTAAACCAAACGTTGCAGGTGGTTATTTCTTCATGCGCAGCGGTCAACGCGGCACTCTCTAGCTGCCAAGAGCACTTTTTACTATGCGCACCCAACAAGAGTGACGGGAGGAGCACATTTCAGAAAACGTGCTCAGCTCGTCCAGACAATGCGATTTAAGCAATAAAATTAAAAATGAACCCAAAACCTAAACCAAACGTTGCAGGTGGTTATTTCTTCATGCGCAGTGGTCAACGCGGCACTCTCTAGCTGCCAAGAGCACTTTTTACTATGCGCACCCAACCAGAGTGACGGGAGGAGCACATTTCAGAAAACGTGCTCAGCTCGTCCAGAAAATGCGATTTAAGCAATAAAATTAAAAATGCACCTAAAACCTAAACCAAACGTTGCAGATGGTCATTTCTTCATGCGCAGTGGTCAACGCGGCACTCTCTAGCTGCCAAGAGCACTTTTTACTATGCACACCCAACCAGAGTGACGGGAGGAGCACATTTCAGAAAACGTGCTCATCTCGTCCAGACAATGCGATTTAAGCAATAAAATTAAAAATGAACCCAAAACCTAAACCAAACGTTGCAGGTGGTTATTTCTTCATGCGCAGTGGTCAACGCGGCACTCTCTAGCTGCCAAGAGCACTTTTTACTATGCGCACCCAACCAGAGTGACGGGAGGAGCGCATTTCAGAAAAGGTGCTCAGCTCGTCGAGAAAATGCGATTTAAGCAATAAAATTAAAAATGCACCTAAAACCTAAACCAAAAGTTGCAGGTGGTTATTTCTTCATGCGCAGCAGTCAACGCGGCACTCTCTAGCTGCCAAGAGCACTTTTTACTATGCGCACCCAACCAGAGTGACGGGAGGAGCACATTTCAGAAAACGTGCTCAGCTCGTTGAGAAAATGCGATTTAAGCAATAAAATTAAAAATGCACCTAAAACCTAAACCAAACGTTGCAGGTGGTTATTTCTTCATGCGCAGTGGTCAACGCGGAACTCTCTAGCTGCCAAGAGCACTTTTTACTATGCGCACCCAACCAGATTGACGGGAGGAGCACATTTCAGAAAACGTGCTCAGCTCGTCGAGAAAATGCGATTTAAGCAATAAAATTAAAAATGCACCTAAAACCTAAACCAGACGTTGCAGGTGGTTATTTCTTCATGCGCAGTGGTCAACGCAGCACTCTCTAGCTGCCAAGAGCACTTTTTACTATGCGCACCCAACCAGAGTGACGGGAGGAGCACATTTCAGAAAACGTGCTCAGCTCGTCGAGAAAATGTGATTTAAGCAATAAAATTAAAAATGCACCTAAAACCTAAACCAAAAGTTGCAGGTGGTTATTTCTTCATGCGCAGCAGTCAACGCGGCACTCTCTAGCTGCCAAGATCACTTTTTACTATGCGCACCCAACCAGAGTGACGGGAGGAGCACATTTCAGAAAACGTGCTCAGCTCGTCGAGAAAATGCGATTTAAGCAATAAAATTAAAAATGCACCTAAAACCTAAACCAGACGTTGCAGGTGGTTATTTCTTCATGTGCAGTGGTCAACGCGGCACTCTCTAGCTGCCAAGAGCACTTTTTACTATGCGCACCCAACCAGAGTGACGTGAGGAGCACATTTCAGAAAACGTGCTCAGCTCGTCCAGAAAATGCGATTTAAGCAATAAAATTAAAAATGCACCTAAAACCTAAACCAAACGTTGCAGATGGTCATTTCTTCATGCGCAGTGGTCAACGCGGCACTCTCTAGCTGCCAAGAGCACTTTTTACTATGCACACCCAACCAGAGTGACGGGAGGAGCACATTTCAGAAAACGTGCTCAGCTCGTCCAGACAATGCGATTTAAGCAATAAAATTAAAAATGAACCCAAAACCTAAACCAAACGTTGCAGGTGGTTATTTCTTCATGCGCAGTGGTCAACGCGGCACTCTCTAGCTGCCAAGAGCACTTTTTACTATGCGCACCCAACCAGAGTGACGGGAGGAGCGCATTTCAGAAAACGTGCTCAGCTCGTCGAGAAAATGCGATTTAAGCAATAAAATTAAAAATGCACCTAAAACCTAAACCAAAAGTTGCAGGTGGTTATTTCTTCATGCGCAGCAGTCAACGCGGCACTCTCTAGCTGCAAGAGCACTTTTTACTATGCGCACCCAACCAGAGTGACGGGAGGAGCACATTTCAGAAAACGTGCTCAGCTCGTTGAGAAAATGCGATTTAAGCAATAAAATTAAAAATGCACCTAAAACCTAAACCAAACGTTGCAGGTGGTTATTTCTTCATGCGCAGTGGTCAACGCGGCACTCTCTAGCTGCCAAGAGTACTTTTTACTATGCGCACCCAACCAGAGTGACGGGAGGAGCACATTTCAGAAAACGTGCTCAGCTCGTCGAGAAAATGCGATTTAAGCAACAAAATTAAAAATGCACCTAAAACCTAAACCAAACGTTGCAGGTGGTTATTTCTTCGTGCGCAGCAGTCAACGCGGCACTCTCTAGCTGCCAAGAGCATTTTTTACTATGCGCACCCAACCAGAGTGACGGGAGGAGCACATTTCAGGAAACGTGCTCAGCTCGTGGAGTAAATGCGATTTAAGCAATAAAATTAAAAATGCACCCAAAACCTAAACCAAACGTTGCAGGTGGTTATTTCTTCATGCGCAGTGGTCAACGCGGCACTCTCTAGCTGCCAAGAGCACTTTTTACTATGCGCACCCAACCAGAGTGACGGGAGGAGCACATTTCAGAAAACGTGCTCAGCTCGTCCAGAAAATGCGATTTAAGCAATAAAATTAAAAATGCACCTAAAACCTAAACCAAACGTTGCAGATGGTCATTTCTTCATGCGCAGTGGTCAACGCGGCACTCTCTAGCTGCCAAGAGCACTTTTTACTATGCACACCCAACCAGAGTGACGGGAGGAGCACATTTCAGAAAACGTGCTCATCTCGTCCAGACAATGCGATTTAAGCAATAAAATTAAAAATGAACCCAAAACCTAAACCAAACGTTGCAGGTGGTTATTTCTTCATGCGCAGTGGTCAACGCGGCACTCTCTAGCTGCCAAGAGCACTTTTTACTATGCGCACCCAACCACAGTGACGGGAGGAGCGCATTTCAGAAAACGTGCTCAGCTCGTCGAGAAAATGCGATTTAAGCAATAAAATTAAAAATGCACCTAAAACCTAAACCAAAAGTTGCAGGTGGTTATTTCTTAATGCGCAGCAGTCAACGCGGCACTCTCTAGCTGCCAAGAGCACTTTTTACTATGCGCACCCAACCAGAGTGACGGGAGGAGCACATTTCAGAAAACGTGCTCAGCTCGTTGAGAAAATGCGATTTAAGCAATAAAATTAAAAATGCACCTAAAACCTAAACCAAACGTTGCAGGTGGTTATTTCTTCATGCGCAGTGGTCAACGCGGAACTCTCTAGCTGCCAAGAGCACTTTTTACTATGCGCACCCAACCAGATTGACGGGAGGAGCACATTTCAGAAAACGTGCTCAGCTCGTCGAGAAAATGCGATTTAAGCAATAAAATTAAAAATGCACCTAAAACCTAAACCAAAAGTTGCAGGTGGTTATTTCTTCATGCGCAGCAGTCAACGCGGCACTCTCTAGCTGCCAAGAGCACTTTTTACTATGCGCACCCAACCAGAGTGACGGGAGGAGCACATTTCAGAAAACGTGCTCAGCTCGTCGAGAAAATGCGATTTAAGCAAAACATCTAAAAATGCACCTAAAACCTAAACCAAACGTTGCAGGTGGTTATTTCTTCATGCGCAGTGGTCAACGCGGCACTCTCTGGCTGCCAAGAGCACTTTTTACTATGCGCACCCAACCAGAGTGACGGGAGGAGCACATTTCAGAAAACGTGCTCAGCTCGTCGAGAAAATGCGATTTAAGCAATAAAATTAAAAATGCACCTAAAACCTAAACCAAACGTTGCAGGTGGTTATTTCTTCATGCGCAGTGGTCAACGCGGCACTCTCTAGCTGCCAAGAGCAGTTTTTACTATGCACACCCAACCAGAATGACGGGAGGAGCACATTTCAGAAAACGTGCTCAGCTCGTCGAGAAAATGCGATTTAAGCAATAAAATTAAAAATGCACCTAAAACCTAAACCAAACGTTGCAGGTGGTTATTTCTTCATGCGCAGTGGTCAACGCGGCACTCTCTAGCTGCCAAGAGCACTTTTTACTATGCGCACCCAACCAGAGTGACGGGAGGAGCACATTTCAGAAAACGTGCTCAGCTCGTCGAGAAAATGCCATTTAAGCAATAAAATTAAAAATGCACCTAAAACCTAAACCAAACGTTGCAGGTGGTTATTTCTTCGTGCGCAGCAGTCAACGCGGCACTCTCTAGCTGCCAAGAGCACTTTTTACTATGCGCACCCAACCAGAGTGACGGGAGGAGCACATTTCAGAAAACGTGCTCAGCTCGTCGAGTAAATGCAATTTAAGCAATAAAATTAAAAATGCACCCAAAACCTAAACCAAACGTTGCAGGTGGTTATTTCTTCATGCGCAGTGGTCAACGCGGCACTCTCTAGCTGCCAAGAGCACTTTTTACTATGCGCACCCAACCAGAGTGACGGGAGGAGCACATTTCAGAAAACGTGCTCAGCTCGTCCAGAAAATGCGATTTAAGCAATAAAATTAAAAATGCACCTAAAACCTAAACCAAACGTTGCAGATGGTCATTTCTTCATGCGCAGTGGTCAACGCGGCACTCTCTAGCTGCCAAGAGCACTTTTTACTATGCACACCCAACCAGAGTGACGGGAGGAGCACATTTCAGAAATCGTGCTCAGCTCGTCCAGACAATGCGATTTAAGCAATAAAATTAAAAATGAACCCAAAACCTAGACCAAACGTTGCAGGTGGTTATTTCTTCATGCGCAGTGGTCAACGCGGCACTCTCTAGCTGCCAAGAGCACTTTTTACTATGCGCACCCAACCAGAGTGACGGGAGGAGCGCATTTCAGAAAACATGCTCAGCTCGTCGAGAAAATGCGATTTAAGCAATAAAATTAAAAATGCACCTAAAACCTAAACCAAAAGTTGCAGGTGGTTATTTCTTCATGCGCAGCAGTCAACGCGGCACTCTCTAGCTGCCAAGAGCACCTTTTACTATGCGCACCCAACCAGAGTGACGGGAGGAGCACATTTCAGAAAACGTGCTCAGCTCGTTGAGAAAATGCGATTTAAGCAATAAAATTAAAAATGCACCTAAAACCTAAACCAAACGTTGCAGGTGGTTATTTCTTCATGCGACGTGGTCAACGCGGCACTCTCTAGCTGCCAAGAGCACTTTTTACTATGCGCACCCAACCAGAGTGACGGGAGGAGCACATTTCAGAAAACGTGCTCAGCTCGTCGAGAAAATGCGATTTAAGCAATAAAATTAAAAATGCACCTAAAACCTAAACCAAACGTTGCAGGTGGTTATTTCTTCATGCGCAGTGGTCAACGCGGCACTCTCTACCTGCCAAGAGCACTTTTTACTATGCGCACCCAACCAGAGTGACGGGAGGAGCACATTTCAGAAAACGTGCTCAGCTCGTCGAGAAAATGCGATTTAAGCAATGAAATTAAAAATGCACCTAAAACCTAAACCAAACGTTGCAGATGGTCATTTCTTCATGCGCAGTGGTCAACGCGGCACTCTCTAGCTGCCAAGAGCACTTTTTACTATGCGCACCCAACCAGAGTGACGGGAGGAGCACATTTCAGAAAACGTGCTCAGCTCGTCGAGAAAATGCGATTTAAGCAATAAAATTAAAAATGCACCCAAAACCTAAACCAAACGTTGCAGATGGTCATTTCTTCATGCGCAGTGGTCAACGCGGCACTCTCTAGCTGCCAAGAGCACTTTTTACTATGCGCACCCAACCAGAGTGACGGGAGGAGCACTTTTCAGAAAACGTGCTCAGCTCGTCGAGAAAATGCGATTTAAGCAATAAAATTAAAAATGCACCTAAAACCTAAACCAAACGTTTCAGGTGGTTATTTCTTCGTGCGCAGCAGTCAACGCGGCACTCTCTAGCTGCCAAGAGCACTTTTTACTATGCGCACCCAACCAGAGTGACGGGAGGAGCACATTTCAGAAAACGTGCTCAGCTCGTCGATAAAATGCGATTTAAGCAATAAAATTAAAAATGCACCCAAAACCTAAACCAAACGTTGCAGATGGTCATTTCTTCATGCGCAGTGGTCAACGCGGCACTCTCTAGCTGCCAAGAGCACTTTTTACTATGCGCACCTAACCAGAGTGACGGGAGGAGCACATTTTAGAAAACGTGCTCAGCTCGACGAGAAAATGCGATTTAAGCAATAAAATTAAAAATGCACCCAAAACCTAAACCAAACGTTGCAGGTGGTTATTTCTTCATGCGCAGTGGTCAACGCGGCACTCTCTAGCTGCCAAGAGCACTTTTTACTATGCGCACCCAACCAGAGTGACGGGAGGAGCACATTTCAGAAAACGTGCTCAGCTCGTCGAGAAAATGCGATTTAAGCAATAAAATTAAAAATGCACCCAAAACCTAAACCAAACGTTGCAGGTGGTTATTTCTTCATGCGCAGTGGTCAACGCGGCACTCTCTAGCTGCCAAGAGCACTTTTAACTATGCGCACCCAACCAGAGTGACGGGAGGAGCACATTTCAGAAAACGTGCTCAGCTCGTCGAGAAAATGCGATTTAAGCAATAAAATTAAAAATGCACCTAAAACCTAAACCAAACGTTGCAGGTGGTTATTTCTTCATGCGCAGTGGTCAACGCGGCACTCTCTAGCTGCCAAGAGCACTTTTTACTATGCGCACCCAACCAGAGTGACGGGAGGAGCACATTTCAGAAAACGTGCTCAGCTCGTCGAGAAAATGCCATTTAAGCAATAAAATTAAAAATGCACCTAAAACCTAAACCAAACGTTGCAGGTGGTTATTTCTTCGTGCGCAGCAGTCAACGCGGCACTCTCTAGCTGCCAAGAGCACTTTTTACTATGCGCACCCAACCAGAGTGACGGGAGGAGCACATTTCAGAAAACGTGCTCAGCTCGTCGAGTAAATGCGATTTAAGCAATAAAATTAAAAATGCACCCAAAACCTAAACCAAACGTTGCAGGTGGTTATTTCTTCATGCGCAGTGGTCAACGCGGCACTCTCTAGCTGCCAAGAGCACTTTTTACTATGCGCACCCAACCAGAGTGACGGGAGGAGCACATTTCAGAAAACGTGCTCAGCTCGTCCAGAAAATGCGATTTAAGCAATAAAATTAAAAATGCACCTAAAACCTAAACCAAACGTTGCAGATGGTCATTTCTTCATGCGCAGTGGTCAACGCGGCACTCTCTAGCTGCCAAGAGCACTTTTTACTATGCACACCCAACCAGAGTGACGGGAGGAGCACATTTCAGAAAACGTGCTCAGCTCGTCCAGACAATGCGATTTAAGCAATAAAATTAAAAATGAACCCAAAACCTAAACCAAACGTTGCAGGTGGTTATTTCTTCATGCGCAGTGGTCAACGCGGCACTCTCTAGCTGCCAAGAGCACTTTTTACTATGCGCACCCAACCAGAGTGACGGGAGGAGCGCATTTCAGAAAACGTGCTCAGCTCGTCGAGAAAATGCGATTTAAGCAATAAAATTAAAAATGCACCCAAAACCTAAACCAAACGTTGAAGGTGGTTTTATTTCTTCATGCGCAGTGGTAAACGCGGCACTCTCTAGCTGCCAAGAGCACTTTTTACTATGCGCACCCAACCAGAGTGACGAGAGGAGCACATTTCAGAAAACGTGCTCACCTCGTCGAGAAAATGCTTTTTAAGCAATAAAATTAAAAATGCACCCAAAACCTAAACCAAACGTTGCAGGTGGTTATTTCTTCATGCGCAGTGGTCAACGCGGCACTCTCTAGCTGCCAAGAGCACTTTTTACTATGCGCACCCAACCAGAGTGACGGGAGGAGCACATTTCAGAAAACGTGCTCAGCTCATCGAGAAAATTCGATTTAAGCAATAAAATTAAAAATGCACCCAAAACCTAAACCAAACGTTGCAGATCGTCATTTCTTCATGCGCAGTGGTCAACGCGGCACTCTCTAGCTGCCAAGAGCACTTTTTACTATGCGCACCCAACCAGAGTGACGGGAGGAGCACATTTCAGAAAACGTGCTCAGCTCGTCGAGAAAATGCGATTTAAGCAATAAAATTAAAAATGCACCTAAAACCCAAACCAAACGTTGCAGGTGGTTATTTCTTCATGCGCAGTGGTCAACGCGGCACTCTCTAGCTGCCAAGAGCACTTTTAACTATGCGCACCCAACCAGAGTGACGTGAGGAGCACATTTCAGAAAACGTGCTCAGCTCGTCGAGAAAATGCGATTTAAGCAATAAAATTAAAAATGCACCTAAAACCTAAACCAAACGTTGCAGATGGTCATTTCTTCATGCGCAGTGGTCAACGCGGCACTCTCTAGGTGCCAAGAGCACTTTTTACTATGCACACCCAACCAGAGTGACGGGAGGAGCACATTTCAGAAAACGTGCTCAGCTCGTAGAGAAAATGCGATTTAAGCAATAAAATTAAAAATGCAACTTAAACCTAAACCAAACGTTGCAGGTGGTTATTTCTTCATGCGCAGTGGTCAACGCGGCACTCTCTAGCTGCCAAGAGCACTTTTTACTATGCACACCCAACCAGAGTGACGGGAGGAGCACATTTCAGAAAACGTGCTCAGCTCGTCGAGAAAATGCGATTTAAGCAATAAAATTAAAAATGCACCCAAAACCTAAACCAAACGTTGCAGGTGGTTATTTCTTCATGCGCAGCAGTCAACGCGGCACTCTCTAGCTGCCAAGAGCACTTTTTACTATGCGCACCCAACAAGAGTGACGGGAGGAGCGCATTTCAGAAAACGTGCTCAGCTCGACGAGAAAATGCGATTTAAGCAATAAAATTAAAAATGCACCCAAAACCTAAACCAAACGTTGCAGATGGTCATTTCTTCATGCGCAGTGGTCAACGCGGCACTCTCTAGCTGCCAAGAGCACTTTTTACTATGCACACCCAACCAGAGTGACGGGAGGAGCACATTTCAGAAAACGTGCTCAGCTCGTCGAGAAAATGCGATTTAAGCAATAAAATTAAAAATGCACCCAAAACCTAAACCAAACGTTGCAGATGGTCATTTCTTCATGCGCAGTGGTCAACGCGGCACTCTCTAGCTGCCAAGAGCACTTTTTACTATGCACACCCAACAAGAGTGACGGGAGGAGCGCATTTCAGAAAACGTGCTCAGCTCGACGAGAAAATGCGATTTAAGCAATAAAATTAAAAATGCACCCAAAACCTAAACCAAACGTTGCAGGTGGTTATTTCTTCATGCGCAGTGGTCAACGCGGCACTCTCTAGGTGCCAAGAGCACTTTTTACTATGCGCACCCAACCAGAGTGACGGGAGGAGCACATTTCAGAAAACGTGCTCAGCTCGTCGAGAAAATGCGATTTAAGCAATAAAATTAAAAATGCACCCAAAACCTAAACCAAACGTTGCAGGTGGTTATTTCTTCATGCGCAGTGGTCAACGCGGCACTATCTAGCTGCCAAGAGCACTTTTTACTATGCACACCCAACAAGAGTGACGGGAGGAGCGCATTTCAGAAAACGTGCTCAGCTCGACGAGAACATGCGATTTAAGCAATAAAATTAAAAATGCACCCAAAACCTAAACCAAAGGTTGCTGGTGGTTATTTCTTCATGCGCAGTGGTCAACGCGACACTCTCTAGCTGCCAAGAGCACTTTTTACTATGCGCACCCAACCAGAGTGACGGGAGGAGCACATTTCAGAAAACGTGCTCAGCTCGTCCAGAAAATGCGATTTAAGCAATAAAATTAAAAATGCACCTAAAACCTAAACCAAACGTTGCAGGTGGTTATTTCTTCATGCGCAGTGGTCAACGCGGCACTCTCTAGCTGCCAAGAGCACTTTTTACTATGCGCACCCAACCAGAGTGACGGGAGGAGCACATTTCAGAAAACGTGCTCAGCTCGTCGAGAAAATGTGATTTAAGCAATAAAATTAAAAATGCACCTAAAACCTAAACCAAACGTTGCAAGTGGTTATTTCTTCATGCGCAGTGGTCAACGCGGCACTCTCTAGCTGCCAAGAGCACTTTTTACTATGCGCACCCAACCAGAGTGACGGGAGGAGCACATTTCAGAAAACGTGCTCAGCTCGTTGAGAAAATGCGATTTAAGCAATAAAATTAAAAATGCACCTAAAACCTAAACCAAACGTTGCAGATGCTCATTTCTTCATTCGCAGTGGTCAACGCGGCACTCTCTAGCTGCCAAGAGCACTTTTTACTATGCGCACCCAACCAGAGTGACGGGAGGAGCACATTTCAGAAAACGTGCTCAGCTCGTCGAGAAAATGCGATTTAAGCAATAAAATTAAAAATGCACCCAAAACCTAAACCAAACGTTGCAGATGGTCTTTTCTTCATGCGCAGTGGTCAACGCGGCACTCTCTAGCTGCCAAGAGCACTTTTTACTATGCGCACCCAACCAGAGTGACGGGAGGAGCGCATTTCAGAAAACGTGCTCAGCTCGTCGAGAAAATGCGATTTAAGCAATAAAATTAAAAATGCACCTAAAACCTAAACCAAAAGTTGCAGGTGGTTATTTCTTCATGCGCAGCAGTCAACGCGGCACTCTCTAGCTGCCAAGAGCACTTTTTACTATGCGCACCCAACCAGAGTGACGGGAGGAGCACATTTCAGAAAACGTGCTCAGCTCGTCGAGAAAATGCGATTTAAGCAATAAAATTAAAAATGCACCTAAAACCTAAACCAGACGTTGCAGGTGGTTATTTCTTCATGCGCAGTGGTCAACGCGGCAATCTCTAGCTGCCAAGAGCACTTTTTACTATGCGCACCCAACCAGAGTGACGGGAGGAGCACATTTCAGAAAACGTGCTCAGCTCGTCCAGAAAATGCGATTTAAGCAATAAAATTAAAAATGCACCTAAAACCTAAACCAAACGTTGCAGATGGTCATTTCTTCATGCGCAGTGGTCAACGCGGCACTCTTTAGCTGCCAAGAGCACTTTTTACTATGCACACCCAACCAGAGTGACGGGAGGAGCACATTTCAGAAAACGTGCTCAGCTCGTCCAGACAATGCGATTTAAGCAATAAAATTAAAAATGAACCCAAAACCTAAACCAAACGTTGCAGGTGGTTATTTCTTCATGCGCAGTGGTCAACGCGGCACTCTCTAGCTGCCAAGAGCACTTTTTACTATGCGCACCCAACCAGAGTGACGGGAGGAGCACATTTCAGAAAACGTGCTCAGCTCGTCGAGAAAATGCGATTTAAGCAATAAAATTAAAAATGCACCTAAAACCTAAACCAAACGTTGCAGGTGGTTATTTCTTCGTGCGCAGCAGTCAACGCGGCACTCTCTAGCTGCCAAGAGCACTTTTTACTATGCTCACCCAACAAGAGTGACGGGAGGAGCACATTTCAGGAAACGTGCTCAGCTCGTGGAGTAAATGCGATTTAAGCAATAAAATTAAAAATGCACCCAAAACCTAAACCAAACGTTGCAGGTGGTTATTTCTTCATGCGCAGTGGTCAACGCGGCACTCTCTAGCTGCCAAGAGCACTTTTTACTATGCGCACCCAACCAGAGTGACGGGAGGAGCACATTTGAGAAAACGTGCTCAGCTCGTCGAGAAAATGCGACTTAAGCAATAAAATTAAAAATGCACCTAAAACCTAAACCAAACGTTGCAGATGGTCATTTCTTCATGCGCAGTGGTCAACGCGGCACTCTCTAGGTGCCAAGAGCACTTTTTACTATGCACACCCAACCAGAGTGACGGGAGGAGCACATTTCAGAAAACGTGCTCAGCTCGTCGAGAAAATGCGATTTAAGCACTAAAATTAAAAATGCAACTTAAACCTAAACCAAACGTTGCAGGTGGTTATTTCTTCATGCGCAGTGGTCAACGCGGCACTCTCTAGCTGCCAAGAGCACTTTTTACTATGCACACACAACCAGAGTGACGGGAGGAGCACATTTCAGAAAACGTGCTCAGCTCGTCGAGAAAATGCGATTTAAGCAATAAAATTAAAAATGCACCCAAAACCTAAACCAAACGTTGCAGGTGGTTATTTCTTTATGCGCAGCAGTCAACGCGGCACTCTCTAGCTGCCAAGAGCAGTTTTTACTATGCGCACCCAACCAGAGTGACGGGAGGAGCACATTTCAGAAAACGTGCTCAGCTCGTCGAGAAAATGCGATTTAAGCAATAAAATTAAAAATGCACCTAAAACCTAAACCAAACGTTGCAGGTGGTTATTTCCTCATGCGCAGTGGTCAACGCGGCACTCTCTAGCTGCCAAGAGCACTTTTTACTGTGCGCACCCAACCAGAGTGACGGGAGGAGCACATTTCAGAAAACGTGCTCAGCTCGTCGAGAAAATGCAATTTAAGCAATAAAATAAAAAATGCACCTAAAACCTAAACCAAACGTTGCAGGTGGTTATTTCTTCATGCGCAGCGGTCAACGCGGCACTCTCTAGCTGCCAAGAGCACTTTTTACTATGCGCACCCAACCAGAGTGACGGGAGGAGCACATTTCAGAAAACGTGCTCAGCTCGTCGAGAAAATGCGATTTAAGCAATAAAATAAAAAATGCACCTAAAACCTAAACCAAACGTTGCAGGTGGTTATTTCTTCATGCGCAGTGGTCAACGCGGCACTCTCTAGCTGCCAAGAGCACTTTTTACCATGCGCACCCAACCAGAGTGACGGGAGGAGCACATTTCAGAAAACGTGCTCAGCTCGTCGAGAAAATGCGATTTAAGCAATAAAATTAAAAATGCACCCAAAACCTAAACCAAACGTTGCAGGTGTTTATTTCTTCATGCACAGTGGTCAACGCGGCACTCTCTAGCTGCCAAGAGCACTTTTTACTATGCGCACCCAACCAGAGTGACGGGAGGAGCACATTTCAGAAAACGTGCTCAGCTCGTCGAGAAAATGCGATTTAAGCAATAAAATAAAAAATGCACCTAAAACCTAAACCAAACATTGCAGGTGGTTATTTCTTCATGCGCAGTGGTCAACGCGGCACTCTCTAGCTGCCAAGAGCACTTTTTACTATGCGCACCCAACCAGAGTGACGGGAGGAGCACATTTCAGAAAACGTGCTCAGCTCGTCGAGAAAATGCGATTTAAGCAATAAAATTAAAAATGCAACCAAAACCTAAACCACACGTTGCAGATGGTCATTTCTTCATGCGCAGTGGTCAACGCGGCACTCTCTAGCTGCCAAGAGCACTTTTTACTATGCGCACCCAACCAGAGTGACGGGAGGAGCACATTTCAGAAAACGTGCTCAGCTCGTCGAGAAAATGCGATTTAAGCAATAAAATTAAAAATGCACCCAAAACCTAAACCACACGTTGCAGATGGTCATTTCTTCATGCGCAGTGGTCAACGCGGCACTCTCTAGCTGCCAAGATCACTTTTTACTATGCGCACCCAACCAGAGTGACGGGAGGAGCACATTTCAGAAAACGTGCTCAGCTCGTCGAGAAAATGCGATTTAAGCAATAAAATTAAAAATGCACCTAAAATCTAAACCAAAGGTTGCAGGTGGTTATTTCTTCATGCGCAGTGGTCAACGCGGCACTCTCTAGCTGCCAAGAGCACTTTTTACTATGCGCACCCAACCAGAGTGACGGGAGGAGCACATTTCAGAAAACGTGCTCAGCTCGTCGAGAAAATGCGATTTAAGCAATAAAATTAAAAATGCACCTCAAACCTAAACCAAACGTTGCAGGTGGTTATTTCTTCATGCGCAGTGGTCAACGCGGCACTCTCTAGCTGCCAAGAGCACTTTTTACTATGTGCACCCAACCAGAGTGACGGGAGGAGCACATTTCAGAAAACGTGCTCAGCTCGTCGAGAAAATGCGATTTAAGCAATAAAATTAAAAATGCACCTAAAACCTAAACCAAACGTTGCAAGTGGTTATTTCTTCATGCGCAATGGTCAACGCGGCACTCTCTAGCTGCCAAGAGCACTTTTTACTATGCGCACCCAACCAGAGTGACGGAAGGAGCACATTTCAGAAAACGTGCTCAGCTCGTCCAGAAAATGCGATTTAAGCAATAAAATTAAAAATGCACCCAAAACCTAAACCAAACGTTGCAGGTGGTTATTTCTTCATGCGCAGTGGTCAACGCCGCACTCTCTAGCTGCCAAGAGCACTTTTTACTATGCGCACCCAACCAGAGTGACGGGAGGAGCACATTTCAGAAAACGTGCTCAGCTCGTCGAGAAAATGCGATTTAAGCAATAAAATTAAAAATGCACCTAAAACCTAAACAAAACGTTGCAGGTGGTTATTTCTTCATGCGCAGCAGTCAACGCGGCACTCTCTAGCTGCCAAGAGCACCTTTTACTATGCGCACCCAACCAGAGTGACGGGAGGAGCACATTTCAAAAAACGTGCTCAGCTCGTCGAGAAAATGCGATTTAAGCAATAAAATTAAAAATGCACCTAAAACCGAAACCAAACGTTGCAGGTGGTTATTTCTTCATGCGCAGTGGTCAACGCGGCACTCTCTAGCTGCCAAGAGCACTTTTTACTATGCGCACCCAACCAGAGTGACGGGAGGAGCACATTTCAGAAAACGTGCTCAGCTCGTCGAGAAAATGCGATTTAAGCAATAAAATTAAAAATGCACCTAAAACCGAAACCAAACGTTGCAGGTGGTTATTTCTTCATGCTAAGCAGTCAACGCGGCACTCTCTAGCTGCCAAGAGCACCTTTTACTATGCGCACCCAACCAGAGTGACGGGAGGAGCACATTTCAGAAAACGTGCTCAGCTTGTCGAGAAAATGCGATTTAAGCAATAAAATTAAAAATGCACTTAAACCTAAACCAAACGTTGCAGATGGTCATTTCTTCATGTGCAGTGGTCAACGCGGCACTCTCTAGCTGCCAAGAGCACTTTTTACTATTCGCACCCAACCAGAGTGACGGGAGGAGCACATTTCAGAAAACGTGCTCACCTCGTCGAGAAAATGCGATTTAAGCAATAAAATTAAAAATGCACCCAAAACCTAAACCAAACGTTGCAGGTGGTTATTTCTTCATGCGCAGCGGTCAACGCGGCACTCTCTAGCTGCCAAGAGCACTTTTTACTATGCGCACCCAACCAGAGTGACGGGAGGAGCACATTTCAGAAAACGGGCTCAGCTCGTCGAGAAAATGCGATTTAAGCAATAAAATAAAAAATGCACCTAAAACCTAAACCAAACGTTGCAGGTGGTTATTTCTTCATGCGCAGTGGTCAACGCGGCACTCTCTAGCTGCCAAGAGCACTTTTTACTAAGCGCACCCAACCAGAGTGACGGGAGGAGCACATTTCAGAAAACGTGCTCAGCTCGTCGAGAAAATGCGATTTAAGCAATAAAATTAAAAATGCACCTAAAACCTAAACCAAACGTTGCAGGTGGTTATTTCTTCATGCGCAGTGGTCAACGCGGCACTCTCTAGCTGCCAAGAGCACTTTTTACTATGCGCACCCAACCAGAGTGACGGGAGGAGCACATTTCAGAAAACGTGCTCAGCTCGTCCAGAAAATGCGATTTAAGCAATAAAATTAAAAATGCACCTAAAACCTTAACCAAACGTTGCAGGTGGTTATTTCTTCATGCGCAGTGGTCAACGCGGCACTCTCTAGCTGCCAAGAGCACTTTTTACTATGCGCACCCAACCAGAGTGACGGGAGGAGCACATTTCAGAAAACGTGCTCAGCTCGTCGAGAAAATGCGATTTAAGCAATGAAATTAAAAATGCACCCAAAACCTAAACCACACGTTGCAGATGGTCATTTCTTCATGCGCAGTGGTCAACGCGGCACTCTCTAGCTGCCAAGAGCACTTTTTACTATGCGAACCCAACCAGAGTGACGGGAGGAGCACATTTCAGAAAACGTGCTCAGCTCGTCGAGAAAATGCGATTTAAGCAATAAAATTAAAAATGCACCCAAAACCTAAACCACACGTTGCAGATGGTCATTTCTTCATGCGCAGTGGTCAACGCGGCACTCTCTAGCTGCCAAGAGCACTTTTTACTATGCGCACCCAACCAGAGTGACGGGAGGAGCACATTTCAGAAAACGTGCTCAGCTCGTCGAGAAAATGCGATTTAAGCAATAAAATTAAAAATGCACCCAAAACCTAAACCACACGTTGCAGATGGTCATTTCTTCATGCGCAGTGGTCAACGCGGCACTCTCTAGCTGCCAAGAGCACTTTTTACTATGCGCACCCAACCAGAGTGACGGGAGGAGCACATTTCAGAAAACGTGCTCAGCTCGTCGAGAAAATGCGATTTAAGCAATAAAATTAAAAATGCACCCAAAACCTAAACCACACGTTGCAGATGGTCATTTCTTCATGCGCAGTGGTCAACGCGGCACTCTCTAGCTGCCAAGAGCACTTTTTACTATGCGCACACAACCAGAGTGACGGGAGGAGCACATTTCAGAAAACGTGCTCAGCTCGTCGAGAAAATGCGATTTAAAAAATAAAATTAAAAATGCACCCAAAACCTAAACCACACGTTGCAGATGGTCATTTCTTCATGCGCAGTGGTCAACGCGGCACTCTCTAGCTGCCAAGAGCACTTTTTACTATGCGCACCCAACCAGAGTGACGGGAGGAGCACATTTCAGAAAACGTGCTCAGCTCGTCGAGAAAATGCGATTTAAGCAATAAAATTAAAAATGCACCCAAAACCTAAACCAAACGTTGCAGGTGGTTATTTCTTCATGCGCAGTTGTCAACGCGGCACTCTCTAGCTGCCAAGAGCACTTTTTACTATGCGCACCCAACCAGAGTGACGGGAGGAGCACATTTCAGAAAACGTGCTCAGCTCGTCCAGAAAATGCGATTTAAGCAATAAAATTAAAAATACACCCAAAACCTAAACCAAACGTTGCAGGTGGTTATTTCTTCATGCGCAGTGGTCAACGCGGCACTCTCTAGCTGCCAAGAGCACTTTTTACTATGCGCACCCAACCAGAGTGACGGGAGGAGCACATTTCAGAAAACGTGCTCAGCTCGTCGAGAAAATGCGATTTAAGCAATAAAATTAAAAATGCACCTAAAACCTAAACCAAACGTTGCAGGTGGTTATTTCTTCATGCGCAATGGTCAACGCGGCACTCTCTAGCTGCCAAGAGCACTTTTTACTATGTGCACCCAACCAGAGTGACGGGAGGAGCACATTTCAGAAAACGTGCTCAGCTCGTCGAGAAAATGCGATTTAAGCAATAAAATTAAAAATGCACCTAAAACCTAAATCAAACGTTGCAAGTGGTTATTTCTTCATGCGCAATGGTCAACGCGGCACTCTCTAGCTGCCAAGAGCACTTTTTACTATGCGCACCCAACCAGAGTGACGGGAGGAGCACATTTCAGAAAACGTGCTCAGCTCGTCCAGAAAATGCGATTTAAGCAATAAAATTAAAAATGCACCCAAAACCTAAACCAAACGTTGCAGGTGGTTATTTCTTCATGCGCAGTGGTCAACGCCGCACTCTCTAGCTGCCAAGAGCACTTTTTACTATGCGCACCCAACCAGAGTGACGGGAGGAGCACATTTCAGAAAACGTGCTCAGCTCGTCTAGAAAATGCGATTTAAGCAATAAAATTAAAAATGCACCCAAAACCTAAACCAAACGTTGCAGGTGGTTATTTCTTCATGCGCAGTGGTCAACGCAGCACTCTCTAGCTGCCAAGAGCACTTTTTACTATGCGCACCCAACCAGAGTGACGGGAGGAGCACATTTCAGAAAACGTGCTCAGCTCGTCGAGAAAATGCGATTTAAGCAATAAAATTAAAAATGCACCCAAAACCTAAACCAAACGTTGCAGATGGTCATTTCTTCATGCGCAGTGGTCAACGCGGCACTCTCTAGCTGCCAAGAGCACTTTTTACTATGCGCACCCATCCAGAGTGACGGGAGGAGCACATTTCAGAAAACGTGCTCAGCTCGACGAGAAAATGCAATTTAAGCAATAAAATTAAAAATGCACCCAAAACCTAAACCAAACGTTGCAGGTGGTTATTTCTTCATGCGCAGTGGTCAACGCGGCACTCTCTAGCTGCCAAGAGCACTTTTTACTAAGCGCACCCAACCAGAGTGACGGGAGGAGCACATTTCAGAAAACGTGCTCAGCTCGTCGAGAAAATGCGATTTAAGCAATAAAATTAAAAATGCACCTAAAACCTAAACCAAACGTTGCAGGTGGTTATTTCTTCATGCGCAGTGGTCAACGCGGCACTCTCTAGCTGCCAAGAGCACTTTTTACTATGCGCACCCAACCAGAGTGACGGGAGGAGCACATTTCAGAAAACGTGCTCAGCTCGTCCAGAAAATGCGATTTAAGCAATAAAATTAAAAATGCACCTAAAACCTAAACCAAACGTTGCAGGTGGTTATTTCTTCATGCGCAGTGGTCAACGCGGCACTCTCTAGCTGCCAAGAGCACTTTTTACTATGCGCACCCAACCAGAGTGACGGGAGGAGCACATTTCAGAAAACGTGCTCAGCTCGTCGAGAAAATGCGATTTAAGCAATGAAATTAAAAATGCACCCAAAACCTAAACCACACGTTGCAGATGGTCATTTCTTCATGCGCAGTGGTCAACGCGGCACTCTCTAGCTGCCAAGAGCACTTTTTACTATGCGAACCCAACCAGAGTGACGGGAGGAGCACATTTCAGAAAACGTGCTCAGCTCGTCGAGAAAATGCGATTTAAGCAATAAAATTAAAAATGCACCCAAAACCTAAACCACACGTTGCAGATGGTCATTTCTTCATGCGCAGTGGTCAACGCGGCACTCTCTAGCTGCCAAGAGCACTTTTTACTATGCGCACCCAACCAGAGTGACGGGAGGAGCACATTTCAGAAAACGTGCTCAGCTCGTCGAGAAAATGCGATTTAAGCAATAAAATTAAAAATGCACCTAAAATCTAAACCAAAGGTTGCAGGTGGTTATTTCTTCATGCGCAGTGGTCAACGCGGCACTCTCTAGCTGCCAAGAGCACTTTTTACTATGCGCACCCAACCAGAGTGACGGGAGGAGCACATTTCAGAAAACGTGCTCAGCTCGTCGAGAAAATGCGATTTAAGCAATAAAATTAAAAATGCACCCAAAACCTAAACCACACGTTGCAGATGGTCATTTCTTCATGCGCAGTGGTCAACGCGGCACTCTCTAGCTGCCAAGAGCACTTTTTACTATGCGCACCCAACCAGAGTGACGGGAGGAGCACATTTCAGAAAACGTGCTCAGCTCGTCGAGAAAATGCGATTTAAGCAATAAAATTAAAAATGCACCCAAAACCTAAACCACACGTTGCAGATGGTCATTTCTTCATGCGCAGTGGTCAACGCGGCACTCTCTAGCTGCCAAGAGCACTTTTTACTATGCGCACCCAACCAGAGTGACGGGAGGAGCACATTTCAGAAAACGTGCTCAGCTCGTCGAGAAAATGCGATTTAAGTAATAAAATTAAAAATGCACCCAAAACCTAAACCACACGTTGCAGATGGTCATTTCTTCATGCGCAGTGGTCAACGCGGCACTCTCTAGCTGCCAAGAGCACTTTTTACTATGCGCACCCAACCAGAGTGACGGGAGGAGCCCATTTCAGAAAACGTGCTCAGCTCGTCGAGAAAATGCGATTTAAGCAATAAAATTAAAAATGCACCTAAAATCTAAACCAAAGGTTGCAGGTGGTTATTTCTTCATGCGCAGTGGTCAACGCGGCACTCTCTAGCTGCCAAGAGCACTTTTTACTATGCGCACCCAACCAGAGTGACGGGAGGAGCACATTTCAGAAAACGTGCTCAGCTCGTCGAGAAAATGCGATTTAAGCAATAAAATTAAAAATGCACCTAAAATCTAAACCAAAGGTTGCAGGTGGTTATTTCTTCATGCGCAGTGGTCAACGCGGCACTCTCTAGCTGCCAAGAGCACTTTTTACTATGCGCACCCAACCAGAGTGACGGGAGGAGCACATTTCAGAAAACGTGCTCAGCTCGTCGAGAAAATGCGATTTAAGCAATAAAAGTAAAAATGCACCCAAAACCTAAACCACACGTTGCAGATGGTCATTTCTTCATGCGCAGTGGTCAACGCGGCACTCTCTAGCTGCCAAGAGCACTTTTTACTATGCGCACCCAACCAGAGTGACGGGAGGAGCACATTTCAGAAAACGTGCTCAGCTCGTCGAGAAAATGCGATTTAAGCAATAAAATTAAAAATGCACCCAAAACCTAAACCACACGTTGCAGATGGTCATTTCTTCATGCGCAGTGGTCAACGCGGCACTTTCTAGCTGCCAAGAGCACTTTTTACTATGCGCACACAACCAGAGTGACGGGAGGAGCACATTTCAGAAAACGTGCTCAGCTCGTCGAGAAAATGCGATTTAAGCAATAAAATTAAAAATGCACCCAAAACCTAAACCACACGTTGCAGATGGTCATTTCTTCATGCGCAGTGGTCAACGCGGCACTCTCTAGCTGCCAAGAGCACTTTTTACTATGCGCACCCAACCAGAGTGACGGGAGGAGCACATTTCAGAAAATGTGCTCAGCTCGTCGAGAAAATGCGATTTAAGCAATAAAATTAAAAATGCACCTAAAACCAAAACCAAACGTTGCAGGTGGTTATTTCTTCATGCGCAGCGGTCAACGCGGCACTCTCTAGCTGCCAAGAGCACTTTTTACTATGCGCACCCAACCAGAGTGACGGGAGGAGCACATTTCAGAAAACGTGCTCAGCTCGTCGAGAAAATGCGATTTAAGCAATAAAATTAAAAATGCACCTAAAACCTAAACCAAACGTTGCAAGTGGTTATTTCTTCATGCGCAATGGTCAACGCGGCACTCTCTAGCTGCCAAGAGCACTTTTTACTATGCGCACCCAACCAGAGTGACGGGAGGAGCACATTTCAGAAAACGTGCTCAGCTCGTCCAGAAAATGCGATTTAAGCAATAAAATTAAAAATGCACCCAAAACCTAAACCAAACGTTGCAGGTGGTTATTTCTTCATGCGCAGTGGTCAACGCCGCACTCTCTAGCTGCCAAGAGCACTTTTTACTATGCGCACCCAACCAGAGTGACGGGAGGAGCACATTTCAGAAAACGTGCTCAGCTCGTCTAGAAAATGCGATTTAAGCAATAAAATTAAAAATGCACCCAAAACCTAAACCAAACGTTGCAGGTGGTTATTTCTTCATGCGCAGTGGTCAACGCAGCACTCTCTAGCTGCCAAGAGCACTTTTTACTATGCGCACCCAACCAGAGTGACGGGAGGAGCACATTTCAGAAAACGTGCTCAGCTCGTCGAGAAAATGCGATTTAAGCAATAAAATTAAAAATGCACCCAAAACCTAAACCAAACGTTGCAGATGGTCATTTCTTCATGCGCAGTGGTCAACGCGGCACTCTCTAGCTGCCAAGAGCACTTTTTACTATGCGCACCCAACCAGAGTGACGGGAGGAGCACATTTCAGAAAACGTGCTCAGCTCGACGAGAAAATGCAATTTAAGCAATAAAATTAAAAATGCACCCAAAACCTAAACCAAACGTTGCAGGTGGTTATTTCTTCATGCGCAGTGGTCAACGCGGCACTCTCTAGCTGCCAAGAGCACTTTTTACTAAGCGTACCCAACCAGAGTGACGGGAGGAGCACATTTCAGAAAACGTGCTCAGCTCGTCGAGAAAATGCGATTTAAGCAATAAAATTAAAAATGCACCTAAAACCTAAACCAAACGTTGCAGGTGGTTATTTCTTCATGCGCAGTGGTCAACGCGGCACTCTCTAGCTGCCAAGAGCACTTTTTACTATGCGCACCTAACCAGAGTGACGGGAGGAGCACATTTCAGAAAACGTGCTCAGCTCGTCCAGAAAATGCGATTTAAGCAATAAAATTAAAAATGCACCTAAAACCTAAACCAAACGTTGCATGTGGTTATTTCTTCATGCGCAGTGGTCAACGCGGCACTCTCTAGCTGCCAAGAGCACTTTTTACTATGCGCACCCAACCAGAGTGACGGGAGGAGCACATTTCAGAAAACGTGCTCAGCTCGTCGAGAAAATGCGATTTAAGCAATGAAATTAAAAATGCACCCAAAACCTAAACCACACGTTGCAGATGGTCATTTCTTCATGCGCAGTGGTCAACGCGGCACTCTCTAGCTGCCAAGAGCACTTTTTACTATGCGCACCCAACCAGAGTGACGGGAGGAGCACATTTCAGAAAACGTGCTCAGCTCGTCGAGAAAATGCGATTTAAGCAATAAAATTAAAAATGCACCCAAAACCTAAACCACACGTTGCAGATGGTCATTTCTTCATGCGCAGTGGTCAACGCGGCACTCTCTAGCTGCCAAGAGCACTTTTTACTATGCGCACCCAACCAGAGTGACGGGAGGAGCACATTTCAGAAAACGTGCTCAGCTCGTCGAGAAAATGCGATTTAAGCAACAAAATTAAAAATGCACCTAAAATCTAAACCAAAGGTTGCAGGTGGTTATTTCTTCATGCGCAGTGGTCAACGCGGCACTCTCTAGCTGCCAAGAGCACTTTTTACTATGCGCACCCAACCAGAGTGACGGGAGGAGCACATTTCAGAAAACGTGCTCAGCTCGTCGAGAAAATGCGATTTAAGCAATAAACTTAAAAATGCACCCAAAACCTAAACCACACGTTGCAGATGGTCATTTCTTCATGCGCAGTGGTCAACGCGGCACTCTCTAGCTGCCAAGAGCACTTTTTACTATGCGCACCCAACCAGAGTGACGGGAGGAGCACATTTCAGAAAACGTGCTCAGCTCGTCGAGAAAATGCGATTTAAGCAATAAAATTAAAAATGCACCCAAAACCTAAACCACACGTTGCAGATGGTCATTTCTTCATGCGCAGTGGTCAACGCGGCACTCTCTAGCTGCCAAGAGCACTTTTTACTATGCGCACCCAACCAGAGTGACGGGAGGAGCACATTTCAGAAAACGTGCTCAGCTCGTCGAGAAAATGCGATTTAAGCAATAAAATTAAAAATGCACCCAAAACCTAAACCACACGTTGCAGATGGTCATTTCTTCATGCGCAGTGGTCAACGCGGCACTCTCTAGCTGCCAAGAGCACTTTTTACTATGCGCACCCAACCAGAGTGACGGGAGGAGCACATTTCAGAAAACGTGCTCAGCTCGTCGAGAAAATGCGATTTAAGCAATAAAATTAAAAATGCACCTAAAACCAAAACCAAACGTTGCAGGTGGCTATTTCTTCATGCGCAGCGGTCAACGCGGCACTCTCTAGCTGCCAAGAGCACTTTTTACTATGCGCACCCAACCAGAGTGACGGGAGGAGCACATTTCAGAAAACGTGCTCAGCTCGTCGAGAAAATGCGATTTAAGCAATAAAATAAAAAATGCACCTAAAACCTAAACCAAACGTTGCAGGTGGTTATTTCTTCATGCGCAGTGGTCAACGCGGCACTCTCTAGCTGCCAAGAGCACTTTTTACTATGCACACCCAACCAGAGTGACGGGAGGAGCACATTTCAGAAAACGTGCTCAGCTCGTCGAGAAATTGCGATTTAAGCAATCAAATTAAAAATGCACCCAAAACCTAAACCAAACGTTGCAGGTGGTTATTTCTTCATGTGCAGTTGTCAACGCGGCACTCTCTAGCTGCCAAGAGCACTTTTTACTATGCGCACCCAACCAGAGTGACGGGAGGAGCACATTTCAGAAAACGTGCTCAGGTCGTCGAGAAAATGCGATTTAAGCAATAAAATTAAAAATGCACCTAAAACCTAAACCAAACGTTGCAGGTGGTTATTTCTTCATGCGCAGTGGTCAACGCGGCACTCTCTAGCTGCCAAGAGCACTTTTTACTATGCGCACCCAACCAGAGTGACGGGAGGAGCACATTTCAGAAAACGTGCTCAGCTCGTCGAGAAAATGCGATTTAAGCAATAAAATTAAAAATGCACCTAAAACCTAAACCAAACGTTGCAGGTGGTTATTTCTTCATGCGCAATGGTCAACGCGGCACTCTCTAGCTGCCAAGAGCACTTTTTACTATGTGCACCCAACCAGAGTGACGGGAGGAGCACATTTCAGAAAACGTGCTCAGCTCGTCGAGAAAATGCGATTTAAGCAATAAAATTAAAAATGCACCTAAAACCTAAACCAAACGTTGCAAGTGGTTATTTCTTCATGCGCAATGGTCAACGCGGCACTCTCTAGCTGCCAAGAGCACTTTTTACTATGCGCACCCAACCAGAGTGACGGGAGGAGCACATTTCAGAAAACGTGCTCAGCTCGTCCAGAAAATGCGATTTAAGCAATAAAATTAAAAATGCACCCAAAACCTAAACCAAACGTTGCAGGTGGTTATTTCTTCATGCGCAGTGGTCAACGCCGCACTCTCTAGCTGCCACGAGCACTTTTTACTATGCGCACCCAACCAGAGTGACGGGAGGAGCACATTTCAGAAAACGTGCTCAGCTCGTCGAGAAAATGCGATTTAAGCAATAAAATTAAAAATGCACCTAAAACCTAAACAAAACGTTGCAGGTGGTTATTTCTTCATGCGCAGCAGTCAACGCGGCACTCTCTAGCTGCCAAGAGCATCTTTTACTATGCGCACCAAACCAGAGTGACGGGAGGAGCACATTTCAAAAAACGTGCTCAGCTCGTCGAGAAAATGCGATTTAAGCAATAAAATTAAAAATGCACCTAAAACCTAAACCAAACGTTGCAGGTGGTTATTTCTTCATGCGCAGCAGTCAACGCGACACTCTCTAGCTGCCAAGAGCACCTTTTACTATGCGCACCCAACCAGAGTGACGGGAGGAGCACAATTCAGAAAACGTGCTCAGCTCGTCGAGAAAATGCGATTTAAGCAATAAAATTAAAAATGCACCCAAAACCTAAACCACACGTTGCAGATGGTCATTTCTTCATGCGCAGTGGTCAACGCGGCACTCTCTAGCTGCCAAGAGCACTTTTTACTATGCGCACCCAACCAGAGTGACGGGAGGAGCACATTTCAGAAAACGTGCTCAGCTCGTCCAGAAAATGCGATTTAAGCAATAAAATTAAAAATGCACCCAAAACCTAAACCAAACGTTGCAGGTGGTTATTTCTTCATGCGCAGTGGTCAACGCAGCACTCTCTAGCTGCCAAGAGCACTTTTTACTATGCGCACCCAACCAGAGTGACGGGAGGAGCACATTTCAGAAAACGTGCTCAGCTCGTCGAGAAAATGCGCTTTAAGCAATAAAATTAAAAATGCTCCCAAAACCTAAACCAAACGTTGCAGATGGTCATTTCTTCATGCGCAGTGGTGAACGCGGCACTCTCTAGCTGCCAAGAGCATTTTTTACTATGCGCACCCAACCAGAGTGACGGGAGGAGCACATTTCAGAAAACGTGCTCAGCTCGTCGAGAAAATGCAATTTAAGCAATAAAATTAAAAATGCACCCAAAACCTAAACCAAACGTTGCAGATGGTCATTTCTTCATGCGCAGTGGTCAACGCGGCACTCTCTAGCTGCCAAGAGTACTTTTTACTATTCGCACCCAACCAGAGTGACGGGAGGAGCACATTTCAGAAAACGTGCTCAGCTCGACGAGAAAATGCGATTTAAGTAATAAAATTAAAAATGCACCCAAAACCTAAACCAAACGTTGCAGGTGGTTATTTCTTCATGCGCAGTGGTCAACGCGGCACTCTCTAGCTGCCAAGAGCACTTTTTACTATGCGCACCCAACCAGAGTGACGGGAGGAGCACATTTCAGAAAACGTGCTCAGCTCGTGGAGAAAATGCGATTTAAGCAATAAAATTAAAAATGCACCTAAAACCTAAACCAAACGTTGCAGGTGGTTATTTCTTCATGCGCAATGGTCAACGCGGCACTCTCTAGCTGCCAAGAGCACTTTTTACTATGCGCACCCAACCAGAGTGACGGGAGGAGCACATTTCAGAAAACGTGCTCAGCTCGTCGAGAAAATGCGATTTAAGCAATAAAATTAAAAATGCACCTAAAACCTAAACCAAACGTTGCAGATGGTTATTTCTTCATGCGCAGTGGTCAACGCGGCACTCTCTAGCTGCCAAGAGCACTTTTTACTATGCGCACCCAACCAGAGTGACGGGAGGAGCACATTTCAGAAAACGTGCTCAGCTCGTCGAGAAAATGCGATTTAAGCAATAAAATTAAAAATGCACCTAAAACCTAAACCAAACGTTGCAGGTGGTTATTTCTTCATGCGCAGTGGTCAACGCGGCACTCTCTAGCTGCCAAGAGCACTTTTTACTATGCGCACCCAACCAGAGTGACGGGAGGAGCACATTTCAGAAAACGTGCTCAGCTCGTCGAGAAAATGCGATTTAAGCAATAAAATTAAAAATGCACCTAAAACCTAAACCAAACGTTGCAGGTGGTTATTTCTTCATGCGCAATGGTCAACGCGGCACTCTCTAGCTGCCAAGAGCACTTTTTACTATGTGCACCCAACCAGAGTGACGGGAGGAGCACATTTCAGAAAACGTGCTCAGCTCGTCGAGAAAATGCGATTTAAGCAATAAAATTAAAAATGCACCTAAAACCTAAACCAAACGTTGCAAGTGGTTATTTCTTCATGCGCAATGGTCAACGCGGCACTCTCTAGCTGCCAAGAGCACTTTTTACTATGCGCACCCAACCAGAGTGACGGGAGGAGCACATTTCAGAAAACGTGCTCAGCTCGTCCAGAAAATGCGATTTAAGCAATAAAATTAAAAATGCACCCAAAACCTAAACCAAACGTTGCAGGTGGTTATTTCTTCATGCGCAGTGGTCAACGCCGCACTCTCTAGCTGCCAAGAGCACTTTTTACTATGCGCACCCAACCAGAGTGACGGGAGGAGCACATTTCAGAAAACGTGCTCAGCTCGTCGAGAAAATGCGATTTAAGCAATAAAATTAAAAATGCACCTAAAACCTAAACAAAACGTTGCAGGTGGTTATTTCTTCATGCGCAGCAGTCAACGCGGCACTCTCTAGCTGCCAAGAGCATCTTTTACTATGTGCACCCAACCAGAGTGACGGGAGGAGCACATTTCAAAAAACGTGCTCAGCTCGTCGAGAAAATGCGATTTAAGCAATAAAATTAAAAATGCACCTAAAACCTAAACCAAACGTTGCAGGTGGTTATTTCTTCATGCGCAGCAGTCAACGCGACACTCTCTAGCTGCCAAGAGCACCTTTTACTATGCGCACCCAACCAGAGTGACGGGAGGAGCACAATTCAGAAAACGTGCTCAGCTCGTCCAGAAAATGCGATTTAAGCAATAAAATTAAAAATGCACCCAAAACCTAAACCAAACGTTGCAGGTGGTTATTTCTTCATGCGCAGTGGTCAACGCAGCACTCTCTAGCTGCCAAGAGCACTTTTTACTATGCGCACCCAACCAGAGTGACGGGAGGAGCACATTTCAGAAAACGTGCTCAGCTCGTCGAGAAAATGCGCTTTAAGCAATAAAATTAAAAATGCTCCCAAAACCTAAACCAAACGTTGCAGATGGTCATTTCTTCATGCGCAGTGGTCAACGCGGCACTCTCTAGCTGCCAAGAGCACTTTTTACTATTCGCACCCAACCAGAGTGACGGGAGGAGCACATTTCAGAAAACGTGCTCAGCTCGTCGAGAAAATGCGATTTAAGCAATAAAATTAAAAATGCACCCAAAACCTAAACCAAACGTTGCAGATGGTCATTTCTTCATGCGCAGTGGTCAACGCGGCACTCTCTAGCTGCCAAGAGCACTTTTTACTATGCGCACCCAACCAGAGTGACGGGAGGAGCACATTTCAGAAAACGTGCTCAGCTCGACGAGAAAATGCAATTTAAGCAATAAAATTAAAAATGCACCCAAAACCTAAACCAAACGTTGCAGGTGGTTATTTCTTCATGCGCAGTGGTCAACGCGGCACTCTCTAGCTGCCAAGAGCACTTTTTACTAAGCGTACCCAACCAGAGTGACGGGAGGAGCACATTTCAGAAAACGTGCTCAGCTCGTCGAGAAAATGCGATTTAAGCAATAAAATTAAAAATGCACCTAAAACCTAAACCAAACGTTGCAGGTGGTTATTTCTTCATGCGCAGTGGTCAACGCGGCACTCTCTAGCTGCCAAGAGCACTTTTTACTATGCGCACCTAACCAGAGTGACGGGAGGAGCACATTTCAGAAAACGTGCTCAGCTCGTCCAGAAAATGCGATTTAAGCAATAAAATTAAAAATGCACCTAAAACCTAAACCAAACGTTGCAGGTGGTTATTTCTTCATGCGCAGTGGTCAACGCGGCACTCTCTAGCTGCCAAGAGCACTTTTTACTATGCGCACCCAACCAGAGTGACGGGAGGAGCACATTTCAGAAAACGTGCTCAGCTCGTCGAGAAAATGCGATTTAAGCAATGAAATTAAAAATGCACCCAAAACCTAAACCACACGTTGCAGATGGTCATTTCTTCATGCGCAGTGGTCAACGCGGCACTCTCTAGCTGCCAAGAGCACTTTTTACTATGCGCACCCAACCAGAGTGACGGGAGGAGCACATTTCAGAAAACGTGCTCAGCTCGTCGAGAAAATGCGATTTAAGCAATAAAATTAAAAATGCACCCAAAACCTAAACCACACGTTGCAGATGGTCATTTCTTCATGCGCAGTGGTCAACGCGGCACTCTCTAGCTGCCAAGAGCACTTTTTACTATGCGCACCCAACCAGAGTGACGGGAGGAGCACATTTCAGAAAACGTGCTCAGCTCGTCGAGAAAATGCGATTTAAGCAACAAAATTAAAAATGCACCTAAAATCTAAACCAAAGGTTGCAGGTGGTTATTTCTTCATGCGCAGTGGTCAACGCGGCACTCTCTAGCTGCCAAGAGCACTTTTTACTATGCGCACCCAACCAGAGTGACGGGAGGAGCACATTTCAGAAAACGTGCTCAGCTCGTCGAGAAAATGCGATTTAAGCAATAAAATTAAAAATGCACCCAAAACCTAAACCACACGTTGCAGATGGTCATTTCTTCATGCGCAGTGGTCAACGCGGCACTCTCTAGCTGCCAAGAGCACTTTTTACTATGCGCACCCAACCAGAGTGACGGGAGGAGCACATTTCAGAAAACGTGCTCAGCTCGTCGAGAAAATGCGATTTAAGCAATAAAATTAAAAATGCACCCAAAACCTAAACCACACGTTGCAGATGGTCATTTCTTCATGCGCAGTGGTCAACGCGGCACTCTCTAGCTGCCAAGAGCACTTTTTACTATGCGCACCCAACCAGAGTGACGGGAGGAGCACATTTCAGAAAACGTGCTCAGCTCGTCGAGAAAATGCGATTTAAGCAATAAAATTAAAAATGCACCCAAAACCTAAACCACACGTTGCAGATGGTCATTTCTTCATGCGCAGTGGTCAACGCGGCACTCTCTAGCTGCCAAGAGCACTTTTTACTATGCGCACCCAACCAGAGTGACGGGAGGAGCACATTTCAGAAAACGTGCTCAGCTCGTCGAGAAAATGCGATTTAAGCAATAAAATTAAAAATGCACCTAAAACCAAAACCAAACGTTGCAGGTGGCTATTTCTTCATGCGCAGCGGTCAACGCGGCACTCTCTAGCTGCCAAGAGCACTTTTTACTATGCGCACCCAACCAGAGTGACGGGAGGAGCACATTTCAGAAAACGTGCTCAGCTCGTCGAGAAAATGCGATTTAAGCAATAAAATAAAAAATGCACCTAAAACCTAAACCAAACGTTGCAGGTGGTTATTTCTTCATGCGCAGTGGTCAACGCGGCACTCTCTAGCTGCCAAGAGCACTTTTTACTATGCACACCCAACCAGAGTGACGGGAGGAGCACATTTCAGAAAACGTGCTCAGCTCGTCGAGAAATTGCGATTTAAGCAATCAAATTAAAAATGCACCCAAAACCTAAACCAAACGTTGCAGGTGGTTATTTCTTCATGTGCAGTTGTCAACGCGGCACTCTCTAGCTGCCAAGAGCACTTTTTACTATGCGCACCCAACCAGAGTGACGGGAGGAGCACATTTCAGAAAACGTGCTCAGGTCGTCGAGAAAATGCGATTTAAGCAATAAAATTAAAAATGCACCTAAAACCTAAACCAAACGTTGCAGGTGGTTATTTCTTCATGCGCAGTGGTCAACGCGGCACTCTCTAGCTGCCAAGAGCACTTTTTACTATGCGCACCCAACCAGAGTGACGGGAGGAGCACATTTCAGAAAACGTGCTCAGCTCGTCGAGAAAATGCGATTTAAGCAATAAAATTAAAAATGCACCTAAAACCTAAACCAAACGTTGCAGGTGGTTATTTCTTCATGCGCAATGGTCAACGCGGCACTCTCTAGCTGCCAAGAGCACTTTTTACTATGTGCACCCAACCAGAGTGACGGGAGGAGCACATTTCAGAAAACGTGCTCAGCTCGTCGAGAAAATGCGATTTAAGCAATAAAATTAAAAATGCACCTAAAACCTAAACCAAACGTTGCAAGTGGTTATTTCTTCATGCGCAATGGTCAACGCGGCACTCTCTAGCTGCCAAGAGCACTTTTTACTATGCGCACCCAACCAGAGTGACGGGAGGAGCACATTTCAGAAAACGTGCTCAGCTCGTCCAGAAAATGCGATTTAAGCAATAAAATTAAAAATGCACCCAAAACCTAAACCAAACGTTGCAGGTGGTTATTTCTTCATGCGCAGTGGTCAACGCCGCACTCTCTAGCTGCCAAGAGCACTTTTTACTATGCGCACCCAACCAGAGTGACGGGAGGAGCACATTTCAGAAAACGTGCTCAGCTCGTCGAGAAAATGCGATTTAAGCAATAAAATTAAAAATGCACCTAAAACCTAAACAAAACGTTGCAGGTGGTTATTTCTTCATGCGCAGCAGTCAACGCGGCACTCTCTAGCTGCCAAGAGCATCTTTTACTATGCGCACCAAACCAGAGTGACGGGAGGAGCACATTTCAAAAAACGTGCTCAGCTCGTCGAGAAAATGCGATTTAAGCAATAAAATTAAAAATGCACCTAAAACCTAAACCAAACGTTGCAGGTGGTTATTTCTTCATGCGCAGCAGTTAACGCGACACTCTCTAGCTGCCAAGAGCACCTTTTACTATGCGCACCCAACCAGAGTGACGGGAGGAGCACAATTCAGAAAACGTGCTCAGCTCGTCGAGAAAATGCGATTTAAGCAATAAAATTAAAAATGCACCCAAAACCTAAACCACACGTTGCAGATGGTCATTTCTTCATGCGCAGTGGTCAACGCGGCACTCTCTAGCTGCCAAGAGCACTTTTTACTATGCGCACCCAACCAGAGTGACGGGAGGAGCACATTTCAGAAAACGTGCTCAGCTCGTCCAGAAAATGCGATTTAAGCAATAAAATTAAAAATGCACCCAAAACCTAAACCAAACGTTGCAGGTGGTTATTTCTTCATGCGCAGTGGTCAACGCAGCACTCTCTAGCTGCCAAGAGCACTTTTTACTATGCGCACCCAACCAGAGTGACGGGAGGAGCACATTTCAGAAAACGTGCTCAGCTCGTCGAGAAAATGCAATTTAAGCAATAAAATTAAAAATGCACCTAAAACCTAAACCAAACGTTGCAAGTGGTTATTTCTTCATGCGCAATGGTCAACGCGGCACTCTCTAGCTGCCAAGAGCACTTTTTACTATGCGCACCCAACCAGAGTGACGGGAGGAGCACATTTCAGAAAACGTGCTCAGCTCGTCCAGAAAATGCGATTTAAGCAATAAAATTAAAAATGCACCCAAAACCTAAACCAAACGTTGCAGGTGGTTATTTCTTCATGCGCAGTGGTCAACGCCGCACTCTCTAGCTGCCAAGAGCACTTTTTACTATGCGCACCCAACCAGAGTGACGGGAGGAGCACATTTCAGAAAACGTGCTCAGCTCGTCGAGAAAATGCGATTTAAGCAATAAAATTAAAAATGCACCTAAAACCTAAACAAAACGTTGCAGGTGGTTATTTCTTCATGCGCAGCAGTCAACGCGGCACTCTCTAGCTGCCAAGAGCATCTTTTACTATGTGCACCCAACCAGAGTGACGGGAGGAGCACATTTCAAAAAACGTGCTCAGCTCGTCGAGAAAATGCGATTTAAGCAATAAAATTAAAAATGCACCTAAAACCTAAACCAAACGTTGCAGGTGGTTATTTCTTCATGCGCAGCAGTCAACGCGACACTCTCTAGCTGCCAAGAGCACCTTTTACTATGCGCACCCAACCAGAGTGACGGGAGGAGCACAATTCAGAAAACGTGCTCAGCTCGTCCAGAAAATGCGATTTAAGCAATAAAATTAAAAATGCACCCAAAACCTAAACCAAACGTTGCAGGTGGTTATTTCTTCATGCGCAGTGGTCAACGCAGCACTCTCTAGCTGCCAAGAGCACTTTTTACTATGCGCACCCAACCAGAGTGACGGGAGGAGCACATTTCAGAAAACGTGCTCAGCTCGTCGAGAAAATGCGCTTTAAGCAATAAAATTAAAAATGCTCCCAAAACCTAAACCAAACGTTGCAGATGGTCATTTCTTCATGCGCAGTGGTGAACGCGGCACTCTCTAGCTGCCAAGAGCATTTTTTACTATGCGCACCCAACCAGAGTGACGGGAGGAGCACATTTCAGAAAACGTGCTCAGCTCGTCGAGAAAATGCAATTTAAGCAATAAAATTAAAAATGCACCCAAAACCTAAACCAAACGTTGCAGCTGGTCATTTCTTCATGCGCAGTGGTCAACGCGGCACTCTCTAGCTGCCAAGAGCACTTTTTACTATTCGCACCCAACCAGAGTGACGGGAGGAGCACATTTCAGAAAACGTGCTCAGCTCGACGAGAAAATGCGATTTAAGTAATAAAATTAAAAATGCACCCAAAACCTAAACCAAACGTTGCAGGTGTTTATTTCTTCATGCGCAGTGGTCAACGCGGCACTCTCTAGCTGCCAAGAGCACTTTTTACTATGCGCACCCAACCAGAGTGACGGGAGGAGCACATTTCAGAAAACGTGCTCAGCTCGTCGAGAAAATGCGATTTAAGCAATAAAATTAAAAATGCACCTAAAACCTAAACCAAACGTTGCAGGTGGTTATTTCTTCATGCGCAATGGTCAACGCGGCACTCTCTAGCTGCCAAGAGCACTTTTTACTATGCGCACCCAACCAGAGTGACGGGAGGAGCACATTTCAGAAAACGTGCTCAGCTCGTCGAGAAAATGCGATTTAAGCAATAAAATTAAAAATGCACCTAAAACCTAAACCAAACGTTGCAGATGGTTATTTCTTCATGCGCAGTGGTCAACGCGGCACTCTCTAGCTGCCAAGAGCACTTTTTACTATGCGCACCCAACCACAGTGACGGGAGGAGCACATTTCAGAATACGTGCTCAGCTCGTCGAGAAAATGCGATTTAAGCAATAAAATTACAAATGCACCTAAAACCTAAACCAAACGTTGCAGGTGGTTATTTCTTCATGCGCAGTGGTCAACGCGGCACTCTCTAGCTGCCATGAGCACTTTTTACTATGCGCACCCAACCAGAGTGACGGGAGGAGCACATTTCAGAAAACGTGCTCAGCTCGTCGAGAAAATGCGATTTAAGCAATAAAATTAAAAATGCACCCAAAACCTAAACCAAACGTTGCAGGTGTTTATTTCTTCATGCACAGTGGTCAACGCGGCACTCTCTAGCTGCCAAGAGCACTTTTTACTATGCGCACCCAACCAGAGTGACGGGAGGAGCACATTTCAGAAAACGTGCTCAGCTCGTCGAGAAAATGCGATTTAAGCAATAAAATTAAAAATGCACCCAAAACCTAAACCAAACGTTGCAGGTGGTTATTTCTTCATGCGCAGTGGTCAACGCGGCACTCTCTAGCTGCCAAGAGCACTTTTTACTAAGCGAACCCAACCAGAGTGACGGGAGGAGCACATTTCAGAAAACGTGCTCAGCTCGTCGAGAAAATGCGATTTAAGCAATAAAATTAAAAATGCACCTAAAACCTAAACCAAACGTTGCAGGTGGTTATTTCTTCATGCGCAGTGGTCAACGCGGCACTCTCTAGCTGCCAAGAGCACTTTTTACTATGCGCACCCAACCAGAGTGACGGGAGGAGCACATTTCAGAAAACGTGCTCAGCTCGTCCAGAAAATGCGATTTAAGCAATAAAATTAAAAATGCACCTAAAACCTAAACCAAACGTTGCAGGTGGTTATTTCTTCATGCGCAGTGGTCAACGCGGCACTCTCTAGCTGCCAAGAGCACTTTTTACTATGCGCACCCAACCAGAGTGACGGGAGGAGCACATTTCAGAAAACGTGCTCAGCTCATCGAGAAAATGCGATTTAAGCAATAAAATTAAAAATGCACCCAAAACCTAAACCACACGTTGCAGATGGTCATTTCTTCATGCGCAGTGGTCACCGCGGCACTCTCTAGCTGCCAAGAGCACTTTTTACTATGCGCACCCAACCAGAGTGACGGGAGGAGCACATTTCACAAAACGTGCTCAGCTCGGCGAGAAAATGCGATTTAAGCAATAAAATTAAAAATGCACCCAAAACCTAAACCAAACGTTGCAGGTGGTTATTTCTTCATGCGCAGTGGTCAACGCGGCACTCTCTAGCTGCCAAGAGCACTTTTTACTATGCGCACCCAACCAGAGTGCCGGGAGGAGCACATTTCAGAAAACGTGCTCAGCTCGTCGAGAAAATGCGATTTAAGCAATAAAATTAAAAATGCACCTAAATCCTAAACCAAACGTTGCAGGTGGTTATTTCTTCATGCGCAGTGGTCAACGCGGCACTCTCTAGCTGCCAAGAGCACTTTTTACTATGCGCACCCAACCAGAGTGACGGGAGGAGCACATTTCAGAAAACGTGCTCAGCTCGTCCAGAAAATGCGATTTAAGCAATAAAATTAAAAATGCACCCAAAACCTAAACCAAACGTTGCAGGTGGTTCATTCTTCATGCGCAGTGGTCAACGCGGCACTCTCTAGCTGCCAAGAGCACTTTTTACTATGCGCACCCAACCAGAGTGACGGGAGGAGCACATTTCAGAAAACGTGCTCAGCTCGTCGAGAAAATGCGATTTAAGCAATAAAATTAAAAATGCACCTAAAACCTAAACCAAACGTTGCAGGTGGTTATTTCTTCATGCGCAGTGGTCAACGCGGCACTCTCTAGCTGCCAAGAGCACTTTTTACTATGCACACCCAACCAGAGTGACGGGAGGAGCACATTTCAGAAAACGTGCTCAGCTCGTCGAGAAAATGCGATTTAAGCAATAAAATAAAAAATGCACCTAAAACCTAAACCAAACGTTGCGGGTGGTTATTTCTTCATGCGCAGTGGTCAACGCGTCACTCTCTAGCTGCCCAGAGCACTTTTTACTATGCGCACCCATCAAGAGTGACGGGAGGAGCGCATTTCAGAAAACGTGGTCAGCTCGACGAGAAAATGCGATTTAAGCAATAAAATTAAAAATGCACCCAAAACCTAAACCAAACGTTGCAGGTGGTTATTTCTTCATGCGCAGTGGTCAACGCGGCACTCTCTAGCTGCCAAGAGCACTTTTTACTATGCGCACCCAACCAGAGTGACGGGAGGAGCACATTTCAGAAAACGTGCTCAGCTCGTCGAGAAAATGCGATTTAAGCAATAAAATTAAAAATGCACCCAAAACCTAAACCAAACGTTGCAGGTGGTTATTTCTTCATGCGCAATGGTCAACGCGGCACTCTCTAGCTGCCAAGAGCACTTTTTACTATGCGCACCCAACCAGAGTGACGGGAGGAGCACATTTCAGAGAACGTGCTCAGCTCGTACAGAAAATGCTATTTAAGCAATAAAATAAAAAATGCACCTAAAACCTAAACCAAACGTTGCAGATGGTCATTTCTTCATGCGCAGTGGTCAACGCGGCACTCTCTAGCTGCCAAGAGCACTTTTTACTATGCGCACCCAACCAGAGTGACGGGAGGAGCACATTTCAGAGAACGTGCTCAGCTCGTCGAGAAAATGTGATTTAAGCAATAAAATTAAAAATGCACCTAAAACCTAAACCAAACGTTGCAGGTGGTCATTTCTTCATGCGCAGTGGTCAACGCGGCACTCTATAGCTGCCAAGAGGACTTTTTACTATGCGCACCCAACCAGAGTGACGGGAGGAGCACATTCCAGAAAACGTGCTCAGCTCGTCGAGAAAATGCGATTTAAGCAATAAAATTAAAAATGCACCCAAAACCTAAACCAAACGTTGCAGATGGTCATTTCTTCATGTGGAGTGGTCAACGCGGCACTCTCTAGCTGCCAAGAGCACCTTTTACTATGCGCACCCAACCAGAGTGACGGGAGGAGCACATTTCAGAAAACGTACTCAGCTCGTCGAGAAAATGTGATTTAAGCAATAAAATTAAAAATGCACCCAAAACCTAAACCAAACGTTGCAGGTGGTTATTTCTTCATGCGCAGTGGTCAACGCAGCACTCTCATACTGCCAAGAGCACTTTTTACTATGCGCACCCAACCAGAGTGACGGGAGGAGCACATTTCAGAAAACGTGCTCAGCTCGTCGAGAAAATGCGATTTAAGCAATAAAATTAAAAATGCACCCAAAACCTAAACCAAACGTTGCAGATGGTCATTTCTTCATGCGCAGTGGTCAACGCGGCACTCTCTAGCTGCCAAGAGCATTTTTTACTATGCGCACCCAACCAGAGTGACGGGAGGAGCACATTTCAGAAAACGTGCTCAGCTCGACGAGAAAATGCAATTTAAGCAATAAAATTAAAAATGCACCCAAAACCTAAACCAAACGTTGCAGGTGGTTATTTCTTCATGCGCAGTGGTCAACGCGGCACTCTCTAGCTGCCAAGAGCATTTTTTACTAAGCGCACCCAACCAGAGTTACGGGAGGAGCACATTTCAGAAAACGTGCTCAGCTCGTCGAGAAAATGCGATTTAAGCAATCAAATTAAAAATGCACCTAAAACCTAAACCAAACGTTGCAGGTGGTTATTTCTTCATGCGCAGTGGTCAACGCGGCACTCTCTAGCTGCCAAGAGCACTTTTTACTATGCGCACCCAACCAGAGTGACGGGAGGAGCACATTTCAGAAAACGTGCTCAGCTCGTCCAGAAAATGCGATTTAAGCAATAAAATTAAAAATGCACCCAAAACCTAAACCAAACGTTGCAGGTGGTTATTTCTTCATGCGCAGTGGTCAACGCGGCACTCTCTAGCTGCCAAGAGCACTTTTTACTATGCGCACCCAACCAGAGTGACGGGAGGAGCACATTTCAGAAAACGTGCTCAGCTCGTCGAGAAAATGCGATTTAAGCAATAAAATTAAAAATGCACCCAAAACCTAAACCAAACGTTGCAGATGGTCATTTATTCATGCGCAGTGGTCAACGCGGCACTCTCTAGCTGCCAAGAGCACTTTTTACTATGCGCACCCAACCAGAGTGACGGGAGGAGCACATTTCAGAAAACGTGCTCAGCTCGTCCAGAAAATGCTATTTAAGCAACAAAATAAAAAATGCACCTAAAACCTAAACCAAACGTTGCAGATGGTCATTTCTTCATGCGCAGTGGTCAACGCGGCACTCTCTAGCTGCCAAGAGCACTTTTTACTATGCGCACCCAACCAGAGTGACGGGAGGAGCACATTTCAGAAAACGTGCTCAGCTCGTCGAGAAAATGCGATTTAAGCAATAAAATTAAAAATGCACCTAAAACCTAAACCAAACGCTGCAGATGGTCATTTCTTCATGCGCAGCGGTCAACGCGGCACTCTCTAGCTGCCAAGAGCACTTTTTACTATGCACACCCAACCAGAGTGACGGGAGGAGCGCATTCCAGAAAACGTGCTCAGCTCGTCGAGAAAATGCGATTTGAGCAATAAAATTAAAAATGCACCCAAAACCGAAACCAAACGATGCAGATGGTCATTTCTTCATGCGCAGTGGTCAACGCGGCACTCTCTAGCTGCCAAGAGCACTTTTTACTATGCACACCCAACCAGAGTGACGGGAGGAGCACATTTCAGAAAATGTGCTCAGCTCGTCGAGAAAATGCGATTTAAGCAATAAAATTAAAAATGCACCCAAAACCTAAACCAAACGTTGCAGGTGGTTATTTCTTCATGCGCAGTGGTCAACGCGTCACTCTCTAGCTGCCAAGAGCATTTCTTACTATGCGCACCCAACCAGAGTGACGGGAGGAGCACATTTCAGAAAACGTGCTCAGCTCGTCGAGAAAATGCGATTTAAGCAATAAAATTAAAAATGCACCTAAAACCTAAACCAAACGTTGCAGGTGGTTATTTCTTCATGCGCAGTGGTCAACGCGGCACTCTCTAGCTGCCAAGAGCACTTTTTACTATGCGCACCCAACCAGAGTGACGGGAGGAGCACATTTCAGAAAACGTGCTCAGCTCGTCGAGAAAATGCGATTTAAGCAATAAAATTAAAAATGCACCCAAAACCTAAACCAAACGTTGCAGGTGGTTATTTCTTCATGCGCAGTGGTCAACGCGTCACTCTCTAGCTGCCAAGAGCATTTCTTACTATGCGCACCCAACCAGAGTGACGGGAGGAGCACATTTCAGAAAACGTGCTCAGCTCGTCGAGAAAATGCGATTTAAGCAATAAAATTAAAAATGCACCTAAAACCTAAACCAAACGTTGCAGGTGGTTATTTCTTCATGCGCAGTGGTCAACGCGGCACTCTCTAGCTGCCAAGAGCACTTTTTACTATGCGCACCCAACCAGAGTGACGGGAGGAGCACATTTCAGAAAACGTGCTCAGCTCGTCGAGAAAATGCGATTTAAGCAATAAAATTAAAAATGCACCTAAAACCTAAACCAAACGTTGCAGGTGGTTATTTCTTCATGCGCAGTGGTCAACGCGGCACTCTCTAGCTGCCAAGAGCACTTTTTACTATGCGCACCCAACCAGAGTGACGGGAGGAGCACATTTCAGAAAACGTGCTCAGCTCGTCCAGAAAATGCGATTTAAGCAATAAAATTAAAAATGCACCTAAAAGCTAAACCAAACGTTGCAGGTGGTTATTTCTTCATGCGCAGTGGTCAACGCGGCACTCTCTAGCTGCCAAGAGCACTTTTTACTATGCGCACCCAACCAGAGTGACGGGAGGAGCACATTTCAGAAAAGGTGCTCAGCTCGTCGAGAAAATGCGATTTAAGCAATAAAATTAAAAGTGCACCTAAAACCTAAACCAAACGTTGCAGGTGGTTATTTCTTCATGCGCAGCAGTCAACGCGGCACTCTCTAGCTGCCAAGAGCACTTTTTACTATGCGCACCCAACCAGAGTGACGGGAGGAGCACATTTCAGAAAACGTGCTCAGCTCGTCGAGAAAATGCGATTTAAGCAATAAAATTAAAAATGCACCCAAAACCTAAACCAAACGTTGCAGGTGGTTATTTCTTCATGCGCAGGGGTCAACGCGGCACTCTCTAGCTGCCAAGAGCACTTTTTACTATGCGCACCCAACCAGAGTGACCGGAGGAGCACATTTCAGAAAACGTGCTCAGCTCGTCGAGAAAATGCCATTTAAGCAATAAAATTAAAAATGCACCTAAAACCTAAACCAAACGTTGCAGGTGGTTATTTTTTCATGCGCAGTGGTCAACGCGGCACTCTCTAGCTGCCAAGAGCACTTTTTACTATGCGCACCCAACCAGAGTGACGGGAGGAGCACATTTCAGAAAACGTGCTCAGCTCGACGAGAACATGTGATTTAAGCAATAAAATTAAAAATGCACCCAAAACCTAAACCAAACGTTGCAGGTGGTTATTTCTTCATGCGCAGTGGTCAACGCGGCACTCTCTATCTGCCAAGAGCACTTTTTACTATGCGCACCCAACCAGAGTGACGGGAGGAGCACATTTCAGAAAACGTGCTCAGCTCGACGAGAACATGTGATTTAAGCAATAAAATTAAAAATGCACCCAAAACCTAAACCAAACGTTGCAGGTGGTTATTTCTTCATGCGCAGTGGTCAACGCGGCACTCTCTAGCTGCCAAGAGCACTTTTTACTATGCGCACCCAACCAGAGTGACGGGAGGAGCACATTTCAGAAAACGTGCTCAGCTCGACGAGAACATTTGATTTAAGCAATAAAATTAAAAATGCACCCAAAACCTAAACCAAACGTTGCAGGTGGTTATTTCTTCATGCGCAGTGGTCAACGCGGCACTCTCTATCTGCCAAGAGCACTTTTTACTATGCACACCCAACCAGAGTGACGGGAGGAGCACATTTCAGAAAACGTGCTCAGCTCGTCGAGAAAATGCGATTTAAGCAATAAAATTAAAAATGCACCCAAAACCTAAACCAAACGTTGCAGGTGGTTGTTTCTTCATGCGCAGTGGTCAAAGCGGCACTCTCTAGCTGCCAAGAGCACTTTTTACTATGCGCACCCAACCAGAGTGACGGGAGGAGCACATTTCAGAAAACGTGCTCAGCTCGTCGAGAAAATGCGATTTAAGCAATAAAATTAAAAATGCACCTAAAACCTAAACCAAACGTTGCAGGTGGTTATTTCTTCATGCGCAGTGGTCAACGCGGCACTCTCTAGCTGCCAAGAGCACTTTTTACTATTGTTAAGGATCGGACAGTACAGCCAAGTGCGTAACGACGGACTTTATTTGAAGGGGATGATGGGAACAGCTGGCGCTGGAGCGGCGATCGGGCTGGAGAGGACAACGATTCTGCGAGGGTTTCGAGTAGTCAAGTGAGTCAATTCTCTCCGGGAATGATGAGCGAAGCAGCATCAAGGGACAGACTGGCACTCGGGTCTGCGCTGGCAGCGCTGATATAGCGCTGTCCATGAACCCGTGGCAGGTGACGGTGATCCCACTGACAGGGGGGCGTGGTCCCGTCGCAGGTGGCACCAGCACGTGACAACTATGCGCACCCAACCAGAGTGACGGGAGGAGCACATTTCAGAAAACGTGCTCAGCTCGTCGAGAAAATGCGATTTAAGCAATAAAATTAAAAATGCACCTAAAACCTAAACCAAACGTTGCAGGTGGTTATTTCTTCATGCGCAGTGGTCAACGCGGCACTCTCTAGCTGCCAAGAGCACTTTTTACTATGCGCACCCAACCAGAGTGACGGGAGGAGCACATTTCAGAAAACGTGCTCAGCTCGTCGAGAAAATGCGATTTAAGAAATAAAATTAAAAATGCACCCAAAACCTAAACCAAAAGTTGCAGGTGGTTATTTCTTCATGCGCAGCAGTCAACGCGGCACTCTCTAGCTGCCAAGAGCACTTTTTACTATGCGCACCCAACCAGAGTGACGGGAGGAGCAAATTTCAGAAAACGTGCTCAGCTCGTCGAGAAAATGCGATTTAAGCAATAAAATTAAAAATGCACCTAAAACCTAAACCAAACGTTGCAGGTGGTTATTTCTTCATGCGCAGTTGTAAACGCGGAACTCTCTAGCTGCCAAGAGCACTTTTTACTATGCGCACCGAACCAGAGTGACGGGAGGAGCACATTTCAGAAAAAGTGCTCAGCTCGTCGAGAAAATGCGATTTAAGCAATAAAATTAAAAATGCACCTAAAACCTAAACCAAACGTTGCAGGTGGTTATTTCTTCATGCGCAGTGGTCAACGCGGCACTCTCTAGCTGCCAAGAGCACTTTTTACTATGCGCACCCAACCAGAGTGACGGGAGGAGCACATTTCAGAAAACGTGCTCAGCTCGTCCAGACAATGCGATTTAAGCAATAAAATTAAAAATGAACCCAAAACCTAAACCAGACGTTGCAGGTGGTTATTTATTCATGCGCAGTGGTCAACGCGGCACTCTCTAGCTGCCAAGAGCACTTTTTACTATGCGCACCCAACCAGAGTGACGGGAGGAGCGCATTTCAGAAAACGTGCTCAGCTCGTCGAGTAAATGCGATTTAAGAAATAAAATTAAAAATGCACCTAAAACCTAAACCAAAAGTTGCAGGTGGTTATTTCTTCATGCGCAGCAGTCAACGCGGCACTCTCTAGCTGCCAAGAGCACTTTTTACTATGCGCACCCAACCAGAGTGACGGGAGGAGCACATTTCAGAAAACGTGCTCAGCTCGTCGAGAAAATGCGATTTAAGCAATAAAATTAAAAATGCAACTAAAACCTAAACCAAACGTTGCAGATGGTCATTTCTTCATGCGCAGTGGTCAACGCAGCACTCTCTAGCTGCCAAGAGCACGTTTTACTATGCGCACCCAACCAGAGTGACGGGAGGAGCACATTTCAGAAAACGTGCTCAGCTCGTCGAGAAAATGCGATTTAAGCAATAAAATTAAAAATGCACCAAAAACCTAAACCAAACGTTGCAGATGGTCTTTTCTTCATGCGCAGTGATCAACGCGGCACTCTCTAGCTGCCAAGAGCACTTTTTACTATGCGCACCCAACCAGAGTGACGGGAGGAGCGCATTTCAGAAAACGTGCTCGGCTCGTCGAGTAAATGCGATTTAAGAAATAAAATTAAAAATGCACCTAAAACCTAAACCAAAAGTTGCAGGTGGTTATTTCTTCATGCGCAGCAGTCAACGCGGCACTCTCTAGCTGCCAAGAGCACTTTTTACTATGCGCACCCAACCAGAGTGACGGGAGGAGCACATTTCAGAAAACGTGCTCAGCTCGTCGAGAAAATGCGATTTAAGCAATAAAATTAAAAATGCACCTAAAACCTAAACCAAACGTTGCAGATGGCCATTTCTTCATGCGCAGTGGTCAACGCGGCACTCTCTAGCTGCCAAGAGCACTTTTTACTATGCACACCCAACATGAGTGACGGGAGGAGCACATTTCAGAAAACGTGCTCAGCTCGTCCAGACAATGCGATTTAAGCAATGAAATTAAAAATGAACCCAAAACCTAAACCAAACGTTGCAGGTGGTTATTTCTTCATGCGCAGTGGTCAACGCGGCACTCTCTAGCTGCCAAGAGCACTTTTTACTATGCGCACCCAACCAGAGTGACCGGAGGAGTGCATTTCAGAAAACGTGCTCAGCTCGTCGAGAAAATGCGATTTAAGCAATAAAATTAAAAATGCACCTAAAACCTAAACCAAAAGTTGCAGGTGGTTATTTCTTCATGCGCAGCAGTCAACGCGGCACTCTCTAGCTGCCAAGAGCACTTTTTACTATGCGCACCCAACCAGAGTGACGGGAGGAGCACATTTCAGAAAACGTGCTCAGCTCGTTGAGAAAATGCGATTTAAGCAATAAAATTAAAAATGCACCTAAAACCTAAACCAAACGTTGCAGGTAGTTATTTCTTTATGCGCAGTGGTCAACGCGGCACTCTCTAGCTGCCAAGAGCACTTTTTACTATGCGCACCCAACCAGAGTGACGGGAGGAGCACATTTCAGAAAACGTGCTCAGCTCGTCGAGAAAATGCGATTTAAGCAATAAAATTAAAAATGCACCTAAAACCTAAACCAAACGTTGCAGGTGGTTATTTCTTCATGCGCAGTGGTCAACGCGGCACTCTCTAGCTGCCAAGAGCACTTTTTACTATGCGCACCCAACCAGAGTGACGGGAGGAGCACATTTCAGAAAACGTGCTCAGCTCGTCGAGAAAATGCGATTTAAGCAATAAAATTAAAAATGCACCTAAAACCTAAACAAAACGTTGCAGATGGTCTTTTCTTCATGCGCAGTGGTCAACGCGGCACTCTCTAGCTGCCAAGAGCACTTTTTACTATGCGCACCCAACCAGAGTGACGGGAGGAGCACATTTCAGAAAACGTGCTCAGCTCGTCGAGAAAATGCGATTTAAGCAATAAAATTAAAAATGCACCCAAAACCTAAACCAAACGTTGCAGATGGTCATTTCTTCATGTGCAGTGGTCAACGCGGCACTCTCTAGCTGCCAAGAGCACTTTTTACTATGCGCACCCAACCAGAGTGACGGGAGGAGCGCATTTCAGAAAACGTGCTCAGCTCGTCGAGAAAATGCGATTTAAGCAATAAAATTAAAAATGCACCTAAAACCTAAACCAAAAGTTGCAGGTGTTTATTTCTTCATGCGCAGCAGTCAACGCGGCACTCTCTAGCTGCCAAGAGCACTTTTTACTATGCGCACCCAACCAGAGTGACGGGAGGAGCACATTTCAGAAAACGTGCTCAGCTCGTCGAGAAAATGCGATTTAAGCAATAAAATTAAAAATGCACCTAAAACCTAAACCAAACGTTGCAGGTGGTTATTTCTTCATGCGCAGTGGTCAACGCGGCACTCTTTAGCTGCCAAGAGCACTTTTTACTATGCGCACCCAACCAGAGTGACGGGAGGAGCACATTTCAGAAAACGTGCTCAGCTCGTCGAGTAAATACGATTTAAGCAATAAAATTAAAAATGCACCCAAAACCTAAACCAAACGCTGCAGATGGTCATTTCTTCATGCGCAGTGGTCAACGCGGCACTCTCTAGCTGCCAAGAGCACGTTTTACTATGCGCACCCAACCAGAGTGACGGGAGGAGCACATTTCAGAAAACGTGCTCAGCTCGTCGAGAAAATGCGATTTAAGCAATAAAATTAAAAATGCACCAAAAACCTAAACCAAAAGTTGCAGGTGGTTATTTCTTCATGCGCAGCAGTCAACGCGGCACTCTCTAGCTGCCAAGAGCACTTTTTACTATGCGCACCCAACCAGAGTGACGGGAGGAGCACATTTCAGAAAACGTGCTCAGCTCGTCGAGAAAATGCGATTTAAGCAATAAAATTAAAAATGCACCTAAAACCTAAACCAAACGTTGCAGGTGGTTATTTCTTCATGCGCAGTGGTCAACGCGGCACTCTCTAGCTGCCAAGAGCACTTTTTACTATGCGCACCTAACCAGAGTGACGGGAGGAGCGCATTTCAGAAAACGTGCTCAGCTCGTCGAGAAAATGCGATTTAAGCAATAAAATTAAAAATGCACCTAAAACCTAAACCAAACGCTGCAGATGGTCATTTCTTCATGCGCAGTGGTCAACGCGGCACTCTCTAGCTGCCAAGAGCACTTTTTACTATGCGCACCCAACCAGAGTGACGGGAGGAGCACATTTCAGAAAACGTGCTCAGCTCGTCGAGAAAATGCGATTTAAGCAATAAAATTAAAAATGCACCCAAAACCTAAACCAAACGTTGCAGATGGTCATTTCTTCATGCGCAGTGGTCAACGCGGCACTCTCTAGCTGCCAAGAGCACTTTTTACTATGCACACCCAACCAGAGTGACGGGAGGAGCACATTTCAGAAAACGTGCTCAGCTCGTCCAGAAAATGCTATTTAAGCAATAAAATTAAAAATGCACCTAAAACCTAAACCAAACGTAGCAGGTGGTTATTTCTTCGTGCGCAGCGGTCAACGCGGCACTCTCTATCTGCCAAGAGCACTTTTTACTATGCACACCCAACCAGAGTGACGGGAGGAGCACATTTCAGAAAACGTGCTCAGCTCGTCGAGAAAATGCGATTTAAGCAATAAAATTAAAAATGCACCTAAAACCCAAACCAAACGTTGCAGGTGGTTATTTCTTCATGCGCAGTGGTCAACGCGGCACTCTCTAGCTGCCAAGAGCACTTTTAACTATGCGCACCCAACCAGAGTGACGGGAGGAGCGCATTTCAGAAAACGTGCTCAGCTCGTCGAGATAATGCGATTTAAGCAATAAAATTAAAAATGCACCTAAAACCTAAACCAAACGTTGCAGGTGGTTATTTCTTCATGCGCAGTGGTCAACGCGGCACTCTCTAGCTGCCAAGAGCACTTTTTACTATGCGCACCCAACCAGAGTGACGGGAGGAGCACATTTCAGAAAACGTGCTCAGCTCGTCGAGAAAATGCGATTTAAGCAATACAATTAAAAATGCACCTAAAACCTAAACCAAACGTTGCAGATGGTCATTTCTTCATGTGCAGTGGTCAACGCGGCACTCTCTAGGTGCCAAGAGCACTTTTTACTATGCACACCCAACCAGAGTGACGGGAGGAGCACATTTCAGAAAACGTGCTCAGCTCGTCGAGAAAATGCGATTTAAGCAATAAAATTAAAAATGCACCCAAAACCTAAACCAAACGTTGCAGATGGTCATTTCTTCATGCGCAGTGGTCAACGCGGCACTCTCTAGCTGCCAAGAGCACTTTTTACTATGCACACCCAACCAGAGTGACGGGAGGAGCACATTTCAGAAAACGTGCTCAGCTCGTCGAGAAAATGCTATTTAAGCAATAAAATTAAAAATGCACCTAAAACCTAAACCAAACGCTGCAGATGGTCATTTCTTCATGCGCAGTGGTCAACGCGGCACTCTCTAGCTGCCAAGAGCACTTTTTACTATGCGCACCCAACCAGAGTGACGGGAGGAGCACATTTCAGAAAACGTGCTCAGCTCGTCGAGAAAATGCGATTTAAGCAATAAAATTAAAAATGCAACTTAAACCTAAACCAAACGTTGCAGGTGGTTATTTCTTCATGCGCAGTGGTCAACGCGGCACTCTCTAGCTGCCAAGAGCACTTTTTACTATGCACACCCAACCAGAGTGACGGGAGGAGCACATTTCAGAAAACGTGCTCAGCTCGTCGAGAAAATGCGATTTAAGCAATAAAATTAAAAATGCACCCAAAACCTAAACCAAACGTTGCAGGTGGTTATTTCTTCATGCGCAGCAGTCAACGCGGCACTCTCTAGCTGCCAAGAGCAGTTTTTACTATGCGCACCCAACCAGAGTGACGGGAGGAGCACATTTCAGAAAACGTGCTCAGCTCGTCGAGAAAATGCGATTTAAGCAATAAAATTAAAAATGCACCTAAAACCTAAACCAAACGTTGCAGATGGTCATTTCTTCATGCGCAGTGGTCAACGCGGCACTCTCTAGCTGCCAAGAGCACTTTTTACTATGCACACCCAACCAGAGTGACGGGAGGAGCACATTTCAGAAAACGTGCTCAGCTCGTCGAGAAAATGCGATTTAAGCAATAAAATTAAAAATGCACCCAAAACCTAAACCAAACGTTGCAGATGGTCATTTCTTCGTGCGCAGTGGTCAACGCGGCACTGTCTAGCTGCCAAGAGCACTTTTTACTATGCGCACCTAACCAGAGTGACGGGAGGAGCGCATTTCAGAAAACGTGTTCAGCTCGTCGAGAAAATGCGATTTAAGCAATAAAATTAAAAATGCACCCAAAACCTAAAACAAACGTTGCAGGTGGTTATTTCTTCATGCGCAGTGGTCAACGCGGCACTCTCTAGCTTCCAAGAGCACTTTTTACTATGCAAACCCAACAAGAGTGACGGGAGGAGCGCATTTCAGAAAACGTGCTCAGCTCGACGAGAACATGCGATTTAAGCAATAAAATTAAACATGCACCCAAAACCTAAACCAAACGTTGCTGGTGGTTATTTCTTCATGCGCAGTGGTCAACGCGGCACTCTCTAGCTGCCAAGAGTACTTTTTACTATGCGCACCCAACCAGAGTGACGGGAGGAGCACATTTCAGAAAACGTGCTCAGCTCGTCGAGAAAATGCGATTTAAGCAATAAAAATAAATGCACCCGAAACCTAAACCAAACGTTGCAGGTGGTTATTTCTTCATGCGCAGTGGTCAACGCGGCACTCTCTAGCTGCCAAGAGCACTTTTTACTATGCGCACCCAACCAGAGTGACGGGAGGAGCACATTTCAGAAAACGTGATCAGCTCGTCGAGAAAATGCGATTTAAGCAATAAAATTAAAAATGCACCTAAAACCTAAACCAAACGTTGCAGGTGGTTATTTCTTCATGCGCAGTGGTCAACGCGGCACTCTCTAGCTGCCAAGAGCACTTTTTACTATGCGCACCCAACCAGAGTGACGGGAGGAGCACATTTCAGAAAACGTGCTCAGCTCGTCGAGAAAATGCGATTTAAGCAATAAAATTAAAAATGCACCCAAAACCTAAACCAAACGTTGCAGATGGTCATTTCTTCATGCGCAGTGGTCAACGCGGCACTCTCTAGCTGCCAAGAGCACTTTTTACTATGCGCACCCAACCAGAGTGACGGGAGGAGCGCATTTCAGAAAACGTGCTCAGCTCGTCGAGAAAATGCGATTTAAGCAATAAAATTAAAAATGCACCTAAAACCTAAACCAAACGTTGCAGATGGTCATTTCTTCATGCGCAGTGGTCAACGCGGCACTCTCTAGCTGCCAAGAGCACTTTTTACTATGCGCACCCAACCAGAGTGACGGGAGGAGCACATTTCAGAAAACGTGCTCAGCTCGTCGAGAAAATGCGATTTAAGCAATAAAATTAAAAATGCACCCAAAACCTAAACCAAACGTTGCAGATGTTCTTTTCTTCATGCGCAGTGGTCAACGCGGCACTCTCTAGCTGCCAAGAGCACTTTTTACTATGCGCACCCAACCAGAGTGACGGGAGGAGCACATTTCAGAAAACGTGCTCAGCTCGTCGAGAAAATGCGATTTAAGCAATAAAATTAAAAATGCACCCAAAACCTAAACCAAACGTTGCAGGTGGTTATTTCTTCATGCGCAGCAGTCAACGCGGCACTCTCTAGCTGCCAAGAGCACTTTTTACTATGCGCACCCAACCAGAGTGACGGGAGGAGCACATTTCAGAGAACGTGCTCAGCTCGTACAGAAAATGCTATTTAAGCAATAAAATAAAAAATGCACCTAAAACCTAAACCAAACGTTGCAGATGGTCATTTCTTCATGCGCAGTGGTCAACGCGGCACTCTCTAGCTGCCAAGAGCACTTTTTACTATGCGCACCCAACCAGAGTGACGGGAGGAGCACATTTCAGAGAACGTGCTCAGCTCGTCGAGAAAATGTGATTTAAGCAATAAAATTAAAAATGCACCTAAAACCTAAACCAAACGTTGCAGGTGGTCATTTCTTCATGCGCAGTGGTCAACGCGGCACTCTATAGCTGCCAAGAGGACTTTTTACTATGCGCACCCAACCAGAGTGACGGGAGGAGCACATTCCAGAAAACGTGCTCAGCTCGTCGAGAAAATGCGATTTAAGCAATAAAATTAAAAATGCACCCAAAACCTAAACCAAACGTTGCAGATGGTCATTTCTTCATGTGGAGTGGTCAACGCGGCACTCTCTAGCTGCCAAGAGCACCTTTTACTATGCGCACCCAACCAGAGTGACGGGAGGAGCACATTTCAGAAAACGTACTCAGCTCGTCGAGAAAATGTGATTTAAGCAATAAAATTAAAAATGCACCCAAAACCTAAACCAAACGTTGCAGGTGGTTATTTCTTCATGCGCAGTGGTCAACGCAGCACTCTCATACTGCCAAGAGCACTTTTTACTATGCGCACCCAACCAGAGTGACGGGAGGAGCACATTTCAGAAAACGTGCTCAGCTCGTCGAGAAAATGCGATTTAAGCAATAAAATTAAAAATGCACCCAAAACCTAAACCAAACGTTGCAGATGGTCATTTCTTCATGCGCAGTGGTCAACGCGGCACTCTCTAGCTGCCAAGAGCATTTTTTACTATGCGCACCCAACCAGAGTGACGGGAGGAGCACATTTCAGAAAACGTGCTCAGCTCGACGAGAAAATGCAATTTAAGCAATAAAATTAAAAATGCACCCAAAACCTAAACCAAACGTTGCAGGTGGTTATTTCTTCATGCGCAGTGGTCAACGCGGCACTCTCTAGCTGCCAAGAGCATTTTTTACTAAGCGCACCCAACCAGAGTTACGGGAGGAGCACATTTCAGAAAACGTGCTCAGCTCGTCGAGAAAATGCGATTTAAGCAATCAAATTAAAAATGCACCTAAAACCTAAACCAAACGTTGCAGGTGGTTATTTCTTCATGCGCAGTGGTCAACGCGGCACTCTCTAGCTGCCAAGAGCACTTTTTACTATGCGCACCCAACCAGAGTGACGGGAGGAGCACATTTCAGAAAACGTGCTCAGCTCGTCCAGAAAATGCGATTTAAGCAATAAAATTAAAAATGCACCCAAAACCTAAACCAAACGTTGCAGGTGGTTATTTCTTCATGCGCAGTGGTCAACGCGGCACTCTCTAGCTGCCAAGAGCACTTTTTACTATGCGCACCCAACCAGAGTGACGGGAGGAGCACATTTCAGAAAACGTGCTCAGCTCGTCGAGAAAATGCGATTTAAGCAATAAAATTAAAAATGCACCCAAAACCTAAACCAAACGTTGCAGATGGTCATTTATTCATGCGCAGTGGTCAACGCGGCACTCTCTAGCTGCCAAGAGCACTTTTTACTATGCGCACCCAACCAGAGTGACGGGAGGAGCACATTTCAGAAAACGTGCTCAGCTCGTCCAGAAAATGCTATTTAAGCAACAAAATAAAAAATGCACCTAAAACCTAAACCAAACGTTGCAGATGGTCATTTCTTCATGCGCAGTGGTCAACGCGGCACTCTCTAGCTGCCAAGAGCACTTTTTACTATGCGCACCCAACCAGAGTGACGGGAGGAGCACATTTCAGAAAACGTGCTCAGCTCGTCGAGAAAATGCGATTTAAGCAATAAAATTAAAAATGCACCTAAAACCTAAACCAAACGCTGCAGATGGTCATTTCTTCATGCGCAGCGGTCAACGCGGCACTCTCTAGCTGCCAAGAGCACTTTTTACTATGCACACCCAACCAGAGTGACGGGAGGAGCGCATTCCAGAAAACGTGCTCAGCTCGTCGAGAAAATGCGATTTGAGCAATAAAATTAAAAATGCACCCAAAACCGAAACCAAACGATGCAGATGGTCATTTCTTCATGCGCAGTGGTCAACGCGGCACTCTCTAGCTGCCAAGAGCACTTTTTACTATGCACACCCAACCAGAGTGACGGGAGGAGCACATTTCAGAAAATGTGCTCAGCTCGTCGAGAAAATGCGATTTAAGCAATAAAATTAAAAATGCACCCAAAACCTAAACCAAACGTTGCAGGTGGTTATTTCTTCATGCGCAGTGGTCAACGCGTCACTCTCTAGCTGCCAAGAGCATTTCTTACTATGCGCACCCAACCAGAGTGACGGGAGGAGCACATTTCAGAAAACGTGCTCAGCTCGTCGAGAAAATGCGATTTAAGCAATAAAATTAAAAATGCACCTAAAACCTAAACCAAACGTTGCAGGTGGTTATTTCTTCATGCGCAGTGGTCAACGCGGCACTCTCTAGCTGCCAAGAGCACTTTTTACTATGCGCACCCAACCAGAGTGACGGGAGGAGCACATTTCAGAAAACGTGCTCAGCTCGTCGAGAAAATGCGATTTAAGCAATAAAATTAAAAATGCACCCAAAACCTAAACCAAACGTTGCAGGTGGTTATTTCTTCATGCGCAGTGGTCAACGCGTCACTCTCTAGCTGCCAAGAGCATTTCTTACTATGCGCACCCAACCAGAGTGACGGGAGGAGCACATTTCAGAAAACGTGCTCAGCTCGTCGAGAAAATGCGATTTAAGCAATAAAATTAAAAATGCACCTAAAACCTAAACCAAACGTTGCAGGTGGTTATTTCTTCATGCGCAGTGGTCAACGCGGCACTCTCTAGCTGCCAAGAGCACTTTTTACTATGCGCACCCAACCAGAGTGACGGGAGGAGCACATTTCAGAAAACGTGCTCAGCTCGTCGAGAAAATGCGATTTAAGCAATAAAATTAAAAATGCACCTAAAACCTAAACCAAACGTTGCAGGTGGTTATTTCTTCATGCGCAGTGGTCAACGCGGCACTCTCTAGCTGCCAAGAGCACTTTTTACTATGCGCACCCAACCAGAGTGACGGGAGGAGCACATTTCAGAAAACGTGCTCAGCTCGTCCAGAAAATGCGATTTAAGCAATAAAATTAAAAATGCACCTAAAAGCTAAACCAAACGTTGCAGGTGGTTATTTCTTCATGCGCAGTGGTCAACGCGGCACTCTCTAGCTGCCAAGAGCACTTTTTACTATGCGCACCCAACCAGAGTGACGGGAGGAGCACATTTCAGAAAAGGTGCTCAGCTCGTCGAGAAAATGCGATTTAAGCAATAAAATTAAAAGTGCACCTAAAACCTAAACCAAACGTTGCAGGTGGTTATTTCTTCATGCGCAGCAGTCAACGCGGCACTCTCTAGCTGCCAAGAGCACTTTTTACTATGCGCACCCAACCAGAGTGACGGGAGGAGCACATTTCAGAAAACGTGCTCAGCTCGTCGAGAAAATGCGATTTAAGCAATAAAATTAAAAATGCACCCAAAACCTAAACCAAACGTTGCAGGTGGTTATTTCTTCATGCGCAGGGGTCAACGCGGCACTCTCTAGCTGCCAAGAGCACTTTTTACTATGCGCACCCAACCAGAGTGACCGGAGGAGCACATTTCAGAAAACGTGCTCAGCTCGTCGAGAAAATGCCATTTAAGCAATAAAATTAAAAATGCACCTAAAACCTAAACCAAACGTTGCAGGTGGTTATTTTTTCATGCGCAGTGGTCAACGCGGCACTCTCTAGCTGCCAAGAGCACTTTTTACTATGCGCACCCAACCAGAGTGACGGGAGGAGCACATTTCAGAAAACGTGCTCAGCTCGACGAGAACATGTGATTTAAGCAATAAAATTAAAAATGCACCCAAAACCTAAACCAAACGTTGCAGGTGGTTATTTCTTCATGCGCAGTGGTCAACGCGGCACTCTCTATCTGCCAAGAGCACTTTTTACTATGCGCACCCAACCAGAGTGACGGGAGGAGCACATTTCAGAAAACGTGCTCAGCTCGACGAGAACATGTGATTTAAGCAATAAAATTAAAAATGCACCCAAAACCTAAACCAAACGTTGCAGGTGGTTATTTCTTCATGCGCAGTGGTCAACGCGGCACTCTCTAGCTGCCAAGAGCACTTTTTACTATGCGCACCCAACCAGAGTGACGGGAGGAGCACATTTCAGAAAACGTGCTCAGCTCGACGAGAACATTTGATTTAAGCAATAAAATTAAAAATGCACCCAAAACCTAAACCAAACGTTGCAGGTGGTTATTTCTTCATGCGCAGTGGTCAACGCGGCACTCTCTATCTGCCAAGAGCACTTTTTACTATGCACACCCAACCAGAGTGACGGGAGGAGCACATTTCAGAAAACGTGCTCAGCTCGTCGAGAAAATGCGATTTAAGCAATAAAATTAAAAATGCACCCAAAACCTAAACCAAACGTTGCAGGTGGTTGTTTCTTCATGCGCAGTGGTCAAAGCGGCACTCTCTAGCTGCCAAGAGCACTTTTTACTATGCGCACCCAACCAGAGTGACGGGAGGAGCACATTTCAGAAAACGTGCTCAGCTCGTCGAGAAAATGCGATTTAAGCAATAAAATTAAAAATGCACCTAAAACCTAAACCAAACGTTGCAGGTGGTTATTTCTTCATGCGCAGTGGTCAACGCGGCACTCTCTAGCTGCCAAGAGCACTTTTTACTATTGTTAAGGATCGGACAGTACAGCCAAGTGCGTAACGACGGACTTTATTTGAAGGGGATGATGGGAACAGCTGGCGCTGGAGCGGCGATCGGGCTGGAGAGGACAACGATTCTGCGAGGGTTTCGAGTAGTCAAGTGAGTCAATTCTCTCCGGGAATGATGAGCGAAGCAGCATCAAGGGACAGACTGGCACTCGGGTCTGCGCTGGCAGCGCTGATATAGCGCTGTCCATGAACCCGTGGCAGGTGACGGTGATCCCACTGACAGGGGGGCGTGGTCCCGTCGCAGGTGGCACCAGCACGTGACAACTATGCGCACCCAACCAGAGTGACGGGAGGAGCACATTTCAGAAAACGTGCTCAGCTCGTCGAGAAAATGCGATTTAAGCAATAAAATTAAAAATGCACCTAAAACCTAAACCAAACGTTGCAGGTGGTTATTTCTTCATGCGCAGTGGTCAACGCGGCACTCTCTAGCTGCCAAGAGCACTTTTTACTATGCGCACCCAACCAGAGTGACGGGAGGAGCACATTTCAGAAAACGTGCTCAGCTCGTCGAGAAAATGCGATTTAAGAAATAAAATTAAAAATGCACCCAAAACCTAAACCAAAAGTTGCAGGTGGTTATTTCTTCATGCGCAGCAGTCAACGCGGCACTCTCTAGCTGCCAAGAGCACTTTTTACTATGCGCACCCAACCAGAGTGACGGGAGGAGCAAATTTCAGAAAACGTGCTCAGCTCGTCGAGAAAATGCGATTTAAGCAATAAAATTAAAAATGCACCTAAAACCTAAACCAAACGTTGCAGGTGGTTATTTCTTCATGCGCAGTTGTAAACGCGGAACTCTCTAGCTGCCAAGAGCACTTTTTACTATGCGCACCGAACCAGAGTGACGGGAGGAGCACATTTCAGAAAAAGTGCTCAGCTCGTCGAGAAAATGCGATTTAAGCAATAAAATTAAAAATGCACCTAAAACCTAAACCAAACGTTGCAGGTGGTTATTTCTTCATGCGCAGTGGTCAACGCGGCACTCTCTAGCTGCCAAGAGCACTTTTTACTATGCGCACCCAACCAGAGTGACGGGAGGAGCACATTTCAGAAAACGTGCTCAGCTCGTCCAGACAATGCGATTTAAGCAATAAAATTAAAAATGAACCCAAAACCTAAACCAGACGTTGCAGGTGGTTATTTATTCATGCGCAGTGGTCAACGCGGCACTCTCTAGCTGCCAAGAGCACTTTTTACTATGCGCACCCAACCAGAGTGACGGGAGGAGCGCATTTCAGAAAACGTGCTCAGCTCGTCGAGTAAATGCGATTTAAGAAATAAAATTAAAAATGCACCTAAAACCTAAACCAAAAGTTGCAGGTGGTTATTTCTTCATGCGCAGCAGTCAACGCGGCACTCTCTAGCTGCCAAGAGCACTTTTTACTATGCGCACCCAACCAGAGTGACGGGAGGAGCACATTTCAGAAAACGTGCTCAGCTCGTCGAGAAAATGCGATTTAAGCAATAAAATTAAAAATGCAACTAAAACCTAAACCAAACGTTGCAGATGGTCATTTCTTCATGCGCAGTGGTCAACGCAGCACTCTCTAGCTGCCAAGAGCACGTTTTACTATGCGCACCCAACCAGAGTGACGGGAGGAGCACATTTCAGAAAACGTGCTCAGCTCGTCGAGAAAATGCGATTTAAGCAATAAAATTAAAAATGCACCAAAAACCTAAACCAAACGTTGCAGATGGTCTTTTCTTCATGCGCAGTGATCAACGCGGCACTCTCTAGCTGCCAAGAGCACTTTTTACTATGCGCACCCAACCAGAGTGACGGGAGGAGCGCATTTCAGAAAACGTGCTCGGCTCGTCGAGTAAATGCGATTTAAGAAATAAAATTAAAAATGCACCTAAAACCTAAACCAAAAGTTGCAGGTGGTTATTTCTTCATGCGCAGCAGTCAACGCGGCACTCTCTAGCTGCCAAGAGCACTTTTTACTATGCGCACCCAACCAGAGTGACGGGAGGAGCACATTTCAGAAAACGTGCTCAGCTCGTCGAGAAAATGCGATTTAAGCAATAAAATTAAAAATGCACCTAAAACCTAAACCAAACGTTGCAGATGGCCATTTCTTCATGCGCAGTGGTCAACGCGGCACTCTCTAGCTGCCAAGAGCACTTTTTACTATGCACACCCAACATGAGTGACGGGAGGAGCACATTTCAGAAAACGTGCTCAGCTCGTCCAGACAATGCGATTTAAGCAATGAAATTAAAAATGAACCCAAAACCTAAACCAAACGTTGCAGGTGGTTATTTCTTCATGCGCAGTGGTCAACGCGGCACTCTCTAGCTGCCAAGAGCACTTTTTACTATGCGCACCCAACCAGAGTGACCGGAGGAGTGCATTTCAGAAAACGTGCTCAGCTCGTCGAGAAAATGCGATTTAAGCAATAAAATTAAAAATGCACCTAAAACCTAAACCAAAAGTTGCAGGTGGTTATTTCTTCATGCGCAGCAGTCAACGCGGCACTCTCTAGCTGCCAAGAGCACTTTTTACTATGCGCACCCAACCAGAGTGACGGGAGGAGCACATTTCAGAAAACGTGCTCAGCTCGTTGAGAAAATGCGATTTAAGCAATAAAATTAAAAATGCACCTAAAACCTAAACCAAACGTTGCAGGTAGTTATTTCTTTATGCGCAGTGGTCAACGCGGCACTCTCTAGCTGCCAAGAGCACTTTTTACTATGCGCACCCAACCAGAGTGACGGGAGGAGCACATTTCAGAAAACGTGCTCAGCTCGTCGAGAAAATGCGATTTAAGCAATAAAATTAAAAATGCACCTAAAACCTAAACCAAACGTTGCAGGTGGTTATTTCTTCATGCGCAGTGGTCAACGCGGCACTCTCTAGCTGCCAAGAGCACTTTTTACTATGCGCACCCAACCAGAGTGACGGGAGGAGCACATTTCAGAAAACGTGCTCAGCTCGTCGAGAAAATGCGATTTAAGCAATAAAATTAAAAATGCACCTAAAACCTAAACAAAACGTTGCAGATGGTCTTTTCTTCATGCGCAGTGGTCAACGCGGCACTCTCTAGCTGCCAAGAGCACTTTTTACTATGCGCACCCAACCAGAGTGACGGGAGGAGCACATTTCAGAAAACGTGCTCAGCTCGTCGAGAAAATGCGATTTAAGCAATAAAATTAAAAATGCACCCAAAACCTAAACCAAACGTTGCAGATGGTCATTTCTTCATGTGCAGTGGTCAACGCGGCACTCTCTAGCTGCCAAGAGCACTTTTTACTATGCGCACCCAACCAGAGTGACGGGAGGAGCGCATTTCAGAAAACGTGCTCAGCTCGTCGAGAAAATGCGATTTAAGCAATAAAATTAAAAATGCACCTAAAACCTAAACCAAAAGTTGCAGGTGTTTATTTCTTCATGCGCAGCAGTCAACGCGGCACTCTCTAGCTGCCAAGAGCACTTTTTACTATGCGCACCCAACCAGAGTGACGGGAGGAGCACATTTCAGAAAACGTGCTCAGCTCGTCGAGAAAATGCGATTTAAGCAATAAAATTAAAAATGCACCTAAAACCTAAACCAAACGTTGCAGGTGGTTATTTCTTCATGCGCAGTGGTCAACGCGGCACTCTTTAGCTGCCAAGAGCACTTTTTACTATGCGCACCCAACCAGAGTGACGGGAGGAGCACATTTCAGAAAACGTGCTCAGCTCGTCGAGTAAATACGATTTAAGCAATAAAATTAAAAATGCACCCAAAACCTAAACCAAACGCTGCAGATGGTCATTTCTTCATGCGCAGTGGTCAACGCGGCACTCTCTAGCTGCCAAGAGCACGTTTTACTATGCGCACCCAACCAGAGTGACGGGAGGAGCACATTTCAGAAAACGTGCTCAGCTCGTCGAGAAAATGCGATTTAAGCAATAAAATTAAAAATGCACCAAAAACCTAAACCAAAAGTTGCAGGTGGTTATTTCTTCATGCGCAGCAGTCAACGCGGCACTCTCTAGCTGCCAAGAGCACTTTTTACTATGCGCACCCAACCAGAGTGACGGGAGGAGCACATTTCAGAAAACGTGCTCAGCTCGTCGAGAAAATGCGATTTAAGCAATAAAATTAAAAATGCACCTAAAACCTAAACCAAACGTTGCAGGTGGTTATTTCTTCATGCGCAGTGGTCAACGCGGCACTCTCTAGCTGCCAAGAGCACTTTTTACTATGCGCACCTAACCAGAGTGACGGGAGGAGCGCATTTCAGAAAACGTGCTCAGCTCGTCGAGAAAATGCGATTTAAGCAATAAAATTAAAAATGCACCTAAAACCTAAACCAAACGCTGCAGATGGTCATTTCTTCATGCGCAGTGGTCAACGCGGCACTCTCTAGCTGCCAAGAGCACTTTTTACTATGCGCACCCAACCAGAGTGACGGGAGGAGCACATTTCAGAAAACGTGCTCAGCTCGTCGAGAAAATGCGATTTAAGCAATAAAATTAAAAATGCACCCAAAACCTAAACCAAACGTTGCAGATGGTCATTTCTTCATGCGCAGTGGTCAACGCGGCACTCTCTAGCTGCCAAGAGCACTTTTTACTATGCACACCCAACCAGAGTGACGGGAGGAGCACATTTCAGAAAACGTGCTCAGCTCGTCCAGAAAATGCTATTTAAGCAATAAAATTAAAAATGCACCTAAAACCTAAACCAAACGTAGCAGGTGGTTATTTCTTCGTGCGCAGCGGTCAACGCGGCACTCTCTATCTGCCAAGAGCACTTTTTACTATGCACACCCAACCAGAGTGACGGGAGGAGCACATTTCAGAAAACGTGCTCAGCTCGTCGAGAAAATGCGATTTAAGCAATAAAATTAAAAATGCACCTAAAACCCAAACCAAACGTTGCAGGTGGTTATTTCTTCATGCGCAGTGGTCAACGCGGCACTCTCTAGCTGCCAAGAGCACTTTTAACTATGCGCACCCAACCAGAGTGACGGGAGGAGCGCATTTCAGAAAACGTGCTCAGCTCGTCGAGATAATGCGATTTAAGCAATAAAATTAAAAATGCACCTAAAACCTAAACCAAACGTTGCAGGTGGTTATTTCTTCATGCGCAGTGGTCAACGCGGCACTCTCTAGCTGCCAAGAGCACTTTTTACTATGCGCACCCAACCAGAGTGACGGGAGGAGCACATTTCAGAAAACGTGCTCAGCTCGTCGAGAAAATGCGATTTAAGCAATACAATTAAAAATGCACCTAAAACCTAAACCAAACGTTGCAGATGGTCATTTCTTCATGTGCAGTGGTCAACGCGGCACTCTCTAGGTGCCAAGAGCACTTTTTACTATGCACACCCAACCAGAGTGACGGGAGGAGCACATTTCAGAAAACGTGCTCAGCTCGTCGAGAAAATGCGATTTAAGCAATAAAATTAAAAATGCACCCAAAACCTAAACCAAACGTTGCAGATGGTCATTTCTTCATGCGCAGTGGTCAACGCGGCACTCTCTAGCTGCCAAGAGCACTTTTTACTATGCACACCCAACCAGAGTGACGGGAGGAGCACATTTCAGAAAACGTGCTCAGCTCGTCGAGAAAATGCTATTTAAGCAATAAAATTAAAAATGCACCTAAAACCTAAACCAAACGCTGCAGATGGTCATTTCTTCATGCGCAGTGGTCAACGCGGCACTCTCTAGCTGCCAAGAGCACTTTTTACTATGCGCACCCAACCAGAGTGACGGGAGGAGCACATTTCAGAAAACGTGCTCAGCTCGTCGAGAAAATGCGATTTAAGCAATAAAATTAAAAATGCAACTTAAACCTAAACCAAACGTTGCAGGTGGTTATTTCTTCATGCGCAGTGGTCAACGCGGCACTCTCTAGCTGCCAAGAGCACTTTTTACTATGCACACCCAACCAGAGTGACGGGAGGAGCACATTTCAGAAAACGTGCTCAGCTCGTCGAGAAAATGCGATTTAAGCAATAAAATTAAAAATGCACCCAAAACCTAAACCAAACGTTGCAGGTGGTTATTTCTTCATGCGCAGCAGTCAACGCGGCACTCTCTAGCTGCCAAGAGCAGTTTTTACTATGCGCACCCAACCAGAGTGACGGGAGGAGCACATTTCAGAAAACGTGCTCAGCTCGTCGAGAAAATGCGATTTAAGCAATAAAATTAAAAATGCACCTAAAACCTAAACCAAACGTTGCAGATGGTCATTTCTTCATGCGCAGTGGTCAACGCGGCACTCTCTAGCTGCCAAGAGCACTTTTTACTATGCACACCCAACCAGAGTGACGGGAGGAGCACATTTCAGAAAACGTGCTCAGCTCGTCGAGAAAATGCGATTTAAGCAATAAAATTAAAAATGCACCCAAAACCTAAACCAAACGTTGCAGATGGTCATTTCTTCGTGCGCAGTGGTCAACGCGGCACTGTCTAGCTGCCAAGAGCACTTTTTACTATGCGCACCTAACCAGAGTGACGGGAGGAGCGCATTTCAGAAAACGTGTTCAGCTCGTCGAGAAAATGCGATTTAAGCAATAAAATTAAAAATGCACCCAAAACCTAAAACAAACGTTGCAGGTGGTTATTTCTTCATGCGCAGTGGTCAACGCGGCACTCTCTAGCTTCCAAGAGCACTTTTTACTATGCAAACCCAACAAGAGTGACGGGAGGAGCGCATTTCAGAAAACGTGCTCAGCTCGACGAGAACATGCGATTTAAGCAATAAAATTAAACATGCACCCAAAACCTAAACCAAACGTTGCTGGTGGTTATTTCTTCATGCGCAGTGGTCAACGCGGCACTCTCTAGCTGCCAAGAGTACTTTTTACTATGCGCACCCAACCAGAGTGACGGGAGGAGCACATTTCAGAAAACGTGCTCAGCTCGTCGAGAAAATGCGATTTAAGCAATAAAAATAAATGCACCCGAAACCTAAACCAAACGTTGCAGGTGGTTATTTCTTCATGCGCAGTGGTCAACGCGGCACTCTCTAGCTGCCAAGAGCACTTTTTACTATGCGCACCCAACCAGAGTGACGGGAGGAGCACATTTCAGAAAACGTGATCAGCTCGTCGAGAAAATGCGATTTAAGCAATAAAATTAAAAATGCACCTAAAACCTAAACCAAACGTTGCAGGTGGTTATTTCTTCATGCGCAGTGGTCAACGCGGCACTCTCTAGCTGCCAAGAGCACTTTTTACTATGCGCACCCAACCAGAGTGACGGGAGGAGCACATTTCAGAAAACGTGCTCAGCTCGTCGAGAAAATGCGATTTAAGCAATAAAATTAAAAATGCACCCAAAACCTAAACCAAACGTTGCAGATGGTCATTTCTTCATGCGCAGTGGTCAACGCGGCACTCTCTAGCTGCCAAGAGCACTTTTTACTATGCGCACCCAACCAGAGTGACGGGAGGAGCGCATTTCAGAAAACGTGCTCAGCTCGTCGAGAAAATGCGATTTAAGCAATAAAATTAAAAATGCACCTAAAACCTAAACCAAACGTTGCAGATGGTCATTTCTTCATGCGCAGTGGTCAACGCGGCACTCTCTAGCTGCCAAGAGCACTTTTTACTATGCGCACCCAACCAGAGTGACGGGAGGAGCACATTTCAGAAAACGTGCTCAGCTCGTCGAGAAAATGCGATTTAAGCAATAAAATTAAAAATGCACCCAAAACCTAAACCAAACGTTGCAGATGTTCTTTTCTTCATGCGCAGTGGTCAACGCGGCACTCTCTAGCTGCCAAGAGCACTTTTTACTATGCGCACCCAACCAGAGTGACGGGAGGAGCACATTTCAGAAAACGTGCTCAGCTCGTCGAGAAAATGCGATTTAAGCAATAAAATTAAAAATGCACCCAAAACCTAAACCAAACGTTGCAGGTGGTTATTTCTTCATGCGCAGCAGTCAACGCGGCACTCTCTAGCTGCCAAGAGCAGTTTTTACTATGCGCACCCAACCAGAGTGACGGGAGGAGCACATTTCAGAAAACGTGCTCAGCTCGTCGAGAAAATGCGATTTAAGCAATAAAATTAAAAATGCACCCAAAACCTAAACCAAACGTTGCAGATGGTCATTTCTTCATGCGCAGTGGTCAACGCGGCACTCTCTAGCTGCCAAGAGCACTTTTTACTATGCACACCCAACAAGAGTGACGGGAGGAGCGCATTTCAGAAAACGTGCTCAGCTCGACGAGAAAATGCGATTTAAGCAATAAAATTAAAAATGCACCCAAAACCTAAACCAAACGTTGCAGGTGGTTATTTCTTCATGCGCAGTGGTCAACGCGGCACTCTCTAGCTGCCAAGAGCACTTTTTACTATGCGCACCCAACCAGAGTGACGGGAGGAGCACATTTCAGAAAACGTGCTCAGCTCGTCGAGAAAATGCGATTTAAGCAATAAAATTAAAAATGCACCTAAAACCTAAACCAAACGTTGCAGGTGGTTATTTCTTCATGCGCAGTGGTCAACGCGGCACTCTCTAGCTGCCAAGAGCAGTTTTTACTATGCACACCCAACCGGAATGACGGGAGGAGCACATTTCAGAAAACGTGCTCAGCTCGTCGAGAAAATGCGATTTAAGCAATAAAGTTAAAAATGCACCTAAAACCTAAACCAAACGTTGCAGGTGGTTATTTCTTCATGCGCAGTGGTCAACGCGGCACTCTCTAGCTGCCAAGAGCACTTTTTACTATGCGCACCCAACCAGAGTGACGGGAGGAGCACATTTCAGAAAACGTGCTCAGCTCGTCGAGAAAATGCCATTTAAGCAATAAAATTAAAAATGCACCTAAAACCTAAACCAAACGTTTCAGGTGGTTATTTCTTCGTGCGCAGCAGTCAACGCGGCACTCTCTAGCTGCCAAGAGCACTTTTTACTATGCGCACCCAACCAGAGTGACGGGAGGAGCACATTTCAGAAAACGTGCTCAGCTCGTCGAGTAAATGCGATTTAAGCAATAAAATTAAAAATGCACCCAAAACCTAAACCAAACGTTGCAGGTGGTTATTTCTTCATGCGCAGTGGTCAACGCGGCACTCTCTAGCTGCCAAGAGCACTTTTTACTATGCGCACCCAACCAGAGTGACGGGAGGAGCACATTTCAGAAAACGTGCTCAGCTCGTCCAGAAAATGCGATTTAAGCAATAAAATTAAAAATGCACCTAAAACCTAAACCAAACGTTGCAGGTGGTTATTTCTTCATGCGCAGTGGTCAACGCGGCACTCTCTAGCTGCCAAGAGCACTTTTTACTATGCGCACCCAACCAGATTGACGGGAGGAACGCATTTCAGAAAACGTGCTCAGCTCGTCGAGAAAATGCGATTTAAGCAATAAAATTAAAAATGCACCTAAAACCTAAACCAAACGTTGCAGGTGGTTATTTCTTCATGCGCAGCAGTCAACGCGGCACTCTCTAGCTGCCAAGAGCACTTTTTACTATGCGCACCCAACCAGAGTGACGGGAGGAGCACATTTCAGAAAACGTGCTCAGCTCGTTGAGAAAATGCGATTTAAGCAATAAAATTAAAAATGCACCTAAAACCTAAACCAAACGTTGCAGGTAGTTATTTCTTCATGCGCAGTGGTCAACGCGGCACTCTCTAGCTGCCAAGAGCACTTTTTACTATGCGCACCCGACCAGAGTGACGGGAGGAGCACATTTCAGAAAACGTGCTCAGCTCGTCGAGAAAATGCGATTTAAGCAATAAAATTAAAAATGCACCTAAAACCTAAACCAAACGTTGCAGGTGGTTATTTCTTCATGCGCAGTGGTCAACGCGGCACTCTCTAGCTGCCAAGAGCACTTTTTACTATGCGCACCCAACCAGAGTGACGGGAGGAGCACATTTCAGAAAACGTGCTCAGCTCGTCGAGAAAATGCGATTTAAGCAATAAAATTAAAAATGCACCTAAAACCTAAACCAAACGTTGCAGATGGTCATTTCTTCATGCGCAGTGGTCAACGCGGCACTCTCTAGCTGCCAAGAGCACTTTTTACTATGCGCACCCAACCAGAGTGACGGGAGGAGCACATTTCAGAAAACGTGCTCAGCTCGTCGAGAAAATGCGATTTAAGCAATAAAATTAAAAATGCACCCAAAACCTAAACCAAACGTTGCAGATGGTCTTTTCTTCATGCGCAGTGGTCAACGCGGCACTCTCTAGCTGCCAAGAGCACTTTTTACTATGCGCACCCAACCAGAGTGACGGGAGGAGCGCATTTCAGAAAACGTGCTCAGCTCGTCGAGAAAATGCGATTTAAGAAATAAAATTAAAAATGCACCTAAAACCTAAACCAAAAGTTGCAGGTGGTTATTTCTTCATGCGCAGCAGTCAACGCGGCACTCTCTAGCTGCCAAGAGCACTTTTTACTATGCGCACCCAACCAGAGTGACGGGAGGAGCACATTTCAGAAAACGTGCTCAGCTCGTCGAGAAAATGCGATTTAAGCAATAAAATTAAAAATGCACCTAAAACCTAAACCAAACGTTGCAGGTGGTTATTTCTTCATGCGCAGTGGTCAACGCGGCACTCTCTAGCTGCCAAGAGCACTTTTTACTATGCGCACCCAACCAGAGTGACGGGAGGAGCACATTTCAGAAAACGTGCTCAGCTCGTCGAGGAAATGCGATTTAAGCAATAAAATTAAAAATGCACCTAAAACCTAAACCAAACGTTGCAGGTGGTTATTTCTTCATGCGCAGTGGTCAACGCGGCACTCTCTAGCTGCCAAGAGCACTTTTTACTATGCGCACCTAACCAGAGTGACGGGAGGAGCACATTTCAGAAAACGTGCTCAGCTCGACGAGAAAATGCGATTTAAGCAATAAAATTAAAAATGCACCCAAAACCTAAACCAAACGTTGCAGGTGGTTATTTCTTCATGCGCAGTGGTCAACGCGGCACTCTCTAGCTGCCAAGAGCACTTTTTACTATGCGCACCCAACCAGAGTGACGGGAGGAGCACATTTCAGAAAACGTGCTCAGCTCGTCGAGAAAATGCGATTTAAGCAATAAAATTAAAAATGCACCCAAAACCTAAACCAAACGTTGCAGGTGGTTATTTCTTCATGCGCAGTGGTCAACGCGGCACTCTCTAGCTGCCAAGAGCACTTTTTACTATGCGCACCCAACCAGAGTGACGGGAGGAGCACATTTCAGAAAACGTGCTCAGCTCGTCGAGAAAATGCGATTTAAGCAATAAAATTAAAAATGCACCTAAAACCTAAACCAAACGTTGCAAGTGGTTATTTCTTCATGCGCAGTGGTCAACGCGGCACTCTCTAGCTGCCAAGAGCAGTTTTTACTATGCACACCCAACCAGAATGACGGGAGGAGCACATTTCAGAAAACGTGCTCAGCTCGTCGAGAAAATGCGATTTAAGCAATAAAATTAAAAATGCACCTAAAACCTAAACCAAACGTTGCAGGTGGTTATTTCTTCATGCGCAGTGGTCAACGCGGCACTCTCTAGCTGCCAAGAGCACTTTTTACTATGCGCACCCAACCAGAGTGACGGGAGGAGCACATTTCAGAAAACGTGCTCAGCTCGTCGAGAAAATGCCATTTAAGCAATAAAATTAAAAATGCACCTAAAACCTAAACCAAACGTTGCAGGTGGTTATTTCTTCGTGCGCAGCAGTCAACGCGGCACTCTCTAGCTGCCAAGAGCACTTTTTACTATGCGCAACCAACCAGAGTGACGGGAGGAGCACATTTCAGAAAACGTGCTCAGCTCGTCGAGTAAATGCGATTTAAGCAATAAAATTAAAAATGCACCCAAAACCTAAACCAAACGTTGCAGGTGGTTATTTCTTCATGCGCAGTGGTCAACGCGGCACTCTCTAGCTGCCAAGAGCACTTTTTACTATGCGCACCCAACCAGAGTGACGGGAGGAGCACATTTCAGAAAACGTGCTCAGCTCGTCGAGAAAATGCGATTTAAGCAATAAAATTAAAAATGCACCCAAAACCTAAACCAAACGTTGCAGATGGTCTTTTCTTCATGCGCAGTGGTCAACGCGGCACTCTCTAGCTGCCAAGAGCACTTTTTACTATGCGCACCCAACCAGAGTGACGGGAGGAGCGCATTTCAGAAAACGTGCTCAGCTCGTCGAGAAAATGCGATTTAAGAAATAAAATTAAAAATGCACCTAAAACCTAAACCAAAAGTTGCAGGTGGTTATTTCTTCATGCGCAGCAGTCAACGCGGCACTCTCTAGCTGCCAAGAGCACTTTTTACTATGCGCACCCAACCAGAGTGACGGGAGGAGCACATTTCAGAAAACGTGCTCAGCTCGTCGAGAAAATGCGATTTAAGCAATAAAATTAAAAATGCACCTAAAACCTAAACCAAACGTTGCAGGTGGTTATTTCTTCATGCGCAGTGGTCAACGCGGCACTCTCTAGCTGCCAAGAGCACTTTTTACTATGCGCACCCAACCAGAGTGACGGGAGGAGCACATTTCAGAAAACGTGCTCAGCTCGTCGAGAAAATGCGATTTAAGCAATAAAATTAAAAATGCACCTAAATCCTAAACCAAACGTTGCAGGTGGTTATTTCTTCATGCGCAGTGGTCAACGCGGCACTCTCTAGCTGCCAAGAGCACTTTTTACTATGCGCACCCAACCAGAGTGACGGGAGGAGCACATTTCAGAAAACGTGCTCAGCTCGACGAGAACATGTGATTTAAGCAATAAAATTAAAAATGCACCCAAAACCTAAACCAAACGTTGCAGGTGGTTATTTCTTCATGCGCAGTGGTCAACGCGGCACTCTCTATCTGCCAAGAGCACTTTTTACTATGCGCACCCAACCAGAGTGACGGGAGGAGCACATTTCAGAAAACGTGCTAAGCTCGACGAGAACATGTGATTTAAGCAATAAAATTAAAAATGCACCCAAAACCTAAACCAAACGTTGCAGGTGGTTATTTCTTCATGCGCAGTGGTCAACGCGGCACTCTCTAGCTGCCAAGAGCACTTTTTACTATGCACACCCAACCAGAGTGACGGGAGGAGCACATTTCAGAAAACGTGCTCAGCTCGTCGAGAAAATGCGATTTAAGCAATAAAATTAAAAATGCACCCGAAACCTAAACCAAACGTTGCAGGTGGTTATTTCTTCATGTGCAGTGGTCAACGCGGCACTCTCTAGCTGCCAAGAGCACTTTTTACTATGCGCACCCAACCAGAGTGACGGGAGGAGCACATTTCAGAAAACGTGCTCAGCTCGTCGAGAAAATGCGATTTAAGCAATAAAATTAAAAATGCACCCAAAACCTAAACCAAACGTTGCAGATGGTCATTCCTTCATGCGCAGTGGTCAACGCGGCACTCTCTAGCTGCCAAGAGCACTTTTTACTATGCACACCCAACAAGAGTGACGGGAGGAGCGCATTTCAGAAAACGTGCTCAGCTCGACGAGAACATGCGATTTAAGCAATAAAATTAAAAATGCATCCAAAACCTAAACCAAACGTTGCAGGTGGTTATTTCTTCATGCGCAGTGGTCAACGCGGCACTCTCTAGCTGCCAAGAGCACTTTTTACTATGCGCATCGAACCAGAGTGACGGGAGGAGCACATTTCAGAAAACGTGCTCAGCTCGTCGAGAAAATGCGATTTAAGCAATAAAATTAAAAATGCACCCAAAACCTAAACCAAACGTTGCAGATGGTCATTTCTTCATGCGCAGTGGTCAACGCGGCACTCTCTAGCTGCCAAGAGCACTTTTTACTATGCACACCCAACAAGAGTGACGGGAGGAGCGCATTTCAGAAAACGTGCTCAGCTCGACGAGAACATGCGATTTAAGCAATAAAATTAAAAATGCATCCAAAACCTAAACCAAACGTTGCAGGTGGTTATTTCTTCATGCGCAGTGGTCAACGCGGCACTCTCTAGCTGCCAAGAGCACTTTTTACTATGCGCACCCAACCAGAGTGACGGGAGGAGCACATTTCAGAAAACGTGCTCAGCTTGTCGAGAAAATGCGATTTAAGCAATAAAATTAAAAATGCACCCAAAACCTAAACCAAACGTTGCAGGTGGTTATTTCTTCATGCGCAGTGGTAAACGCGGCACTCTCTAGGTGCCAAGAGCACTTTTTACTATGCGCACCCAACCAGAGTGACGGGAGGAGCACATTTCAGAAAACGTGCTCAGCTCGTCCAGAAAATGCTATTTAAGCAATAAAATTAAAAATGCACCTAAAACCTAAACCAAAAGTTGCAGGTGGTTATTTCTTCGTGCGCAGCAGTCAACGCGGCACTCTTTAGCTGCCAAGAGCACTTTTTACTATGCGCACCCAACCAGAGTGACGGGAGGAGCGCATTTCAGAAAACGTGCTCAGCTCGTCGAGAAAATGCGATTTAAGAAATAAAATTAAAAATGCACCTAAAACCTAAACCAAAAGTTGCAGGTGGTTATTTCTTCATGCGCAGCAGTCAACGCGGCACTCTCTAGCTGCCAAGAGCACTTTTTACTATGCGCACCCAACCAGAGTGACGGGAGGAGCACATTTCAGAAAACGTGCTCAGCTCGTCGAGAAAATGCGATTTAAGCAATAAAATTAAAAATGCACCTAAAACCTAAACCAAACGTTGCAGGTGGTTATTTCTTCATGCGCAGTGGTCAACGCGGCACTCTCTAGCTGCCAAGAGCACTTTTTACTATGCGCACCCAACCAGAGTGACGGGAGGAGCACATTTCAGAAAACGTGCTCAGCTCGTCGAGAAAATGCGATTTAAGAAATAAAATTAAAAATGCACCCAAAACCTAAACCAAAAGTTGCAGGTGGTTATTTCTTCATGCGCAGCAGTCAACGCGGCACTCTCTAGCTGCCAAGAGCACTTTTTACTATGCGCACCCAACCAGAGTGACGGGAGGAGCAAATTTCAGAAAACGTGCTCAGCTCGTCGAGAAAATGCGATTTAAGCAATAAAATTAAAAATGCACCTAAAACCTAAACCAAACGTTGCAGGTGGTTATTTCTTCATGCGCAGTTGTAAACGCGGAACTCTCTAGCTGCCAAGAGCACTTTTTACTATGCGCACCGAACCAGAGTGACGGGAGGAGCACATTTCAGAAAAAGTGCTCAGCTCGTCGAGAAAATGCGATTTAAGCAATAAAATTAAAAATGCACCTAAAACCTAAACCAAACGTTGCAGGTGGTTATTTCTTCATGCGCAGTGGTCAACGCGGCACTCTCTAGCTGCCAAGAGCACTTTTTACTATGCGCACCTAACCAGAGTGACGGGAGGAGCACATTTCAGAAAACGTGCTCAGCTCGACGAGAAAATGCGATTTAAGCAATAAAATTAAAAATGCACCCAAAACCTAAACCAAACGTTGCAGGTGGTTATTTCTTCATGCGCAGTGGTCAACGCGGCACTCTCTAGCTGCCAAGAGCACTTTTTACTATGCGCACCCAACCAGAGTGACGGGAGGAGCACATTTCAGAAAACGTGCTCAGCTCGTCGAGAAAATGCGATTTAAGCAATAAAATTAAAAATGCACCCAAAACCTAAACCAAACGTTGCAGGTGGTTATTTCTTCATGCGCAGTGGTCAACGCGGCACTCTCTAGCTGCCAAGAGCACTTTTTACTATGCGCACCCAACCAGAGTGACGGGAGGAGCACATTTCAGAAAACGTGCTCAGCTCGTCGAGAAAATGCGATTTAAGCAATAAAATTAAAAATGCACCTAAAACCTAAACCAAACGTTGCAGGTGGTTATTTCTTCATGCGCAGTGGTCAACGCGGCACTCTCTAGCTGCCAAGAGCACTTTTTACTATGCGCACCCAACCAGAGTGACGGGAGGAGCACATTTCAGAAAACGTGCTCAGCTCGTCGAGAAAATGCCATTTAAGCAATAAAATTAAAAATGCACCTAAAACCTAAACCAAACGTTGCAGGTGGTTATTTCTTCGTGCGCAGCAGTCAACGCGGCACTCTCTAGCTGCCAAGAGCACTTTTTACTATGCGCACCCAACCAGAGTGACGGGAGGAGCACATTTCAGAAAACGTGCTCAGCTCGTCGAGTAAATGCGATTTAAGCAATAAAATTAAAAATGCACCCAAAACCTAAACCAAACGTTGCAGGTGGTTATTTCTTCATGCGCAGTGGTCAACGCGGCACTCTCTAGCTGCCAAGAGCACTTTTCACTATGCGCACCCAACCAGAGTGACGGGAGGAGCACATTTCAGAAAACGTGCTCAGCTCGTCCAGAAAATGCGATTTAAGCAATAAAATTAAAAATGCACCTAAAACCTAAACCAAACGTTGCAGATGGTCATTTCTTCATGCGCAGTGGTCAACGCGGCACTCTCTAGCTGCCAAGAGCACTTTTTACTATGCACACCCAACATGAGTGACGGGAGGAGCACATTTCAGAAAACGTGCTCAGCTCGTCCAGACAATGCGATTTAAGCAATGAAATTAAAAATGAACCCAAAACCTAAACCAAACGTTGCAGGTGGTTATTTCTTCATGCGCAGTGGTCAACGCGGCACTCTCTAGCTGCCAAGAGCACTTTTTACTATGCGCACCCAACCAGAGTGACCGGAGGAGTGCATTTCAGAAAACGTGCTCAGCTCGTCGAGAAAATGCGATTTAAGCAATAAAATTAAAAATGCACCTAAAACCTAAACCAAAAGTTGCAGGTGTTTATTTCTTCATGCGCAGCAGTCAACGCGGCACTCTCTAGCTGCCAAGAGCACTTTTTACTATGCGCACCCAACCAGAGTGACGGGAGGAGCACATTTCAGAAAACGTGCTCAGCTCGTCGAGAAAATGCGATTTAAGCAATAAAATTAAAAATGCACCTAAAACCTAAACCAAACGTTGCAGGTGGTTATTTCTTCATGCGCAGTGGTCAACGCGGCACTCTTTAGCTGCCAAGAGCACTTTTTACTATGCGCACCCAACCAGAGTGACGGGAGGAGCACATTTCAGAAAACGTGCTCAGCTCGTCGAGTAAATACGATTTAAGCAATAAAATTAAAAATGCACCCAAAACCTAAACCAAACGCTGCAGATGGTCATTTCTTCATGCGCAGTGGTCAACGCGGCACTCTCTAGCTGCCAAGAGCACTTTTTACTATGCACACCCAACCAGAGTGACGGGAGGAGCACATTCCAGAAAACGTGCTCAGCTCGTCGAGAAAATGCGATTTAAGCAATAAAATTAAAACTGCACCCAAAACCTAAACAAAACGTTGCAGATGGTCATTTCTTCATGCGCAGTGGTCAACGCGGCACTCTCTAGCTGCCAAGAGCACTTTTTACTATGCACACCCAACCAGAGTGACGGGAGGAGCACATTTCAGAAAACGTGCTCAGCTCGTCCAGAAAATGCGATTTAAGCAATAAAATTAAAAATGCACCTAAAACCTAAACCAAACGTTGCAGATGGTCATTTCTTCATGCGCAGTGGTCAACGCGGCACTCTCTAGCTGCCAAGAGCACTTTTTACTATGCACACCCAACATGAGTGACGGGAGGAGCACATTTCAGAAAACGTGCTCAGCTCGTCCAGACAATGCGATTTAAGCAATGAAATTAAAAATGAACCCAAAACCTAAACCAAACGTTGCAGGTGGTTATTTCTTCATGCGCAGTGGTCAACGCGGCACTCTCTAGCTGCCAAGAGCACTTTTTACTATGCGCACCCAACCAGAGTGACCGGAGGAGTGCATTTCAGAAAACGTGCTCAGCTCGTCGAGAAAATGCGATTAGCAATAAAATTAAAAATGCACCTAAAACCTAAACCAAAAGTTGCATCTGGTTATTTCTTCATGCGCAGCAGTCAACGCGGCACTCTCTAGCTGCCAAGAGCACTTTTTACTATGCGCACCCAACCAGAGTGACGGGAGGAGCACATTTCAGAAAACGTGCTCAGCTCGTTGAGAAAATGCGATTTAAGCAATAAAATTAAAAATGCACCTAAAACCTAAACCAAACGTTGCAGGTAGTTATTTCTTTATGCGCAGTGGTCAACGCGGCACTCTCTAGCTGCCAAGAGCACTTTTTACTATGCGCACCCAACCAGAGTGACGGGAGGAGCACATTTCAGAAAACGTGCTCAGCTCGTCGAGAAAATGCGATTTAAGCAATAAAATTAAAAATGCACCTAAAACCTAAACCAAACGTTGCAGGTGGTTATTTCTTCATGCGCAGTGGTCAACGCGGCACTCTCTAGCTGCCAAGAGCACTTTTTACTATGCGCACCCAACCAGAGTGACGGGAGGAGCACATTTCAGAAAACGTGCTCAGCTCGTCGAGAAAATGCGATTTAAGCAATAAAATTAAAAATGCACCTAAAACCTAAACAAAACGTTGCAGATGGTCTTTTCTTCATGCGCAGTGGTCAACGCGGCACTCTCTAGCTGCCAAGAGCACTTTTTACTATGCGCACCCAACCAGAGTGACGGGAGGAGCACATTTCAGAAAACGTGCTCAGCTCGTCGAGAAAATGCGATTTAAGCAATAAAATTAAAAATGCACCCAAAACCTAAACCAAACGTTGCAGATGGTCATTTCTTCATGTGCAGTGGTCAACGCGGCACTCTCTAGCTGCCAAGAGCACTTTTTACTATGCGCACCCAACCAGAGTGACGGGAGGAGCGCATTTCAGAAAACGTGCTCAGCTCGTCGAGAAAATGCGATTTAAGCAATAAAATTAAAAATGCACCTAAAACCTAAACCAAAAGTTGCAGGTGTTTATTTCTTCATGCGCAGCAGTCAACGCGGCACTCTCTAGCTGCCAAGAGCACTTTTTACTATGCGCACCCAACCAGAGTGACGGGAGGAGCACATTTCAGAAAACGTGCTCAGCTCGTCGAGAAAATGCGATTTAAGCAATAAAATTAAAAATGCACCTAAAACCTAAACCAAACGTTGCAGGTGGTTATTTCTTCATGCGCAGTGGTCAACGCGGCACTCTTTAGCTGCCAAGAGCACTTTTTACTATGCGCACCCAACCAGAGTGACGGGAGGAGCACATTTCAGAAAACGTGCTCAGCTCGTCGAGTAAATACGATTTAAGCAATAAAATTAAAAATGCACCCAAAACCTAAACCAAACGCTGCAGATGGTCATTTCTTCATGCGCAGTGGTCAACGCGGCACTCTCTAGCTGCCAAGAGCACTTTTTACTATGCACACCCAACCAGAGTGACGGGAGGAGCACATTCCAGAAAACGTGCTCAGCTCGTCGAGAAAATGCGATTTAAGCAATAAAATTAAAACTGCACCCAAAACCTAAACAAAACGTTGCAGATGGTCATTTCTTCATGCGCAGTGGTCAACGCGGCACTGTCTAGCTGCCAAGAGCACTTTTTACTATGCACACCCAACCAGAGTGACGGGAGGAGCACATTTCAGAAAACGTGCTCAGCTCGTCCAGAAAATGCGATTTAAGCAATAAAATTAAAAATGCACCCAAAACCTAAACCAAACGTTGCAGGTGGTTATTTCTTCATGCGCAGTGGTCAACGCGGCACTCTCTAGCTGCCAAGAGCACTTTTTACTATGCGCACCCAACCAGAGTGACGGGAGGAGCACATTTCAGAAAACGTGCTCAGCTCGTCGAGAAAATGCGATTTAAGCAATAAAATTAAAAATGCACCCAAAACCTAAACCAAACGTTGCAGATGGTCATTTCTTCATGCGCAGTGGTCAACGCGGCACTCTCTAGCTGCCAAGAGCACTTTTTACTATGCGCACCCAACCAGAGTGACGGGAGGAGCACATTTCAGAAAACGTGCTCAGCTCGTCCAGACAATGCGATTTAAGCAATAAAATTAAAAATGAACCCAAAACCTAAACCAGACGTTGCAGGTGGTTATTTATTCATGCGCAGTGGTCAACGCGGCACTCTCTAGCTGCCAAGAGCACTTTTTACTATGCGCACCCAACCAGAGTGACGGGAGGAGCGCATTTCAGAAAACGTGCTCAGCTCGTCGAGTAAATGCGATTTAAGAAATAAAATTAAAAATGCACCTAAAACCTAAACCAAAAGTTGCAGGTGGTTATTTCTTCATGCGCAGCAGTCAACGCGGCACTCTCTAGCTGCCAAGAGCACTTTTTACTATGCGCACCCAACCAGAGTGACGGGAGGAGCACATTTCAGAAAACGTGCTCAGCTCGTCGAGAAAATGCGATTTAAGCAATAAAATTAAAAATGCAACTAAAACCTAAACCAAACGTTGCAGATGGTCATTTCTTCATGCGCAGTGGTCAACGCAGCACTCTCTAGCTGCCAAGAGCACGTTTTACTATGCGCACCCAACCAGAGTGACGGGAGGAGCACATTTCAGAAAACGTGCTCAGCTCGTCGAGAAAATGCGATTTAAGCAATAAAATTAAAAATGCACCAAAAACCTAAACCAAACGTTGCAGATGGTCTTTTCTTCATGCGCAGTGATCAACGCGGCACTCTCTAGCTGCCAAGAGCACTTTTTACTATGCGCACCCAACCAGAGTGACGGGAGGAGCGCATTTCAGAAAACGTGCTCAGCTCGTCGAGTAAATGCGATTTAAGAAATAAAATTAAAAATGCACCTAAAACCTAAACCAAACGTTGCAGGTGGTTATTTCTTCATGCGCAGTGGTCAACGCGGCACTCTCTAGCTGCCAAGAGCACTTTTTACTATGCGCACCCAACCAGAGTGACGGGAGGAGCACATTTCAGAAAACGTGCTCAGCTCGTCGAGAAAATGCGATTTAAGCAATACAATTAAAAATGCACCTAAAACCTAAACCAAACGTTGCAGATGGTCATTTCTTCATGTGCAGTGGTCAACGCGGCACTCTCTAGGTGCCAAGAGCACTTTTTACTATGCACACCCAACCAGAGTGACGGGAGGAGCACATTTCAGAAAACGTGCTCAGCTCGTCGAGAAAATGCGATTTAAGCAATAAAATTAAAAATGCAACTTAAACCTAAACCAAACGTTGCAGGTGGTTATTTCTTCATGCGCAGTGGTCAACGCGGCACTCTCTAGCTGCCAAGAGCACTTTTTACTATGCACACCCAACCAGAGTGACGGGAGGAGCACATTTCAGAAAACGTGCTCACCTCGTCGAGAAAATGCGATTTAAGCAATAAAATTAAAAATGCACCCAAAACCTAAACCAAACGTTGCAGGTGGTTATTTCTTCATGCGCAGCAGTCAACGCGGCACTCTCTAGCTGCCAAGAGCAGTTTTTACTATGCGCACCCAACCAGAGTGACGGGAGGAGCACATTTCAGAAAACGTGCTCAGCTCGTCGAGAAAATGCGATTTAAGCAATAAAATTAAAAATGCACCTAAAACCTAAACCAAACGTTGCAGATGGTCATTTCTTCATGCGCCGTGGTCAACGCGGCACTCTCTAGCTGCCAAGAGCACTTTTTACTATGCACACCCAACCAGAGTGACGGGAGGAGCACATTTCAGAAAACGTGCTCAGCTCGTCGAGAAAATGCGATTTAAGCAATAAAATTAAAAATGCACCCAAAACCTAAACCAAACGTTGCAGATGGTCATTTCTTCATGCGCAGTGGTCAACGCGGCACTCTCTAGCTGCCAAGAGCACTTTTTACTATGCGCACCTAACCAGAGTGACGGGAGGAGCGCATTTCAGAAAACGTGCTCAGCTCGTCGAGAAAATGCGATTTAAGCAATAAAATTAAAAATGCACCTAAAACCTAAACCAAACGCTGCAGATGGTCATTTCTTCATGCGCAGTGGTCAACGCGGCACTCTCTAGCTGCCAAGAGCACTTTTTACTATGCGCACCCAACCAGAGTGACGGGAGGAGCACATTTCAGAAAACGTGCTCAGCTCGTCGAGAAAATGCGATTTAAGCAATAAAATTAAAAATGCACCCAAAACCTAAACCAAACGTTGCAGATGGTCATTTCTTCATGCGCAGTGGTCAACGCGGCACTCTCTAGCTGCCAAGAGCACTTTTTACTATGCACACCCAACCAGAGTGACGGGAGGAGCACATTTCAGAAAACGTGCTCAGCTCGTCCAGAAAATGCTATTTAAGCAATAAAATTAAAAATGCACCTAAAACCTAAACCAAACGTTGCAGGTGGTTATTTCTTCGTGCGCAGCAGTCAACGCGGCACTCTCTATCTGCCAAGAGCACTTTTTACTATGCGCACCCAACCAGAGTGACGGGAGGAGCACATTTCAGAAAACGTGCTCAGCTCGTCGAGAAAATGCGAATTAAGCAATAAAATTAAAAATGCACCTAAAACCCAAACCAAACGTTGCAGGTGGTTATTTCTTCATGCGCAGTGGTCAACGCGGCACTCTCTAGCTGCCAAGAGCACTTTTAACTATGCGCACCCAACCAGAGTGACGGGAGGAGCACATTTCAGAAAACGTGCTCAGCTCGTCGAGATAATGCGATTTAAGCAATAAAATTAAAAATGCACCTAAAACCTAAACCAAACGTTGCAGGTGGTTATTTCTTCATGCGCAGTGGTCAACGCGGCACTCTCTAGCTGCCAAGAGCACTTTTTACTATGCGCACCCAACCAGAGTGACGGGAGGAGCACATTTCAGAAAACGTGCTCAGCTCGTCGAGAAAATGCGATTTAAGCAATACAATTAAAAATGCCCCTAAAACCTAAACCAAACGTTGCAGATGGTCATTTCTTCATGCGCAGTGGTCAACGCGGCACTCTCTAGGTGCCAAGAGCACTTTTTACTATGCACACCCAACCAGAGTGACGGGAGGAGCACATTTCAGAAAACGTGCTCAGCTCGTCGAGAAAATGCGATTTAAGCAATAAAATTAAAAATGCAACTTAAACCTAAACCAAACGTTGCAGATGGTTATTTCTTCATGCGCAGTGGTCAACGCGGGCACTCTCTAGCTGCCAAGAGCACTTTTTACTATGCACACCCAATCAGAGTGACGGGAGGAGCACATTTCAGAAAACGTGCTCAGCTCGTCGAGAAAATGCGATTTAAGCAATAAAATTAAAAATGCACCCAAAACCTAAACCAAACGTTGCAGGTGGTTATTTCTTCATGTGCAGCAGTCAACGCGGCACTCTCTAGCTGCCAAGAGCAGTTTTTACTATGCGCACCCAACCAGAGTGACGGGAGGAGCACATTTCAGAAAACGTGCTCAGCTCGTCGAGAAAATGCGATTTAAGCAATAAAATTAAAAATGCACCTAAAACCTAAACCAAACGTTGCAGATGGCCATTTCTTCATGCGCAGTGGTCAACGCGGCACTCTCTAGCTGCCAAGAGCACTTTTTACTATGCACACCCAACCAGAGTGACGGGAGGAGCACATTTCAGAAAACGTGCTCAGCTCGTCGAGAAAATGCGATTTAAGCAATAAAATTAAAAATGCACCCAAAACCTAAACCAAACGTTGCAGATGGTCATTTCTTCATGCGCAGTGGTCAACGCGGCACTCTCTAGCTGCCAAGAGCACTTTTTACTATGCACACCCAACAAGAGTGACGGGAGGAGCGCATTTCAGAAAACGTGCTCAGCTCGACGAGAAAATGCGATTTAAGCAATAAAATTAAAAATGCACCCAAAACCTAAACCAAACGTTGCAGGTGGTTATTTCTTCATGCGCAGTGGTCAACGCGGCACTCTCTAGGTGCCAAGAGCACTTTTTACTATGCGCACCCAACCAGAGTGACGGGAGGAGCACATTTCAGAAAACGTGCTCAGCTCGTCGAGAAAATGCGATTTAAGCAATAAAATTAAAAATGCACCCAAAACCTAAAACAAACGTTGCAGGTGGTTATTTCTTCATGCGCAGTGGTCAACGCGGCACTCTCTAGCTTCCAAGAGCACTTTTTACTATGCAAACCCAACAAGAGTGACGGGAGGAGCGCATTTCAGAAAACGTGCTCAGCTCGACGAGAACATGCGATTTAAGCAATAAAATTAAACATGCACCCAAAACCTAAACCAAACGTTGCTGGTGGTTATTTCTTCATGCGCAGTGGTCAACGCGGCACTCTCTAGCTGCCAAGAGCACTTTTTACTATGCACACCCAACCAGAGTGACGGGAGGAGCACATTTCAGAAAACGTGCTCAGCTCGACGAGAAAATGCGATTTAAGCAATAAAATTAAAAATGCACCTAAAACCTAAACCAAACGTTGCAGATGGTCATTTCTTCATGCGCAGTGGTCAACGCGGCACTCTCTAGCTGCCAAGAGCACTTTTTACTATGCACACCCAACCAGAGTGACGGGAGGAGCATATTTCAGAAAACGTGCTCAGCTCGTCGAGAAAATGCGATTTAAGCAATAAAATTAAAAATGCACCCAAAACCTAAACCAAACGTTGCAGATGGTCATTTCTTCATGCGCAGTGTTCAACGCGGCACTCTCTAGCTGCCAAGAGCACTTTTTACTATGCGCACCTAACCAGTGTGACGGGAGGAGCGCATTTCAGAAAACGTGCTCAGCTCGTCGAGAAAATGCGATTTAAGCAATAAAATTAAAAATGCACCTAAAACCTAAACCAAACGCTGCAGATGGTCATTTCTTCATGCGCAGTTGTCAACGCGGCACTCTCTAGCTGCCAAGAGCACTTTTTACTATGCGCATCCAACCAGAGTGACGGGAGGAGCACATTTCAGAAAACGTGCTCAGCTCGTCGAGAAAATGCGATTTAAGCAATAAAATTAAAAATGCACCCAAAACCTAAACCAAACGTTGCAGATGGTCATTTCTTCATGCGCAGTGGTCAACGCGGCACTCTCTAGCTGCCAAGAGCACTTTTTACTATGCACACCCAACCAGAGTGACGGGAGGAGCACATTTCAGAAAACGTGCTCAGCTCGTCCAGAAAATGCTATTTAAGCAATAAAATTAAAAATGCACCTAAAACCTAAACCAAACGTTGCAGGTGGTTATTTCTTCGTGCGCAGCAGTCAACGCGGCACTCTCTATCTGCTAAGAGCACTTTTTACTATGCACACCTAACCAGAGTGACGGGAGGAGCACATTTCAGAAAACGTGCTCAGCTCGTCGAGAAAATGCGATTTAAGCAATAAAATTAAAAATGCACCCAAAACCTAAACCAAACGTTGCAGATGGTCATTTCTTCATGCGCAGTGGTCAACGCGGCACTCTCTAGCTGCCAAGAGCACTTTTTACTATGCACACCCAACAAGAGTGACGGGAGGAGCGCATTTCAGAAAACGTGCTCAGCTCGACGAGAAAATGCGATTTAAGCAATAAAATTAAAAATGCACGCAAAACCTAAACCAAACGTTGCAGGTGGTTATTTCTTCATGCGCAGTGGTCAACGCGGCACTCTCTAGGTGCCAAGAGCACTTTTTACTATGCGCACCCAACCAGAGTGACGGGAGGAGCACATTTCAGAAAACGTGCTCAGCTCGTCGAGAAAATGCGATTTAAGCAATAAAATTAAAAATGCACCCAAAACCTAAAACAAACGTTGCAGGTGGTTATTTCTTCATGCGCAGTGGTCAACGCGGCACTCTCTAGCTTCCAAGAGCACTTTTTACTATGCAAACCCAACAAGAGTGACGGGAGGAGCGCATTTCAGAAAACGTGCTCAGCTCGACGAGAACATGCGATTTAAGCAATAAAATTAAACATGCACCCAAAACCTAAACCAAACGTTGCTGGTGGTTATTTCTTCATGCGCAGTGGTCAACGCGGCACTCTCTAGCTGCCAAGAGTACTTTTTACTATGCGCACCCAACCAGAGTGACGGGAGGAGCACATTTCAGAAAACGTGCTCAGCTCGTCGAGAAAATGCGATTTAAGCAATAAAATTAAAAATGCACCCGAAACCTAAACCAAACGTTGCAGGTGGTTATTTCTTCATGCGCAGTGGTCAACGCGGCACTCTCTAGCTGCCAAGAGCACTTTTTACTATGCGCACCCAACCAGAGTGACGGGAGGAGCACATTTCAGAAAACGTGCTCAGCTCGTCGAGAAAATGCGATTTAAGCAATAAAATTAAAAATGCACCTAAAACCTAAACCAAACGTTGCAGGTGGTTATTTCTTCGTGCGCAGCAGTCAACGCGGCACTCTTTAGCTGCCAAGAGCACTTTTTACTATGCGCACCCAACCAGAGTGACGGGAGGAGCACATTTCAGAAAACGTGCTCAGCTCGTCGAGTAAATACGATTTAAGCAATAAAATTAAAAATGCACCCAAAACCTAAACCAAACGCTGCAGATGGTCATTTCTTCATGCGCAGTGGTCAACGCGGCATTCTCTAGCTGCCAAGAACACTTTTTACTATGCACACCCAACCAGAGTGACGGGAGGAGCACATTCCGGAAAACGTGCTCAGCTCGTCGAGAAAATGCGATTTAAGCAATAAAATTAAAACTGCACCGAAAACCTAAACCAAACGTTGCAGATGGTCATTTCTTCATGCGCAGTGGTCAACGCGGCACTCTCTAGCTGCCAAGAGCACTTTTTACTATGCACACCCAACCAGAGTGACGGGAGGAGCACATTTTAGAAAACGTGCTCAGCTCGTCCAGAAAATGCGATTTAAGCAATAAAATTAAAAATGCACCCAAAACCTAAACCAAACGTTGCAGGTGGTTATTTCTTCATGCGCAGTGGTCAACGCGGCACTCTCTAGCTGCCAAGAGCACTTTTTACTATGCGCACCCAACCAGAGTGACGGGAGGAGCACATTTCAGAAAACGTGCTCAGCTCGTCGAGAAAATGCGATTTAAGCAATAAAATTAAAAATGCACCCAAAACCTAAACCAAACGTTGCAGATGGTCATTTCTTCATGCGCAGTGGTCAACGCGGCACTCTCTAGCTGCCAAGAGCACTTTTTACTATGCGCACCCAACCAGAGTGACGGGAGGAGCACATTTCAGAAAACGTGCTCAGCTCGGCCAGAAAATGCTATTTAAGCAACAAAATAAAAAATGCACCTAAAACCTAAACCAAACGTTGCAGATGGTCATTTCTTCATGCGCAGTGGTCAACGCGGCACTCTCTAGCTGCCAAGAGCACTTTTTACTATGCGCACCCAACCAGAGTGACGGGAGGAGCACATTTCAGAAAACGTGCTCAGCTCGTCGAGAAAATGCGATTTAAGCAATAAAATTAAAAATGCACCTAAAACCTAAACCAAACGTTGCAGGTGGTTATTTCTTCATGCGCAGCAGTCAACGCGGCACTCTCTAGCTGCCAAGAGCACTTTTTACTATGCGCACCCAACCAGAGTGACGGGAGGAGCACATTTCAGAAAACGTGCTCAGCTCGTCGAGAAAATGCGATTTAAGCAATAAAATTAAAAATGCACCTAAAACCTAAACCAAACGTTGCAGGTGGTTATTTCTTCATGCGCAGTGGTCAACGCGGCACTCTCTACCTGCCAAGAGCACTTTTTACTATGCGCACCCAACCAGAGTGACGGGAGGAGCACATTTCAGAAAACGTGCTCAGCTCGTCCAGACAATGCGATTTAAGCAATAAAATTAAAAATGAACCCAAAACCTAAACCAAACGTTGCAGGTGGTTATTTCTTCATGCGCAGTGGTCAACGCGGCACTCTCTAGCTGCCAAGAGCACTTTTTACTATGCGCACCCAACCAGAGTGACGGGAGGAGCGGATTTCAGAAAACGTGCTCAGCTCGTCGAGAAAATGCGATTTAAGCAATAAAATTAAAAATGCACCTAAAACCTAAACCAAAAGTTGCAGGTGGTTATTTCTTCATGCGCAGCAGTCAACGCGGCACTCTCTAGCTGCCAAGAGCACTTTTTACTATGCGCACCCAACCAGAGTGACGGGAGGAGCACATTTCAGAAAACGTGATCAGCTCGTTGAGAAAATGCGATTTAAGCAATAAAATTAAAAATGCACCCAAAACCTAAACCAAACGTTGCAGGTGGTTATTTCTTCATGCGCAGTGGTCAACGCGTCACTCTCTAGCTGCCAAGAGCATTTCTTACTATGCGCACCCAACCAGAGTGACGGGAGGAGCACATTTCAGAAAACGTGCTCAGCTCGTCGAGAAAATGCGATTTAAGCAATAAAATTAAAAATGCACCTAAAACCTAAACCAAACGTTGCAGGTGGTTATTTCTTCATGCGCAGTGGTCAACGCGGCACTCTCTAGCTGCCAAGAGCACTTTTTACTATGCGCACCCAACCAGAGTGACGGGAGGAGCACATTTCAGAAAACGTGCTCAGCTCGTCGAGAAAATGCCATTTAAGCAATAAAATTAAAAATGCACCTAAAACCTAAACCAAACGTTTCAGGTGGTTATTTCTTCGTGCGCAGCAGTCAACGCGGCACTCTCTAGCTGCCAAGAGCACTTTTTACTATGCGCACCCAACCAGAGTGACGGGAGGAGCACATTTCAGAAAACGTGCTCAGCTCGTCGAGTAAATGCGATTTAAGCAATAAAATTAAAAATGCACCCAAAACCTAAACCAAACGTTGCAGGTGGTTATTTCTTCATGCGCAGTGGTCAACGCGGCACTCTCTAGCTGCCAAGAGCACTTTTTACTATGCGCACCCAACCAGAGTGACGGGAGGAGCACATTTCAGAAAACGTGCTCAGCTCGTCCAGAAAATGCGATTTAAGCAATAAAATTAAAAATGCACCTAAAACCTAAACCAAACGTTGCAGGTGGTTATTTCTTCATGCGCAGTGGTCAACGCGGCACTCTCTAGCTGCCAAGAGCACTTTTTACTATGCGCACCCAACCAGATTGACGGGAGGAACGCATTTCAGAAAACGTGCTCAGCTCGTCGAGAAAATGCGATTTAAGCAATAAAATTAAAAATGCACCTAAAACCTAAACCAAAAGTTGCAGGTGGTTATTTCTTCATGCGCAGCAGTCAACGCGGCACTCTCTAGCTGCCAAGAGCACTTTTTACTATGCGCACCCAACCAGAGTGACGGGAGGAGCACATTTCAGAAAACGTGCTCAGCTCGTTGAGAAAATGCAATTTAAGCAATAAAATTAAAAATGCACCTAAAACCTAAACCAAACGTTGCAGGTAGTTATTTCTTCATGCGCAGTGGTCAACGCGGCACTCTCTAGCTGCCAAGAGCACTTTTTACTATGCGCACCCAACCAGAGTGACGGGAGGAGCACATTTCAGAAAACGTGCTCAGCTCGTCGAGAAAATGCGATTTAAGCAATAAAATTAAAAATGCACCCAAAACCTAAACCAAACGTTGCAGATGGTCATTTCTTCATGCGCAGTGGTCAACGCGGCACTCTCTAGCTGCCAAGAGCACTTTTTACTATGCGCACCCAACCAGAGTGACGGGAGGAGCACATTTCAGAAAACGTGCTCAGCTCGGCCAGAAAATGCTATTTAAGCAACAAAATAAAAAATGCACCTAAAACCTAAACCAAACGTTGCAGATGGTCATTTATTCATGCGCAGTGGTCAACGCGGCACTCTCTAGCTGCCAAGAGCACTTTTTACTATGCGCACCCAACCAGAGTGACGGGAGGAGCACATTTCAGAAAACGTGCTCAGCTCGTCGAGAAAATGCGATTTAAGCAATAAAATTAAAAATGCACCTAAAACCTAAACCAAACGTTGCAGGTGGTTATTTCTTCATGCGCAGCAGTCAACGCGGCACTCTCTAGCTGCCAAGAGCACTTTTTACTATGCGCACCCAACCAGAGTGACGGGAGGAGCACATTTCAGAAAACGTGCTCAGCTCGTCGAGAAAATGCGATTTAAGCAATAAAATTAAAAATGCACCCAAAACCTAAACCAAACGTTGCAGGTGGTTATTTCTTCATGCGCAGTGGTCAACGCGGCACTCTCTAGCTGCCAAGAGCACTTTTTACTATGCGCACCCAACCAGAGTGACCGGAGGAGCACATTTCAGAAAACGTGCTCAGCTCGTCGAGAAAATGCCATTTAAGCAATAAAATTAAAAATGCACCTAAAACCTAAACCAAACGTTGCAGATGGTCATTTCTTCATGCGCAGTGGTCAACGCGGCACTCTCTAGGTGCCAAGAGCACTTTTTACTATGCACACCCAACCAGAGTGACGGGAGGAGCACATTTCAGAAAACGTGCTCAGCTCGTCGAGAAAATGCGATTTAAGCAATAAAATTAAAAATGCAACTTAAACCTAAACCAAACGTGGCAGGTGGTTATTTCTTCATGCGCAGTGGTCAACGCGGCACTCTCTAGCTGCCAAGAGCACTTTTTACTATGCACACCCAACCAGAGTGACGGGAGGAGCACATTTCAGAAAACGTGCTCAGCTCGTCCAGACAATGCGATTTAAGCAATAAAATTAAAAATGAACCCAAAACCTAAACCAAACGTTGCAGGTGGTTATTTCTTCATGCGCAGTGGTCAACGCGGCACTCTCTAGCTGCCAAGAGCACTTTTTACTATGCGTACCCAACCAGAGTGACGGGAGGAGCGGATTTCAGAAAACGTGCTCAGCTCGTCGAGAAAATGCGATTTAAGCAATAAAATTAAAAATGCACCTAAAACCTAAACCAAAAGTTGCAGGTGGTTATTTCTTCATGCGCAGCAGTCAACGCGGCACTCTCTAGCTGCCAAGAGCACTTTTTACTATGCGCACCCAACAAGAGTGACGGGAGGAGCACATTTCAGAAAACGTGATCAGCTCGTTGAGAAAATGCGATTTAAGCAATAAAATTAAAAATGCACCCAAAACCTAAACCAAACGTTGCAGGTGGTTATTTCTTCATGCGCAGTGGTCAACGCGTCACTCTCTAGCTGCCAAGAGCATTTCTTACTATGCGCACCCAACCAGAGTGACGGGAGGAGCACATTTCAGAAAACGTGCTCAGCTCGTCGAGAAAATGCGATTTAAGCAATAAAATTAAAAATGCACCTAAAACCTAAACCAAACGTTGCAGGTGGTTATTTCTTCATGCGCAGTGGTCAACGCGGCACTCTCTAGCTGCCAAGAGCACTTTTTACTATGCGCACCCAACCAGAGTGACGGGAGGAGCACATTTCAGAAAACGTGCTCAGCTCGTCGAGAAAATGCGATTTAAGCAATAAAATTAAAAATGCACCTAAAACCTAAACCAAACGTTGCAGGTGGTTATTTCTTCATGCGCAGTGGTCAACGCGGCACTCTCTAGCTGCCAAGAGCACTTTTTACTATGCGCACCCAACCAGAGTGACGGGAGGAGCACATTTCAGAAAACGTGCTCAGCTCGTCCAGAAAATGCGATTTAAGCAATAAAATTAAAAATGCACCCAAAACCTAAACCAAACGTTGCAGGTGGTTATTTCTTCATGCGCAGTGGTCAACGCGGCACTCTCTAGCTGCCAAGAGCATTTTTTACTATGCGCACCCAACCAGAGTGACGGGAGGAGCACATTTCAGAAAAGGTGCTCAGCTCGTCGAGAAAATCCGATTTAAGCAATAAAATTAAAAGTGCACCTAAAACCTAAACCAAACGTTGCAGGTGGTTATTTCTTCATGCGCAGCAGTCAACGCGGCACTCTCTAGCTGCCAAGAGCACTTTTTACTATGCGCACCCAACCAGAGTGACGGGAGGAGCACATTTCAGAAAACGTGCTCAGCTCGTCGAGAAAATGCGATTTAAGCAATAAAATTAAAAATGCACCCAAAACCTAAACCAAACGTTGCAGGTGGTTATTTCTTCATGCGCAGTGGTCAACGCGGCACTCTCTAGCTGCCAAGAGCACTTTTTACTATGCGCACCCAACCAGAGTGACCGGAGGAGCACATTTCAGAAAACGTGCTCAGCTCGTCGAGAAAATGCGATTTAAGCAATAAAATTAAAAATGCACCTAAAACCTAAACCAAACGTTGCAGGTGGTTATTTCTTCATGCGCAGTGGTCAACGCGGCACTCTCTAGCTGCCAAGAGCACTTTTTACTATGCACACCCAACCAGAGTGACGGGAGGAGCACATTTCAGAAAACGTGCTCAGCTCGTCGAGAAAATGCGATTTAAGCAATAAAATTAAAAATGCAACTTAAACCTAAACCAAACGTTGCAGGTGGTTATTTCTTCATGCGCAGTGGTCAACGCGGCACTCTCTAGCTGCCAAGAGCACTTTTTACTATGCACACCCAACCAGAGTGACGGGAGGAGCACATTTCAGAAAACGTGCTCAGCTCGTCGAGAAAATGCGATTTAAGCAATAAAATTAAAAATGCACCCAAAACCTAAACCAAACGTTGCAGGTGGTTATTTCTTCATGCGCAGCAGTCAACGCGGCACTCTCTAGCTGCCAAGAGCACTTTTTACTATGCGCACCCAACCAGAGTGACGGGAGGAGCACATTTCAGAAAACGTGCTCAGCTCGTCGAGAAAATGCAATTTAAGCAATAAAATTAAAAATGCACCTAAAACCTAAACCAAACGTTGCAGATGGTCATTTCTTAATGCGCAGTGGTCAACGCGGCACTCTCTAGCTGCCAAGAGCACTTTTTACTATGCACACCCAACCAGAGTGACGGGAGGAGCACATTTCAGAAAACGTGCTCAGCTCGTCGAGAAAATGCGATTTAAGCAATAAAATTAAAAATGCACCCAAAACCTAAACCAAACGTTGCAGATGGTCATTTCTTCATGCGCAGTGGTCAACGCGGCACTCTCTAGCTGCCAAGAGCACTTTTTACTATGCACACCCAACAAGAGTGACGGGAGGAGCGCATTTCAGAAAACGTGCTCAGCTCGACGAGAAAATGCGATTTAAGCAATAAAATTAAAAATGCACCCAAAACCTAAACCAAACGTTGCAGGTGGTTATTTCTTCATGCGCAGTGGTCAACGCGGCACTCTCTAGGTGCCAAGAGCACTTTTTACTATGCGCACCCAACCAGAGTGACGGGAGGAGCACATTTCAGAAAACGTGCTCAGCTCGTCGAGAAAATGCGATTTAAGCAATAAAATTAAAAATGCACCCAAAACCTAAACCAAACGTTGCAGGTGGTTATTTCTTCATGCGCAGTGGTCAACGCGGCACTCTCTAGCTGCCAAGAGCACTTTTTACTATGCGCACCCAACCAGAGTGACCGGAGGAGCACATTTCAGAAAACGTGCTCAGCTCGACGAGAACATGCGATTTAAGCAATAAAATTAAACATGCACCCAAAACCTAAACCAAACGTTGCTGGTGGTTATTTCTTCATGCGCAGTGGTCAACGCGACACTCTCTAGCTGCCAAGAGTACTTTTTACTATGCGCACCCAACCAGAGTGACAGGAGGAGCACATTTCAGAAAACGTGCTCAGCTCGTCGAGAAAATGCGATTTAAGCAATAAAATTAAAAATGCACCTAAAACCTAAACCAAACGTTGCAGGTGGTTATTTCTTCATGCACAGTGGTCAACGCGGCACTCTCTAGCTGCCAAGAGCACTTTTTACTATGCGCACCCAACCAGAGTGACGGGAGGAGCACATTTCAGAAAACGTGCTCAGCTCGTCGAGAAAATGCGATTTAAGCAATAAAATTAAAAATGCACCTAAAACCTAAACCAAACGTTGCAGGTGGTTATTTCTTCATGCGCAGTGGTCAACGCGGCACTCTCTAGCTGCCAAGAGCAGTTTTTACTATGCGCACCCAACCAGAGTGACGGGAGGAGCACATTTCAGAAAACGTGCTCAGCTCGTCCAGAAAATGCGATTTAAGCAATAAAATTAAAAATGCACCTAAAACCTAAACCAAACGTTGCAGATGGTCATTTTTTCATGCGCAGTGGTCAACGCGGCACTCTCTAGCTGCCAAGAGCACTTTTTACTATGCACACCCAACCAGAGTGACGGGAGGAGCACATTTCAGAAAACGTGCTCAGCTCGTCCAGACAATACGATTTAAGCAATAAAATTAAAAATGAACCCAAAACCTAAACCAAACGTTGCAGGTGGTTATTTATTCATGCGCAGTGGTCAACGCGGCACTCTCTAGCTGCCAAGAGCACTTTTTACTATGCGCACCCAACCAGAGTGACGGGAGGAGTGCATTTCAGAAAACGTGCTCAGCTCGTCGAGAAAATGCGATTTAAGCAATAAAATTAAAAATGCACCTAAAACCTAAACCAAAAGTTGCAGGTGGTTATTTCTTCATGCGCAGCAGTCAACGCGGCACTCTCTAGCTGCCAAGAGCACTTTTTACTATGCGCACCCAACCAGAGTGACGGGAGGAGCACATTTCAGAAAACGTGCTCAGCTCGTTGAGAAAATGCGATTTAAGCAATAAAATTAAAAATGCACCTAAAACCTAAACCAAACGTTGCAGGTGGTTATTTCTTCATGCGCAGTGGTCAACGCGGCACTCTCTAGCTGCCAAGAGCACTTTTTACTATGCGCACCCAACCAGAGTGACGGGAGGAGCACATTTCAGAAAACGTGCTCAGCTCGTCGAGAAAATGCGATTTAAGCAATAAAATTAAAAATGCAACTAAAACCTAAACCAAACGTTGCAGATGGTCATTTCTTCATGCGCAGTGGTCAACGCGGCACTCTCTAGCTGCCAGGAGCACTTTTTACTATGCGCACCCAACCAGAGTGACGGGAGGAGCGCATTTCAGAAAACGTGCTCAGCTCGTCGAGAAAATGCGATTTAAGAAATAAAATTAAAAATGCACCTAAAACCTAAACCAAAAGTTGCAGGTGGTTATTTCTTCATGCGCAGCAGTCAACGCGGCACTCTCTAGCTGCCAAGAGCACTTTTTACTATGCGCACCCAACCAGAGTGACGGGAAGAGCACATTTCAGAAAACGTGCTCAGCTCGTTGAGAAAATGCGATTTAAGCAATAAAATTAAAAATGCACCTAAAACCTAAACCAAACGTTGCAGGTGGTTATTTCTTCATGCGCAGTGGTCAACGCGGCACTCTCTAGCTGCCAAGAGCACTTTTTACTATGCGCACCCAACCAGAGTGACGGGAGGAGCACATTTCAGAAAACGTGCTCAGCTCGTCGAGAAAATGCGATTTAAGCAATAAAATTAAAAATGCACCCAAAACCTAAACCAAACGTTGCAGATGGTCTTTTCTTCATGCGCAGTGGTCAACGCGGCACTCTCTAGCTGCCAAGAGCACTTTTTACTATGCGCACCCAACCAGAGTGACGGGAGGAGCGCATTTCAGAAAACGTGCTCAGCTCGTCGAGAAAATGCGATTTAAGAAATAAAATTAAAAATGCACCTAAAACCTAAACCAAAAGTTGCAGGTGGTTATTTCTTCATGCGCAGCAGTCAACGCGGCACTCTCTAGCTGCCAAGAGCACTTTTTACTATGCGCACCCAACCAGAGTGACGGGAGGAGCACATTTCAGAAAACGTGCTCAGCTCGTCGAGAAAATGCGATTTAAGCAATAAAATTAAAAATGCACCTAAAACCTAAACCAGACGTTGCAGGTGGTTATTTCTTCATGCGCAGTGGTCAACGCGGCACTCTCTAGCTGCCAAGAGCACTTTTTACTATGCGCACCCAACCAGAGTGACGGGAGGAGCACATTTCAGAAAACGTGCTCAGCTCGTCCAGAAAATGCGATTTAAGCAATAAAATTAAAAATGCACCTAAAACCTAAACCAAACGTTGCAGATGGTCATTTCTTCATGCGCAGTGGTCAACGCGGCACTCTCTAGCTGCCAAGAGCACTTTTTACTATGCACACCCAACCAGAGTGACGGGAGGAGCACATTTCAGAAAACGTGCTCAGCTCGTCCAGACAATGCGATTTAAGCAATAAAATTAAAAATGAACCCAAAACCTAAACCAAACGTTGCAGGTGGTTATTTCTTCATGCGCAGTGGTCAACGCGGCACTCTCTAGCTGCCAAGAGCACTTTTTACTATGCGCACCCAACCAGAGTGACGGGAGGAGCGCATTTCAGAAAACGTGCTCAGCTCGTCGAGAAAATGCGATTTAAGCAATAAAATTAAAAATGCACCTAAAACCTAAACCAAAAGTTGCAGGTGGTTATTTCTTCATGCGCAGCAGTCAATACGGCACTCTCTAGCTGCCAAGAGCACTTTTTACTATGCGCACCCAACCAGAGTGACGGGAGGAGCACATTTCAGAAAACGTGCTCAGCTCGTTGAGAAAATGCGATTTAAGCAATAAAATTAAAAATGCACCTAAAACCTAAACCAAACGTTGCAGGTGGTTATTTCTTCATGCGCAGTGGTCAACGCGGCACTCTCTAGCTGCCAAGAGTACTTTTTACTATGCGCACCCAACCTGAGTGACGGGAGGAGCACATTTCAGAAAACGTGCTCAGCTCGTCGAGAAAATGCGATTTAAGCAATAAAATTAAAAATGCACCTAAAACCTAAACCAAACGTTGCAGGTGGTTATTTCTTCATGCGCAGTGGTCAACGCGGAACTCTCTAGCTGCCAAGAGCACTTTTTACTATGCGCACCCAACCAGATTGACGGGAGGAGCACATTTCAGAAAACGTGCTCAGCTCGTCGAGAAAATGCGATTTAAGCAATAAAATTAAAAATGCACCTAAAACCTAAACCAAACGTTGCAGGTGGTTATTTCTTCATGCGCAGTGGTCAACGCGGCACTCTCTAGCTGCCAAGAGCACTTTTTACTATGCGCACCCAACCAGAGTGACGGGAGGAGCACATTTCAGAAAACGTGCTCAGCTCGTCGAGAAAATGCGATTTAAGCAATAAAATTAAAAATGCACCTAAAACCTAAACCAAACGTTGCAGATGGTCATTTCTTCATTCGCAGTGGTCAACGCGGCACTCTCTAGCTGCCAAGAGCACTTTTTACTATGCGCACCCAACCAGAGTGACGGGAGGAGCACATTTCAGAAAACGTACTCAGCTCGTCGAGAAAATGCCATTTAAGCAATAAAATTAAAAATGCACCTAAAACCTAAACCAAACGTTGCAGGTGGTTATTTCTTCATGCGCAGTGGTCAACGCGGCACTCTCTAGCTGCCAAGAGCACTTTTTACTATACGCGCCCAACCAGAGTGACGGGAGGACCACATTTCAGAAAACGTGCTCAGCTCGTCGAGAAAATGCGATTTAAGCAATAAAATTAAAAATGCACCTAAAACCTAAACCAAACGTTGCAGATGGTCATTTCTTCATGCGCAGTGGTCAACGCGGCACTCTCTAGCTGCCAAGAGCACTTTTTACTATGCACACCCAACAAGAGTGACGGGAGGAGCGCATTTCAGAAAACGTGCTCAGCTCGTCGAGAAAATGCGATTTAAGCAATAAAATTAAAAATGCACCTAAAACCTAAACCAAACGTTGCAGGTGGTTATTTCTTCATGCACAGTGGTCAACGCGGCACTCTCTAGCTGCCAAGAGCACTTTTTACTATGCGCACCCAACCAGAGTGACGGGAGGAGCACATTTCAGAAAACGTGCTCAGCTCGTCGAGAAAATGCGATTTAAGCAATAAAATTAAAAATGCACCTAAAACCTAAACCAAACGTTGCAGGTGGTTATTTCTTCATGCGCAGTGGTCAACGCGGCACTCTCTAGCTGCCAAGAGCAGTTTTTACTATGCGCACCCAACCAGAGTGACGGGAGGAGCACATTTCAGAAAACGTGCTCAGCTCGTCCAGAAAATGCGATTTAAGCAATAAAATTAAAAATGCACCTAAAACCTAAACCAAACGTTGCAGATGGTCATTTTTTCATGCGCAGTGGTCAACGCGGCACTCTCTAGCTGCCAAGAGCACTTTTTACTATGCACACCCAACCAGAGTGACGGGAGGAGCACATTTCAGAAAACGTGCTCAGCTCGTCCAGACAATACGATTTAAGCAATAAAATTAAAAATGAACCCAAAACCTAAACCAAACGTTGCAGGTGGTTATTTATTCATGCGCAGTGGTCAACGCGGCACTCTCTAGCTGCCAAGAGCACTTTTTACTATGCGCACCCAACCAGAGTGACGGGAGGAGTGCATTTCAGAAAACGTGCTCAGCTCGTCGAGAAAATGCGATTTAAGCAATAAAATTAAAAATGCACCTAAAACCTAAACCAAAAGTTGCAGGTGGTTATTTCTTCATGCGCAGCAGTCAACGCGGCACTCTCTAGCTGCCAAGAGCACTTTTTACTATGCGCACCCAACCAGAGTGACGGGAGGAGCACATTTCAGAAAACGTGCTCAGCTCGTTGAGAAAATGCGATTTAAGCAATAAAATTAAAAATGCACCTAAAACCTAAACCAAACGTTGCAGGTGGTTATTTCTTCATGCGCAGTGGTCAACGCGGCACTCTCTAGCTGCCAAGAGCACTTTTTACTATGCGCACCCAACCAGAGTGACGGGAGGAGCACATTTCAGAAAACGTGCTCAGCTCGTCGAGAAAATGCGATTTAAGCAATAAAATTAAAAATGCACCTAAAACCTAAACCAAACGTTGCAGATGGTCATTTCTTCATGCGCAGCAGTCAACGCGGCACTCTCTAGCTGCCAAGAGCACTTTTTACTATGCGCACCCAACCAGAGTGACGGGAAGAGCACATTTCAGAAAACGTGCTCAGCTCGTTGAGAAAATGCGATTTAAGCAATAAAATTAAAAATGCACCTAAAACCTAAACCAAACGTTGCAGGTGGTTATTTCTTCATGCGCAGTGGTCAACGCGGCACTCTCTAGCTGCCAAGAGCACTTTTTACTATGCGCACCCAACCAGAGTGACGGGAGGAGCACATTTCAGAAAACGTGCTCAGCTCGTCGAGAAAATGCGATTTAAGCAATAAAATTAAAAATGCACCCAAAACCTAAACCAAACGTTGCAGATGGTCTTTTCTTCATGCGCAGTGGTCAACGCGGCACTCTCTAGCTGCCAAGAGCACTTTTTACTATGCGCACCCAACCAGAGTGACGGGAGGAGCGCATTTCAGAAAACGTGCTCAGCTCGTCGAGAAAATGCGATTTAAGAAATAAAATTAAAAATGCACCTAAAACCTAAACCAAAAGTTGCAGGTGGTTATTTCTTCATGCGCAGCAGTCAACGCGGCACTCTCTAGCTGCCAAGAGCACTTTTTACTATGCGCACCCAACCAGAGTGACGGGAGGAGCACATTTCAGAAAACGTGCTCAGCTCGTCGAGAAAATGCGATTTAAGCAATAAAATTAAAAATGCACCTAAAACCTAAACCAGACGTTGCAGGTGGTTATTTCTTCATGCGCAGTGGTCAACGCGGCACTCTCTAGCTGCCAAGAGCACTTTTTACTATGCGCACCCAACCAGAGTGACGGGAGGAGCACATTTCAGAAAACGTGCTCAGCTCGTCCAGAAAATGCGATTTAAGCAATAAAATTAAAAATGCACCTAAAACCTAAACCAAACGTTGCAGATGGTCATTTCTTCATGCGCAGTGGTCAACGCGGCACTCTCTAGCTGCCAAGAGCACTTTTTACTATGCACACCCAACCAGAGTGACGGGAGGAGCACATTTCAGAAAACGTGCTCAGCTCGTCCAGACAATGCGATTTAAGCAATAAAATTAAAAATGAACCCAAAACCTAAACCAAACGTTGCAGGTGGTTATTTCTTCATGCGCAGTGGTCAACGCGGCACTCTCTAGCTGCCAAGAGCACTTTTTACTATGCGCACCCAACCAGAGTGACGGGAGGAGCGCATTTCAGAAAACGTGCTCAGCTCGTCGAGAAAATGCGATTTAAGCAATAAAATTAAAAATGCACCTAAAACCTAAACCAAAAGTTGCAGGTGGTTATTTCTTCATGCGCAGCAGTCAATACGGCACTCTCTAGCTGCCAAGAGCACTTTTTACTATGCGCACCCAACCAGAGTGACGGGAGGAGCACATTTCAGAAAACGTGCTCAGCTCGTTGAGAAAATGCGATTTAAGCAATAAAATTAAAAATGCACCTAAAACCTAAACCAAACGTTGCAGGTGGTTATTTCTTCATGCGCAGTGGTCAACGCGGCACTCTCTAGCTGCCAAGAGTACTTTTTACTATGCGCACCCAACCTGAGTGACGGGAGGAGCACATTTCAGAAAACGTGCTCAGCTCGTCGAGAAAATGCGATTTAAGCAATAAAATTAAAAATGCACCTAAAACCTAAACCAAACGTTGCAGGTGGTTATTTCTTCATGCGCAGTGGTCAACGCGGAACTCTCTAGCTGCCAAGAGCACTTTTTACTATGCGCACCCACCCAGATTGACGGGAGGAGCACATTTCAGAAAACGTGCTCAGCTCGTCGAGAAAATGCGATTTAAGCAATAAAATTAAAAATGCACCTAAAACCTAAACCAAACGTTGCAGGTGGTTATTTCTTCATGCGCAGTGGTCAACGCGGCACTCTCTAGCTGCCAAGAGCACTTTTTACTATGCGCACCCAACCAGAGTGACGGGAGGAGCACATTTCAGAAAACGTGCTCAGCTCGTCGAGAAAATGCGATTTAAGCAATAAAATTAAAAATGCACCTAAAACCTAAACCAAACGTTGCAGATGGTCATTTCTTCATTCGCAGTGGTCAACGCGGCACTCTCTAGCTGCCAAGAGCACTTTTTACTATGCGCACCCAACCAGAGTGACGGGAGGAGCACATTTCAGAAAACGTACTCAGCTCGTCGAGAAAATGCCATTTAAGCAATAAAATTAAAAATGCACCTAAAACCTAAACCAAACGTTGCAGGTGGTTATTTCTTCATGCGCAGTGGTCAACGCGGCACTCTCTAGCTGCCAAGAGCACTTTTTACTATACGCGCCCAACCAGAGTGACGGGAGGACCACATTTCAGAAAACGTGCTCAGCTCGTCGAGAAAATGCGATTTAAGCAATAAAATTAAAAATGCACCTAAAACCTAAACCAAACGTTGCAGATGGTCATTTCTTCATGCGCAGTGGTCAACGCGGCACTCTCTAGCTGCCAAGAGCACTTTTTACTATGCACACCCAACAAGAGTGACGGGAGGAGCGCATTTCAGAAAACGTGCTCAGCTCGACGAGAACATGCGATTTAAGCAATAAAATTAAAAATGCATCCAAAACCTAAACCAAACGTTGCAGGTGGTTATTTCTTCATGCGCAGTGGTCAACGCGGCACTCTCTAGCTGCCAAGAGCACTTTTTACTATGCGCACCCAACCAGAGTGACGGGAGGAGCACATTTCAGAAAACGTGCTCAGCTCGTCGAGAAAATGCGATTTAAGCAATAAAATTAAAAATGAACCCAAAACCTAAACCAAACGTTGCAGGTGGTTATTTATTCATGCGCAGTGGTCAACGCGGCACTCTCTAGCTGCCAAGAGCACTTTTTACTATGCGCACCCAACCAGAGTGACGGGAGGAGCACATTTCAGAAAACGTGCTCAGCTCGTCGAGAAAATGCGATTTAAGCAATGAAATTAAAAATGCACCCAAAACCTAAACCAAACGTTGCAGATGGTCATTTCTTCATGCGCAGTGGTCAACGCGGCACTCTGTAGCTGCCAAGAGCACTTTTTACTATGCACACCCAACAAGAGTGACGGGAGGAGCGCATTTCAGAAAACGTGCTCAGCTCGACGAGAAAATGCGATTTAAGCAATAAAATTAAAAATGCACCCAAAACCTAAACCAAACGTTGCAGGTGGTTATTTCTTCATGCGCAGTGGTCAACGCGGCACTCTCTAGCTGCCAAGAGCACTTTTTACTAGGCGCACCCAACCAGAGTGACGGGAGGAGCACATTTCAGAAAACGTGCTCAGCTCGTCGAGAAAATGCGATTTAAGCAATAAAATTAAAAATGCACCTAAAACCTAAACCAAACGTTGCAGGTGGTTATTTCTTCATGCGCAGTGGTCAACGCGGCACTCTCTAGCTGCCAAGAGCAGTTTTTACTATGCACACCCAACCAGAATGACGGGAGGAGCACATTTCAGAAAACGTGCTCAGCTCGTCTAGAAAATGCGATTTAAGCAATAAAATTAAAAATGCACCCAAAACCTAAACCAAACGTTGCAGGTGGTTATTTCTTCATGCGCAGTGGTCAACGCGGCACTCTCTAGCTGCCAAGAGCACTTTTTACTATGCGCACCCAACCAGAGTGACGGGAGGAGCACATTTCAGAAAACGTGCTCAGCTCGTCCAGAAAATGCGATTTAAGCAATAAAATTAAAAATGCACCTAAAACCTAAACCAAACGTTGCAGATGGTCATTTCTTCATGCGCAGTGGTCAACGCGGCACTCTCTAGCTGCACCTTTTACTATGCGCACCCAACCAGAGTGACGGGAGGAGCACATTTCAGAAAACGTGCTCAGCTCGTCGAGAAAATGCGATTTAAGCAATAAAATTAAAAATGCACCTAAAACCTAAACCAAACGTTGCAGATGGTCATTTCTTCATGCGCAGTGGTCAACGCGGCACTCTCTAGCTGCCAAGAGCACTTTTTACTATGCGCACCCAACCAGAGTGACGGGAGGAGCACATTTCAGAAAACGTGCTCAGCTCGTCGAGAAAATGCGATTTAAGCAATAAAATTAAAAATGCACCCAAAACCTAAACCAAACGTTGCAGATGGTCATTTCTTCATGCGCAGTGGTCAACGCGGCACTCTCTAGCTGCCAAGAGCACTTTTTACTATGCGCACCCACCCAGAGTGACGGGAGGAGCACATTTCAGAAAACGTGCTCAGCTCGTCGAGAAAATGCGATTTAAGCAATAAAATTAAAAATGCACCTAAAACCTAAACCAAACGTTTCAGGTGGTTATTTCTTCGTGCGCAGCAGTCAACGCGGCACTCTCTAGCTGCCAAGAGCACTTTTTACTATGCGCACCCAACCAGAGTGACGGGAGGAGCACATTTCAGAAAACGTGCTCAGCTCGTCGAGAAAATGCGATTTAAGCAATAAAATTAAAAATGCACCTAAAACCTAAACCAAACGTTGCAGATGGTCATTTCTTCATGCGCAGTGGTCAACGCGGCACTCTCTAGGTGCCAAGAGCACTTTTTACTATGCACAGCCAACCAGAGTGACGGGAGGAGCACATTTCAGAAAACGTGCTCAGCTTGTCGAGAAAATGCGATTTAAGCAATAAAATTAAAAATGCACCCAAAACCTAAACCAAACGTTGCAGGTGGTTATTTCTTCATGCGCAGTGGTAAACGCGGCACTCTCTAGGTGCCAAGAGCACTTTTTACTATGCGCACCCAACCAGAGTGACGGGAGGAGCACATTTCAGAAAACGTGCTCAGCTCGTCGAGAAAATGCGATTTAAGCAATAAAATTAAAAATGCACCTAAAACCTAAACCAAACGTTGCAGATGGTCATTTCTTCATGCGCAGTGGTCAACGCGGCACTCTCTAGGTGCCAAGAGCACTTTTTACTATGCGCACCCAACCAGAGTGACGGGAGGAGCACATTTCAGAAAACGTGCTCAGCTCGTCCAGAAAATGCTATTTAAGCAATAAAATTAAAAATGCACCTAAAACCTAAACCAAACGTTGCAGGTGGTTATTTCTTCGTGCGCAGCAGTCAACGCGGCACTCTCTAGCTGCCAAGAGCACTTTTTACTATGCGCACCCAACCAGAGTGACGGGAGGAGCACATTTCAGAAAACGTGCTCAGCTCGTCGAGAAAATGCGATTTAAGCAATAAAATTAAAAATGCACCTAAAACCTAAACCAAACGTTGCAGATGGTCATTTCTTCATGCGCAGTGGTCAACGCGGCACTCTCTAGCTGCCAAGAGCACTTTTTACTATGCGCACCCAACCAGAGTGACGGGAGGAGCACATTTCAGAAAACGTGCTCAGCTCGTCGAGAAAATGCGATTTAAGCAATAAAATTAAAAATGCACCCAAAACCTAAACCAAACGTTGCAGATGGTCATTTCTTCATGCGCAGTGGTCAACGCGGCACTCTCTAGCTGCCAAGAGCACTTTTTACTATGCACACCCACCCAGAGTGACGGGAGGAGCACATTTCAGAAAACGTGCTCAGCTCGTCGAGAAAATGCGATTTAAGCAATAAAATTAAAAATGCACCTAAAACCTAAACCAAACGTTTCAGGTGGTTATTTCTTCGTGCGCAGCAGTCAACGCGGCACTCTCTAGCTGCCAAGAGCACTTTTTACTATGCGCACCCAACCAGAGTGACGGGAGGAGCACATTTCAGAAAACGTGCTCAGCTCGTCGAGTAAATGCGATTTAAGCAATAAAATTAAAAATGCACCCAAAACCTAAACCAAACGTTGCAGGTGGTTATTTCTTCATGCGCAGTGGTCAACGCGGAACTCTCTAGCTGCCAAGAGCACTTTTTACTATGCGCACCCAACCAGAGTGACGGGAGGAGCACATTTCAGAAAACGTGCTCAGCTCGTCCAGAAAATGCGATTTAAGCAATAAAATTAAAAATGCACCTAAAACCTAAACCAAACGTTGCAGATGGTCATTTCTTCATGCGCAGTGGTCAACGCGGCACTCTCTAGCTGCCAAGAGCACTTTTTACTATGCACACCCAACCAGAGTGACGGGAGGAGCACATTTCAGAAAACGTGCTCAGCTCGTCCAGACAATGCGATTTAAGCAATAAAATTAAAAATGAACCCAAAACCTAAACCAAACGTTGCAGGTGGTTATTTCTTCATGCGCAGTGGTCAACGCGGCACTCTCTAGCTGCCAAGAGCACTTTTTACTATGCGCACCCAACCAGAGTGACGGGAGGAGCACATTTCAGAAAACGTGCTCAGCTCGTCGAGAAAATGCGATTTAAGCAATAAAATTAAAAATGCACCCAAAACCTAAACCAAACGTTGCAGGTGGTTATTTCTTCATGCGCAGTGGTAAACGCGGCTCTCTCTAGGTGCCAAGAGCACTTTTTACTATGCGCACCCAACCAGAGTGACGGGAGGAGCACATTTCAGAAAACGTGCTCAGCTCGTCCAGAAAATGCTATTTAAGCAATAAAATTAAAAATGCACCTAAAACCTAAACCAAACGTTGCAGGTGGTTATTTCTTCGTGCGCAGCAGTCAACGCGGCACTCTCTAGCTGCCAAGAGCACTTTTTACTATGCGCACCCAACCAGAGTGACGGGAGGAGCACATTTCAGAAAACGTGCCCAGCTCGTCGAGAAAATGCGATTTAAGCAATAAAATTAAAAATGCACCTAAAACCCAAACCAAACGTTGCAGGTGGTTATTTCTTCATGCGCAGTGGTCAACGCGGCACTCTCTAGCTGCCAAGAGCACTTTTAACTATGCGCACCCAACCAGAGTGACGGGAGGAGCACATTTCAGAAAACGTGCTCAGCTCGTCGAGAAAATGCGATTTAAGCAATAAAATTAAAAATGCACCCAAAACCTAAACCAAACGTTGCAGGTGGTTATTTCTTCATGCGCAGTGGTCAACGCGGCACTCTCTAGCTGCCAAGAGCACTTTTTACTATGCGCACCCAACCAGAGTGACGGGAGGAGCACATTTCAGAAAACGTGCTCAGCTCGTCGAGAAAATGCGATTTAAGCAATAAAATTAAAAATGCACCTAAAACCTAAACCAAATGTTGCAGATGGTCATTTCTTCATGCGCAGTGGTCAACGCGGCACTCTCTAGGTGCCAAGAGCACTTTTTACTATGCACAGCCAACCAGAGTGACGGGAGGAGCACATTTCAGAAAACGTGCTCAGCTCGTCGAGAAAATGCGATTTAAGCAATAAAATTAAAAATGCACCTAAAACCTAAACCAAACGTTGCAGGTGGTTATTTCTTCATGCGCAGTGGTCAACGCGGCACTCTCTAGCTGCCAAGAGCACTTTTTACTATGCACACCCAACCAGAGTGACGGGAGGAGCACATTTCAGAAAACGTGCTCAGCTCGTCGAGAAAATGCGATTTAAGCAATAAAATTAAAAATGCACCCAAAACCTAAACCAAACGTTGCAGGTGGTTATTTCTTTATGCGCAGCAGTCAACGCGGCACTCTCTAGCTGCCAAGAGCAGTTTTTACTATGCGCACCCAACCAGAGTGACGGGAGGAGCACATTTCAGAAAACGTGCTCAGCTCGTCGAGAAAATGCGATTTAAACAATAAAATTAAAAATGCAACTTAAACCTAAACCAAACGTTGCAGGTGGTTATTTCTTCATGCGCAGTGGTCTACGCGGCACTCTCTAGCTGCCAAGAGCACTTTTTACTATGCACACCCAACCAGAGTGACGGGAGGAGCACATTTCAGAAAACGTGCTCAGCTCGTCGAGAAAATGCGATTTAAGCAATAAAATTAAAAATGCACCCAAAACCTAAACCAAACGTTGCAGGTGGTTATTTCTTTATGCGCAGCAGTCAACGCGGCACTCTCTAGCTGCCAAGAGCAGTTTTTACTATGCGCACCCAACCAGAGTGACGGGAGGAGCACATTTCAGAAAACGTGCTCAGCTCGTCGAGAAAATGCGATTTAAGCAATAAAATTAAAAATGCACCTAAAACCTAAACCAAACGTTGCAGATGGTCATTTCTTCATGCGCAGTGGTCAACGCGGCACTCTCTAGCTGCCAAGAGCACTTTTTACTATGCACACCCAACCAGAGTGACGGGAGGAGCACATTTCAGAAAACGTGCTCAGCTCGTCGAGAAAATGCGATTTAAGCAATAAAATTAAAAATGCACCTAAAACCTAAACCAAACGTTGCAGATGGTCATTTCTTCATGCGCAGTGGTCAACGCGGCACTCTCTAGGTGCCAAGAGCACTTTTTACTATGCACACCCAACCAGAGTGACGGGAGGAGCACATTTCAGAAAACGTGCTCAGCTCGTCGAGAAAATGCGATTTAAACAATAAAATTAAAAATGCAACTTAAACCTAAACCAAACGTTGCAGGTGGTTATTTCTTCATGCGCAGTGGTCAACGCGGCACTCTCTAGCTGCCAAGAGCACTTTTTACTATGCACACCCAACCAGAGTGACGGGAGGAGCACATTTCAGAAAACGTGCTCAGCTCGTCGAGAAAATGCGATTTAAGCAATAAAATTAAAAATGCACCCAAAACCTAAACCAAACGTTGCAGGTGGTTATTTCTTTATGCGCAGCAGTCAACGCGGCACTCTCTAGCTGCCAAGAGCAGTTTTTACTATGCGCACCCAACCAGAGTGACGGGAGGAGCACATTTCAGAAAACGTGCTCAGCTCGTCGAGAAAATGCGATTTAAGCAATAAAATTAAAAATGCACCTAAAACCTAAACCAAACGTTGCAGATGGTCATTTCTTCATGCGCAGTGGTCAACGCGGCACTCTCTAGCTGCCAAGAGCACTTTTTACTATGCACACCCAACCAGAGTGACGGGAGGAGCACATTTCAGAAAACGTGCTCAGCTCGACGAGAAAATGCGATTTAAGCAATAAAATTAAAAATGCAACTTAAACCTAAACCAAACGTTGCAGGTGGTTATTTCTTCATGCGCAGTGGTCAACGCGGCACTCTCTAGCTGCCAAGAGCACTTTTTACTATGCACACCCAACCAGAGTGACGGGAGGAGCACATTTCAGAAAACGTGCTCAGCTCGTCGAGAAAATGCGATTTAAGCAATAAAATTAAAAATGCACCCAAAACCTAAACCAAACGTTGCAGGTGGTTATTTCTTTATGCGCAGCAGTCAACGCGGCACTCTCTAGCTGCCAAGAGCAGTTTTTACTATGCGCACCCAACCAGAGTGACGGGAGGAGCACATTTCAGAAAACGTGCTCAGCTCGTCGAGAAAATGCGATTTAAGCAATAAAATTAAAAATGCACCTAAAACCTAAACCAAACGTTGCAGATGGTCATTTCTTCATGCGCAGTGGTCAACGCGGCACTCTCTAGCTGCCAAGAGCACTTTTTACTATGCACACCCAACCAGAGTGACGGGAGGAGCACATTTCAGAAAACGTGCTCAGCTCGACGAGAAAATGCGATTTAAGCAATACAATTAAAAATGCAACTTAAACCTAAACCAAACGTTGCAGGTGGTTATTTCTTCATGCGCAGTGGTCAACGCGGCACTCTCTAGCTGCCAAGAGCACTTTTTACTATGCACACCCAACCAGAGTGACGGGAGGAGCACATTTCAGAAAACGTGCTCAGCTCGTCGAGAAAATGCGATTTAAGCAATAAAATTAAAAATGCACCCAAAACCTAAACCAAACGTTGCAGGTGGTTATTTCTTTATGCGCAGCAGTCAACGCGGCACTCTCTAGCTGCCAAGAGCAGTTTTTACTATGCGCACCCAACCAGAGTGACGGGAGGAGCACATTTCAGAAAACGTGCTCAGCTCGTCGAGAAAATGCGATTTAAGCAATAAAATTAAAAATGCACCCAAAACCTAAACCAAACGTTGCAGATGGTCATTTCTTCATGCGCAGTGGTCAACGCGGCACTCTCTAGCTGCCAAGAGCACTTTTTACTATGCACACCCAACAAGAGTGACGGGAGGAGCGCATTTCAGAAAACCTGCTCAGCTCGACGAGAAAATGCGATTTAAGCAATAAAATTAAAAATGCACCCAAAACCTAAACCAAACGTTGCAGGTGGTTATTTCTTCATGCGCAGTGGTCAACGCGGCACTCTCTAGCTGCCAAGAGCACTTTTTACTATGCGCACCCAACCAGAGTGACGGGAAGAGCACATTTCAGAAAACGTGCTCAGCTCGTCGAGAAAATGCGATTTAAGCAATAAAATTAAAAATGCACCTAAAACCTAAACCAAACGTTGCAGGTGGTCACTTCTTCATGCGCAGTGGTCAACGCGGCACTCTCTAGCTGCCAAGAGCACTTTTTACTATGCGCACCCAACCAGAGTGACGGGAGGAACACATTTCAGAAAACGTGCTCAGCTCGTCGAGAAAATGCGATTTAAGCAATAAAATTAAAAATGCACCTAAAACCTAAACCAAACGTTTCAGGTGGTTATTTCTTCGTGCGCAGCAGTCAACGCGGCACTCTCTAGCTGCCAAGAGCACTTTTTACTATGCGCACCCAACCAGAGTGACGGGAGGAACACATTTCAGAAAACGTGCTCAGCTCGTCGAGAAAATGCGATTTAAGCAATAAAATTAAAAATGCACCTAAAACCTAAACCAAACGTTGCAGGTGGTTATTTCTTCGTGCGCAGCAGTCAACGCGGCACTCTTTAGCTGCCAAGAGCACTTTTTACTATGCGCACCCAACCAGAGTGACGGGAGGAGCACATTTCAGAAAACGTGCTCAGCTCGTCGAGAAAATGCGATTTAAGAAATAAAATTAAAAATGCACCTAAAACCTAAACCAAAAGTTGCAGGTGGTTATTTCTTCATGCGCAGCAGTCAACGCGGCACTCTCTAGCTGCAAAGAGCACTTTTTACTATGCGCACCCAACCAGAGTGACGGGAGGAGCACATTTCAGAAAACGTGCTCAGCTCGTCGAGAAAATGCGATTTAAGCAATAAAATTAAAAATGCACCTAAAACCTAAACCAAACGTTGCAGGTGGTTATTTCTTCATGCGCAGTGGTCAACGCGGCACTCTCTAGCTGCCAAGAGCACTTTTTACTATGCGCACCCAACCAGAGTGACGGGAGGAGCAAATTTCAGAAAACGTGCTCAGCTCGTCGAGAAAATGCGATTTAAGCAATAAAATTAAAAGTGCACCTAAAACCTAAACCAAACGTTGCAGGTGGTTATTTCTTCATGCGCAGTGGTCAACGCGGAACTCTCTAGCTGCCAAGAGCACTTTTTACTATGCGCACCCAACCAGAGTGACGGGAGGAGCACATTTCAGAAAACGTGCTCAGCTCGTCGAGAAAATGCGATTTAAGCAATACAATTAAAAATGCACCTAAAACCTAAACCAAACGTTGCAGGAGTTTAAGATCAGGGGGTGTTTGAGAATATCTTTCGTTCTTCACATGTCCTGAGTGTTGTTGTTAGTCACCTAAATGTTGAACAGAGGCTGTGATTTACCGAAGTCAAATTCCTTGTTTGGCACGCTCAAACATGGCGAATAAAAAACTCTTGAATCTTGAATCTTGAATCTTGAAGGTGGTTATTTCTTCATGCGCAGTGGTCAACGCGGCACTCTCTAGCTGCCAAGAGCACTTTTTACTATGCGCACCTAACCAGAGTGACGGGAGGAGCACATTTCAGAAAACGTGCTCAGCTCGACGAGAAAATGCGATTTAAGCAATAAAATTAAAAATGCACCCAAAACCTAAACCAAACGTTGCAGGTGGTTATTTCTTCATGCGCAGTGGTCAACGCGGCACTCTCTAGCTGCCAAGAGCACTTTTTACTATGCGCACCCAACCAGAGTGACGGGAGGAGCACATTTCAGAAAACGTGCTCAGCTCGTCGAGAAAATGCGATTTAAGCAATAAAATTAAAAATGCACCCAAAACCTAAACCAAACGTTGCAGGTGGTTATTTCTTCATGCGCAGTGGTCAACGCGGCACTCTCTAGCTGCCAAGAGCACTTTTTACTATGCGCACCCAACCAGAGTGACGGGAGGAGCACATTTTAGAAAACGTGCTCAGCTCGTCGAGAAAATGCGATTTAAGCAATAAAATTAAAAATGCACCTAAAAGCTAAACCAAACGTTGCAGGTGGTTATTTCTTCATGCGCAGTGGTCAACGCGGCACTCTCTAGCTGCCAAGAGCAGTTTTTACTATGCACACCCAACCAGAATGACGGGAGGAGCACATTTCAGAAAACGTGCTCAGCTCGTCGAGAAAATGCGATTTAAGCAATAAAATTAAAAATGCACCTAAAACCTAAACCAAACGTTGCAGGTGGTTATTTCTTCATGCGCAGTGGTCAACGCGGCACTCTCTAGCTGCCAAGAGCACTTTTTACTATGCGCACCCAACCAGAGTGACGGGAGGAGCACATTTCAGAAAACGTGCTCAGCTCGTCGAGAAAATGCCATTTAAGCAATAAAATTAAAAATGCACCTAAAACCTAAACCAAACGTTGCAGATGGTTATTTCTTCATGCGCAGTGGTCAACGCGGCACTCTCTAGCTGCCAAGAGCACTTTTTACTATGCGCACCCAACCAGAGTGACGGGAGGAGCGCATTTCAGAAAACGTGCTCAGCTCGTCGAGAAAATGCGATTTAAGCAATAAAATTAAAAATGCACCTAAAACCTAAACCAAAAGTTGCAGGTGTTTATTTCTTCATGCGCAGCAGTCAACGCGGCACTCTCTAGCTGCCAAGAGCACTTTTTACTATGCGCACCCAACCAGAGTGACGGGAGGAACACATTTCAGAAAACGTGCTCAGCTCGTCGAGAAAATGCGATTTAAGCAATAAAATTAAAAATGCACCTAAAACCTAAACCAAACGTTGCAGGTGGTTATTTCTTCGTGCGCAGCAGTCAACGCGGCACTCTTTAGCTGCCAAGAGCACTTTTTACTATGCGCACCCAACCAGAGTGACGGGAGGAGCACATTTCAGAAAACGTGCTCAGCTCGTCGAGTAAATACGATTTAAGCAATAAAATTAAAAATGCACCCAAAACCTAAACCAAACGCTGCAGATGGTCATTTCTTCATGCGCAGTGGTCAACGCGGCATTCTCTAGCTGCCAAGAGCACTTTTTACTATGCACACCCAACCAGAGTGACGGGAGGAACACATTCCAGAAAACGTGCTCAGCTCGTCGAGAAAATGCGATTTAAGCAATAAAATTAAAACTGCACCCAAAACCTAAACCAAACGTTGCAGATGGTCATTTCTTCATGCGCAGTGGTCAACGCGGCACTCTCTAGCTGCCAAGAGCACTTTTTACTATGCACACCCAACCAGAGTGACGGGAGGAGCACATTTTAGAAAAGGTGCTCAGCTCGTCCAGAAAATGCGATTTAAGCAATAAAATTAAAAATGCACCCAAAACCTAAACCAAACGTTGCAGGTGGTTATTTCTTCATGCGCAGTGGTCAACGCGGCACTCTCTAGCTGCCAAGAGCACTTTTTACTATGCGCACCCAACCAGAGTGACGGGAGGAGCACATTTCAGAAAACGTGCTCAGCTCGTCGAGAAAATGCGATTTAAGCAATAAAATTAAAAATGCACCCAAAACCTAAACCAAACGTTGCAGGTGGTTATTTCTTTATGTGCAGCAGTCAACGCGGCACTCTCTAGCTGCCAAGAGCACTTTTTACTATGCGCACCTAACCAGAGTGACGGGAGGAGCACATTTCAGAAAACGTGCTCAGCTCGTCGTCGAGAAATGCGATTTAAGCAATAAAATTAAAAATGCACCTAAAACCTAAACCAAACGCTGCAGATGGTCATTTCTTCATGCGCAGTGGTCAACGCGGCACTCTCTAGCTGCCAAGAGCACTTTTTACTATGCACACCCAACCAGAGTGACGGGAGGAGCACATTTCAGAAAACGTGCTCAGCTCGTCGAGAAAATGCGATTTAAGCAATAAAATTAAAACTGCACCCAAAACCTAAACCAAACGTTGCAGATGGTTATTTCTTCATGCGCAGTGGTCAACGCGGCACTCTCTAGCTGCCAAGAGCACTTTTTACTATGCGCAGCCAACCAGAGTGACGGGAGGAGCACATTTCAGAAAACGTGCTCAGCTCGTCCAGAAAATGCTATTTAAGCAATAAAATTAAAAATGCACCTAAAACCTAAACCAAACGTTGCAGATGGTCATTTTTTCATGCGCAGTGGTCAACGCGGCACTCTCTAGCTGCCAAGAGAACTTTTTACTATGCACACCCAACCAGAGTGACGGGAGGAGCACATTTCAGAAAACGTGCTCAGCTCGTCCAGAAAATGCGATTTAAGCAATAAAATTAAAAATGCACCCAAAACCTAAACCAAACGTTGCAGATGGTCATTTCTTCATGCGCAGCGGTCAACGCGGCACTCTCTAGCTGCCAAGAGCACTTTTTACTATGCGCACCCAACCAGAGTGACGGGAGGAGCACATTTCAGAAAACGTGCTCAGCTCGTCGAGAAAATGCGATTTAAGCAATAAAATTAAAAATGCACCTAAAACCCAAACCAAACGTTGCAGGTGGTTATTTCTTCATGCGCAGTGGTCAACGCGGCACTCTCTAGCTGCCAAGAGCACTTTTAACTATGCTCATCAAACCAGAGTGACGGGAGGAGCACATTTCAGAAAACGTGCTCAGCTCGTCGAGAAAATGCGATTTAAGCAATAAAATTAAAAATGCACCCAAAACCTAAACCAAACGTTGCAGGTGGTTATTTCTTCATGCGCAGCAGTCAACGCGGCACTCTCTAGCTGCCAAGAGCAGTTTTTACTATGCGCACCCAACCAGAGTGACGGGAGGAGCACATTTCAGAAAACGTGCTCAGCTCGTCGAGAAAATGCGATTTAAGCAATAAAATTAAAAATGCACCTAAAACCTAAACCAAACGTTGCAGATGGTCATTTCTTCATGCGCAGTGGTCAACGCGGCACTCTCTAGCTGCCAAGAGCACTTTTTACTATGCACACCCAACCAGAGTGACGGGAGGAGCACATTTCAGAAAACGTGCTCAGCTCGTCGAGAAAATGCAATTTAAGCAATAAAATTAAAAATGCACCCAAAACCTAAACCAAACGTTGCAGATGGTCATTTCTTCGTGCGCAGTGGTCAACGCGGCACTGTCTAGCTGCCAAGAGCACTTTTTACTATGCGCACCTAACCAGAGTGACGGGAGGAGCGCATTTCAGAAAACGTGTTCAGCTCGTCGAGAAAATGCGATTTAAGCAATAAAATTAAAAATGCACCTAAAACCTAAACCAAACGCTGCAGATGGTCATTTCTTCATGCGCAGTGGTCAACGCGGCACTCTCTAGCTGCCAAGAGCACTTTTTACTATGCGCACCCAACCAGAGTGACGGGAGGAGCACATTTCAGAAAACGTGCTCAGCTCGTCGAGAAAATGCGATTTAAGCAATAAAATTAAAAATGCACCCAAAACCTAAACCAAACGTTGCAGGTGGTTATTTCTTCATGCGCAGTGGTCAACGCGGCACTCTCTAGCTGCCAAGAGCACTTTTTACTATGCGCACCCAACCAGAGTGACGGGAGGAGCACATTTCAGAAAACGTGCTCAGCTCGTCGAGAAAATGCGATTTAAGCAATACAATTAAAAATGCACCTAAAACCTAAACCAAACGTTGCAGATGGTCATTTCTTCATGCGCAGTGGTCAACGTGGCACTCTCTAGGTGCCAAGAGCACTTTTTACTATGCACACCCAACCAGAGTGACGGGAGGAGCACATTTCAGAAACCGTGCTCAGCTCGTCGAGAAAATGCGATTTAAGCAATAAAATTAAAAATGCAACTTAAACCTAAACCAAACGTTGCAGATGGCCATTTCTTCATGCGCAGTGGTCAACGCGGCACTCTCTAGCTGCCAAGAGCACTTTTTACTATGCGCACCCAACCAGAGTGACGGGAGGAGCACATTTCAGAAAACGTGCTCAGCTCGTCGAGAAAATGCGATTTAAGCAATAAAATTAAAAATGCACCCAAAACCTAAACCAAACGTTGCAGGTGGTTATTTCTTCATGCGCAGCAGTCAACGCGGCATTCTCTAGCTGCCAAGAGCACTTTTTACTATGCACACCCAACCAGAGTGACGGGAGGAGCACATTTCAGAAAACGTGCTCAGCTCGTCGAGAAAATGCGATTTAAGCAATAAAATTAAAAATGCACCCAAAACCTAAACCAAACGTTGCAGATGGTCATTTCTTCATGCGCAGTGGTCAACGCGGCACTCTCTAGCTGCCAAGAGCACTTTTTACTATGCACACCCAACAAGAGTGACGGGAGGAGCGCATTTCAGAAAACGTGCTCAGCTCGACGAGAAAATGCGATTTAAGCAATAAAATTAAAAATGCACCCAAAACCTAAACCAAACGTTGCAGGTGGTTATTTCTTCATGCGCAGTGGTCAACGCGGCACTCTCTAGGTGCCAAGAGCACTTTTTACTATGCGCACCCAACCAGAGTGACGGGAGGAGCACATTTCAGAAAACGTGCTCAGCTCGTCGAGAAAATGCGATTTAAGCAATAAAATTAAAAATGCACCCAAAACCTAAAACAAACGTTGCAGGTGGTTATTTCTTCATGCGCAGCAGTCAACGCGGCACTCTCTAGCTGCCAAGAGCAGTTTTTACTATGCGCACCCAACCAGAGTGACGGGAGGAGCACATTTCAGAAAACGTGCTCAGCTCGTCGAGAAAATGCGATTTAAGCAATAAAATTAAAAATGCACCTAAAACCTAAACCAAACGTTGCAGATGGTCATTTCTTCATGCGCAGTGGTCAACGCGGCACTCTCTAGCTGCCAAGAGCACTTTTTACTATGCACACCCAACCAGAGTGACGGGAGGAGCACATTTCAGAAAACGTGCTCAGCTCGTCGAGAAAATGCAATTTAAGCAATAAAATTAAAAATGCACCCAAAACCTAAACCAAACGTTGCAGATGGTCATTTCTTCGTGCGCAGTGGTCAACGCGGCACTGTCTAGCTGCCAAGAGCACTTTTTACTATGCGCACCTAACCAGAGTGACGGGAGGAGCGCATTTCAGAAAACGTGTTCAGCTCGTCGAGAAAATGCGATTTAAGCAATAAAATTAAAAATGCACCTAAAACCTAAACCAAACGCTGCAGATGGTCATTTCTTCATGCGCAGTGGTCAACGCGGCACTCTCTAGCTGCCAAGAGCACTTTTTACTATGCGCACCCAACCAGAGTGACGGGAGGAGCACATTTCAGAAAACGTGCTCAGCTCGTCGAGAAAATGCGATTTAAGCAATAAAATTAAAAATGCACCCAAAACCTAAACCAAACGTTGCAGGTGGTTATTTCTTCATGCGCAGTGGTCAACGCGGCACTCTCTAGCTGCCAAGAGCACTTTTTACTATGCGCACCTAACCAGAACGACGGGAGGAGCACATTTCAGAAAACGTGCTCAGCTCGTCGAGAAAATGCGATTTAAGCAATAAAATTAAAAATGCACCCAAAACCTAAACCAAACGTTGCAGATGGTCATTTCTTCATGCGCAGTGGTCAACGCGGCACTCTCTAGCTGCCAAGAGCACTTTTTACTATGCACACCCAACAAGAGTGACGGGAGGAGCGCATTTCAGAAAACGTGCTCAGCTCGACGAGAAAATGCGATTAAAGCAATAAAATTAAAAATGCACCCAAAACCTAAACCAAACGTTGCAGGTGGTTATTTCTTCATGCGCAGTGGTCAACGCGGCACTCTCTAGGTGCCAAGAGCACTTTTTATTATGCGCACCCAACCAGAGTGACGGGAGGAGCACATTTCAGAAAACGTGCTCAGCTCGTCGAGAAAATGCGATTTAAGCAATAAAATTAAAAATGCACCCAAAACCTAAACCAAACGTTGCAGGTGGTTATTTCTTCATGCGCAGTGGTCAACGCGGCAATCTCTAGCTTCCAAGAGCACTTTTTACTATGCACACCCAACAAGAGTGACGGGAGGAGCGCATTTCAGAAAACGTGCTCAGCTCGACGAGAACATGCGATTTAAGCAATAAAATTAAAAATGCACCCAAAACCTAAACCAAACGTTGCTGGTGGTTATTTCTTCATGCGCAGTGGTCAACGCGGCACTCTCTAGCTGCCAAGAGCACTTTTTACTATGCACACCCAACCAGAGTGACGGGAGGAGCACATTTCAGAAAACGTGCTCAGCTCGTCGAGAAAATGCGATTTAAGCAATAAAATTAAAACTGCACCCAAAACCTAAACCAAACGTTGCAGATGGTCATTTCTTCATGCGCAGTGGTCAACGCGGCACTCTCTAGCTGCCAAGAGCACTTTTTACTATGCGCACCCAACCAGAGTGACGGGAGGAGCACATTTCAGAAAACGTGCTCAGCTCGTCGAGAAAATGCGATTTAAGCAATAAAATTAAAAATGCACCTAAAACCTAAACCAAAAGTTGCAGGTGGTTATTTCTTCATGCGCAGCAGTCAACGCGGCACTCTCTGGCTGCCAAGAGCACTTTTTACTATGCGCACCCAACCAGAGTGACGGGAAGAGCACATTTCAGAAAACGTGCTCAGCTCGTTGAGAAAATGCGATTTAAGCAATAAAATTAAAAATGCACCTAAACCCTAAACCAAACGTTGCAGGTGGTTATTTCTTCATGCGCAGTGGTCAACGCGGCACTCTCTAGCTGCCAAGAGCACTTTTTACTATGCGCACCCAACCAGAGTGACGGGAGGAGCACATTTCAGAAAACGTGCTCAGCTCGTCGAGAAAATGTGATTTAAGCAATAAAATTAAAAATGCACCTAAAACCTAAACCAAACGTTGCAGGTGGTTATTTCTTCATGAGCAGTGGTCAACGCGGCACTCTCTAGCTGCCAAGAGCACTTTTTACTATGCGCACCCAACCAGAGTGACGGGAGGAGCACATTTCAGAAAACGTGCTCAGCTCGTCGTGAAAATGCGATTTAAGCAATAAAATTAAAATGCAACTAAAACCTAAACCAAACGTTGCAGATGGTCATTTCTTCATGCGCAGTGGTCAACGCGGCACTCTCTAGCTGCCAAGAGCACTTTTTACTATGCGCACCCAACCAGAGTGACGGGAGGAGCATATTTCAGAAAACGTGCTCAGCTCGTCGAGAAAATGCGATTTAAGCAATAAAATTAAAAATGCACCCAAAACCTAAACCAAACGTTGCAGATGGTCTTTTCTTCATGCGCAGTGGTCAACGCGGCACTCTCTAGCTGCCAAGAGGACTTTTTACTATGCGCACCCAACCAGAGTGACGGGAGGAGCGCATTTCAGAAAACGTGCTCAGCTCGTCGAGAAAATGCGATTTAAGAAATAAAATTAAAAATGCACCTAAAACCTAAACCAAAAGTTGCAGGTGGTTATTTCTTCATGCGCAGCAGTCAACGCGGCACTCTCTAGCTGCCAAGAGCACTTTTTACTATGCGCACCCAACCAGAGTGACGGGAGGAGCACATTTCAGAAAACGTGCTCAGCTCGTCGAGAAAATGCGATGTAAGCAATAAAATTAAAAATGCACCTAAAACCTAAACCAAACGTTGCAGGTGGTTATTTCTTCATGCGCAGTGGTCAACGCGGCACTCTCTAGCTGCCAAGAGCACTTTTTACTATGCGCACCCAACCAGAGTGACGGGAGGAGCACATTTCAGAAAACGTGCTCAGCTCGTCGAGAAAATGCGATTTAAGAAATAAAATTAAAAATGCACCCAAAACCTAAACCAAAAGTTGCAGGTGGGTATTTCTTCATGCGCAGCAGTCAACGCGGCACTCTCTAGCTGCCAAGAGCACTTTTTACTATGCGCACCCAACCAGAGTGACGGGAGGAGCACATTTCAGAAAACGTGCTCAGCTCGTCGAGTAAATGCGATTTAAGCAATAAAATTAAAAATGCACCTAAAACCTAAACCAAACGTTGCAGGTGGTTATTTCTTCATGCGCAGTGGTCAACGCGGCACTCTCTAGCTGCCAAGAGCACTTTTTACTATGCGCACCCAACCAGAGTGACGGGAGGAGCACATTTCAGAAAACGTGCTCAGCTCGTCGAGAAAATGCGATTTAAGCAATAAAATTAAAAATGCACCTAAAACCTAAACCAAACGTTGCAGGTGGTTATTTCTTCATGCGCAGTGGTCAACGCGGCACTCTCTGGCTGCCAAGAGCACTTTTTACTATGCGCACCCAACCAGAGTGACGGGAGGAGCAAATTTCAGAAAACGTGCTCAGCTCGTCGAGAAAATGCGATTTAAGCAATAAAATTAAAAATGCACCTAAAACCTAAACCAAACGTTGCAGGTGGTTATTTCTTCATGCGCAGTTGTAAACGCGGAACTCTCTAGCTGCCAAGAGCACTTTTTACTATGCGCACCGAACCAGAGTGACGGGAGGAGCACATTTCAGAAAAAGTGCTCAGCTCGTCGAGAAAATGCGATTTAAGCAATAAAATTAAAAATGCACCTAAAACCTAAACCAAACGTTGCAGGTGGTTATTTCTTCATGCGCAGTGGTCAACGCGGCACTCTCTAGCTGCCAAGAGCACTTTTTACTATGCGCACCTAACCAGAGTGACGGGAGGAGCACATTTCAGAAAACGTGCTCAGCTCGACGAGAAAATGCGATTTAAGCAATAAAATTAAAAATGCACCCAAAACCTAAACCAAACGTTGCAGGTGGTTATTTCTTCATGCGCAGTGGTCAACGCGGCACTCTCTAGCTGCCAAGAGCACTTTTTACTATGCGCACCCAACCAGAGTGACGGGAGGAGCACATTTCAGAAAACGTGCTCAGCTCGTCGAGAAAATGCGATTTAAGCAATAAAATTAAAAATGCACCCAAAACCTAAACCAAACGTTGCAGGTGGTTATTTCTTCATGCGCAGTGGTCAACGCGGCACTCTCTAGCTGCCAAGAGCACTTTTTACTATGCGCACCCAACCAGAGTGACGGGAGGAGCACATTTCAGAAAACGTGCTCAGCTCGTCGAGAAAATGCGATTTAAGCAATAAAATTAAAAATGCACCTAAAACCTAAACTAAACGTTGCAGGTGGTTATTTCTTCATGCGCAGTGGTCAACGCGGCACTCTCTAGCTGCCAAGAGCACTTTTTACTATGCGCACCCAACCAGAGTGACGGGAGGAGCACATTTCAGAAAACGTGCTCAGCTCGTCGAGAAAATGCCATTTAAGCAATAAAATTAAAAATGCACCTAAAACCTAAACCAAACGTTGCAGGTGGTTATTTCTTCGTGCGCAGCAGTCAACGCGGCACTCTCTAGCTGCCAAGAGCACTTTTTACTATGCGCACCCAACCAGAGTGACGGGAGGAGCACATTTCAGAAAACGTGCTCAGCTCGTCGAGTAAATGCGATTTAAGCAATAAAATTAAAAATGCACCCAAAACCTAAACCAAACGTTGCAGGTGGTTATTTCTTCATGCGCAGTGGTCAACGCGGCACTCTCTAGCTGCCAAGAGCACTTTTTACTATGCGCACCCAACCAGAGTGACGGGAGGAGCACATTTCAGAAAACGTGCTCAGCTCGTCCAGAAAATGCGATTTAAGCAATAAAATTAAAAATGCACCTAAAACCTAAACCAAACGTTGCAGATGGTCATTTCTTCATGCGCAGTGGTCAACGCGGCACTCTCTAGCTGCCAAGAGCACTTTTTACTATGCACACCCAACATGAGTGACGGGAGGAGCACATTTCAGAAAACGTGCTCAGCTCGTCCAGACAATGCGATTTAAGCAATGAAATTAAAAATGAACCCAAAACCTAAACCAAACGTTGCACGTGGTTATTTCTTCATGCGCAGTGGTCAACGCGGCACTCTCTAGCTGCCAAGAGCACTTTTTACTATGCGCACCCAACCAGAGTGACCGGAGGAGTGCATTTCAGAAAACGTGCTCAGCTCGTCGAGAAAATGCGATTTAAGCAATAAAATTAAAAATGCACCTAAAACCTAAACCAAAAGTTGCAGGTGGTTATTTCTTCATGCGCAGCAGTCAACGCGGCACTCTCTAGCTGCCAAGAGCACTTTTTACTATGCGCACCCAACCAGAGTGACGGGAGGAGCACATTTCAGAAAACGTGCTCAGCTCGTCCAGAAAATGCGATTTAAGCAATAAAATTAAAAATGCACCTAAAACCTAAACCAAACGTTGCAGATGGTCATTTCTTCATGCGCAGTGGTCAACGCGGCACTCTCTAGCTGCCAAGAGCACTTTTTACTATGCACACCCAACATGAGTGACGGGAGGAGCACATTTCAGAAAACGTGCTCAGCTCGTCCAGACAATGCGATTTAAGCAATGAAATTAAAAATGAACCCAAAACCTAAACCAAACGTTGCACGTGGTTATTTCTTCATGCGCAGTGGTCAACGCGGCACTCTCTAGCTGCCAAGAGCACTTTTTACTATGCGCACCCAACCAGAGTGACCGGAGGAGTGCATTTCAGAAAACGTGCTCAGCTCGTCGAGAAAATGCGATTTAAGCAATAAAATTAAAAATGCACCTAAAACCTAAACCAAAAGTTGCAGGTGGTTATTTCTTCATGCGCAGCAGTCAACGCGGCACTCTCTAGCTGCCAAGAGCACTTTTTACTATGCGCACCCAACCAGAGTGACGGGAGGAGCACATTTCAGAAAACGTGCTCAGCTCGTCCAGAAAATGCGATTTAAGCAATAAAATTAAAAATGCACCCAAAACCTAAACCAAACGTTGCAGGTGGTTATTTCTTCATGCGCAGTGGTCAACGCGGCACTCTCTAGCTGCCAAGAGCACTTTTTACTATGCGCACCCAACCAGAGTGACGGGAGGAGCACATTTCAGAAAACGTGCTCAGCTCGTCGAGAAAATGCGATTTAAGCAATAAAATTAAAAATGCACCCAAAACCTAAACCAAACGTTGCAGATGGTCATTTCTTCATGCGCAGTGGTCAACGCGGCACTCTCTAGTTGCCAAGAGCACTTTTTACTATGCGCACCCAACCAGAGTGACGGGAGGAGCACATTTCAGACAACGTGCTCAGCTCGTCCAGACAATGCGATTTAAGCAATAAAATTAAAAATGAACCCAAAACCTAAACCAGACGTTGCAGGTGGTTATTTATTCATGCGCAGTGGTCAACGCGGCACTCTCTAGCTGCCAAGAGCACTTTTTACTATGCGCACCCAACCAGAGTGACGGGAGGAGCGCATTTCAGAAAAGGTGCTCAGCTCGTCGAGAAAATGCGATTTAAGCAATAAAATTAAAAATGCACCTAAAACCTAAACCAAAAGTTGCAGGTGGTTATTTCTTCATGCGCAGCAGTCAACGCGGCACTCTCTAGCTGCCAAGAGCACTTTTTACTATGCGCACCCAACCAGAGTGACGGGAGGAGCACATTTCAGAAAACGTGCTCAGCTCGTTGAGAAAATGCGATTTAAGCAATAAAATTAAAAATGCACCTAAAACCTAAACCAAACGTTGCAGGTGGTTATTTCTTCATGCGCAGTGGTCAACGCGGCACTCTCTAGCTGCCAAGAGCACTTTTTACTATGCGCACCCAACCAGAGTGACGGGAGGAGCACATTTCAGAAAACGTGCTCAGCTCGTCGAGAAAATGTGATTTAAGCAATAAAATTAAAAATGCACCTAAAACCTAAACCAAACGTTGCGGGTGGTTATTTCTTCATGCGCAGTGGTCAACGCGGCACTCTCTAGCTGCCAAGAGCACTTTTTACTATGCGCACCCAACCAGAGTGACGGGAGGAGCACATTTCAGAAAACGTGCTCAGCTCGTCGAGAAAATGCGATTTAAGCAATAAAATTAAAAATGCAACTAAAACCTAAACCAAACGTTGCAGATGGTCATTTCTTCATGCGCAGTGGTCAACGCAGCACTCTCTAGCTGCCAAGAGCACGTTTTACTATGCGCACCCAACCAGAGTGACGGGAGGAGCACATTTCAGAAAACGTGCTCAGCTCGTCGAGAAAATGCGATTTAAGCAATAAAATTAAAAATGCACCAAAAACCTAAACCAAACGTTGCAGATGGTCTTTTCTTCATGCGCAGTGATCAACGCGGCACTCTCTAGCTGCCAAGAGCACTTTTTACTATGCGCACCCAACCAGAGTGACGGGAGGAGCGCATTTCAGAAAACGTGCTCAGCTCGTCGAGTAAATGCGATTTAAGAAATAAAATTAAAAATGCACCTAAAACCTAAACCAAAAGTTGCAGGTGGTTATTTCTTCATGCGCAGCAGTCAACGCGGCACTCTCTAGCTGCCAAGAGCACTTTTTACTATGCGCACCCAACCAGAGTGACGGGAGGAGCACATTTCAGAAAACGTGCTCAGCTCGTCGAGAAAATGCGATTTAAGCAATAAAATTAAAAATGCACCTAAAACCTAAACCAAACGTTGCAGGTGGTTATTTCTTCATGCGCAGTGGTCAACGCGGCACTCTCTAGCTGCCAAGAGCACTTTTTACTATGCGCACCTAACCAGAGTGACGGGAGGAGCGCATTTCAGAAAACGTGCTCAGCTCGTCGAGAAAATGCGATTTAAGCAATAAAATTAAAAATGCACCTAAAACCTAAACCAAACGCTGCAGATGGTCATTTCGTCATGCGCAGTGGTCAACGCGGCACTCTCTAGCTGCCAAGAGCACTTTTTACTATGCGCATCCAACCAGAGTGACGGGAGGAGCACATTTCAGAAAACGTGCTCAGCTCGTCGAGAAAATGCGATTTAAGCAATAAAATTAAAAATGCACCCAAAACCTAAACCAAACGTTGCAGATGGTCATTTCTTCATGCGCAGTGGTCAACGCGGCACTCTCTAGCTGCCAAGAGCACTTTTTACTATGCACACCCAACCAGAGTGACGGGAGGAGCACATTTCAGAAAACGTGCTCAGCTCGTCCAGAAAATGCTATTTAAGCAATAAAATTAAAAATGCACCTAAAACCTAAACCAAACGTAGCAGGTGGTTATTTCTTCGTGCGCAGCGGTCAACGCGGCACTCTCTATCTGCCAAGAGCACTTTTTACTATGCGCACCCAACCAGAGTGACGGGAGGAGCACATTTCAGAAAACGTGCTCAGCTCGTCGAGAAAATGCGATTTAAGCAATAAAATTAAAAATGCACCTAAAACCCAAACCAAACGTTGCAGGTGGTTATTTCTTCATGCGCAGTGGTCAACGCGGCACTCTCTAGCTGCCAAGAGCACTTTTAACTATGCGCACCCAACCAGAGTGACGAAGGAGCGCATTTCAGAAAACGTGCTCAGCTCGTCGAGATAATGCGATTTAAGCAATAAAATTAAAAATGCACCTAAAACCTAAACCAAACGTTGCAGGTGGTTATTTCTTCATGCGCAGTGGTCAACGCGGCACTCTCTAGCTGCCAAGAGCACTTTTTACTATGCGCACCCAACCAGAGTGACGGGAGGAGCACATTTCAGAAAACGTGCTCAGCTCGTCGAGAAAATGCGATTTAAGCAATACAATTAAAAATGCACCTAAAACCTAAACTAAACGTTGCAGATGGTCATTTCTTCATGTGCAGTGGTCAACGCGGCACTCTCTAGGTGCCAAGAGCACTTTTTACTATGCACACCCAACCAGAGTGACGGGAGGAGCACATTTCAGAAAACGTGCTCAGCTCGTCGAGAAAATGCGATTTAAGCAATAAAATTAAAAATGCAACTTAAACCTAAACCAAACGTTGCAGGTGGTTATTTCTTCATGCGCAGTGGTCAACGCGGCACTCTCTAGCTGCCAAGAGCACTTTTTACTATGCACACCCAACCAGAGTGACGGGAGGAGCACATTTCAGAAAACGTGCTCAGCTCGTCGAGAAAATGCGATTTAAGCAATAAAATTAAAAATGCACCTAAAACCTAAACCAAACGTTGCAGATGGTCATTTCTTCATGCGCAGTGGTCAACGCGGCACTCTCTAGCTGCCAAGAGCACTTTTTACTATGCACACCCAACCAGAGTGACGGGAGGAGCATATTTCAGAAAACGTGCTCAGCTCGTCGAGAAAATGCGATTTAAGCAATAAAATTAAAAATGCACCCAAAACCTAAACCAAACGTTGCAGATGGTCATTTCTTCATGCGCAGTGGTCAACGCGGCACTCTCTAGCTGCCAAGAGCACTTTTTACTATGCGCACCTAACCAGAGTGACGGGAGGAGCGCATTTCAGAAAACGTGCTCAGCTCGTCGAGAAAATGCGATTTAAGCAATAAAATTAAAAATGCACCTAAAACCTAAACCAAACGCTGCAGATGGTCATTTCTTCATGCGCAGTGGTCAACGCGGCACTCTCTAGCTGCCAAGAGCACTTTTTACTATGCGCATCCAACCAGAGTGACGGGAGGAGCACATTTCAGAAAACGTGCTCAGCTCGTCGAGAAAATGCGATTTAAGCAATAAAATTAAAAATGCACCCAAAACCTAAACCAAACGTTGCAGATGGTCATTTCTTCATGCGCAGTGGTCAACGCGGCACTCTCTAGCTGCCAAGAGCACTTTTTACTATGCACACCCAACCAGAGTGACGGGAGGAGCACATTTCAGAAAACGTGCTCAGCTCGTCCAGAAAATGCTATTTAAGCAATAAAATTAAAAATGCACCTAAAACCTAAACCAAACGTTGCAGGTGGTTATTTCTTCGTGCGCAGCAGTCAACGCGGCACTCTCTATCTGCTAAGAGCACTTTTTACTATGCGCACCCAACCAGAGTGACGGGAGGAGCACATTTCAGAAAACGTGCTCAGCTCGTCGAGAAAATGCGAATTAAGCAATAAAATTAAAAATGCACCTAAAACCCAAACCAAACGTTGCAGGTGGTTATTTCTTCATGCGCAGTGGTCAACGCGGCACTCTCTAGCTGCCAAGAGCACTTTTAACTATGCGCACCCAACCAGAGTGACGGGAGGAGCACATTTCAGAAAACGTGCTCAGCTCGTCGAGATAATGCGATTTAAGCAATAAAATTAAAAATGCACCTAAAACCTAAACCAAACGTTGCAGGTGGTTATTTCTTCATGCGCAGTGGTCAACGCGGCACTCTCTAGCTGCCAAGAGCACTTTTTACTATGCGCACCCAACCAGAGTGACGGGAGGAGCACATTTCAGAAAACGTGCTCAGCTCGTCGAGAAAATGCGATTTAAGCAATACAATTAAAAATGCACCTAAAACCTAAACCAAACGTTGCAGATGGTAATTTCTTCATGCGCAGTGGTCAACGCGGCACTCTCTAGGTGCCAAGAGCACTTTTTACTATGCACACCCAACCAGAGTGACGGGGAGGAGCACATTTCAGAAAACGTGCTCAGCTCGTCGAGAAAATGCGATTTAAGCAATAAAATTAAAAATGCAACTTAAACCTAAACCAAACGTTGCAGGTGGTTATTTCTTCATGCGCAGTGGTCAACGCGGCACTCTCTAGCTGCCAAGAGCACTTTTTACTATGCACACCCAACCAGAGTGACGGGAGGAGCACATTTCAGAAAACGTGCTCAGCTCGTCGAGAAAATGCGATTTAAGCAATAAAATTAAAAATGCACCCAAAACCTAAACCAAACGTTGCAGGTGGTTATTTCTTCATGCGCAGCAGTCAACGCGGCACTCTCTAGCTGCCAAGAGCAGTTTTTACTATGCGCACCCAACCAGAGTGACGGGAGGAGCACATTTCAGAAAACGTGCTCAGCTCGTCGAGAAAATGCGATTTAAGCAATAAAATTAAAAATGCACCTAAAACCTAAACCAAACGTTGCAGATGGTCATTTCTTCATGAGCAGTGGTCAACGCGGCACTCTCTAGCTGCCAAGAGCACTTTTTACTATGCACACCCAACCAGAGTGACGGGAGGAGCACATTTCAGAAAACGTGCTCAGCTCGTCGAGAAAATGCGATTTAAGCAATAAAATTAAAAATGCACCCAAAACCTAAACCAAACGTTGCAGGTGGTCATTTCTTCGTGCGCAGTGGTCAACGCGGCACTCTCTAGCTGCCAAGAGCACTTTTTACTATGCGCACCTAACCAGAGTGACGGGAGGAGCGCATTTCAGAAAACGTGTTCAGCTCGTCGAGAAAATGCGATTTAAGCAATAAAATTAAAAATGCACCTAAAACCTAAACCAAACGCTGCAGATGGTCATTTCTTCATGCGCAGTGGTCAACGCGGCACTCTCTAGCTGCCAAGAGCACTTTTTACTATGCGCACCCAACCAGAGTGACGGGAGGAGCACATTTCAGAAAACGTGCTCAGCTCGTCGAGAAAATGCGATTTAAGCAATAAAATTAAAAATGCACCCAAAACCTAAACCAAACGTTGCAGATGGTCATTTCTTCATGCGCAGTGGTCAACGCGGCACTCTCTAGCTGCCAAGAGCACTTTTTACTATGCACACCCAACCAGAGTGACGGGAGGAGCACATTTCAGAAAACGTGCTCAGCTCGTCCAGAAAATGCTATTTAAGCAATAAAATTAAAAATGCACCTAAAACCTAAACCAAACGTTGCAGGTGGTTATTTCTTCGTGCGCAGCAGTCAACGCGGCACTCTCTATCTGCCAAGAGCACTTTTTACTATGCGCACCCAACCAGAGTGACGGGAGGAGCACATTTCAGAAAACGTGCTCAGCTCGTCGAGAAAATGCGAATTAAGCAATAAAATTAAAAATGCACCTAAAACCCAAACCAAACGTTGCAGGTGGTTATTTCTTCATGCGCAGTGGTCAACGCGGCACTCTCTAGCTGCCAAGAGCACTTTTAACTATGCGCACCCAACCAGAGTGACGGGAGGAGCACATTTCAGAAAACGTGCTCAGCTCGTCGAGATAATGCTATTTAAGCAATAAAATTAAAAATGCACCTAAAACCTAAACCAAACGTTGCAGGTGGTTATTTCTTCATGCGCAGTGGTCAACGCGGCACTCTCTAGCTGCCAAGAGCACTTTTTACTATGCGCACCCAACCAGAGTGACGGGAGGAGCACATTTCAGAAAACGTGCTCAGCTCGTCGAGAAAATGCGATTTAAGCAATACAATTAAAAATGCACCTAAAACCTAAACCAAACGTTGCAGATGGTCATTTCTTCATGCGCAGTGGTCAACGCGGCACTCTCTAGGTGCCAAGAGCACTTTTTACTATGCACACCCAACCAGAGTGACGGGAGGAGCACATTTCAGAAAACGTGCTCAGCTCGTCGAGAAAATGCGATTTAAGCAATAAAATTAAAAATGCAACTTAAACCTAAACCAAACGTTGCAGATGGTTATTTCTTCATGCGCAGTGGTCAACGCGGGCACTCTCTAGCTGCCAAGAGCACTTTTTACTATGCACACCCAACCAGAGTGACGGGAGGAGCACATTTCAGAAAACGTGCTCAGCTCGTCGAGAAAATGCGATTTAAGCAATAAAATTAAAAATGCACCCAAAACCTAAACCAAACGTTGCAGGTGGTTATTTCTTCATGTGCAGCAGTCAACGCGGCACTCTCTAGCTGCCAAGAGCAGTTTTTACTATGCGCACCCAACCAGAGTGACGGGAGGAGCACATTTCAGAAAACGTGCTCAGCTCGTCGAGAAAATGCGATTTAAGCAATAAAATTAAAAATGCACCTAAAACCTAAACCAAACGTTGCAGATGGCCATTTCTTCATGCGCAGTGGTCAACGCGGCACTCTCTAGCTGCCAAGAGCACTTTTTACTATGCACACCCAACCAGAGTGACGGGAGGAGCACATTTCAGAAAACGTGCTCAGCTCGTCGAGAAAATGCGATTTAAGCAATAAAATTAAAAATGCACCCAAAACCTAAACCAAACGTTGCAGATGGTCATTTCTTCATGCGCAGTGGTCAACGCGGCACTCTCTAGCTGCCAAGAGCACTTTTTACTATGCACACCCAACAAGAGTGACGGGAGGAGCGCATTTCAGAAAACGTGCTCAGCTCGACGAGAAAATGCGATTTAAGCAATAAAATTAAAAATGCACCTAAAACCTAAACCAAACGTTGCAGATGGTCATTTCTTCATGCGCAGTGGTCAACGCGGCACTCTCTAGCTGCCAAGAGCACTTTTTACTATGCACACCCAACATGAGTGACGGGAGGAGCACATTTCAGAAAACGTGCTCAGCTCGTCCAGACAATGCGATTTAAGCAATGAAATTAAAAATGAACCCAAAACCTAAACCAAACGTTGCACGTGGTTATTTCTTCATGCGCAGTGGTCAACGCGGCACTCTCTAGCTGCCAAGAGCACTTTTTACTATGCGCACCCAACCAGAGTGACCGGAGGAGTGCATTTCAGAAAACGTGCTCAGCTCGTCGAGAAAATGCGATTTAAGCAATAAAATTAAAAATGCACCTAAAACCTAAACCAAAAGTTGCAGGTGGTTATTTCTTCATGCGCAGCAGTCAACGCGGCACTCTCTAGCTGCCAAGAGCACTTTTTACTATGCGCACCCAACCAGAGTGACGGGAGGAGCACATTTCAGAAAACGTGCTCAGCTCGTCCAGAAAATGCGATTTAAGCAATAAAATTAAAAATGCACCCAAAACCTAAACCAAACGTTGCAGGTGGTTATTTCTTCATGCGCAGTGGTCAACGCGGCACTCTCTAGCTGCCAAGAGCACTTTTTACTATGCGCACCCAACCAGAGTGACGGGAGGAGCACATTTCAGAAAACGTGCTCAGCTCGTCGAGAAAATGCGATTTAAGCAATAAAATTAAAAATGCACCCAAAACCTAAACCAAACGTTGCAGATGGTCATTTCTTCATGCGCAGTGGTCAACGCGGCACTCTCTAGTTGCCAAGAGCACTTTTTACTATGCGCACCCAACCAGAGTGACGGGAGGAGCACATTTCAGACAACGTGCTCAGCTCGTCCAGACAATGCGATTTAAGCAATAAAATTAAAAATGAACCCAAAACCTAAACCAGACGTTGCAGGTGGTTATTTATTCATGCGCAGTGGTCAACGCGGCACTCTCTAGCTGCCAAGAGCACTTTTTACTATGCGCACCCAACCAGAGTGACGGGAGGAGCGCATTTCAGAAAAGGTGCTCAGCTCGTCGAGAAAATGCGATTTAAGCAATAAAATTAAAAATGCACCTAAAACCTAAACCAAAAGTTGCAGGTGGTTATTTCTTCATGCGCAGCAGTCAACGCGGCACTCTCTAGCTGCCAAGAGCACTTTTTACTATGCGCACCCAACCAGAGTGACGGGAGGAGCACATTTCAGAAAACGTGCTCAGCTCGTTGAGAAAATGCGATTTAAGCAATAAAATTAAAAATGCACCTAAAACCTAAACCAAACGTTGCAGGTGGTTATTTCTTCATGCGCAGTGGTCAACGCGGCACTCTCTAGCTGCCAAGAGCACTTTTTACTATGCGCACCCAACCAGAGTGACGGGAGGAGCACATTTCAGAAAACGTGCTCAGCTCGTCGAGAAAATGTGATTTAAGCAATAAAATTAAAAATGCACCTAAAACCTAAACCAAACGTTGCGGGTGGTTATTTCTTCATGCGCAGTGGTCAACGCGGCACTCTCTAGCTGCCAAGAGCACTTTTTACTATGCGCACCCAACCAGAGTGACGGGAGGAGCACATTTCAGAAAACGTGCTCAGCTCGTCGAGAAAATGCGATTTAAGCAATAAAATTAAAAATGCAACTAAAACCTAAACCAAACGTTGCAGATGGTCATTTCTTCATGCGCAGTGGTCAACGCAGCACTCTCTAGCTGCCAAGAGCACGTTTTACTATGCGCACCCAACCAGAGTGACGGGAGGAGCACATTTCAGAAAACGTGCTCAGCTCGTCGAGAAAATGCGATTTAAGCAATAAAATTAAAAATGCACCAAAAACCTAAACCAAACGTTGCAGATGGTCTTTTCTTCATGCGCAGTGATCAACGCGGCACTCTCTAGCTGCCAAGAGCACTTTTTACTATGCGCACCCAACCAGAGTGACGGGAGGAGCGCATTTCAGAAAACGTGCTCAGCTCGTCGAGTAAATGCGATTTAAGAAATAAAATTAAAAATGCACCTAAAACCTAAACCAAAAGTTGCAGGTGGTTATTTCTTCATGCGCAGCAGTCAACGCGGCACTCTCTAGCTGCCAAGAGCACTTTTTACTATGCGCACCCAACCAGAGTGACGGGAGGAGCACATTTCAGAAAACGTGCTCAGCTCGTCGAGAAAATGCGATTTAAGCAATAAAATTAAAAATGCACCTAAAACCTAAACCAAACGTTGCAGGTGGTTATTTCTTCATGCGCAGTGGTCAACGCGGCACTCTCTAGCTGCCAAGAGCACTTTTTACTATGCGCACCTAACCAGAGTGACGGGAGGAGCGCATTTCAGAAAACGTGCTCAGCTCGTCGAGAAAATGCGATTTAAGCAATAAAATTAAAAATGCACCTAAAACCTAAACCAAACGCTGCAGATGGTCATTTCGTCATGCGCAGTGGTCAACGCGGCACTCGCTAGCTGCCAAGAGCACTTTTTACTATGCGCATCCAACCAGAGTGACGGGAGGAGCACATTTCAGAAAACGTGCTCAGCTCGTCGAGAAAATGCGATTTAAGCAATAAAATTAAAAATGCACCCAAAACCTAAACCAAACGTTGCAGATGGTCATTTCTTCATGCGCAGTGGTCAACGCGGCACTCTCTAGCTGCCAAGAGCACTTTTTACTATGCACACCCAACCAGAGTGACGGGAGGAGCACATTTCAGAAAACGTGCTCAGCTCGTCCAGAAAATGCTATTTAAGCAATAAAATTAAAAATGCACCTAAAACCTAAACCAAACGTAGCAGGTGGTTATTTCTTCGTGCGCAGCGGTCAACGCGGCACTCTCTATCTGCCAAGAGCACTTTTTACTATGCGCACCCAACCAGAGTGACGGGAGGAGCACATTTCAGAAAACGTGCTCAGCTCGTCGAGAAAATGCGATTTAAGCAATAAAATTAAAAATGCACCTAAAACCCAAACCAAACGTTGCAGGTGGTTATTTCTTCATGCGCAGTGGTCAACGCGGCACTCTCTAGCTGCCAAGAGCACTTTTAACTATGCGCACCCAACCAGAGTGACGAAGGAGCGCATTTCAGAAAACGTGCTCAGCTCGTCGAGATAATGCGATTTAAGCAATAAAATTAAAAATGCACCTAAAACCTAAACCAAACGTTGCAGGTGGTTATTTCTTCATGCGCAGTGGTCAACGCGGCACTCTCTAGCTGCCAAGAGCACTTTTTACTATGCGCACCCAACCAGAGTGACGGGAGGAGCACATTTCAGAAAACGTGCTCAGCTCGTCGAGAAAATGCGATTTAAGCAATACAATTAAAAATGCACCTAAAACCTAAACCAAACGTTGCAGATGGTCATTTCTTCATGTGCAGTGGTCAACGCGGCACTCTCTAGGTGCCAAGAGCACTTTTTACTATGCACACCCAACCAGAGTGACGGGAGGAGCACATTTCAGAAAACGTGCTCAGCTCGTCGAGAAAATGCGATTTAAGCAATAAAATTAAAAATGCAACTTAAACCTAAACCAAACGTTGCAGGTGGTTATTTCTTCATGCGCAGTGGTCAACGCGGCACTCTCTAGCTGCCAAGAGCACTTTTTACTATGCACACCCAACCAGAGTGACGGGAGGAGCACATTTCAGAAAACGTGCTCAGCTCGTCGAGAAAATGCGATTTAAGCAATAAAATTAAAAATGCACCTAAAACCTAAACCAAACGTTGCAGATGGTCATTTCTTCATGCGCAGTGGTCAACGCGGCACTCTCTAGCTGCCAAGAGCACTTTTTACAATGCACACCCAACCAGAGTGACGGGAGGAGCATATTTCAGAAAACGTGCTCAGCTCGTCGAGAAAATGCGATTTAAGCAATAAAATTAAAAATGCACCCAAAACCTAAACCAAACGTTGCAGATGGTCATTTCTTCATGCGCAGTGTTCAACGCGGCACTCTCTAGCTGCCAAGAGCACTTTTTACTATGCGCACCTAACCAGTGTGACGGGAGGAGCGCATTTCAGAAAACGTGCTCAGCTCGTCGAGAAAATGCGATTTAAGCAATAAAATTAAAAATGCACCTAAAACCTAAACCAAACGCTGCAGATGGTCATTTCTTCATGCGCAGTGGTCAACGCGGCACTCTCTAGCTGCCAAGAGCACTTTTTACTATGCGCATCCAACCAGAGTGACGGGAGGAGCACATTTCAGAAAACGTGCTCAGCTCGTCGAGAAAATGCGATTTAAGCAATAAAATTAAAAATGCACCCAAAACCTAAACCAAACGTTGCAGATGGTCATTTCTTCATGCGCAGTGGTCAACGCGGCACTCTCTAGCTGCCAAGAGCACTTTTTACTATGCACACCCAACCAGAGTGACGGGAGGAGCACATTTCAGAAAACGTGCTCAGCTCGTCCAGAAAATGCTATTTAAGCAATAAAATTAAAAATGCACCTAAAACCTAAACCAAACGTTGCAGGTGGTTATTTCTTCGTGCGCAGCAGTCAACGCGGCACTCTCTATCTGCTAAGAGCACTTTTTACTATGCGCACCCAACCAGAGTGACGGGAGGAGCACATTTCAGAAAACGTGCTCAGCTCGTCGAGAAAATGCGAATTAAGCAATAAAATTAAAAATGCACCTAAAACCCAAACCAAACGTTGCAGGTGGTTATTTCTTCATGCGCAGTGGTCAACGCGGCACTCTCTAGCTGCCAAGAGCACTTTTAACTATGCGCACCCAACCAGAGTGACGGGAGGAGCACATTTCAGAAAACGTGCTCAGCTCGTCGAGATAATGCGATTTAAGCAATAAAATTAAAAATGCACCTAAAACCTAAACCAAACGTTGCAGGTGGTTATTTCTTCATGCGCAGTGGTCAACGCGGCACTCTCTAGCTGCCAAGAGCACTTTTTACTATGCGCACCCAACCAGAGTGACGGGAGGAGCACATTTCAGAAAACGTGCTCAGCTCGTCGAGAAAATGCGATTTAAGCAATACAATTAAAAATGCACCTAAAACCTAAACCAAACGTTGCAGATGGTAATTTCTTCATGCGCAGTGGTCAACGCGGCACTCTCTAGGTGCCAAGAGCACTTTTTACTATGCACACCCAACCAGAGTGACGGGGAGGAGCACATTTCAGAAAACGTGCTCAGCTCGTCGAGAAAATGCGATTTAAGCAATAAAATTAAAAATGCAACTTAAACCTAAACCAAACGTTGCAGGTGGTTATTTCTTCATGCGCAGTGGTCAACGCGGCACTCTCTAGCTGCCAAGAGCACTTTTTACTATGCACACCCAACCAGAGTGACGGGAGGAGCACATTTCAGAAAACGTGCTCAGCTCGTCGAGAAAATGCGATTTAAGCAATAAAATTAAAAATGCACCCAAAACCTAAACCAAACGTTGCAGGTGGTTATTTCTTCATGCGCAGCAGTCAACGCGGCACTCTCTAGCTGCCAAGAGCAGTTTTTACTATGCGCACCCAACCAGAGTGACGGGAGGAGCACATTTCAGAAAACGTGCTCAGCTCGTCGAGAAAATGCGATTTAAGCAATAAAATTAAAAATGCACCTAAAACCTAAACCAAACGTTGCAGATGGTCATTTCTTCATGAGCAGTGGTCAACGCGGCACTCTCTAGCTGCCAAGAGCACTTTTTACTATGCACACCCAACCAGAGTGACGGGAGGAGCACATTTCAGAAAACGTGCTCAGCTCGTCGAGAAAATGCGATTTAAGCAATAAAATTAAAAATGCACCCAAAACCTAAACCAAACGTTGCAGGTGGTCATTTCTTCGTGCGCAGTGGTCAACGCGGCACTCTCTAGCTGCCAAGAGCACTTTTTACTATGCGCACCTAACCAGAGTGACGGGAGGAGCGCATTTCAGAAAACGTGTTCAGCTCGTCGAGAAAATGCGATTTAAGCAATAAAATTAAAAATGCACCTAAAACCTAAACCAAACGCTGCAGATGGTCATTTCTTCATGCGCAGTGGTCAACGCGGCACTCTCTAGCTGCCAAGAGCACTTTTTACTATGCGCACCCAACCAGAGTGACGGGAGGAGCACATTTCAGAAAACGTGCTCAGCTCGTCGAGAAAATGCGATTTAAGCAATAAAATTAAAAATGCACCCAAAACCTAAACCAAACGTTGCAGATGGTCATTTCTTCATGCGCAGTGGTCAACGCGGCACTCTCTAGCTGCCAAGAGCACTTTTTACTATGCACACCCAACCAGAGTGACGGGAGGAGCACATTTCAGAAAACGTGCTCAGCTCGTCCAGAAAATGCTATTTAAGCAATAAAATTAAAAATGCACCTAAAACCTAAACCAAACGTTGCAGGTGGTTATTTCTTCGTGCGCAGCAGTCAACGCGGCACTCTCTATCTGCCAAGAGCACTTTTTACTATGCGCACCCAACCAGAGTGACGGGAGGAGCACATTTCAGAAAACGTGCTCAGCTCGTCGAGAAAATGCGAATTAAGCAATAAAATTAAAAATGCACCTAAAACCCAAACCAAACGTTGCAGGTGGTTATTTCTTCATGCGCAGTGGTCAACGCGGCACTCTCTAGCTGCCAAGAGCACTTTTAACTATGCGCACCCAACCAGAGTGACGGGAGGAGCACATTTCAGAAAACGTGCTCAGCTCGTCGAGATAATGCGATTTAAGCAATAAAATTAAAAATGCACCTAAAACCTAAACCAAACGTTGCAGGTGGTTATTTCTTCATGCGCAGTGGTCAACGCGGCACTCTCTAGCTGCCAAGAGCACTTTTTACTATGCGCACCCAACCAGAGTGACGGGAGGAGCACATTTCAGAAAACGTGCTCAGCTCGTCGAGAAAATGCGATTTAAGCAATACAATTAAAAATGCCCCTAAAACCTAAACCAAACGTTGCAGATGGTCATTTCTTCATGCGCAGTGGTCAACGCGGCACTCTCTAGGTGCCAAGAGCACTTTTTACTATGCACACCCAACCAGAGTGACGGGAGGAGCACATTTCAGAAAACGTGCTCAGCTCGTCGAGAAAATGCGATTTAAGCAATAAAATTAAAAATGCAACTTAAACCTAAACCAAACGTTGCAGATGGTTATTTCTTCATGCGCAGTGGTCAACGCGGGCACTCTCTAGCTGCCAAGAGCACTTTTTACTATGCACACCCAATCAGAGTGACGGGAGGAGCACATTTCAGAAAACGTGCTCAGCTCGTCGAGAAAATGCGATTTAAGCAATAAAATTAAAAATGCACCCAAAACCTAAACCAAACGTTGCAGGTGGTTATTTCTTCATGTGCAGCAGTCAACGCGGCACTCTCTAGCTGCCAAGAGCAGTTTTTACTATGCGCACCCAACCAGAGTGACGGGAGGAGCACATTTCAGAAAACGTGCTCAGCTCGTCGAGAAAATGCGATTTAAGCAATAAAATTAAAAATGCACCTAAAACCTAAACCAAACGTTGCAGATGGCCATTTCTTCATGCGCAGTGGTCAACGCGGCACTCTCTAGCTGCCAAGAGCACTTTTTACTATGCACACCCAACCAGAGTGACGGGAGGAGCACATTTCAGAAAACGTGCTCAGCTCGTCGAGAAAATGCGATTTAAGCAATAAAATTAAAAATGCACCCAAAACCTAAACCAAACGTTGCAGATGGTCATTTCTTCATGCGCAGTGGTCAACGCGGCACTCTCTAGCTGCCAAGAGCACTTTTTACTATGCACACCCAACAAGAGTGACGGGAGGAGCGCATTTCAGAAAACGTGCTCAGCTCGACGAGAAAATGCGATTTAAGCAATAAAATTAAAAATGCACCCAAAACCTAAACCAAACGTTGCAGGTGGTTATTTCTTCATGCGCAGTGGTCAACGCGGCACTCTCTAGGTGCCAAGAGCACTTTTTACTATGCGCACCCAACCAGAGTGACGGGAGGAGCACATTTCAGAAAACGTGCTCAGCTCGTCGAGAAAATGCGATTTAAGCAATAAAATTAAAAATGCACCCAAAACCTAAAACAAACGTTGCAGGTGGTTATTTCTTCATGCGCAGTGGTCAACGCGGCACTCTCTAGCTTCCAAGAGCACTTTTTACTATGCAAACCCAACAAGAGTGACGGGAGGAGCGCATTTCAGAAAACGTGCTCAGCTCGACGAGAACATGCGATTTAAGCAATAAAATTAAACATGCACCCAAAACCTAAACCAAACGTTGCTGGTGGTTATTTCTTCATGCGCAGTGGTCAACGCGGCACTCTCTAGCTGCCAAGAGCACTTTTTACTATGCACACCCAACCAGAGTGACGGGAGGAGCACATTTCAGAAAACGTGCTCAGCTCGTCGAGAAAATGCGATTTAAGCAATAAAATTAAAAATGCACCTAAAACCTAAACCAAACGTTGCAGATGGTCATTTCTTCATGCGCAGTGGTCAACGCGGCACTCTCTAGCTGCCAAGAGCACTTTTTACTATGCACACCCAACCAGAGTGACGGGAGGAGCATATTTCAGAAAACGTGCTCAGCTCGTCGAGAAAATGCGATTTAAGCAATAAAATTAAAAATGCACCCAAAACCTAAACCAAACGTTGCAGATGGTCATTTCTTCATGCGCAGTGTTCAACGCGGCACTCTCTAGCTGCCAAGAGCACTTTTTACTATGCGCACCTAACCAGTGTGACGGGAGGAGCGCATTTCAGAAAACGTGCTCAGCTCGTCGAGAAAATGCGATTTAAGCAATAAAATTAAAAATGCACCTAAAACCTAAACCAAACGCTGCAGATGGTCATTTCTTCATGCGCAGTGGTCAACGCGGCACTCTCTAGCTGCCAAGAGCACTTTTTACTATGCGCATCCAACCAGAGTGACGGGAGGAGCACATTTCAGAAAACGTGCTCAGCTCGTCGAGAAAATGCGATTTAAGCAATAAAATTAAAAATGCACCCAAAACCTAAACCAAACGTTGCAGATGGTCATTTCTTCATGCGCAGTGGTCAACGCGGCACTCTCTAGCTGCCAAGAGCACTTTTTACTATGCACACCCAACCAGAGTGACGGGAGGAGCACATTTCAGAAAACGTGCTCAGCTCGTCCAGAAAATGCTATTTAAGCAATAAAATTAAAAATGCACCTAAAACCTAAACCAAACGTTGCAGGTGGTTATTTCTTCGTGCGCAGCAGTCAACGCGGCACTCTCTATCTGCTAAGAGCACTTTTTACTATGCGCACCCAACCAGAGTGACGGGAGGAGCACATTTCAGAAAACGTGCTCAGCTCGTCGAGAAAATGCGAATTAAGCAATAAAATTAAAAATGCACCTAAAACCCAAACCAAACGTTGCAGGTGGTTATTTCTTCATGCGCAGTGGTCAACGCGGCACTCTCTAGCTGCCAAGAGCACTTTTAACTATGCGCACCCAACCAGAGTGACGGGAGGAGCACATTTCAGAAAACGTGCTCAGCTCGTCGAGATAATGCGATTTAAGCAATAAAATTAAAAATGCACCTAAAACCTAAACCAAACGTTGCAGGTGGTTATTTCTTCATGCGCAGTGGTCAACGCGGCACTCTCTAGCTGCCAAGAGCACTTTTTACTATGCGCACCCAACCAGAGTGACGGGAGGAGCACATTTCAGAAAACGTGCTCAGCTCGTCGAGAAAATGCGATTTAAGCAATACAATTAAAAATGCACCTAAAACCTAAACCAAACGTTGCAGATGGTAATTTCTTCATGCGCAGTGGTCAACGCGGCACTCTCTAGGTGCCAAGAGCACTTTTTACTATGCACACCCAACCAGAGTGACGGGGAGGAGCACATTTCAGAAAACGTGCTCAGCTCGTCGAGAAAATGCGATTTAAGCAATAAAATTAAAAATGCAACTTAAACCTAAACCAAACGTTGCAGGTGGTTATTTCTTCATGCGCAGTGGTCAACGCGGCACTCTCTAGCTGCCAAGAGCACTTTTTACTATGCACACCCAACCAGAGTGACGGGAGGAGCACATTTCAGAAAACGTGCTCAGCTCGTCGAGAAAATGCGATTTAAGCAATAAAATTAAAAATGCACCCAAAACCTAAACCAAACGTTGCAGGTGGTTATTTCTTCATGCGCAGCAGTCAACGCGGCACTCTCTAGCTGCCAAGAGCAGTTTTTACTATGCGCACCCAACCAGAGTGACGGGAGGAGCACATTTCAGAAAACGTGCTCAGCTCGTCGAGAAAATGCGATTTAAGCAATAAAATTAAAAATGCACCTAAAACCTAAACCAAACGTTGCAGATGGTCATTTCTTCATGAGCAGTGGTCAACGCGGCACTCTCTAGCTGCCAAGAGCACTTTTTACTATGCACACCCAACCAGAGTGACGGGAGGAGCACATTTCAGAAAACGTGCTCAGCTCGTCGAGAAAATGCGATTTAAGCAATAAAATTAAAAATGCACCCAAAACCTAAACCAAACGTTGCAGGTGGTCATTTCTTCGTGCGCAGTGGTCAACGCGGCACTCTCTAGCTGCCAAGAGCACTTTTTACTATGCGCACCTAACCAGAGTGACGGGAGGAGCGCATTTCAGAAAACGTGTTCAGCTCGTCGAGAAAATGCGATTTAAGCAATAAAATTAAAAATGCACCTAAAACCTAAACCAAACGCTGCAGATGGTCATTTCTTCATGCGCAGTGGTCAACGCGGCACTCTCTAGCTGCCAAGAGCACTTTTTACTATGCGCACCCAACCAGAGTGACGGGAGGAGCACATTTCAGAAAACGTGCTCAGCTCGTCGAGAAAATGCGATTTAAGCAATAAAATTAAAAATGCACCCAAAACCTAAACCAAACGTTGCAGATGGTCATTTCTTCATGCGCAGTGGTCAACGCGGCACTCTCTAGCTGCCAAGAGCACTTTTTACTATGCACACCCAACCAGAGTGACGGGAGGAGCACATTTCAGAAAACGTGCTCAGCTCGTCCAGAAAATGCTATTTAAGCAATAAAATTAAAAATGCACCTAAAACCTAAACCAAACGTTGCAGGTGGTTATTTCTTCGTGCGCAGCAGTCAACGCGGCACTCTCTATCTGCCAAGAGCACTTTTTACTATGCGCACCCAACCAGAGTGACGGGAGGAGCACATTTCAGAAAACGTGCTCAGCTCGTCGAGAAAATGCGAATTAAGCAATAAAATTAAAAATGCACCTAAAACCCAAACCAAACGTTGCAGGTGGTTATTTCTTCATGCGCAGTGGTCAACGCGGCACTCTCTAGCTGCCAAGAGCACTTTTAACTATGCGCACCCAACCAGAGTGACGGGAGGAGCACATTTCAGAAAACGTGCTCAGCTCGTCGAGATAATGCGATTTAAGCAATAAAATTAAAAATGCACCTAAAACCTAAACCAAACGTTGCAGGTGGTTATTTCTTCATGCGCAGTGGTCAACGCGGCACTCTCTAGCTGCCAAGAGCACTTTTTACTATGCGCACCCAACCAGAGTGACGGGAGGAGCACATTTCAGAAAACGTGCTCAGCTCGTCGAGAAAATGCGATTTAAGCAATACAATTAAAAATGCCCCTAAAACCTAAACCAAACGTTGCAGATGGTCATTTCTTCATGCGCAGTGGTCAACGCGGCACTCTCTAGGTGCCAAGAGCACTTTTTACTATGCACACCCAACCAGAGTGACGGGAGGAGCACATTTCAGAAAACGTGCTCAGCTCGTCGAGAAAATGCGATTTAAGCAATAAAATTAAAAATGCAACTTAAACCTAAACCAAACGTTGCAGATGGTTATTTCTTCATGCGCAGTGGTCAACGCGGGCACTCTCTAGCTGCCAAGAGCACTTTTTACTATGCACACCCAATCAGAGTGACGGGAGGAGCACATTTCAGAAAACGTGCTCAGCTCGTCGAGAAAATGCGATTTAAGCAATAAAATTAAAAATGCACCCAAAACCTAAACCAAACGTTGCAGGTGGTTATTTCTTCATGTGCAGCAGTCAACGCGGCACTCTCTAGCTGCCAAGAGCAGTTTTTACTATGCGCACCCAACCAGAGTGACGGGAGGAGCACATTTCAGAAAACGTGCTCAGCTCGTCGAGAAAATGCGATTTAAGCAATAAAATTAAAAATGCACCTAAAACCTAAACCAAACGTTGCAGATGGCCATTTCTTCATGCGCAGTGGTCAACGCGGCACTCTCTAGCTGCCAAGAGCACTTTTTACTATGCACACCCAACCAGAGTGACGGGAGGAGCACATTTCAGAAAACGTGCTCAGCTCGTCGAGAAAATGCGATTTAAGCAATAAAATTAAAAATGCACCCAAAACCTAAACCAAACGTTGCAGATGGTCATTTCTTCATGCGCAGTGGTCAACGCGGCACTCTCTAGCTGCCAAGAGCACTTTTTACTATGCACACCCAACAAGAGTGACGGGAGGAGCGCATTTCAGAAAACGTGCTCAGCTCGACGAGAAAATGCGATTTAAGCAATAAAATTAAAAATGCACCCAAAACCTAAACCAAACGTTGCAGGTGGTTATTTCTTCATGCGCAGTGGTCAACGCGGCACTCTCTAGGTGCCAAGAGCACTTTTTACTATGCGCACCCAACCAGAGTGACGGGAGGAGCACATTTCAGAAAACGTGCTCAGCTCGTCGAGAAAATGCGATTTAAGCAATAAAATTAAAAATGCACCCAAAACCTAAAACAAACGTTGCAGGTGGTTATTTCTTCATGCGCAGTGGTCAACGCGGCACTCTCTAGCTTCCAAGAGCACTTTTTACTATGCAAACCCAACAAGAGTGACGGGAGGAGCGCATTTCAGAAAACGTGCTCAGCTCGACGAGAACATGCGATTTAAGCAATAAAATTAAACATGCACCCAAAACCTAAACCAAACGTTGCTGGTGGTTATTTCTTCATGCGCAGTGGTCAACGCGGCACTCTCTAGCTGCCAAGAGTACTTTTTACTATGCGCACCCAACCAGAGTGACGGGAGGAGCACATTTCAGAAAACGTGCTCAGCTCGTCGAGAAAATGCGATTTAAGCAATAAAATTAAAAATGCACCCGAAACCTAAACCAAACGTTGCAGGTGGTTATTTCTTCATGCGCAGTGGTCAACGCGGCACTCTCTAGCTGCCAAGAGCACTTTTTACTATGCGCACCCAACCAGAGTGACGGGAGGAGCACATTTCAGAAAACGTGCTCAGCTCGTCGAGAAAATGCGATTTAAGCAATAAAATTAAAAATGCACCTAAAACCTAAACCAAACGTTGCAGGTGGTTATTTCTTCATGCGCAGTGGTCAACGCGGCACTCTCTAGCTGCCAAGAGCACTTTTTACTATGCGCATCAAACCAGAGTGACGGGAGGAGCACATTTCAGAAAACGTGCTCAGCTCGTCGAGAAAATGCGATTTAAGCAATAAAATTAAAAATGCACCTAAAACCTAAACCAAACGTTGCAGGTGGTTATTTCTTCATGCGCAGTGGTCAACGCGGCACTCTCTAGCTGCCAAGAGCACTTTTTACTATGCGCACCCAACCAGAGTGACGGGAGGAGCGCATTTCAGAAAACGTGCTCAGCTCGTCGAGAAAATGCGATTTAAGCAATAAAATTAAAATTGCACCTAAAACCTAAACCAAACGTTGCAGGTGGTTATTTCTTCATGCGCAGTGGTCAACGCGGCACTCTCTAGCTGCCAAGAGCACTTTTTACTATGCGCACCTAACCAGAGTGACGGGAGGAGCACATTTCAGAAAACGTGCTCAGCTCGTCGAGAAAATGCGATTTAAGCAATAAAATTAAAAATGCACCTAAAACCTAAACCAAACGCTGCAGATGGTCATTTCTTCATGCGCAGTGGTCAACGCGGCACTCTCTAGCTGCCAAGAGCACTTTTTACTATGCACACCAAACCAGAGTGACGGGAGGAGCACATTTCAGAAAACGTGCTCAGCTCGTTGAGAAAATGCGATTTAAGCAATAAAATTAAAATACACCTAAAACCTAAACCAAACGTTGCAGGTGGTTATTTCTTCATGCGCAGTGGTCAACGCGGCACTCTCTAGCTGCCAAGAGCACTTTTTACTATGCGCACCCAACCAGAGTGACGGGAGGAGCACATTTCAGAAAACGTGCTCAGCTCGTCGAGAAAATGCGATTTAAGCAATAAAATTAAAAATGCACCTAAAACCTAAACCAAACGTTGCAGGTGGTTATTTCTTCATGCGCAGTGGTCAACGCGGCACTCTCTAGCTGCCAAGAGCACTTTTTACTATGCGCATCAAACCAGAGTGACGGGAGGAGCACATTTCAGAAAACGTGCTCAGCTCGTCGAGAAAATGCGATTTAAGCAATAAAATTAAAAATGCACCTAAAACCTAAACCAAACGTTGCAGGTGGTTATTTCTTCATGCGCAGTGGTCAACGCGGCACTCTCTAGCTGCCAAGAGCACTTTTTACTATGCGCACCCAACCAGAGTGACGGGAGGAGCGCATTTCAGAAAACGTGCTCAGCTCGTCGAGAAAATGCGATTTAAGCAATAAAATTAAAAATGCACCTAAAACCTAAACCAAACGTTGCAGGTGGTTATTTCTTCATGCGCAGTGGTCAACGCGGCACTCTCTAGCTGCCAAGAGCACTTTTTACTATGCGCACCTAACCAGAGTGACGGGAGGAGCACATTTCAGAAAACGTGCTCAGCTCGTCGAGAAAATGCGATTTAAGCAATAAAATTAAAAATGCACCTAAAACCTAAACCAAACGCTGCAGATGGTCATTTCTTCATGCGCAGTGGTCAACGCGGCACTCTCTAGCTGCCAAGAGCACTTTTTACTATGCACACCAAACCAGAGTGACGGGAGGAGCACATTTCAGAAAACGTGCTCAGCTCGTTGAGAAAATGCGATTTAAGCAATAAAATTAAAATACACCTAAAACCTAAACCAAACGTTGCAGGTGGTTATTTCTTCATGCGCAGTGGTCAACGCGGCACTCTCTAGCTGCCAAGAGCACTTTTTACTATGCGCACCCAACCAGATTGACGGGAGGAGCACATTTCAGAAAACGTGCTCAGCTCGTCGAGAAAATGCGATTTAAGCAATAAAATTAAAAATGCACCTAAACCCTAAACCAAACGTTGCAGGTGGTTATTTCTTCATGCGCAGTGGTCAACGCGGCACTCTCTAGCTGCCAAGAGCACTTTTTACTATGCGCACCAAACCAGAGTGACGGGAGGAGCACATTTCAGAAAACGTGCTCAGCTCGACGAGAAAATGCGATTTAAGCAATAAAATTAAAAATGCACCTAAAACCTAAACCAAACGTTGCAGGTGGTTATTTCTTCATGCGCAGTGGTCAACGCGGCACTCTCTAGCTGCCAAGAGCACTTTTTACTATGCACACCCAACCAGAGTGACGGGAGGAGCACATTTCAGAAAACGTGCTCAGCTCGTCGAGAAAATGCGATTTAAGCAATAAAATTAAAAATGCACCCAAAACCTAAACCAAACGTTGCAGGTGGTTATTTCTTCATGCGCAGCAGTCAACGCGGCACTCTCTAGCTGCCAAGAGCAGTTTTTACTATGCGCACCCAACCAGAGTGACGGGAGGAGCACATTTCAGAAAACGTGCTCAGCTCGTCGAGAAAATGCGATTTAAGCAATAAAATTAAAAATGCACCCAAAACCTAAACCAAACGTTGCAGATGGTCATTTCTTCATGCGCAGTGGTCAATGCGGCACTCTCTAGCTGCCAAGAGCACTTTTTACTATGCACACCCAACCAGAGTGACGGGAGGAGCACATTTCAGAAAACGTGCTCAGCTCGTCGAGAAAATGCGATTTAAGCAATAAAATTAAAAATGCACCCAAAACCTAAACCAAACGTTGCAGATGGTCATTTCTTCATGCGCAGTGGTCAACGCGGCACTCTCTAGCTGCCAAGAGCACTTTTTACTATGCACACCCAACAAGAGTGACGGGAGGAGCGCATTTCAGAAAACGTGCTCAGCTCGACGAGAAAATGCGATTTAAGCAATAAAATTAAAAATGCACCCAAAACCTAAACCAAACGTTGCAGGTGGTTATTTCTTCATGCGCAGTGGTCAACGCGGCACTCTCTAGGTGCCAAGAGAACTTTTTATTATGCGCACCCAACCAAAGTGACGGGAGGAGCACATTTCAGAAAACGTGCTCAGCTCGTCGAGAAAATGCGATTTAAGCAATAAAATTAAAAATGCACCTAAAACCTAAACCAAACGTTGCAGGTGGTTATTTCTTCATGCGCAGTGGTCAACGCGGCACTCTCTAGCTGCCAAGAGCACTTTTTACTATGCGCACCTAACCAGAGTGACGGGAGGAGCACATTTCAGAAAACGTGCTCAGCTCGTCGAGAAAATGCGATTTAAGCAATAAAATTAAAAATGCACCTAAAACCTAAACCAAACGTTGCAGATGGTCATTTCTTCATGCGCAGTGGTCAACGCGGCACTCTCTAGCTGCCAAGAGCACTTTTTACTATGCGCACCCAACCAGAGTGACGGGAGGAGCACATTTCAGAAAACGTGCTCAGCTCGTCGAGAAAATGCCATTTAAGCAATAAAATTAAAAATGCACCTAAAACCTAAACCAAACGTTGCAGGTGGTTATTTCTTCATGCGCAGTGGTCAACGCGGCACTCTCTAGCTGCCAAGAGCACTTTTTACTATGCGCACCCAACCAGAGTGACGGGAGGAGCACATTTCAGAAAACGTGCTCAGCTCGTCGAGAAAATGCGATTTAAGCAATAAAATTAAAAATGCACCTAAAACCTAAACCAAACGTTGCAGATGGTCATTTCTTCATGCGCAGTGGTCAATGCGGCACTCTCTAGCTGCCAAGAGCACTTTTTACTATGCACACCCAACCAGAGTGACGGGAGGAGCACATTTCAGAAAACGTGCTCAGCTCGTCGAGAAAATGCGATTTAAGCAATAAAATTAAAAATGCACCCAAAACCTAAACCAAACGTTGCAGATGGTCATTTCTTCATGCGCAGTGGTCAACGCGGCACTCTCTAGCTGCCAAGAGCACTTTTTACTATGCACACCCAACAAGAGTGACGGGAGGAGCGCATTTCAGAAAACGTGCTCAGCTCGACGAGAAAATGCGATTTAAGCAATAAAATTAAAAATGCACCCAAAACCTAAACCAAACGTTGCAGGTGGTTATTTCTTCATGCGCAGTGGTCAACGCGGCACTCTCTAGGTGCCAAGAGAACTTTTTATTATGCGCACCCAACCAGAGTGACGGGAGGAGCACATTTCAGAAAACGTGCTCAGCTCGTCGAGAAAATGCGATTTAAGCAATAAAATTAAAAATGCACCTAAAACCTAAACCAAACGTTGCAGGTGGTTATTTCTTCATGCGCAGTGGTCAACGCGGCACTCTCTAGTTGCCAAGAGCACTTTTTACTATGCGCACCTAACCAGAGTGACGGGAGGAGCACATTTCAGAAAACGTGCTCAGCTCGTCGAGAAAATGCGATTTAAGCAATAAAATTAAAAATGCACCTAAAACCTAAACCAAACGTTGCAGATGGTCATTTCTTCATGCGCAGTGGTCAACGCGGCACTCTCTAGCTGCCAAGAGCACTTTTTACTATGCGCACCCAACCAGAGTGACGGGAGGAGCACATTTCAGAAAACGTGCTCAGCTCGTCGAGAAAATGCCATTTAAGCAATAAAATTAAAAATGCACCTAAAACCTAAACCAAACGTTGCAGGTGGTTATTTCTTCATGCGCAGTGGTCAACGCGGCACTCTCTAGCTGCCAAGAGCACTTTTTACTATACGCACCAAACCAGAGTGACGGGAGGAGCACATTTCAGAAAACGTGCTCAGCTCGTCGAGAAAATGCGATTTAAGCAATACAATTAAAAATGCACCTAAAACCTAAACCAAACGTTGCAGGTGGTTATTTCTTCATGCGCAGTGGTCAACGCGGCACTCTCTAGCTGCCAAGAGCACTTTTTACTATGCGCACCTAACCAGAGTGACGGGAGGAGCACATTTCAGAAAACGTGCTCAGCTCGTCGAGATAATGCGATTTAAGCAATAAAATTAAAAATGCACCTAAAACCTAAACCAAACGTTGCAGGTGGTTATTTCTTCATGCGCAGTGGTCAACGCGGCACTCTCTAGCTGCCAAGAGCACTTTTTACTATGCGCACCCAACCAGAGTGACGGGAGGAGCACATTTCAGAAAACGTGCTCAGCTCGTCGAGAAAATGCGATTTAAGCAATACAATTAAAAATGCCCCTAAAACCTAAACCAAACGTTGCAGATGGTCATTTCTTCATGCGCAGTGGTCAACGCGGCACTCTCTAGGTGCCAAGAGCACTTTTTACTATGCACACCCAACCAGAGTGACGGGAGGAGCACATTTCAGAAAACGTGCTCAGCTCGTCGAGAAAATGCGATTTAAGCAATAAAATTAAAAATGCAACTTAAACCTAAACCAAACGTTGCAGATGGTTATTTCTTCATGCGCAGTGGTCAACGCGGGCACTCTCTAGCTGCCAAGAGCACTTTTTACTATGCACACCCAATCAGAGTGACGGGAGGAGCACATTTCAGAAAACGTGCTCAGCTCGTCGAGAAAATGCGATTTAAGCAATAAAATTAAAAATGCACCCAAAACCTAAACCAAACGTTGCAGGTGGTTATTTCTTCATGTGCAGCAGTCAACGCGGCACTCTCTAGCTGCCAAGAGCAGTTTTTACTATGCGCACCCAACCAGAGTGACGGGAGGAGCACATTTCAGAAAACGTGCTCAGCTCGTCGAGAAAATGCGATTTAAGCAATAAAATTAAAAATGCACCTAAAACCTAAACCAAACGTTGCAGATGGCCATTTCTTCATGCGCAGTGGTCAACGCGGCACTCTCTAGCTGCCAAGAGCACTTTTTACTATGCACACCCAACCAGAGTGACGGGAGGAGCACATTTCAGAAAACGTGCTCAGCTCGTCGAGAAAATGCGATTTAAGCAATAAAATTAAAAATGCACCCAAAACCTAAACCAAACGTTGCAGATGGTCATTTCTTCATGCGCAGTGGTCAACGCGGCACTCTCTAGCTGCCAAGAGCACTTTTTACTATGCACACCCAACAAGAGTGACGGGAGGAGCGCATTTCAGAAAACGTGCTCAGCTCGACGAGAAAATGCGATTTAAGCAATAAAATTAAAAATGCACCCAAAACCTAAACCAAACGTTGCAGGTGGTTATTTCTTCATGCGCAGTGGTCAACGCGGCACTCTCTAGGTGCCAAGAGCACTTTTTACTATGCGCACCCAACCAGAGTGACGGGAGGAGCACATTTCAGAAAACGTGCTCAGCTCGTCGAGAAAATGCGATTTAAGCAATAAAATTAAAAATGCACCCAAAACCTAAAACAAACGTTGCAGGTGGTTATTTCTTCATGCGCAGTGGTCAACGCGGCACTCTCTAGCTTCCAAGAGCACTTTTTACTATGCAAACCCAACAAGAGTGACGGGAGGAGCGCATTTCAGAAAACGTGCTCAGCTCGACGAGAACATGCGATTTAAGCAATAAAATTAAACATGCACCCAAAACCTAAACCAAACGTTGCTGGTGGTTATTTCTTCATGCGCAGTGGTCAACGCGGCACTCTCTAGCTGCCAAGAGTACTTTTTACTATGCGCACCCAACCAGAGTGACGGGAGGAGCACATTTCAGAAAACGTGCTCAGCTCGTCGAGAAAATGCGATTTAAGCAATAAAATTAAAAATGCACCCGAAACCTAAACCAAACGTTGCAGGTGGTTATTTCTTCATGCGCAGTGGTCAACGCGGCACTCTCTAGCTGCCAAGAGCACTTTTTACTATGCGCACCCAACCAGAGTGACGGGAGGAGCACATTTCAGAAAACGTGCTCAGCTCGTCGAGAAAATGCGATTTAAGCAATAAAATTAAAAATGCACCTAAAACCTAAACCAAACGTTGCAGGTGGTTATTTCTTCATGCGCAGTGGTCAACGCGGCACTCTCTAGCTGCCAAGAGCACTTTTTACTATGCGCATCAAACCAGAGTGACGGGAGGAGCACATTTCAGAAAACGTGCTCAGCTCGTCGAGAAAATGCGATTTAAGCAATAAAATTAAAAATGCACCTAAAACCTAAACCAAACGTTGCAGGTGGTTATTTCTTCATGCGCAGTGGTCAACGCGGCACTCTCTAGCTGCCAAGAGCACTTTTTACTATGCGCACCCAACCAGAGTGACGGGAGGAGCGCATTTCAGAAAACGTGCTCAGCTCGTCGAGAAAATGCGATTTAAGCAATAAAATTAAAATTGCACCTAAAACCTAAACCAAACGTTGCAGGTGGTTATTTCTTCATGCGCAGTGGTCAACGCGGCACTCTCTAGCTGCCAAGAGCACTTTTTACTATGCGCACCTAACCAGAGTGACGGGAGGAGCACATTTCAGAAAACGTGCTCAGCTCGTCGAGAAAATGCGATTTAAGCAATAAAATTAAAAATGCACCTAAAACCTAAACCAAACGCTGCAGATGGTCATTTCTTCATGCGCAGTGGTCAACGCGGCACTCTCTAGCTGCCAAGAGCACTTTTTACTATGCACACCAAACCAGAGTGACGGGAGGAGCACATTTCAGAAAACGTGCTCAGCTCGTTGAGAAAATGCGATTTAAGCAATAAAATTAAAATACACCTAAAACCTAAACCAAACGTTGCAGGTGGTTATTTCTTCATGCGCAGTGGTCAACGCGGCACTCTCTAGCTGCCAAGAGCACTTTTTACTATGCGCACCCAACCAGAGTGACGGGAGGAGCACATTTCAGAAAACGTGCTCAGCTCGTCGAGAAAATGCGATTTAAGCAATAAAATTAAAAATGCACCTAAAACCTAAACCAAACGTTGCAGGTGGTTATTTCTTCATGCGCAGTGGTCAACGCGGCACTCTCTAGCTGCCAAGAGCACTTTTTACTATGCGCATCAAACCAGAGTGACGGGAGGAGCACATTTCAGAAAACGTGCTCAGCTCGTCGAGAAAATGCGATTTAAGCAATAAAATTAAAAATGCACCTAAAACCTAAACCAAACGTTGCAGGTGGTTATTTCTTCATGCGCAGTGGTCAACGCGGCACTCTCTAGCTGCCAAGAGCACTTTTTACTATGCGCACCCAACCAGAGTGACGGGAGGAGCGCATTTCAGAAAACGTGCTCAGCTCGTCGAGAAAATGCGATTTAAGCAATAAAATTAAAAATGCACCTAAAACCTAAACCAAACGTTGCAGGTGGTTATTTCTTCATGCGCAGTGGTCAACGCGGCACTCTCTAGCTGCCAAGAGCACTTTTTACTATGCGCACCTAACCAGAGTGACGGGAGGAGCACATTTCAGAAAACGTGCTCAGCTCGTCGAGAAAATGCGATTTAAGCAATAAAATTAAAAATGCACCTAAAACCTAAACCAAACGCTGCAGATGGTCATTTCTTCATGCGCAGTGGTCAACGCGGCACTCTCTAGCTGCCAAGAGCACTTTTTACTATGCACACCAAACCAGAGTGACGGGAGGAGCACATTTCAGAAAACGTGCTCAGCTCGTTGAGAAAATGCGATTTAAGCAATAAAATTAAAATACACCTAAAACCTAAACCAAACGTTGCAGGTGGTTATTTCTTCATGCGCAGTGGTCAACGCGGCACTCTCTAGCTGCCAAGAGCACTTTTTACTATGCGCACCCAACCAGATTGACGGGAGGAGCACATTTCAGAAAACGTGCTCAGCTCGTCGAGAAAATGCGATTTAAGCAATAAAATTAAAAATGCACCTAAACCCTAAACCAAACGTTGCAGGTGGTTATTTCTTCATGCGCAGTGGTCAACGCGGCACTCTCTAGCTGCCAAGAGCACTTTTTACTATGCGCACCAAACCAGAGTGACGGGAGGAGCACATTTCAGAAAACGTGCTCAGCTCGACGAGAAAATGCGATTTAAGCAATAAAATTAAAAATGCACCTAAAACCTAAACCAAACGTTGCAGGTGGTTATTTCTTCATGCGCAGTGGTCAACGCGGCACTCTCTAGCTGCCAAGAGCACTTTTTACTATGCACACCCAACCAGAGTGACGGGAGGAGCACATTTCAGAAAACGTGCTCAGCTCGTCGAGAAAATGCGATTTAAGCAATAAAATTAAAAATGCACCCAAAACCTAAACCAAACGTTGCAGGTGGTTATTTCTTCATGCGCAGCAGTCAACGCGGCACTCTCTAGCTGCCAAGAGCAGTTTTTACTATGCGCACCCAACCAGAGTGACGGGAGGAGCACATTTCAGAAAACGTGCTCAGCTCGTCGAGAAAATGCGATTTAAGCAATAAAATTAAAAATGCACCCAAAACCTAAACCAAACGTTGCAGATGGTCATTTCTTCATGCGCAGTGGTCAATGCGGCACTCTCTAGCTGCCAAGAGCACTTTTTACTATGCACACCCAACCAGAGTGACGGGAGGAGCACATTTCAGAAAACGTGCTCAGCTCGTCGAGAAAATGCGATTTAAGCAATAAAATTAAAAATGCACCCAAAACCTAAACCAAACGTTGCAGATGGTCATTTCTTCATGCGCAGTGGTCAACGCGGCACTCTCTAGCTGCCAAGAGCACTTTTTACTATGCACACCCAACAAGAGTGACGGGAGGAGCGCATTTCAGAAAACGTGCTCAGCTCGACGAGAAAATGCGATTTAAGCAATAAAATTAAAAATGCACCCAAAACCTAAACCAAACGTTGCAGGTGGTTATTTCTTCATGCGCAGTGGTCAACGCGGCACTCTCTAGGTGCCAAGAGAACTTTTTATTATGCGCACCCAACCAAAGTGACGGGAGGAGCACATTTCAGAAAACGTGCTCAGCTCGTCGAGAAAATGCGATTTAAGCAATAAAATTAAAAATGCACCTAAAACCTAAACCAAACGTTGCAGGTGGTTATTTCTTCATGCGCAGTGGTCAACGCGGCACTCTCTAGCTGCCAAGAGCACTTTTTACTATGCGCACCTAACCAGAGTGACGGGAGGAGCACATTTCAGAAAACGTGCTCAGCTCGTCGAGAAAATGCGATTTAAGCAATAAAATTAAAAATGCACCTAAAACCTAAACCAAACGTTGCAGATGGTCATTTCTTCATGCGCAGTGGTCAACGCGGCACTCTCTAGCTGCCAAGAGCACTTTTTACTATGCGCACCCAACCAGAGTGACGGGAGGAGCACATTTCAGAAAACGTGCTCAGCTCGTCGAGAAAATGCCATTTAAGCAATAAAATTAAAAATGCACCTAAAACCTAAACCAAACGTTGCAGGTGGTTATTTCTTCATGCGCAGTGGTCAACGCGGCACTCTCTAGCTGCCAAGAGCACTTTTTACTATGCGCACCCAACCAGAGTGACGGGAGGAGCACATTTCAGAAAACGTGCTCAGCTCGTCGAGAAAATGCGATTTAAGCAATAAAATTAAAAATGCACCTAAAACCTAAACCAAACGTTGCAGATGGTCATTTCTTCATGCGCAGTGGTCAATGCGGCACTCTCTAGCTGCCAAGAGCACTTTTTACTATGCACACCCAACCAGAGTGACGGGAGGAGCACATTTCAGAAAACGTGCTCAGCTCGTCGAGAAAATGCGATTTAAGCAATAAAATTAAAAATGCACCCAAAACCTAAACCAAACGTTGCAGATGGTCATTTCTTCATGCGCAGTGGTCAACGCGGCACTCTCTAGCTGCCAAGAGCACTTTTTACTATGCACACCCAACAAGAGTGACGGGAGGAGCGCATTTCAGAAAACGTGCTCAGCTCGACGAGAAAATGCGATTTAAGCAATAAAATTAAAAATGCACCCAAAACCTAAACCAAACGTTGCAGGTGGTTATTTCTTCATGCGCAGTGGTCAACGCGGCACTCTCTAGGTGCCAAGAGAACTTTTTATTATGCGCACCCAACCAGAGTGACGGGAGGAGCACATTTCAGAAAACGTGCTCAGCTCGTCGAGAAAATGCGATTTAAGCAATAAAATTAAAAATGCACCTAAAACCTAAACCAAACGTTGCAGGTGGTTATTTCTTCATGCGCAGTGGTCAACGCGGCACTCTCTAGTTGCCAAGAGCACTTTTTACTATGCGCACCTAACCAGAGTGACGGGAGGAGCACATTTCAGAAAACGTGCTCAGCTCGTCGAGAAAATGCGATTTAAGCAATAAAATTAAAAATGCACCTAAAACCTAAACCAAACGTTGCAGATGGTCATTTCTTCATGCGCAGTGGTCAACGCGGCACTCTCTAGCTGCCAAGAGCACTTTTTACTATGCGCACCCAACCAGAGTGACGGGAGGAGCACATTTCAGAAAACGTGCTCAGCTCGTCGAGAAAATGCCATTTAAGCAATAAAATTAAAAATGCACCTAAAACCTAAACCAAACGTTGCAGGTGGTTATTTCTTCATGCGCAGTGGTCAACGCGGCACTCTCTAGCTGCCAAGAGCACTTTTTACTATACGCACCAAACCAGAGTGACGGGAGGAGCACATTTCAGAAAACGTGCTCAGCTCGTCGAGAAAATGCGATTTAAGCAATACAATTAAAAATGCACCTAAAACCTAAACCAAACGTTGCAGGTGGTTATTTCTTCATGCGCAGTGGTCAACGCGGCACTCTCTAGCTGCCAAGAGCACTTTTTACTATGCGCACCTAACCAGAGTGACGGGAGGAGCACATTTCAGAAAACGTGCTCAGCTCGTCGAGAAAATGCGATTTAAGCAATAAAATTAAAAATGCACCTAAAACCTAAACCAAACGCTGCAGATGGTCATTTCTTCATGCGCAGTGGTCAACGCGGCACTCTCTAGCTGCCAAGAGCACTTTTTACTATGCGCATCCAACCAGAATGACGGGAGGAGCACATTTCAGAAAACGTGCTCAGCTCGTCGAGAAAATGCGATTTAAGCAATAAAATTAAAAATGCACCCAAAACCTAAACCAAACGTTGCAGATGGTCATTTCTTCATGCGCAGTGGTCAACGCGGCACTCTCTAGCTGCCAAGAGCACTTTTTACTATGCACACCCAACAAGAGTGACGGGAGGAGCGCATTTCAGAAAACGTGCTCAGCTCGACGAGAACATGCGATTTAAGCAATAAAATTAAAAATGCATCCAAAACCTAAACCAAACGTTGCAGGCTGTTATTTCTTCATGCGCAGTGGTCGACGCGGCACTCTCTAGCTGCCAAGAGCACTTTTTACTATGCGCACCCAACCAGAGTGACGGGAGGAGCACATTTCAGAAAACGTGCTCAGCTTGTCGAGAAAATGCGATTTAAGCAATAAAATTAAAAATGCACCCAAAACCTAAACCAAACGTTGCAGGTGGTTATTTCTTCATGCGCAGTGGTAAACGCGGCACTCTCTAGGTGCCAAGAGCACTTTTTACTATGCGCACCCAACCAGAGTGACGGGAGGAGCACATTTCAGAAAACGTGCTCAGCTCGTCCAGAAAATGCTATTTAAGCAATAAAATTAAAAATGCACCTAAAACCTAAACCAAACGTTGCAGGTGGTTATTTCTTCGTGCGCAGCAGTCAATGCGGCACTCTCTAGCTGCCAAGAGCACTTTTTACTATGTGCACCCAACCAGAGTGACGGGAGGAGCACATTTCAGAAAACGTGCTCAGCTCGTCGAGAAAATGCGATTTAAGCAATAAAATTAAAAATGCACCTAAAACCCAAACCAAACGTTGCAGGTGGTTATTTCTTCATGCGCAGCGGTCAACTCGGCACTCTCTAGCTGCCAAGAGCACTTTTAACTATGCGCACCCAACCAGAGTGACGGGAGGAGCACATTTCAGAAAACGTGCTCAGCTCGTCGACAAAATGCGATTTAAGCAATAAAATTAAAAATGCACCCAAAACCTAAACCAAACGTTGCAGGTGGTTATTTCTTCATGCGCAGTGGTCAACGCGGCACTCTCTAGCTGCCAAGAGCACTTTTTACTATGCGCACCCAACCAGAGTGACGGGAGGAGCACATTTCAGAAAACGTGCTCAGCTCGTCGAGAAAATGTGATTTAAGCAATAAAATTAAAAATGCACCTAAAACCTAAACCAAACGTTGCAGATGGTCATTTCTTCATGCGCAGTGGTCAACGCGGCACTCTCTAGGTGCTAAGAGCACTTTTTACTATGCACACCCAACCAGAGTGACGGGAGGAGCACATTTCAGAAAACGTGCTCAGCTCGTCGAGAAAATGCGATTTAAGCAATAAAATTAAAAATGCAACTTAAACCTAAACCAAACGTTGCAGGTGGTTATTTCTTCATGCGCAGTGGTCAACGCGGCACTCTCTAGCTGCCAAGAGCACTTTTTACTATGCACACCCAACCAGAGTGACGGGAGGAGCACATTTCAGAAAACGTGCTCAGCTCGTCGAGAAAATGCGATTTAAGCAATAAAATTAAAAATGCACCCAAAACCTAAACCAAACGTTGCAGGTGGTTATTTCTTCATGCGCAGTGGTCAACGCGGCACTCTCTAGCTTCCAAGAGCACTTTCTACTATGCACACCCAACAAGAGTGACGGGAGGAGCGCATTTCAGAAAACGTGCTCAGCTCGACGAGAACATGCGATTTAAGCAATAAAATTAAAAATGCACCCAAAACCTAAACCAAACGTTGCTGGTGGTTATTTCTTCATGTGCAGTGGTCAACGCGGCACTCTCTAGCTGCCAAGAGCACTTTTTACTATGCGCACCCAACCAGAGTGACGGGAGGAGCACATTTCAGAAAACGTGCTCAGCTCGTCGAGAAAATGCGATTTAAGCAATAAAATTAAAAATGCACCTAAAACCTAAACCAAACGCTGCAGATGGTCATTTCTTCATGCGCAGTGGTCAACGCGGCACTCTCTAGCTGCCAAGAGCACTTTTTACTATGCGCACCCAACCAGAGTGACGGGAGGAGCACATTTCAGAAAACGTGCTCAGCTCGTCGAGAAAATGCCATTTAAGCAATAAAATTAAAAATGCACCTAAAACCTAAACCAAACGTTGCAGGTGGTTATTTCTTAATGCGCAGTGGTCAACGCGGCACTCTCTAGCTGCCAAGAGCACTTTTTACTATGCGCACCCAACCAGAGTGACGGGAGGGGCACATTTCAGAAAACGTGCTCAGCTCGTCGAGAAAATGCGATTTAAGCAATAAAATTAAAAATGCACCTAAAACCTAAACCAAACGTTGCAGGTGGTTATTTCTTCATGCGCAGTGGTCAACGCGGCACTCTCTAGCTGCCAAGAGCACTTTTTACTATGCGCACCTAACCAGAGTGACGGGAGGAGCGCATTTCAGAAAACGTGCTCAGCTCGTCGAGAAAATGCGATTTAAGCAATAAAATTAAAAATGCACCTAAAACCTAAACCAAACGCTGCAGATGGTCATTTCTTCATGCGCAGTGGTCAACGCGGCACTCTCTAGCTGCCAAGAGCACTTTTTACTATGCGCACCCAACCAGAGTGACGGGAGGAGCACATTTCAGAAAACGTGCTCAGCTCGTCCAGAAAATGCTATTTAAGCAATAAAATTAAAAATGCACCTAAAACCTAAACCAAACGTTGCAGGTGGTTATTTCTTCGTGCGCAGCAGTCAACGCGGCACTCTCTATCTGCCAAGAGCACTTTTTACTATGCGCACCCAACCAGAGTGACGGGAGGAGCACATTTCAGAAAACGTGCTCAGCTCGTCGAGAAAATGCGATTTAAGCAATAAAATTAAAAATGCACCTAAAACCCAAACCAAACGTTGCAGGTGGTTATTTCTTCATGTGCAGTGGTCAACGCGGCACTCTCTAGCTGCCAAGAGCACTTTTTACTATGCGCACCCAACCAGAGTGACGGGAGGAGCACATTTCAGAAAACGTGCTCAGCTCGTCGAGAAAATGTGATTTAAGCAATAAAATTAAAAATGCACCTAAAACCTAAACCAAACGTTGCAGGTGGTTATTTCTTCGTGCGCAGCAGTCAACGCGGCACTCTCTATCTGCCAAGAGCACTTTTTACTATGCGCACCCAACCAGAGTGACGGGAGGAGCACATTTCAGAAAACGTGCTTAGCTCGTCGAGAAAATGCGATTTAAGCAATAAAATTAAAAATGCACCTAAAACCCAAACCAAACGTTGCAGGTGGTTATTTCTTCATGCGCAGTGGTCAACGCGGCACTCTCTAGCTGCCAAGAGCACTTTTAACTATGCGCACCCAACAAGAGTGACGGGAGGAGCGCATTTCAGAAAACGTGCTCAGCTCGACGAGAACATGCGATTTAAGCAATACAATTAAAAATGCACCCAAAACCTAAACCAAACGTTGCTGGTGGTTATTTCTTCATGCGCAGTGGTCAACGCGGCACTCTCTAGCTGCCAAGAGTACTTTTTACTATGCGCACCCAACCAGAGTGACGGGAGGAGCACATTTCAGAAAACGTGCTCAGCTCGTCGAGAAAATGCGATTTAAGCAATAAAATTAAAAATGCACCTAAAACCTAAACCAAACGTTGCAGGTGGTTATTTCTTCATGCACAGTGGTCAACGCGGCACTCTCTAGCTGCCAAGAGCACTTTTTACTATGCGCACCCAACCAGAGTGACGGGAGGAGCACATTTCAGAAAACGTGCTCAGCTCGTCGAGAAAATTCGATTTAAGCAATAAAATTAAAAATGCACCTAAAACCTAAACCAAACGTTGCAGGTGGTTATTTCTTCATGCGCAGTGGTCAACGCGGCACTCTCTAGCTGCCAAGAGTACTTTTTACTATGCGCACCCAACCAGAGTGACGGGAGGAGCACATTTCAGAAAACGTGCTCAGCTCGTCGAGAAAATGCGATTTAAGCAATAAAATTAAAAATGCACCTAAAACCTAAACCAAACGTTGCAGGTGGTTATTTCTTCGTGCGCAGCAGTCAACGCGGCACTCTCTAGCTGCCAAGAGCACTTTTTACTATGCGCACCCAACCAGAGTGACGGGAGGAGCACATTTCCGAAAACGTGCTCAGCTCGTCGAGTAAATGCGATTTAAGCAATAAAATTAAAAATGCACCCAAAACCTAAACCAAACGTTGCAGGTGGTTATTTCTTCATGCGCAGTGGTCAACGCGGCACTCTCTAGCTGCCAAGAGCACTTTTTACTATGCGCACCCAACCAGAGTGACGGGAGGAGCACATTTCAGAAAACGTGCTCAGCTCGTCCAGAAAATGCGATTTAAGCAATAAAATTAAATATGCACCTAAAACCTAAACCAAACGTTGCAGATGGTCATTTCTTCATGCGCAGTGGTCAACGCGGCACTCTCTAGCTGCCAAGAGCACTTTTTACTATGCGCACCCAACCAGAGTGACGGGAGGAGCACATTTCAGAAAACGTGCTCAGCTCGTCGAGAAAATGTGATTTAAGCAATAAAATTAAAAATGCACCTAAAACCTAAACCAAACGTTGCAGGTGGTTATTTCTTCATGCGCAGTGGTCAACGCGGCACTCTCTAGCTGCCAAGAGCACTTTTTACTATGCGCACCCAACCAGAGTGACGGGAGGAGCACATTTCAGAAAACGTGCTCAGCTCGTCGAGAAAATGCGATTTAAGCAATAAAATTAAAAATGCAACTAAAACCTAAACCAAACGTTGCAGATGGTCATTTCTTCATGCGCAGTGGTCAACGCGGCACTCTCTAGCTGCCAAGAGCACTTTTTACTATGCGCACCCAACCAGAGTGACGGGAGGAGCACATTTCAGAAAACGTGCTCAGCTCGTCGAGAAAATGCGATTTAAGCAATAAAATTAAAAATGCACCCAAAACCTAAACCAAACGTTGCAGATGGTCTTTTCTTCATGCGCAGTGGTCAACGCGGCACTCTCTAGCTGCCAAGAGCACTTTTTACTATGCGCACCCAACCAGAGTGACGGGAGGAGCGCATTTCAGAAAACGTGCTCAGCTCGTCGAGTAAATGCGATTTAAGAAATAAAATTAAAAATGCACCTAAAACCTAAACCAAAAGTTGCAGGTGGTTATTTCTTCATGTGCAGCAGTCAACGCGGCACTCTCAAGCTGCCAAGAGCACTTTTTACTATGCGCACCCAACCAGAGTGACGGGAGGAGCACATTTCAGAAAACGTGCTCAGCTCGTCCAGGAAATGCGATTTAAGCAATAAAATTAAAAATGCACCTAAAACCTAAACCAAACGTTGCAGATGGTCATTTCTTCATGCGCAGTGGTCAACGCGGCACTCTCTAGCTGCCAAGAGCACTTTTTACTATGCACACCCAACCAGAGTGACGGGAGGAGCACATTTCAGAAAACGTGCTCATCTCGTCCAGACAATGCGATTTAAGCAATAAAATTAAAAATGAACACAAAACCTAAACCAAACGTTGCAGGTGGTTATTTCTTCATGCGCAGTGGTCAACGCGGCACTCTCTAGCTGCCAAGAGCACTTTTTACTATGCGCACCCAACCAGAGTGACGGGAGGAGCGCATTTCAGAAAACGTGCTCAGCTCGTCGAGAAAATGCGATTTAAGCAATAAAATTAAAAATGCACCTAAAACCTAAACCAAAAGTTGCAGGTGGTTATTTCTTCATGCGCAGCAGTCAACGCGGCACTCTCTAGCTGCCAAGAGCACTTTTTACTATGCGCACCCAACCAGAGTGACGGGAGGAGCACATTTCAGAAAACGTGCTCAGCTCGTTGAGAAAATGCGATTTCAGCAATAAAATTAAAAATGCACCTAATACCTAAACCAAACGTTGCAGGTGGTTATTTCTTCATGCGCAGTGGTCAACGCGGCACTCTCTAGCTGCCAAGAGCACTTTTTACTATGCGCACCCAACCAGAGTGACGGGAGGAGCACATTTCAGAAAACGTGCTCAGCTCGTCGAGAAAATGTGATTTAAGCAATAAAATTAAAAATGCACCTAAAACCTAAACCAAACGTTGCAGGTGGTTATTTCTTCATGCGCAGTGGTCAACGCGGCACTCTCTAGCTGCCAAGAGCACTTTTTACTATGCGCACCCAACCAGAGTGACGGGAGGAGCACATTTCAGAAAACGTGCTCAGCTCGTCGAGAAAATGCGATTTAAGCAATAAAATTAAAAATGCAACTAAAACCTAAACCAAACGTTGCAGATGGTCATTTCTTCATGCGCAGTGGTCAACGCGGCACTCTCTAGCTGCCAAGAGCACTTTTTAGTATGCGCACCCAACCAGAGTGACGGGAGGAGCACATTTCAGAAAACGTGCTCAGCTCGTCGAGAAAATGCGATTTAAGCAATAAAATTAAAAATGCACCCAAAACCTAAACCAAACGTTGCAGATGGTCTTTTCTTCATGCGCAGTGGTCAACGCGGCACTCTCTAGCTGCCAAGAGCACTTTTTACTATGCGCACCCAACCAGAGTGACGGGAGGAGCGCATTTCAGAAAACGTGCTCAGCTCGTCGAGTATATGCGATTTAAGAAATAAAATTAAAAATGCACCTAAAACCTAAACCAAAAGTTGCAGGTGGTTATTTCTTCATGCGCAGCAGTCAACGCGGCACTCTCTAGCTGCCAAGAGCACTTTTTACTATGCGCACCCAACCAGAGTGACGGGAGGAGCACATTTCAGAAAACGTGCTCAGCTCGTCCAGAAAATGCGATTTAAGCAATAAAATTAAAAATGCACCTAAAACCTAAACCAAACGTTGCAGATGGTCATTTCTTCATGCGCAGTGGTCAACGCGGCACTCTCTAGCTGCCAAGAGCACTTTTTACTATGCACACCCAACCAGAGTGACGGGAGGAGCACATTTCAGAAAACGTGCTCATCTCGTCCAGACAATGCGATTTAAGCAATAAAATTAAAAATGAACCCAAAACCTAAACTAAACGTTGCAGGTGGTTATTTCTTCATGCGCAGTGGTCAACGCGGCACTCTCTAGCTGCCAAGAGCACTTTTTACTATGCGCACCCAACCAGAGTGACGGGAGGAGCGCATTTCAGAAAACGTGCTCAGCTCGTCGAGAAAATGCGATTTAAGCAATAAAATTAAAAATGCACCTAAAACCTAAACCAAACGTTGCAGGTGGTTATTTCTTCATGCGCAGTGGTCAATGCGGCACTCTCTAGCTGCCAAGAGCACTTTTTACTATGCGCACCCAACCAGAGTGACGGGAGGAGCACATTTCAGAAAACGTGCTCAGCTCGTCGAGAAAATGCGATTTAAGCAATAAAATTAAAATTGCACCCAAAACCTAAACCAAACGTTGCAGATGGTCTTTTCTTCATGCGCAGTGGTCAACGCGGCACTCTCTAGCTGCCAAGAGCACTTTTTACTATGCGCACCCAACCAGAGTGACGGGAGGAGCGCATTTCAGAAAACGTGCTCAGCTCGTCGAGTAAATGCGATTTAAGCAATAAAATTAAAAATGCACCTAAAACCTAAACCAAACGTTGCAGATGGTCATTTCTTCATGCGCAGTGGTCAACGCGGCACTCTCTAGCTGCCAAGAGCACTTTTTACTATGCATACCCAACCAGAGTGACGGGAGGAGCACATTTCAGAAAACGTGCTCAGCTCGTCGAGAAAATGCGATTTAAGCAATAAAATTAAAAATGCACCTAAAACCTAAACCAAACGTTGCAGATGGTCATTTATTCATGCGCAGTGGTCAACGCGGCACTCTCTAGCTGCCAAGAGCACTTTTTACTATGCACACCCAACAAGAGTGACGGGAGGAGCACATTTCAGAAAACGTGCTCAGCTCAACGAGAAAATGCGATTTAAGCAATAAAATTAAAAATGCAACTTAAACCTAAACCAAACGTTGCAGGTGGTTATTTCTTCATGCGCAGTGGTCAACGCGGCACTCTCTAGCTGCCAAGAGCACTTTTTACTATGCACACCCAACAAGAGTGACGGGAGGAGCACATTTCAGAAAACGTGCTCAGCTCGTCGAGAAAATGCGATTTAAGCAATAAAATTAAAAATGCACCCAAAACCTAAACCAAACGTTGCAGGTGGTTATTTCTTTATGCGCAGCAGTCAACGCGGCACTCTCTAGCTGCCAAGAGCAGTTTTTACTATGCGCACCCAACCAGAGTGACGGGAGGAGCACATTTCAGAAAACGTGCTCAGCTCGTCGAGAAAATGCGATTTAAGCAATAAAATTAAAAATGCACCTAAAACCTAAACCAAACGTTGCAGATGGTCATTTCTTCATGCGCAGTGGTCAACGCGGCACTCTCTAGCTGCCAAGAGCACTTTTTACTATGCACACCCAACCTGAGTGACGGGAGGAGCACATTTCAGAAAACGTGCTCAGCTCGTCGAGAAAATGCGATTTAAGCAATAAAATTAAAAATGCACCTAAAACCTAAACCAAACGTTGCAGATGGTCATTTCTTCATGCGCAGTGGTCAACGCGGCACTCTCTAGCTGCCAAGAGCACTTTTTACTATGCACACCCAACCAGAGTGACGGGAGGAGCACATTTCAGAAAACGTGCTCAGCTCGTCGAGAAAATGCGATTTAAGCAATAAAATTAAAAATGAACCCAAAACCTAAACCAAACGTTGCAGGTGGTTATTTCTTCATGCGCAGTGGTCAACGCGGCACTCTCTAGCTGCCAAGAGCACTTTTTACTATGCGCACCCAACCAGAGTGACGGGAGGAGCGCATTTCAGAAAACGTGCTCAGCTCGTCGAGAAAATGCGATTTAAGCAATAAAATTAAAAATGCACCTAAAACCTAAACCAAACGTTGCAGGTGGTTATTTCTTCATGCGCAGTGGTCAATGCGGCACTCTCTAGCTGCCAAGAGCACTTTTTACTATGCGCACCCAACCAGAGTGACGGGAGGAGCACATTTCAGAAAACGTGCTCAGCTCGTCGAGAAAATGCGATTTAAGCAATAAAATTAAAATTTCACCCAAAACCTAAACCAAACGTTGCAGATGGTCTTTTCTTCATGCGCAGTGGTCAACGCGGCACTCTCTAGCTGCCAAGAGCACTTTTTACTATGCGCACCCAACCAGAGTGACGGGAGGAGCGCATTTCAGAAAACGTGCTCAGCTCGTCGAGTAAATGCGATTTAAGCAATAAAATTAAAAATGCACCTAAAACCTAAACCAAACGTTGCAGATGGTCATTTCTTCATGCGCAGTGGTCAACGCGGCACTCTCTAGCTGCCAAGAGCACTTTTTACTATGCACACCCAACCAGAGTGACGGGAGGAGCACATTTCAGAAAACGTGCTCAGCTAGTCGAGAAAATGCGATTTAAGCAATAAAATTAAAAATGCACCTAAAACCTAAACCAAACGTTGCAGGTGGTTATTTCTTCATGCGCAGTGGTCAACGCGGCACTCTCTAGCTGCCAAGAGCACTTTTTACTATGCGCACCCAACCAGAGTGACGGGAGGAGCACATTTCAGAAAACGTGCTCAGCTCGTCGAGAAAATGCGATTTAAGCAATAAAATTAAAAATGCACCTAAAACCTAAACCAAACGTTGCAGATGGTCATTTCTTCATGCGCAGTGGTCAACGCGGCACTCTCTAGCTGTCAAGAGCACTTTTTACTATGCGCACCCAACCAGAGTGACGGGAGGAGCACATTTCAGAAAACGTGCTCAGCTCGTCGAGAAAATGCCATTTAAGCAATAAAATTAAAAATGCACCTAAAACCTAAACCAAACGTTGCAGGTGGTTATTTCTTCATGCGCAGTGGTCAACGCGGCAATCTCTAGCTGCCAAGAGCACTTTTTACTATGCGCATCCAACCAGAGTGACGGGAGGAGCACATTTCAGAAAACGTGCTCAGCTCGTGAAGAAAATGCTATTTAAGCAATAAAATTAAAAATGCACCCAAAACCTAAACCAAACGTTGCAGGTGGTTATTTCTTCGTGCGCAGCAGTCAACGCGGCACTCTCTATCTGCCAAGAGCACTTTTTACTATGCGCACCCAACCAGAGTGACGGGAGGAGCACATTTCAGAAAACGTGCTCAGCTCGTCGAGAAAATGCGATTTAAGCAATAAAATTAAAAATGCACCTAAAACCCAAACCAAACGTTGCAGGTGGTTATTTCTTCATGCGCAGTGGTCAACGCGGCACTCTCTAGCTGCCAAGAGCACTTTTAACTATGCGCACCCAACAAGAGTGACGGGAGGAGCGCATTTCAGAAAACGTGCTCAGCTCGACGAGAACATGCGATTTAAGCAATAAAATTAAAAATGCACCCAAAACCTAAACCAAACGTTGCTGGTGGTTATTTCTTCATGCGCAGCGGTCAACGCGGCAGTCTCTAGCTGTCAAGAGTACTTTTTACTATGCGCACCCAACCAGAGTGACGGGAGGAGCACATTTCAGAAAACGTGCTCAGCTCATCGAGAAATCGCGATTTAAGCAAGAAAATTAAAAATGCACCTAAAACCTAAACCAAACGTTGCAGGTGGTTATTTCTTCATGCACAGTGGTCAACGCGGCACTCTCTAGCTGCCAAGAGCACTTTTTACTATGCGCACCCAACCAGAGTGACGGGAGGAGCACATTTCAGAAAACGTGCTCAGCTCGTCGAGAAAATTCGATTTAAGCAATAAAATTAAAAATGCACCTAAAACCTAAACCAAACGTTGCAGGTGGTTATTTCTTCATGCGCAGTGGTCAACGCGGCACTCTCTAGCTGCCAAGAGCACTTTTTACTATGCGCACCTAACCAGAGTGACGGGAGGAGCACATTTCAGAAAACGTGCTCAGCTCGTCGAGAAAATGCGATTTAAGCAATAAAATTAAAAATGCACCTAAAACCTAAACCAAACGCTGCAGATGGTCATTTCTTCATGCGCAGTGGTCAACGCGGCACTCTCTAGCTGCCAAGAGCACTTTTTACTATGCACACCCAACCAGAGTGACGGGAGGAGCACATTTCAGAAAACGTGCTCAGCTCGTCGAGAAAATGCGATTTAAGCAATAAAATTAAAAATGCACCCAAAACCTAAACCAAACGTTGCAGGTGGTTATTTCTTCATGCGCAGTGGTCAACGCGGCACTCTCTAGCTGCCAAGAGCACTTTTTACTATGCACACCCAACCAGAGTGACGGGAGGAGCACATTTCAGAAAACGTGCTCAGCTCGTCGAGAAAATGCGATTTAAGCAATAAAATTAAAACTGCAGCCAAAACCTAAACCAAACGTTGCAGATGGTTATTTCTTCATGCGCAGTGGTCAACGCGGCACTCTCTTGCTGCCAAGAGCACTTTTTACTATGCGCACCCAACCAGAGTGACGGGAGGAGCACATTTCAGAAAACGTGCTCAGCTCGTCGAGAAAATGCGATTTAAGCAATAAAATTAAAAATGCACCCAAAACCTAAACCAAACGTTGCAGATGGTCATTTCTTCATGCGCAGTGGTCAACGCGGCACTCTCTAGCTGCCAAGACCACTTTTTACTATGCGCACCCAACCAGAGTGACGGGAGGAGCACATTTCAGAAAACGTGCTCAGCTCGTCCAGAAAATGCGATTTAAGCAATAAAATTAAAAATGCACCTAAAACCTAAACCAAACGTTGCAGATGGTCATTTCTTCATGCGCAGTGGTCAACGCGGCACTCTCTAGCTGCCAAGAGCACTTTTTACTATGCACACCCAACCAGAGTGACGGGAGGAGCACATTTCAGAAAACGTGCTCAGCTCGTCTAGACAATGCGATTTAAGCAATAAAATTAAAAATGAACCCAAAACCTAAACCAAACGTTGCAGGTGGTTATTTCTTCATGCGCAGTGGTCAACGCGGCACTTTCTAGCTGCCAAGAGCACTTTTTACTATGCGCACCCAACCAGAGTGACGGGAGGAGCGCATTTCAGAAAACGTGCTCAGCTCGTCGAGAAAATGCGATTTAAGCAATAAAATTAAAAATGCACCTAAAACCTAAACCAAACGTTGCAGGTGGTTATTTCTTCATGCGCAGTGGTCAACGCGGCACTCTCTAGCTGCCAAGAGTACTTTTTACTATGCGCACCCAACCAGAGTGACGGGAGGAGCACATTTCAGAAAACGTGCTCAGCTCGTCGAGAAAATGCGATTTAAGCAATAAAATTAAAAATGCACCTAAAACCTAAACCAAACGTTGCAGGTGGTTATTTCTTCGTGCGCAGCAGTCAACGCGGCACTCTCTAGCTGCCAAGAGCACTTTTTACTATGCGCACCCAACCAGAGTGACGGGAGGAGCACATTTCAGAAAACGTGCTCAGCTCGTCGAGTAAATGGGATTTAAGCAATAAAATTAAAAATGCACCCAAAACCTAAACCAAACGTTGCAGGTGGTTATTTCTTCATGCGCAGTGGTCAACGCGGCACTCTCTAGCTGCCAAGAGCACTTTTTACTATGCGCACCCAACCAGAGTGACGGGAGGAGCACATTTCAGAAAACGTCCTCAGCTCGTCGAGAAAATGCGATTTAAGCAATAAAATTAAAAATGCACATAAAACTTAAACCAAACGTTGCAGATGGTCATTTCTTCATGTGCAGTGGTCAACGCGGCACTCTCTAGCTGCCAAGAGCACTTTTTACTATGCACACCCAACCAGAGTGACGGGAGGAGCACATTTCAGAAAACGTGCTCAGCTCGTCCAGACAATGCAATTTAAGCAATAAAATTAAAAATGAACCCAAAACCTAAACCAGACGTTGCAGGTGGTTATTTATTCATGCGCAGTGGTCAACGCGGCACTCTCTAGCTGCCAAGAGCACTTTTTACTATGCGCACCCAACCAGAGTGACGGGAGGAGCGCATTTCAGAAAACGTGCTCAGCTCGTCGAGAAAATGCGATTTAAGCAATAAAATTAAAAATGCACCTAAAACCTAAACCAAAAGTTGCAGGTGGTTATTTCTTCATGTGCAGCAGTCAACGCGGCACTCTCTAGCTGCCAAGAGCACTTTTTACTATGCGCACCTAACCAGAGTGACGGGAGGAGCACATTTCAGAAAACGTGCTCAGCTCGTCGAGAAAATGCGATTTAAGCAATAAAATTAAAAATGCACCTAAAACCTAAACCAAACGTTGCAGATGGTCATTTCTTCATGCGCAGTGGTCAACGCGGCACTCTCTAGCTGCCAAGAGCACTTTTTACTATGCGCACCCAACCAGAGTGACGGGAGGAGCACATTTCAGAAAACGTGCTCAGCTCGTCGAGAAAATGCCATTTAAGCAATAAAATTAAAAATGCACCTAAAACCTAAACCAAACGTTGCAGGTGGTTATTTCTTCATGCGCAGTGGTCAACGCGGCACTCTCTAGCTGCCAAGAGCACTTTTTACTATACGCACCAAACCAGAGTGACGGGAGGAGCACATTTCAGAAAACGTGCTCAGCTCGTCGAGAAAATGCGATTTAAGCAATACAATTAAAAATGCACCTAAAACCTAAACCAAACGTTGCAGGTGGTTATTTCTTCATGCGCAGTGGTCAACGCGGCACTCTCTAGCTGCCAAGAGCACTTTTTACTATGCGCACCTAACCAGAGTGACGGGAGGAGCACATTTCAGAAAACGTGCTCAGCTCGTCGAGAAAATGCGATTTAAGCAATAAAATTAAAAATGCACCTAAAACCTAAACCAAACGCTGCAGATGGTCATTTCTTCATGCGCAGTGGTCAACGCGGCACTCTCTAGCTGCCAAGAGCACTTTTTACTATGCGCATCCAACCAGAATGACGGGAGGAGCACATTTCAGAAAACGTGCTCAGCTCGTCGAGAAAATGCGATTTAAGCAATAAAATTAAAAATGCACCCAAAACCTAAACCAAACGTTGCAGATGGTCATTTCTTCATGCGCAGTGGTCAACGCGGCACTCTCTAGCTGCCAAGAGCACTTTTTACTATGCACACCCAACAAGAGTGACGGGAGGAGCGCATTTCAGAAAACGTGCTCAGCTCGACGAGAACATGCGATTTAAGCAATAAAATTAAAAATGCATCCAAAACCTAAACCAAACGTTGCAGGCTGTTATTTCTTCATGCGCAGTGGTCGACGCGGCACTCTCTAGCTGCCAAGAGCACTTTTTACTATGCGCACCCAACCAGAGTGACGGGAGGAGCACATTTCAGAAAACGTGCTCAGCTTGTCGAGAAAATGCGATTTAAGCAATAAAATTAAAAATGCACCTAAAACCTAAACCAAACGTTGCAGGTGGTTATTTCTTCATGCGCAGCAGTCAACGCGGCACTCTCTAGCTGCCAAGAGCACTTTTTACTATGCGCACCCAACCAGAGTGACGGGAGGAGCACATTTCAGAAAACGTGCTCAGCTCGTTGAGAAAATGCGATTTCAGCAATAAAATTAAAAATGCACCTAATACCTAAACCAAACGTTGCAGGTGGTTATTTCTTCATGCGCAGTGGTCAACGCGGCACTCTCTAGCTGCCAAGAGCACTTTTTACTATGCGCACCCAACCAGAGTGACGGGAGGAGCACATTTCAGAAAACGTGCTCAGCTCGTCGAGAAAATGCGATTTAAGCAATAAAATTAAAAATGCACCCAAAACCTAAACCAAACGTTGCAGGTGGTTATTTCTTTATGCGCAGCAGTCAACGCGGCACTCTCTAGCTGCCAAGAGCAGTTTTTACTATGCGCACCCAACCAGAGTGACGGGAGGAGCACATTTCAGAAAACGTGCTCAGCTCGTCGAGAAAATGCGATTTAAGCAATAAAATTAAAAATGCACCTAAAACCTAAACCAAACGTTGCAGATGGTCAGTTCTTCATGCGCAGTGGTCAACGCGGCACTCTCTAGCTGCCAAGAGCACTTTTTACTATGCACACCCAACCTGAGTGACGGGAGGAGCACATTTCAGAAAACGTGCTCAGCTCGTCGAGAAAATGCGATTTAAGCAATAAAATTAAAAATGCACCTAAAACCTAAACCAAACGTTGCAGATGGTCATTTCTTCATGCGCAGTGGTCAACGCGGCACTCTCTAGCTGCCAAGAGCACTTTTTACTATGCACACCCAACCAGAGTGACGGGAGGAGCACATTTCAGAAAACGTGCTCAGCTCGTCGAGAAAATGCGATTTAAGCAATAAAATTAAAAATGAACCCAAAACCTAAACCAAACGTTGCAGGTGGTTATTTCTTCATGCGCAGTGGTCAACGCGGCACTCTCTAGCTGCCAAGAGCACTTTTTACTATGCGCACCCAACCAGAGTGACGGGAGGAGCGCATTTCAGAAAACGTGCTCAGCTCGTCGAGAAAATGCGATTTAAGCAATAAAATTAAAAATGCACCTAAAACCTAAACCAAACGTTGCAGGTGGTTATTTCTTCATGCGCAGTGGTCAATGCGGCACTCTCTAGCTGCCAAGAGCACTTTTTACTATGCGCACCCAACCAGAGTGACGGGAGGAGCACATTTCAGAAAACGTGCTCAGCTCGTCGAGAAAATGCGATTTAAGCAATAAAATTAAAATTTCACCCAAAACCTAAACCAAACGTTGCAGATGGTCTTTTCTTCATGCGCAGTGGTCAACGCGGCACTCTCTAGCTGCCAAGAGCACTTTTTACTATGCGCACCCAACCAGAGTGACGGGAGGAGCGCATTTCAGAAAACGTGCTCAGCTCGTCGAGTAAATGCGATTTAAGCAATAAAATTAAAAATGCACCTAAAACCTAAACCAAACGTTGCAGATGGTCATTTCTTCATGCGCAGTGGTCAACGCGGCACTCTCTAGCTGCCAAGAGCACTTTTTACTATGCACACCCAACCAGAGTGACGGGAGGAGCACATTTCAGAAAACGTGCTCAGCTCGTCGAGAAAATGCGATTTAAGCAATAAAATTAAAAATGCACCTAAAACCTAAACCAAACGTTGCAGGTGGTTATTTCTTCATGCGCAGTGGTCAACGCGGCAGTCTCTAGCTGTCAAGAGTACTTTTTACTATGCGCACCCAACCAGAGTGACGGGAGGAGCACATTTCAGAAAACGTGCTCAGCTCGTCGAGAAAATGCGATTTAAGCAATAAAATTAAAAATGCACCTAAAACGTAAACCAAACGTTGCAGGTGGTTATTTCTTCATGCACAGTGGTCAACGCGGCACTCTCTAGCTGCCAAGAGCACTTTTTACTATGCGCACCCAACCAGAGTGACGGGAGGAGCACATTTCAGAAAACGTGCTCAGCTCGTCGAGAAAATTCGATTTAAGCAATAAAATTAAAAATGCACCTAAAACCTAAACCAAACGTTGCAGGTGGTTATTTCTTCATGCGCAGTGGTCAACGCGGCACTCTCTAGCTGCCAAGAGCACTTTTTACTATGCGCACCTAACCAGAGTGACGGGAGGAGCACATTTCAGAAAACGTGCTCAGCTCGTCGAGAAAATGCGATTTAAGCAATAAAATTAAAAATGCACCTAAAACCTAAACCAAACGCTGCAGATGGTCATTTCTTCATGCGCAGTGGTCAACGCGGCACTCTCTAGCTGCCAAGAGCACTTTTTACTATGCACACCCAACCAGAGTGACGGGAGGAGCACATTTCAGAAAACGTGCTCAGCTCGTCGAGAAAATGCGATTTAAGCAATAAAATTAAAAATGCACCCAAAACCTAAACCAAACGTTGCAGGTGTTTATTTCTTCATGCGCAGTGGTCAACGCGGCCCTCTCTAGCTGCCAAGAGCATTTTTTACTATGCGCACCCAACCAGAGTGACGGGAGGAGCACATTTCAGAAAACGTGCTCAGCTCGTCGAGAAAATGCGATTTAAGCAATAAAATTAAAAATGCACCTAAAACCTAAACCAAACGTTGCAGATGGTTATTTCTTCATGCGCAGTGGTCAACGCGGCACTCTCTAGCTGCCAAGAGCACTTTTTACTATGCGCACCCAACCAGAGTGACGGGAGGAGCACATTTCAGAAAACGTGCTCAGCTCGTCGAGAAAATGCGATTTAAGCAATAAAATTAAAAATGCACCCAAAACCTAAACCAAACGTTGCAGATGGTCATTTCTTCATGCGCAGTGGTCAACGCGGCACTCTCTAGCTGCCAAGACCACTTTTTACTATGCGCACCCAACCAGAGTGACGGGAGGAGCACATTTCAGAAAACGTGCTCAGCTCGTCCAGAAAATGCGATTTAAGCAATAAAATTAAAAATGCACCTAAAACCTAAACCAAACGTTGCAGATGGTCATTTCTTCATGCGCAGTGGTCAACGCGGCACTCTCTAGCTGCCAAGAGCACTTTTTACTATGCACACCCAACCAGAGTGACGGGAGGAGCACATTTCAGAAAACGTGCTCAGCTCGTCTAGACAATGCGATTTAAGCAATAAAATTAAAAATGAACCCAAAACCTAAACCAAACGTTGCAGGTGGTTATTTCTTCATGCGCAGTGGTCAACGCGGCACTTTCTAGCTGCCAAGAGCACTTTTTACTATGCGCACCCAACCAGAGTGACGGGAGGAGCGCATTTCAGAAAACGTGCTCAGCTCGTCGAGAAAATGCGATTTAAGCAATAAAATTAAAAATGCACCTAAAACCTAAACCAAACGTTGCAGGTGGTTATTTCTTCATGCGCAGTGGTCAACGCGGCACTCTCTAGCTGCCAAGAGTACTTTTTACTATGCGCACCCAACCAGAGTGACGGGAGGAGCACATTTCAGAAAACGTGCTCAGCTCGTCGAGAAAATGCGATTTAAGCAATAAAATTAAAAATGCACCTAAAACCTAAACCAAACGTTGCAGGTGGTTATTTCTTCGTGCGCAGCAGTCAACGCGGCACTCTCTAGCTGCCAAGAGCACTTTTTACTATGCGCACCCAACCAGAGTGACGGGAGGAGCACATTTCAGAAAACGTGCTCAGCTCGTCGAGTAAATGGGATTTAAGCAATAAAATTAAAAATGCACCCAAAACCTAAACCAAACGTTGCAGGTGGTTATTTCTTCATGCGCAGTGGTCAACGCGGCACTCTCTAGCTGCCAAGAGCACTTTTTACTATGCGCACCCAACCAGAGTGACGGGAGGAGCACATTTCAGAAAACGTCCTCAGCTCGTCGAGAAAATGCGATTTAAGCAATAAAATTAAAAATGCACATAAAACTTAAACCAAACGTTGCAGATGGTCATTTCTTCATGTGCAGTGGTCAACGCGGCACTCTCTAGCTGCCAAGAGCACTTTTTACTATGCACACCCAACCAGAGTGACGGGAGGAGCACATTTCAGAAAACGTGCTCAGCTCGTCCAGACAATGCAATTTAAGCAATAAAATTAAAAATGAACCCAAAACCTAAACCAGACGTTGCAGGTGGTTATTTATTCATGCGCAGTGGTCAACGCGGCACTCTCTAGCTGCCAAGAGCACTTTTTACTATGCGCACCCAACCAGAGTGACGGGAGGAGCGCATTTCAGAAAACGTGCTCAGCTCGTCGAGAAAATGCGATTTAAGCAATAAAATTAAAAATGCACCTAAAACCTAAACCAAAAGTTGCAGGTGGTTATTTCTTCATGTGCAGCAGTCAACGCGGCACTCTCTAGCTGCCAAGAGCACTTTTTACTATGCGCACCTAACCAGAGTGACGGGAGGAGCACATTTCAGAAAACGTGCTCAGCTCGTCGAGAAAATGCGATTTAAGCAATAAAATTAAAAATGCACCTAAAACCTAAACCAAACGTTGCAGATGGTCATTTCTTCATGCGCAGTGGTCAACGCGGCACTCTCTAGCTGCCAAGAGCACTTTTTACTATGCGCACCCAACCAGAGTGACGGGAGGAGCACATTTCAGAAAACGTGCTCAGCTCGTCGAGAAAATGCCATTTAAGCAATAAAATTAAAAATGCACCTAAAACCTAAACCAAACGTTGCAGGTGGTTATTTCTTCATGCGCAGTGGTCAACGCGGCACTCTCTAGCTGCCAAGAGCACTTTTTACTATACGCACCAAACCAGAGTGACGGGAGGAGCACATTTCAGAAAACGTGCTCAGCTCGTCGAGAAAATGCGATTTAAGCAATACAATTAAAAATGCACCTAAAACCTAAACCAAACGTTGCAGGTGGTTATTTCTTCATGCGCAGTGGTCAACGCGGCACTCTCTAGCTGCCAAGAGCACTTTTTACTATGCGCACCTAACCAGAGTGACGGGAGGAGCACATTTCAGAAAACGTGCTCAGCTCGTCGAGAAAATGCGATTTAAGCAATAAAATTAAAAATGCACCTAAAACCTAAACCAAACGCTGCAGATGGTCATTTCTTCATGCGCAGTGGTCAACGCGGCACTCTCTAGCTGCCAAGAGCACTTTTTACTATGCGCATCCAACCAGAATGACGGGAGGAGCACATTTCAGAAAACGTGCTCAGCTCGTCGAGAAAATGCGATTTAAGCAATAAAATTAAAAATGCACCCAAAACCTAAACCAAACGTTGCAGATGGGCATTTCTTCATGCGCAGTGGTCAACGCGGCACTCTCTAGCTGCCAAGAGCACTTTTTACTATGCACACCCAACAAGAGTGACGGGAGGAGCGCATTTCAGAAAACGTGCTCAGCTCGACGAGAACATGCGATTTAAGCAATAAAATTAAAAATGCATCCAAAACCTAAACCAAACGTTGCAGGCTGTTATTTCTTCATGCGCAGTGGTCGACGCGGCACTCTCTAGCTGCCAAGAGCACTTTTTACTATGCGCACCCAACCAGAGTGACGGGAGGAGCACATTTCAGAAAACGTGCTCAGCTTGTCGAGAAAATGCGATTTAAGCAATAAAATTAAAAATGCACCCAAAACCTAAACCAAACGTTGCAGGTGGTTATTTCTTCATGCGCAGTGGTCAACGCGGCACTCTCTAGCTGCCAAGAGCACTTTTTACTATGCGCACCCAACCAGAGTGACGGGAGGAGCACATTTCAGAAAACGTCCTCAGCTCGTCGAGAAAATGCGATTTAAGCAATAAAATTAAAAATGCACATAAAACTTAAACCAAACGTTGCAGATGGTCATTTCTTCATGTGCAGTGGTCAACGCGGCACTCTCTAGCTGCCAAGAGCACTTTTTACTATGCACACCCAACCAGAGTGACGGGAGGAGCACATTTCAGAAAACGTGCTCAGCTCGTCCAGACAATGCAATTTAAGCAATAAAATTAAAAATGAACCCAAAACCTAAACCAGACGTTGCAGGTGGTTATTTATTCATGCGCAGTGGTCAACGCGGCACTCTCTAGCTGCCAAGAGCACTTTTTACTATGCGCACCCAACCAGAGTGACGGGAGGAGCGCATTTCAGAAAACGTGCTCAGCTCGTCGAGAAAATGCGATTTAAGCAATAAAATTAAAAATGCACCTAAAACCTAAACCAAAAGTTGCAGGTGGTTATTTCTTCATGTGCAGCAGTCAACGCGGCACTCTCTAGCTGCCAAGAGCACTTTTTACTATGCGCACCTAACCAGAGTGACGGGAGGAGCACATTTCAGAAAACGTGCTCAGCTCGTCGAGAAAATGCGATTTAAGCAATAAAATTAAAAATGCACCTAAAACCTAAACCAAACGTTGCAGATGGTCATTTCTTCATGCGCAGTGGTCAACGCGGCACTCTCTAGCTGCCAAGAGCACTTTTTACTATGCGCACCCAACCAGAGTGACGGGAGGAGCACATTTCAGAAAACGTGCTCAGCTCGTCGAGAAAATGCCATTTAAGCAATAAAATTAAAAATGCACCTAAAACCTAAACCAAACGTTGCAGGTGGTTATTTCTTCATGCGCAGTGGTCAACGCGGCACTCTCTAGCTGCCAAGAGCACTTTTTACTATACGCACCAAACCAGAGTGACGGGAGGAGCACATTTCAGAAAACGTGCTCAGCTCGTCGAGAAAATGCGATTTAAGCAATACAATTAAAAATGCACCTAAAACCTAAACCAAACGTTGCAGGTGGTTATTTCTTCATGCGCAGTGGTCAACGCGGCACTCTCTAGCTGCCAAGAGCACTTTTTACTATGCGCACCTAACCAGAGTGACGGGAGGAGCACATTTCAGAAAACGTGCTCAGCTCGTCGAGAAAATGCGATTTAAGCAATAAAATTAAAAATGCACCTAAAACCTAAACCAAACGCTGCAGATGGTCATTTCTTCATGCGCAGTGGTCAACGCGGCACTCTCTAGCTGCCAAGAGCACTTTTTACTATGCGCATCCAACCAGAATGACGGGAGGAGCACATTTCAGAAAACGTGCTCAGCTCGTCGAGAAAATGCGATTTAAGCAATAAAATTAAAAATGCACCCAAAACCTAAACCAAACGTTGCAGATGGGCATTTCTTCATGCGCAGTGGTCAACGCGGCACTCTCTAGCTGCCAAGAGCACTTTTTACTATGCACACCCAACAAGAGTGACGGGAGGAGCGCATTTCAGAAAACGTGCTCAGCTCGACGAGAACATGCGATTTAAGCAATAAAATTAAAAATGCATCCAAAACCTAAACCAAACGTTGCAGGCTGTTATTTCTTCATGCGCAGTGGTCGACGCGGCACTCTCTAGCTGCCAAGAGCACTTTTTACTATGCGCACCCAACCAGAGTGACGGGAGGAGCACATTTCAGAAAACGTGCTCAGCTTGTCGAGAAAATGCGATTTAAGCAATAAAATTAAAAATGCACCCAAAACCTAAACCAAACGTTGCAGGTGGTTATTTCTTCATGCGCAGTGGTAAACGCGGCACTCTCTAGGTGCCAAGAGCACTTTTTACTATGCGCACCCAACCAGAGTGACGGGAGGAGCACATTTCAGAAAACGTGCTCAGCTCGTCCAGAAAATGCTATTTAAGCAATAAAATTAAAAATGCACCTAAAACCTAAACCAAACGTTGCAGGTGGTTATTTCTTCGTGCGCAGCAGTCAACGCGGCACTCTCTAGCTGCCAAGAGCACTTTTTACTATGTGCACCCAACCAGAGTGACGGGAGGAGCACATTTCAGAAAACGTGCTCAGCTCGTCGAGAAAATGCGATTTAAGCAATAAAATTAAAAATGCACCTAAAACCCAAACCAAACGTTGCAGGTGGTTATTTCTTCATGCGCAGCGGTCAACTCGGCACTCTCTAGCTGCCAAGAGCACTTTTAACTATGCGCACCCAACCAGAGTGACGGGAGGAGCACATTTCAGAAAACGTGCTCAGCTCGTCGACAAAATGCGATTTAAGCAATAAAATTAAAAATGCACCCAAAACCTAAACCAAACGTTGCAGGTGGTTATTTCTTCATGCGCAGTGGTCAACGCGGCACTCTCTAGCTGCCAAGAGCACTTTTTACTATGCGCACCCAACCAGAGTGACGGGAGGAGCACATTTCAGAAAACGTGCTCAGCTCGTCGAGAAAATGTGATTTAAGCAATAAAATTAAAAATGCACCTAAAACCTAAACCAAACGTTGCAGATGGTCATTTCTTCATGCGCAGTGGTCAACGCGGCACTCTCTAGGTGCTAAGAGCACTTTTTACTATGCACACCCAACCAGAGTGACGGGAGGAGCACATTTCAGAAAACGTGCTCAGCTCGTCGAGAAAATGCGATTTAAGCAATAAAATTAAAAATGCAACTTAAACCTAAACCAAACGTTGCAGGTGGTTATTTCTTCATGCGCAGTGGTCAACGCGGCACTCTCTAGCTGCCAAGAGCACTTTTTACTATGCACACCCAACCAGAGTGACGGGAGGAGCACATTTCAGAAAACGTGCTCAGCTCGTCGAGAAAATGCGATTTAAGCAATAAAATTAAAAATGCACCCAAAACCTAAACCAAACGTTGCAGGTGGTTATTTCTTCATGCGCAGTGGTCAACGCGGCACTCTCTAGCTTCCAAGAGCACTTTCTACTATGCACACCCAACAAGAGTGACGGGAGGAGCGCATTTCAGAAAACGTGCTCAGCTCGACGAGAACATGCGATTTAAGCAATAAAATTAAAAATGCACCCAAAACCTAAACCAAACGTTGCTGGTGGTTATTTCTTCATGTGCAGTGGTCAACGCGGCACTCTCTAGCTGCCAAGAGCACTTTTTACTATGCGCACCCAACCAGAGTGACGGGAGGAGCACATTTCAGAAAACGTGCTCAGCTCGTCGAGAAAATGCGATTTAAGCAATAAAATTAAAAATGCACCTAAAACCTAAACCAAACGTTGCAGATGGTCATTTCTTCATGCGCAGTGGTCAACGCGGCACTCTCTAGCTGCCAAGAGCACTTTTTACTATGCGCACCCAACCAGAGTGACGGGAGGAGCACATTTCAGAAAACGTGCTCAGCTCGTCGAGAAAATGCCATTTAAGCAATAAAATTAAAAATGCACCTAAAACCTAAACCAAACGTTGCAGGTGGTTATTTCTTAATGCGCAGTGGTCAACGCGGCACTCTCTAGCTGCCAAGAGCACTTTTTACTATGCGCACCCAACCAGAGTGACGGGAGGGGCACATTTCAGAAAACGTGCTCAGCTCGTCGAGAAAATGCGATTTAAGCAATAAAATTAAAAATGCACCTAAAACCTAAACCAAACGTTGCAGGTGGTTATTTCTTCATGCGCAGTGGTCAACGCGGCACTCTCTAGCTGCCAAGAGCACTTTTTACTATGCGCACCTAACCAGAGTGACGGGAGGAGCGCATTTCAGAAAACGTGCTCAGCTCGTCGAGAAAATGCGATTTAAGCAATAAAATTAAAAATGCACCTAAAACCTAAACCAAACGCTGCAGATGGTCATTTCTTCATGCGCAGTGGTCAACGCGGCACTCTCTAGCTGCCAAGAGCACTTTTTACTATGCGCACCCAACCAGAGTGACGGGAGGAGCACATTTCAGAAAACGTGCTCAGCTCGTCCAGAAAATGCTATTTAAGCAATAAAATTAAAAATGCACCTAAAACCTAAACCAAACGTTGCAGGTGGTTATTTCTTCGTGCGCAGCAGTCAACGCGGCACTCTCTATCTGCCAAGAGCACTTTTTACTATGCGCACCCAACCAGAGTGACGGGAGGAGCACATTTCAGAAAACGTGCTCAGCTCGTCGAGAAAATGCGATTTAAGCAATAAAATTAAAAATGCACCTAAAACCCAAACCAAACGTTGCAGGTGGTTATTTCTTCATGTGCAGTGGTCAACGCGGCACTCTCTAGCTGCCAAGAGCACTTTTTACTATGCGCACCCAACCAGAGTGACGGGAGGAGCACATTTCAGAAAACGTGCTCAGCTCGTCGAGAAAATGTGATTTAAGCAATAAAATTAAAAATGCACCTAAAACCTAAACCAAACGTTGCAGGTGGTTATTTCTTCGTGCGCAGCAGTCAACGCGGCACTCTCTATCTGCCAAGAGCACTTTTTACTATGCGCACCCAACCAGAGTGACGGGAGGAGCACATTTCAGAAAACGTGCTTAGCTCGTCGAGAAAATGCGATTTAAGCAATAAAATTAAAAATGCACCTAAAACCCAAACCAAACGTTGCAGGTGGTTATTTCTTCATGCGCAGTGGTCAACGCGGCACTCTCTAGCTGCCAAGAGCACTTTTAACTATGCGCACCCAACAAGAGTGACGGGAGGAGCGCATTTCAGAAAACGTGCTCAGCTCGACGAGAACATGCGATTTAAGCAATACAATTAAAAATGCACCCAAAACCTAAACCAAACGTTGCTGGTGGTTATTTCTTCATGCGCAGTGGTCAACGCGGCACTCTCTAGCTGCCAAGAGTACTTTTTACTATGCGCACCCAACCAGAGTGACGGGAGGAGCACATTTCAGAAAACGTGCTCAGCTCGTCGAGAAAATGCGATTTAAGCAATAAAATTAAAAATGCACCTAAAACCTAAACCAAACGTTGCAGGTGGTTATTTCTTCATGCACAGTGGTCAACGCGGCACTCTCTAGCTGCCAAGAGCACTTTTTACTATGCGCACCCAACCAGAGTGACGGGAGGAGCACATTTCAGAAAACGTGCTCAGCTCGTCGAGAAAATTCGATTTAAGCAATAAAATTAAAAATGCACCTAAAACCTAAACCAAACGTTGCAGGTGGTTATTTCTTCATGCGCAGTGGTCAACGCGGCACTCTCTAGCTGCCAAGAGCACTTTTTACTATGCGCACCTAACCAGAGTGACGGGAGGAGCACATTTCAGAAAACGTGCTCAGCTCGTCGAGAAAATGCGATTTAAGCAATAAAATTAAAAATGCACCTAAACCAAACGTTGCAGGTGGTTATTTCTTCATGCGCAGTGGTCAACGCGGCACTCTCTAGCTGCCAAGAGTACTTTTTACTATGCGCACCCAACCAGAGTGACGGGAGGAGCACATTTCAGAAAACGTGCTCAGCTCGTCGAGAAAATGCGATTTAAGCAATAAAATTAAAAATGCACCTAAAACCTAAACCAAACGTTGCAGGTGGTTATTTCTTCGTGCGCAGCAGTCAACGCGGCACTCTCTAGCTGCCAAGAGCACTTTTTACTATGCGCACCCAACCAGAGTGACGGGAGGAGCACATTTCCGAAAACGTGCTCAGCTCGTCGAGTAAATGCGATTTAAGCAATAAAATTAAAAATGCACCCAAAACCTAAACCAAACGTTGCAGGTGGTTATTTCTTCATGCGCAGTGGTCAACGCGGCACTCTCTAGCTGCCAAGAGCACTTTTTACTATGCGCACCCAACCAGAGTGACGGGAGGAGCACATTTCAGAAAACGTGCTCAGCTCGTCCAGAAAATGCGATTTAAGCAATAAAATTAAATATGCACCTAAAACCTAAACCAAACGTTGCAGATGGTCATTTCTTCATGCGCAGTGGTCAACGCGGCACTCTCTAGCTGCCAAGAGCACTTTTTACTATGCGCACCCAACCAGAGTGACGGGAGGAGCACATTTCAGAAAACGTGCTCAGCTCGTCGAGAAAATGTGATTTAAGCAATAAAATTAAAAATGCACCTAAAACCTAAACCAAACGTTGCAGGTGGTTATTTTCTTCATGCGCAGTGGTCAACGCGGCACTCTCTAGCTGCCAAGAGCACTTTTTACTATGCGCACCCAACCAGAGTGACGGGAGGAGCACATTTCAGAAAACGTGCTCAGCTCGTCGAGAAAATGCGATTTAAGCAATAAAATTAAAAATGCAACTAAAACCTAAACCAAACGTTGCAGATGGTCATTTCTTCATGCGCAGTGGTCAACGCGGCACTCTCTAGCTGCCAAGAGCACTTTTTACTATGCGCACCCAACCAGAGTGACGGGAGGAGCACATTTCAGAAAACGTGCTCAGCTCGTCGAGAAAATGCGATTTAAGCAATAAAATTAAAAATGCACCCAAAACCTAAACCAAACGTTGCAGATGGTCTTTTCTTCATGCGCAGTGGTCAACGCGGCACTCTCTAGCTGCCAAGAGCACTTTTTACTATGCGCACCCAACCAGAGTGACGGGAGGAGCGCATTTCAGAAAACGTGCTCAGCTCGTCGAGTAAATGCGATTTAAGAAATAAAATTAAAAATGCACCTAAAACCTAAACCAAAAGTTGCAGGTGGTTATTTCTTCATGTGCAGCAGTCAACGCGGCACTCTCAAGCTGCCAAGAGCACTTTTTACTATGCGCACCCAACCAGAGTGACGGGAGGAGCACATTTCAGAAAACGTGCTCAGCTCGTCCAGAAAATGCGATTTAAGCAATAAAATTAAAAATGCACCTAAAACCTAAACCAAACGTTGCAGATGGTCATTTCTTCATGCGCAGTGGTCAACGCGGCACTCTCTAGCTGCCAAGAGCACTTTTTACTATGCACACCCAACCAGAGTGACGGGAGGAGCACATTTCAGAAAACGTGCTCATCTCGTACAGACAATGCGATTTAAGCAATAAAATTAAAAATGAACACAAAACCTAAACCAAACGTTGCAGGTGGTTATTTCTTCATGCGCAGTGGTCAACGCGGCACTCTCTAGCTGCCAAGAGCACTTTTTACTATGCGCACCCAACCAGAGTGACGGGAGGAGCGCATTTCAGAAAACGTGCTCAGCTCGTCGAGAAAATGCGATTTAAGCAATAAAATTAAAAATGCACCTAAAACCTAAACCAAAAGTTGCAGGTGGTTATTTCTTCATGCGCAGCAGTCAACGCGGCACTCTCTAGCTGCCAAGAGCACTTTTTACTATGCGCACCCAACCAGAGTGACGGGAGGAGCACATTTCAGAAAACGTGCTCAGCTCGTTGAGAAAATGCGATTTCAGCAATAAAATTAAAAATGCACCTAATACCTAAACCAAACGTTGCAGGTGGTTATTTCTTCATGCGCAGTGGTCAACGCGGCACTCTCTAGCTGCCAAGAGCACTTTTTACTATGCGCACCCAACCAGAGTGACGGGAGGAGCACATTTCAGAAAACGTGCTCAGCTCGTCGAGAAAATGTGATTTAAGCAATAAAATTAAAAATGCACCTAAAACCTAAACCAAACGTTGCAGGTGGTTATTTCTTCATGCGCAGTGGTCAACGCGGCACTCTCTAGCTGCCAAGAGCACTTTTTACTATGCGCACCCAACCAGAGTGACGGGAGGAGCACATTTCAGAAAACGTGCTCAGCTCGTCGAGAAAATGCGATTTAAGCAATAAAATTAAAAATGCAACTAAAACCTAAACCAAACGTTGCAGATGGTCATTTCTTCATGCGCAGTGGTCAACGCGGCACTCTCTAGCTGCCAAGAGCACTTTTTACTATGCGCACCCAACCAGAGTGACGGGAGGAGCACATTTCAGAAAACGTGCTCAGCTCGTCGAGAAAATGCGATTTAAGCAATAAAATTAAAAATGCACCCAAAACCTAAACCAAACGTTGCAGATGGTCTTTTCTTCATGCGCAGTGGTCAACGCGGCACTCTCTAGCTGCCAAGAGCACTTTTTACTATGCGCACCCAACCAGAGTGACGGGAGGAGCGCATTTCAGAAAACGTGCTCAGCTCGTCGAGTAAATGCGATTTAAGAAATAAAATTAAAAATGCACCTAAAACCTAAACCAAAAGTTGCAGGTGGTTATTTCTTCATGTGCAGCAGTCAACGCGGCACTCTCAAGCTGCCAAGAGCACTTTTTACTATGCGCACCCAACCAGAGTGACGGGAGGAGCACATTTCAGAAAACGTGCTCAGCTCGTCCAGAAAATGCGATTTAAGCAATAAAATTAAAAATGCACCTAAAACCTAAACCAAACGTTGCAGATGGTCATTTCTTCATGCGCAGTGGTCAACGCGGCACTCTCTAGCTGCCAAGAGCACTTTTTACTATGCACACCCAACCAGAGTGACGGGAGGAGCACATTTCAGAAAACGTGCTCATCTCGTCCAGACAATGCGATTTAAGCAATAAAATTAAAAATGAACACAAAACCTAAACCAAACGTTGCAGGTGGTTATTTCTTCATGCGCAGTGGTCAACGCGGCACTCTCTAGCTGCCAAGAGCACTTTTTACTATGCGCACCCAACCAGAGTGACGGGAGGAGCGCATTTCAGAAAACGTGCTCAGCTCGTCGAGAAAATGCGATTTAAGCAATAAAATTAAAAATGCACCTAAAACCTAAACCAAAAGTTCCAGGTGGTTATTTCTTCATGCGCAGCAGTCAACGCGGCACTCTCTAGCTGCCAAGAGCACTTTTTACTATGCGCACCCAACCAGAGTGACGGGAGGAGCACATTTCAGAAAACGTGCTCAGCTCGTTGAGAAAATGCGATTTCAGCAATAAAATTAAAAATGCACCTAATACCTAAACCAAACGTTGCAGGTGGTTATTTCTTCATGCGCAGTGGTCAACGCGGCACTCTCTAGCTGCCAAGAGCACTTTTTACTATGCGCACCCAACCAGAGTGACGGGAGGAGCACATTTCAGAAAACGTGCTCAGCTCGTCGAGAAAATGTGATTTAAGCAATAAAATTAAAAATGCACCTAAAACCTAAACCAAACGTTGCAGGTGGTTATTTCTTCATGCGCAGTGGTCAACGCGGCACTCTCTAGCTGCCAAGAGCACTTTTTACTATGCGCACCCAACCAGAGTGACGGGAGGAGCACATTTCAGAAAACGTGCTCAGCTCGTCGAGAAAATGCGATTTAAGCAATAAAATTAAAAATGCAACTAAAACCTAAACCAAACGTTGCAGATGGTCATTTCTTCATGCGCAGTGGTCAACGCGGCACTCTCTAGCTGCCAAGAGCACTTTTTAGTATGCGCACCCAACCAGAGTGACGGGAGGAGCACATTTCAGAAAACGTGCTCAGCTCGTCGAGAAAATGCGATTTAAGCAATAAAATTAAAAATGCACCCAAAACCTAAACCAAACGTTGCAGATGGTCTTTTCTTCATGCGCAGTGGTCAACGCGGCACTCTCTAGCTGCCAAGAGCACTTTTTACTATGCGCACCCAACCAGAGTGACGGGAGGAGCGCATTTCAGAAAACGTGCTCAGCTCGTCGAGTATATGCGATTTAAGAAATAAAATTAAAAATGCACCTAAAACCTAAACCAAAAGTTGCAGGTGGTTATTTCTTCATGCGCAGCAGTCAACGCGGCACTCTCTAGCTGCCAAGAGCACTTTTTACTATGCGCACCCAACCAGAGTGACGGGAGGAGCACATTTCAGAAAACGTGCTCAGCTCGTCCAGAAAATGCGATTTAAGCAATAAAATTAAAAATGCACCTAAAACCTAAACCAAACGTTGCAGATGGTCATTTCTTCATGCGCAGTGGTCAACGCGGCACTCTCTAGCTGCCAAGAGCACTTTTTACTATGCACACCCAACCAGAGTGACGGGAGGAGCACATTTCAGAAAACGTGCTCATCTCGTCCAGACAATGCGATTTAAGCAATAAAATTAAAAATGAACCCAAAACCTAAACTAAACGTTGCAGGTGGTTATTTCTTCATGCGCAGTGGTCAACGCGGCACTCTCTAGCTGCCAAGAGCACTTTTTACTATGCGCACCCAACCAGAGTGACGGGAGGAGCGCATTTCAGAAAACGTGCTCAGCTCGTCGAGAAAATGCGATTTAAGCAATAAAATTAAAAATGCACCTAAAACCTAAACCAAACGTTGCAGGTGGTTATTTCTTCATGCGCAGTGGTCAATGCGGCACTCTCTAGCTGCCAAGAGCACTTTTTACTATGCGCACCCAACCAGAGTGACGGGAGGAGCACATTTCAGAAAACGTGCTCAGCTCGTCGAGAAAATGCGATTTAAGCAATAAAATTAAAATTGCACCCAAAACCTAAACCAAACGTTGCAGATGGTCTTTTCTTCATGCGCAGTGGTCAACGCGGCACTCTCTAGCTGCCAAGAGCACTTTTTACTATGCGCACCCAACCAGAGTGACGGGAGGAGCGCATTTCAGAAAACGTGCTCAGCTCGTCGAGTAAATGCGATTTAAGCAATAAAATTAAAAATGCACCCAAAACCTAAACCAAACGTTGCAGGTGGTTATTTCTTCATGCGCAGTGGTCAACGCGGCACTCTCTAGCTGCCAAGAGCACTTTTTACTATGCACACCCAACCAGAGTGACGGGAGGAGCACATTTCAGAAAACGTGCTCAGCTCGTCGAGAAAATGCGATTTAAGCAATAAAATTAAAACTGCAGCCAAAACCTAAACCAAACGTTGCAGATGGTTATTTCTTCATGCGCAGTGGTCAACGCGGCACTCTCTTGCTGCCAAGAGCACTTTTTACTATGCGCACCCAACCAGAGTGACGGGAGGAGCACATTTCAGAAAACGTGCTCAGCTCGTCGAGAAAATGCGATTTAAGCAATAAAATTAAAAATGCACCCAAAACCTAAACCAAACGTTGCAGATGGTCATTTCTTCATGCGCAGTGGTCAACGCGGCACTCTCTAGCTGCCAAGACCACTTTTTACTATGCGCACCCAACCAGAGTGACGGGAGGAGCACATTTCAGAAAACGTGCTCAGCTCGTCCAGAAAATGCGATTTAAGCAATAAAATTAAAAATGCACCTAAAACCTAAACCAAACGTTGCAGATGGTCATTTCTTCATGCGCAGTGGTCAACGCGGCACTCTCTAGCTGCCAAGAGCACTTTTTACTATGCACACCCAACCAGAGTGACGGGAGGAGCACATTTCAGAAAACGTGCTCAGCTCGTCTAGACAATGCGATTTAAGCAATAAAATTAAAAATGAACCCAAAACCTAAACCAAACGTTGCAGGTGGTTATTTCTTCATGCGCAGTGGTCAACGCGGCACTTTCTAGCTGCCAAGAGCACTTTTTACTATGCGCACCCAACCAGAGTGACGGGAGGAGCGCATTTCAGAAAACGTGCTCAGCTCGTCGAGAAAATGCGATTTAAGCAATAAAATTAAAAATGCACCTAAAACCTAAACCAAACGTTGCAGGTGGTTATTTCTTCATGCGCAGTGGTCAACGCGGCACTCTCTAGCTGCCAAGAGTACTTTTTACTATGCGCACCCAACCAGAGTGACGGGAGGAGCACATTTCAGAAAACGTGCTCAGCTCGTCGAGAAAATGCGATTTAAGCAATAAAATTAAAAATGCACCTAAAACCTAAACCAAACGTTGCAGGTGGTTATTTCTTCGTGCGCAGCAGTCAACGCGGCACTCTCTAGCTGCCAAGAGCACTTTTTACTATGCGCACCCAACCAGAGTGACGGGAGGAGCACATTTCAGAAAACGTGCTCAGCTCGTCGAGTAAATGGGATTTAAGCAATAAAATTAAAAATGCACCCAAAACCTAAACCAAACGTTGCAGGTGGTTATTTCTTCATGCGCAGTGGTCAACGCGGCACTCTCTAGCTGCCAAGAGCACTTTTTACTATGCGCACCCAACCAGAGTGACGGGAGGAGCACATTTCAGAAAACGTCCTCAGCTCGTCGAGAAAATGCGATTTAAGCAATAAAATTAAAAATGCACATAAAACTTAAACCAAACGTTGCAGATGGTCATTTCTTCATGTGCAGTGGTCAACGCGGCACTCTCTAGCTGCCAAGAGCACTTTTTACTATGCACACCCAACCAGAGTGACGGGAGGAGCACATTTCAGAAAACGTGCTCAGCTCGTCCAGACAATGCAATTTAAGCAATAAAATTAAAAATGAACCCAAAACCTAAACCAGACGTTGCAGGTGGTTATTTATTCATGCGCAGTGGTCAACGCGGCACTCTCTAGCTGCCAAGAGCACTTTTTACTATGCGCACCCAACCAGAGTGACGGGAGGAGCGCATTTCAGAAAACGTGCTCAGCTCGTCGAGAAAATGCGATTTAAGCAATAAAATTAAAAATGCACCTAAAACCTAAACCAAAAGTTGCAGGTGGTTATTTCTTCATGTGCAGCAGTCAACGCGGCACTCTCTAGCTGCCAAGAGCACTTTTTACTATGCGCACCTAACCAGAGTGACGGGAGGAGCACATTTCAGAAAACGTGCTCAGCTCGTCGAGAAAATGCGATTTAAGCAATAAAATTAAAAATGCACCTAAAACCTAAACCAAACGTTGCAGATGGTCATTTCTTCATGCGCAGTGGTCAACGCGGCACTCTCTAGCTGCCAAGAGCACTTTTTACTATGCGCACCCAACCAGAGTGACGGGAGGAGCACATTTCAGAAAACGTGCTCAGCTCGTCGAGAAAATGCCATTTAAGCAATAAAATTAAAAATGCACCTAAAACCTAAACCAAACGTTGCAGGTGGTTATTTCTTCATGCGCAGTGGTCAACGCGGCACTCTCTAGCTGCCAAGAGCACTTTTTACTATACGCACCAAACCAGAGTGACGGGAGGAGCACATTTCAGAAAACGTGCTCAGCTCGTCGAGAAAATGCGATTTAAGCAATACAATTAAAAATGCACCTAAAACCTAAACCAAACGTTGCAGGTGGTTATTTCTTCATGCGCAGTGGTCAACGCGGCACTCTCTAGCTGCCAAGAGCACTTTTTACTATGCGCACCTAACCAGAGTGACGGGAGGAGCACATTTCAGAAAACGTGCTCAGCTCGTCGAGAAAATGCGATTTAAGCAATAAAATTAAAAATGCACCTAAAACCTAAACCAAACGCTGCAGATGGTCATTTCTTCATGCGCAGTGGTCAACGCGGCACTCTCTAGCTGCCAAGAGCACTTTTTACTATGCGCATCCAACCAGAATGACGGGAGGAGCACATTTCAGAAAACGTGCTCAGCTCGTCGAGAAAATGCGATTTAAGCAATAAAATTAAAAATGCACCCAAAACCTAAACCAAACGTTGCAGATGGTCATTTCTTCATGCGCAGTGGTCAACGCGGCACTCTCTAGCTGCCAAGAGCACTTTTTACTATGCACACCCAACAAGAGTGACGGGAGGAGCGCATTTCAGAAAACGTGCTCAGCTCGACGAGAACATGCGATTTAAGCAATAAAATTAAAAATGCATCCAAAACCTAAACCAAACGTTGCAGGCTGTTATTTCTTCATGCGCAGTGGTCGACGCGGCACTCTCTAGCTGCCAAGAGCACTTTTTACTATGCGCACCCAACCAGAGTGACGGGAGGAGCACATTTCAGAAAACGTGCTCAGCTTGTCGAGAAAATGCGATTTAAGCAATAAAATTAAAAATGCACCTAAAACCTAAACCAAACGTTGCAGGTGGTTATTTCTTCATGCGCAGCAGTCAACGCGGCACTCTCTAGCTGCCAAGAGCACTTTTTACTATGCGCACCCAACCAGAGTGACGGGAGGAGCACATTTCAGAAAACGTGCTCAGCTCGTTGAGAAAATGCGATTTCAGCAATAAAATTAAAAATGCACCTAATACCTAAACCAAACGTTGCAGGTGGTTATTTCTTCATGCGCAGTGGTCAACGCGGCACTCTCTAGCTGCCAAGAGCACTTTTTACTATGCGCACCCAACCAGAGTGACGGGAGGAGCACATTTCAGAAAACGTGCTCAGCTCGTCGAGAAAATGCGATTTAAGCAATAAAATTAAAAATGCACCCAAAACCTAAACCAAACGTTGCAGGTGGTTATTTCTTTATGCGCAGCAGTCAACGCGGCACTCTCTAGCTGCCAAGAGCAGTTTTTACTATGCGCACCCAACCAGAGTGACGGGAGGAGCACATTTCAGAAAACGTGCTCAGCTCGTCGAGAAAATGCGATTTAAGCAATAAAATTAAAAATGCACCTAAAACCTAAACCAAACGTTGCAGATGGTCATTTCTTCATGCGCAGTGGTCAACGCGGCACTCTCTAGCTGCCAAGAGCACTTTTTACTATGCACACCCAACCTGAGTGACGGGAGGAGCACATTTCAGAAAACGTGCTCAGCTCGTCGAGAAAATGCGATTTAAGCAATAAAATTAAAAATGCACCTAAAACCTAAACCAAACGTTGCAGATGGTCATTTCTTCATGCGCAGTGGTCAACGCGGCACTCTCTAGCTGCCAAGAGCACTTTTTACTATGCACACCCAACCAGAGTGACGGGAGGAGCACATTTCAGAAAACGTGCTCAGCTCGTCGAGAAAATGCGATTTAAGCAATAAAATTAAAAATGAACCCAAAACCTAAACCAAACGTTGCAGGTGGTTATTTCTTCATGCGCAGTGGTCAACGCGGCACTCTCTAGCTGCCAAGAGCACTTTTTACTATGCGCACCCAACCAGAGTGACGGGAGGAGCGCATTTCAGAAAACGTGCTCAGCTCGTCGAGAAAATGCGATTTAAGCAATAAAATTAAAAATGCACCTAAAACCTAAACCAAACGTTGCAGGTGGTTATTTCTTCATGCGCAGTGGTCAATGCGGCACTCTCTAGCTGCCAAGAGCACTTTTTACTATGCGCACCCAACCAGAGTGACGGGAGGAGCACATTTCAGAAAACGTGCTCAGCTCGTCGAGAAAATGCGATTTAAGCAATAAAATTAAAATTTCACCCAAAACCTAAACCAAACGTTGCAGATGGTCTTTTCTTCATGCGCAGTGGTCAACGCGGCACTCTCTAGCTGCCAAGAGCACTTTTTACTATGCGCACCCAACCAGAGTGACGGGAGGAGCGCATTTCAGAAAACGTGCTCAGCTCGTCGAGTAAATGCGATTTAAGCAATAAAATTAAAAATGCACCTAAAACCTAAACCAAACGTTGCAGATGGTCATTTCTTCATGCGCAGTGGTCAACGCGGCACTCTCTAGCTGCCAAGAGCACTTTTTACTATGCACACCCAACCAGAGTGACGGGAGGAGCACATTTCAGAAAACGTGCTCAGCTCGTCGAGAAAATGCGATTTAAGCAATAAAATTAAAAATGCACCTAAAACCTAAACCAAACGTTGCAGGTGGTTATTTCTTCATGCGCAGTGGTCAACGCGGCAGTCTCTAGCTGTCAAGAGTACTTTTTACTATGCGCACCCAACCAGAGTGACGGGAGGAGCACATTTCAGAAAACGTGCTCAGCTCGTCGAGAAAATGCGATTTAAGCAATAAAATTAAAAATGCACCTAAAACCTAAACCAAACGTTGCAGGTGGTTATTTCTTCATGCACAGTGGTCAACGCGGCACTCTCTAGCTGCCAAGAGCACTTTTTACTATGCGCACCCAACCAGAGTGACGGGAGGAGCACATTTCAGAAAACGTGCTCAGCTCGTCGAGAAAATTCGATTTAAGCAATAAAATTAAAAATGCACCTAAAACCTAAACCAAACGTTGCAGGTGGTTATTTCTTCATGCGCAGTGGTCAACGCGGCACTCTCTAGCTGCCAAGAGCACTTTTTACTATGCGCACCTAACCAGAGTGACGGGAGGAGCACATTTCAGAAAACGTGCTCAGCTCGTCGAGAAAATGCGATTTAAGCAATAAAATTAAAAATGCACCTAAAACCTAAACCAAACGCTGCAGATGGTCATTTCTTCATGCGCAGTGGTCAACGCGGCACTCTCTAGCTGCCAAGAGCACTTTTTACTATGCACACCCAACCAGAGTGACGGGAGGAGCACATTTCAGAAAACGTGCTCAGCTCGTCGAGAAAATGCGATTTAAGCAATAAAATTAAAAATGCACCCAAAACCTAAACCAAACGTTGCAGGTGTTTATTTCTTCATGCGCAGTGGTCAACGCGGCCCTCTCTAGCTGCCAAGAGCATTTTTTACTATGCGCACCCAACCAGAGTGACGGGAGGAGCACATTTCAGAAAACGTGCTCAGCTCGTCGAGAAAATGCGATTTAAGCAATAAAATTAAAAATGCACCTAAAACCTAAACCAAACGTTGCAGATGGTTATTTCTTCATGCGCAGTGGTCAACGCGGCACTCTCTAGCTGCCAAGAGCACTTTTTACTATGCGCACCCAACCAGAGTGACGGGAGGAGCACATTTCAGAAAACGTGCTCAGCTCGTCGAGAAAATGCGATTTAAGCAATAAAATTAAAAATGCACCCAAAACCTAAACCAAACGTTGCAGATGGTCATTTCTTCATGCGCAGTGGTCAACGCGGCACTCTCTAGCTGCCAAGACCACTTTTTACTATGCGCACCCAACCAGAGTGACGGGAGGAGCACATTTCAGAAAACGTGCTCAGCTCGTCCAGAAAATGCGATTTAAGCAATAAAATTAAAAATGCACCTAAAACCTAAACCAAACGTTGCAGATGGTCATTTCTTCATGCGCAGTGGTCAACGCGGCACTCTCTAGCTGCCAAGAGCACTTTTTACTATGCACACCCAACCAGAGTGACGGGAGGAGCACATTTCAGAAAACGTGCTCAGCTCGTCTAGACAATGCGATTTAAGCAATAAAATTAAAAATGAACCCAAAACCTAAACCAAACGTTGCAGGTGGTTATTTCTTCATGCGCAGTGGTCAACGCGGCACTTTCTAGCTGCCAAGAGCACTTTTTACTATGCGCACCCAACCAGAGTGACGGGAGGAGCGCATTTCAGAAAACGTGCTCAGCTCGTCGAGAAAATGCGATTTAAGCAATAAAATTAAAAATGCACCTAAAACCTAAACCAAACGTTGCAGGTGGTTATTTCTTCATGCGCAGTGGTCAACGCGGCACTCTCTAGCTGCCAAGAGTACTTTTTACTATGCGCACCCAACCAGAGTGACGGGAGGAGCACATTTCAGAAAACGTGCTCAGCTCGTCGAGAAAATGCGATTTAAGCAATAAAATTAAAAATGCACCTAAAACCTAAACCAAACGTTGCAGGTGGTTATTTCTTCGTGCGCAGCAGTCAACGCGGCACTCTCTAGCTGCCAAGAGCACTTTTTACTATGCGCACCCAACCAGAGTGACGGGAGGAGCACATTTCAGAAAACGTGCTCAGCTCGTCGAGTAAATGGGATTTAAGCAATAAAATTAAAAATGCACCCAAAACCTAAACCAAACGTTGCAGGTGGTTATTTCTTCATGCGCAGTGGTCAACGCGGCACTCTCTAGCTGCCAAGAGCACTTTTTACTATGCGCACCCAACCAGAGTGACGGGAGGAGCACATTTCAGAAAACGTCCTCAGCTCGTCGAGAAAATGCGATTTAAGCAATAAAATTAAAAATGCACATAAAACTTAAACCAAACGTTGCAGATGGTCATTTCTTCATGTGCAGTGGTCAACGCGGCACTCTCTAGCTGCCAAGAGCACTTTTTACTATGCACACCCAACCAGAGTGACGGGAGGAGCACATTTCAGAAAACGTGCTCAGCTCGTCCAGACAATGCAATTTAAGCAATAAAATTAAAAATGAACCCAAAACCTAAACCAGACGTTGCAGGTGGTTATTTATTCATGCGCAGTGGTCAACGCGGCACTCTCTAGCTGCCAAGAGCACTTTTTACTATGCGCACCCAACCAGAGTGACGGGAGGAGCGCATTTCAGAAAACGTGCTCAGCTCGTCGAGAAAATGCGATTTAAGCAATAAAATTAAAAATGCACCTAAAACCTAAACCAAAAGTTGCAGGTGGTTATTTCTTCATGTGCAGCAGTCAACGCGGCACTCTCTAGCTGCCAAGAGCACTTTTTACTATGCGCACCTAACCAGAGTGACGGGAGGAGCACATTTCAGAAAACGTGCTCAGCTCGTCGAGAAAATGCGATTTAAGCAATAAAATTAAAAATGCACCTAAAACCTAAACCAAACGTTGCAGATGGTCATTTCTTCATGCGCAGTGGTCAACGCGGCACTCTCTAGCTGCCAAGAGCACTTTTTACTATGCGCACCCAACCAGAGTGACGGGAGGAGCACATTTCAGAAAACGTGCTCAGCTCGTCGAGAAAATGCCATTTAAGCAATAAAATTAAAAATGCACCTAAAACCTAAACCAAACGTTGCAGGTGGTTATTTCTTCATGCGCAGTGGTCAACGCGGCACTCTCTAGCTGCCAAGAGCACTTTTTACTATACGCACCAAACCAGAGTGACGGGAGGAGCACATTTCAGAAAACGTGCTCAGCTCGTCGAGAAAATGCGATTTAAGCAATACAATTAAAAATGCACCTAAAACCTAAACCAAACGTTGCAGGTGGTTATTTCTTCATGCGCAGTGGTCAACGCGGCACTCTCTAGCTGCCAAGAGCACTTTTTACTATGCGCACCTAACCAGAGTGACGGGAGGAGCACATTTCAGAAAACGTGCTCAGCTCGTCGAGAAAATGCGATTTAAGCAATAAAATTAAAAATGCACCTAAAACCTAAACCAAACGCTGCAGATGGTCATTTCTTCATGCGCAGTGGTCAACGCGGCACTCTCTAGCTGCCAAGAGCACTTTTTACTATGCGCATCCAACCAGAATGACGGGAGGAGCACATTTCAGAAAACGTGCTCAGCTCGTCGAGAAAATGCGATTTAAGCAATAAAATTAAAAATGCACCCAAAACCTAAACCAAACGTTGCAGATGGGCATTTCTTCATGCGCAGTGGTCAACGCGGCACTCTCTAGCTGCCAAGAGCACTTTTTACTATGCACACCCAACAAGAGTGACGGGAGGAGCGCATTTCAGAAAACGTGCTCAGCTCGACGAGAACATGCGATTTAAGCAATAAAATTAAAAATGCATCCAAAACCTAAACCAAACGTTGCAGGCTGTTATTTCTTCATGCGCAGTGGTCGACGCGGCACTCTCTAGCTGCCAAGAGCACTTTTTACTATGCGCACCCAACCAGAGTGACGGGAGGAGCACATTTCAGAAAACGTGCTCAGCTTGTCGAGAAAATGCGATTTAAGCAATAAAATTAAAAATGCACCCAAAACCTAAACCAAACGTTGCAGGTGGTTATTTCTTCATGCGCAGTGGTAAACGCGGCACTCTCTAGGTGCCAAGAGCACTTTTTACTATGCGCACCCAACCAGAGTGACGGGAGGAGCACATTTCAGAAAACGTGCTCAGCTCGTCCAGAAAATGCTATTTAAGCAATAAAATTAAAAATGCACCTAAAACCTAAACCAAACGTTGCAGGTGGTTATTTCTTCGTGCGCAGCAGTCAACGCGGCACTCTCTAGCTGCCAAGAGCACTTTTTACTATGTGCACCCAACCAGAGTGACGGGAGGAGCACATTTCAGAAAACGTGCTCAGCTCGTCGAGAAAATGCGATTTAAGCAATAAAATTAAAAATGCACCTAAAACCCAAACCAAACGTTGCAGGTGGTTATTTCTTCATGCGCAGCGGTCAACTCGGCACTCTCTAGCTGCCAAGAGCACTTTTAACTATGCGCACCCAACCAGAGTGACGGGAGGAGCACATTTCAGAAAACGTGCTCAGCTCGTCGACAAAATGCGATTTAAGCAATAAAATTAAAAATGCACCCAAAACCTAAACCAAACGTTGCAGGTGGTTATTTCTTCATGCGCAGTGGTCAACGCGGCACTCTCTAGCTGCCAAGAGCACTTTTTACTATGCGCACCCAACCAGAGTGACGGGAGGAGCACATTTCAGAAAACGTGCTCAGCTCGTCGAGAAAATGTGATTTAAGCAATAAAATTAAAAATGCACCTAAAACCTAAACCAAACGTTGCAGATGGTCATTTCTTCATGCGCAGTGGTCAACGCGGCACTCTCTAGGTGCTAAGAGCACTTTTTACTATGCACACCCAACCAGAGTGACGGGAGGAGCACATTTCAGAAAACGTGCTCAGCTCGTCGAGAAAATGCGATTTAAGCAATAAAATTAAAAATGCAACTTAAACCTAAACCAAACGTTGCAGGTGGTTATTTCTTCATGCGCAGTGGTCAACGCGGCACTCTCTAGCTGCCAAGAGCACTTTTTACTATGCACACCCAACCAGAGTGACGGGAGGAGCACATTTCAGAAAACGTGCTCAGCTCGTCGAGAAAATGCGATTTAAGCAATAAAATTAAAAATGCACCCAAAACCTAAACCAAACGTTGCAGGTGGTTATTTCTTCATGCGCAGTGGTCAACGCGGCACTCTCTAGCTTCCAAGAGCACTTTCTACTATGCACACCCAACAAGAGTGACGGGAGGAGCGCATTTCAGAAAACGTGCTCAGCTCGACGAGAACATGCGATTTAAGCAATAAAATTAAAAATGCACCCAAAACCTAAACCAAACGTTGCTGGTGGTTATTTCTTCATGTGCAGTGGTCAACGCGGCACTCTCTAGCTGCCAAGAGCACTTTTTACTATGCGCACCCAACCAGAGTGACGGGAGGAGCACATTTCAGAAAACGTGCTCAGCTCGTCGAGAAAATGCGATTTAAGCAATAAAATTAAAAATGCACCTAAAACCTAAACCAAACGTTGCAGATGGTCATTTCTTCATGCGCAGTGGTCAACGCGGCACTCTCTAGCTGCCAAGAGCACTTTTTACTATGCGCACCCAACCAGAGTGACGGGAGGAGCACATTTCAGAAAACGTGCTCAGCTCGTCGAGAAAATGCCATTTAAGCAATAAAATTAAAAATGCACCTAAAACCTAAACCAAACGTTGCAGGTGGTTATTTCTTAATGCGCAGTGGTCAACGCGGCACTCTCTAGCTGCCAAGAGCACTTTTTACTATGCGCACCCAACCAGAGTGACGGGAGGGGCACATTTCAGAAAACGTGCTCAGCTCGTCGAGAAAATGCGATTTAAGCAATAAAATTAAAAATGCACCTAAAACCTAAACCAAACGTTGCAGGTGGTTATTTCTTCATGCGCAGTGGTCAACGCGGCACTCTCTAGCTGCCAAGAGCACTTTTTACTATGCGCACCTAACCAGAGTGACGGGAGGAGCGCATTTCAGAAAACGTGCTCAGCTCGTCGAGAAAATGCGATTTAAGCAATAAAATTAAAAATGCACCTAAAACCTAAACCAAACGCTGCAGATGGTCATTTCTTCATGCGCAGTGGTCAACGCGGCACTCTCTAGCTGCCAAGAGCACTTTTTACTATGCGCACCCAACCAGAGTGACGGGAGGAGCACATTTCAGAAAACGTGCTCAGCTCGTCCAGAAAATGCTATTTAAGCAATAAAATTAAAAATGCACCTAAAACCTAAACCAAACGTTGCAGGTGGTTATTTCTTCGTGCGCAGCAGTCAACGCGGCACTCTCTATCTGCCAAGAGCACTTTTTACTATGCGCACCCAACCAGAGTGACGGGAGGAGCACATTTCAGAAAACGTGCTCAGCTCGTCGAGAAAATGCGATTTAAGCAATAAAATTAAAAATGCACCTAAAACCCAAACCAAACGTTGCAGGTGGTTATTTCTTCATGTGCAGTGGTCAACGCGGCACTCTCTAGCTGCCAAGAGCACTTTTTACTATGCGCACCCAACCAGAGTGACGGGAGGAGCACATTTCAGAAAACGTGCTCAGCTCGTCGAGAAAATGTGATTTAAGCAATAAAATTAAAAATGCACCTAAAACCTAAACCAAACGTTGCAGGTGGTTATTTCTTCGTGCGCAGCAGTCAACGCGGCACTCTCTATCTGCCAAGAGCACTTTTTACTATGCGCACCCAACCAGAGTGACGGGAGGAGCACATTTCAGAAAACGTGCTTAGCTCGTCGAGAAAATGCGATTTAAGCAATAAAATTAAAAATGCACCTAAAACCCAAACCAAACGTTGCAGGTGGTTATTTCTTCATGCGCAGTGGTCAACGCGGCACTCTCTAGCTGCCAAGAGCACTTTTAACTATGCGCACCCAACAAGAGTGACGGGAGGAGCGCATTTCAGAAAACGTGCTCAGCTCGACGAGAACATGCGATTTAAGCAATACAATTAAAAATGCACCCAAAACCTAAACCAAACGTTGCTGGTGGTTATTTCTTCATGCGCAGTGGTCAACGCGGCACTCTCTAGCTGCCAAGAGTACTTTTTACTATGCGCACCCAACCAGAGTGACGGGAGGAGCACATTTCAGAAAACGTGCTCAGCTCGTCGAGAAAATGCGATTTAAGCAATAAAATTAAAAATGCACCTAAAACCTAAACCAAACGTTGCAGGTGGTTATTTCTTCATGCACAGTGGTCAACGCGGCACTCTCTAGCTGCCAAGAGCACTTTTTACTATGCGCACCCAACCAGAGTGACGGGAGGAGCACATTTCAGAAAACGTGCTCAGCTCGTCGAGAAAATTCGATTTAAGCAATAAAATTAAAAATGCACCTAAAACCTAAACCAAACGTTGCAGGTGGTTATTTCTTCATGCGCAGTGGTCAACGCGGCACTCTCTAGCTGCCAAGAGCACTTTTTACTATGCGCACCTAACCAGAGTGACGGGAGGAGCACATTTCAGAAAACGTGCTCAGCTCGTCGAGAAAATGCGATTTAAGCAATAAAATTAAAAATGCACCTAAACCAAACGTTGCAGGTGGTTATTTCTTCATGCGCAGTGGTCAACGCGGCACTCTCTAGCTGCCAAGAGTACTTTTTACTATGCGCACCCAACCAGAGTGACGGGAGGAGCACATTTCAGAAAACGTGCTCAGCTCGTCGAGAAAATGCGATTTAAGCAATAAAATTAAAAATGCACCTAAAACCTAAACCAAACGTTGCAGGTGGTTATTTCTTCGTGCGCAGCAGTCAACGCGGCACTCTCTAGCTGCCAAGAGCACTTTTTACTATGCGCACCCAACCAGAGTGACGGGAGGAGCACATTTCCGAAAACGTGCTCAGCTCGTCGAGTAAATGCGATTTAAGCAATAAAATTAAAAATGCACCCAAAACCTAAACCAAACGTTGCAGGTGGTTATTTCTTCATGCGCAGTGGTCAACGCGGCACTCTCTAGCTGCCAAGAGCACTTTTTACTATGCGCACCCAACCAGAGTGACGGGAGGAGCACATTTCAGAAAACGTGCTCAGCTCGTCCAGAAAATGCGATTTAAGCAATAAAATTAAATATGCACCTAAAACCTAAACCAAACGTTGCAGATGGTCATTTCTTCATGCGCAGTGGTCAACGCGGCACTCTCTAGCTGCCAAGAGCACTTTTTACTATGCGCACCCAACCAGAGTGACGGGAGGAGCACATTTCAGAAAACGTGCTCAGCTCGTCGAGAAAATGTGATTTAAGCAATAAAATTAAAAATGCACCTAAAACCTAAACCAAACGTTGCAGGTGGTTATTTTCTTCATGCGCAGTGGTCAACGCGGCACTCTCTAGCTGCCAAGAGCACTTTTTACTATGCGCACCCAACCAGAGTGACGGGAGGAGCACATTTCAGAAAACGTGCTCAGCTCGTCGAGAAAATGCGATTTAAGCAATAAAATTAAAAATGCAACTAAAACCTAAACCAAACGTTGCAGATGGTCATTTCTTCATGCGCAGTGGTCAACGCGGCACTCTCTAGCTGCCAAGAGCACTTTTTACTATGCGCACCCAACCAGAGTGACGGGAGGAGCACATTTCAGAAAACGTGCTCAGCTCGTCGAGAAAATGCGATTTAAGCAATAAAATTAAAAATGCACCCAAAACCTAAACCAAACGTTGCAGATGGTCTTTTCTTCATGCGCAGTGGTCAACGCGGCACTCTCTAGCTGCCAAGAGCACTTTTTACTATGCGCACCCAACCAGAGTGACGGGAGGAGCGCATTTCAGAAAACGTGCTCAGCTCGTCGAGTAAATGCGATTTAAGAAATAAAATTAAAAATGCACCTAAAACCTAAACCAAAAGTTGCAGGTGGTTATTTCTTCATGTGCAGCAGTCAACGCGGCACTCTCAAGCTGCCAAGAGCACTTTTTACTATGCGCACCCAACCAGAGTGACGGGAGGAGCACATTTCAGAAAACGTGCTCAGCTCGTCCAGAAAATGCGATTTAAGCAATAAAATTAAAAATGCACCTAAAACCTAAACCAAACGTTGCAGATGGTCATTTCTTCATGCGCAGTGGTCAACGCGGCACTCTCTAGCTGCCAAGAGCACTTTTTACTATGCACACCCAACCAGAGTGACGGGAGGAGCACATTTCAGAAAACGTGCTCATCTCGTACAGACAATGCGATTTAAGCAATAAAATTAAAAATGAACACAAAACCTAAACCAAACGTTGCAGGTGGTTATTTCTTCATGCGCAGTGGTCAACGCGGCACTCTCTAGCTGCCAAGAGCACTTTTTACTATGCGCACCCAACCAGAGTGACGGGAGGAGCGCATTTCAGAAAACGTGCTCAGCTCGTCGAGAAAATGCGATTTAAGCAATAAAATTAAAAATGCACCTAAAACCTAAACCAAAAGTTGCAGGTGGTTATTTCTTCATGCGCAGCAGTCAACGCGGCACTCTCTAGCTGCCAAGAGCACTTTTTACTATGCGCACCCAACCAGAGTGACGGGAGGAGCACATTTCAGAAAACGTGCTCAGCTCGTTGAGAAAATGCGATTTCAGCAATAAAATTAAAAATGCACCTAATACCTAAACCAAACGTTGCAGGTGGTTATTTCTTCATGCGCAGTGGTCAACGCGGCACTCTCTAGCTGCCAAGAGCACTTTTTACTATGCGCACCCAACCAGAGTGACGGGAGGAGCACATTTCAGAAAACGTGCTCAGCTCGTCGAGAAAATGTGATTTAAGCAATAAAATTAAAAATGCACCTAAAACCTAAACCAAACGTTGCAGGTGGTTATTTCTTCATGCGCAGTGGTCAACGCGGCACTCTCTAGCTGCCAAGAGCACTTTTTACTATGCGCACCCAACCAGAGTGACGGGAGGAGCACATTTCAGAAAACGTGCTCAGCTCGTCGAGAAAATGCGATTTAAGCAATAAAATTAAAAATGCAACTAAAACCTAAACCAAACGTTGCAGATGGTCATTTCTTCATGCGCAGTGGTCAACGCGGCACTCTCTAGCTGCCAAGAGCACTTTTTACTATGCGCACCCAACCAGAGTGACGGGAGGAGCACATTTCAGAAAACGTGCTCAGCTCGTCGAGAAAATGCGATTTAAGCAATAAAATTAAAAATGCACCCAAAACCTAAACCAAACGTTGCAGATGGTCTTTTCTTCATGCGCAGTGGTCAACGCGGCACTCTCTAGCTGCCAAGAGCACTTTTTACTATGCGCACCCAACCAGAGTGACGGGAGGAGCGCATTTCAGAAAACGTGCTCAGCTCGTCGAGTAAATGCGATTTAAGAAATAAAATTAAAAATGCACCTAAAACCTAAACCAAAAGTTGCAGGTGGTTATTTCTTCATGTGCAGCAGTCAACGCGGCACTCTCAAGCTGCCAAGAGCACTTTTTACTATGCGCACCCAACCAGAGTGACGGGAGGAGCACATTTCAGAAAACGTGCTCAGCTCGTCCAGAAAATGCGATTTAAGCAATAAAATTAAAAATGCACCTAAAACCTAAACCAAACGTTGCAGATGGTCATTTCTTCATGCGCAGTGGTCAACGCGGCACTCTCTAGCTGCCAAGAGCACTTTTTACTATGCACACCCAACCAGAGTGACGGGAGGAGCACATTTCAGAAAACGTGCTCATCTCGTCCAGACAATGCGATTTAAGCAATAAAATTAAAAATGAACACAAAACCTAAACCAAACGTTGCAGGTGGTTATTTCTTCATGCGCAGTGGTCAACGCGGCACTCTCTAGCTGCCAAGAGCACTTTTTACTATGCGCACCCAACCAGAGTGACGGGAGGAGCGCATTTCAGAAAACGTGCTCAGCTCGTCGAGAAAATGCGATTTAAGCAATAAAATTAAAAATGCACCTAAAACCTAAACCAAAAGTTGCAGGTGGTTATTTCTTCATGCGCAGCAGTCAACGCGGCACTCTCTAGCTGCCAAGAGCACTTTTTACTATGCGCACCCAACCAGAGTGACGGGAGGAGCACATTTCAGAAAACGTGCTCAGCTCGTTGAGAAAATGCGATTTAAGCAATAAAATTAAAAATGCACCTAATACCTAAACCAAACGTTGCAGGTGGTTATTTCTTCATGCGCAGTGGTCAACGCGGCACTCTCTAGCTGCCAAGAGCACTTTTTACTATGCGCACCCAACCAGAGTGACGGGAGGAGCACATTTCAGAAAACGTGCTCAGCTCGTCGAGAAAATGTGATTTAAGCAATAAAATTAAAAATGCACCTAAAACCTAAACCAAACGTTGCAGGTGGTTATTTCTTCATGCGCAGTGGTCAACGCGGCACTCTCTAGCTGCCAAGAGCACTTTTTACTATGCGCACCCAACCAGAGTGACGGGAGGAGCACATTTCAGAAAACGTGCTCAGCTCGTCGAGAAAATGCGATTTAAGCAATAAAATTAAAAATGCAACTAAAACCTAAACCAAACGTTGCAGATGGTCATTTCTTCATGCGCAGTGGTCAACGCGGCACTCTCTAGCTGCCAAGAGCACTTTTTAGTATGCGCACCCAACCAGAGTGACGGGAGGAGCACATTTCAGAAAACGTGCTCAGCTCGTCGAGAAAATGCGATTTAAGCAATAAAATTAAAAATGCACCCAAAACCTAAACCAAACGTTGCAGATGGTCTTTTCTTCATGCGCAGTGGTCAACGCGGCACTCTCTAGCTGCCAAGAGCACTTTTTACTATGCGCACCCAACCAGAGTGACGGGAGGAGCGCATTTCAGAAAACGTGCTCAGCTCGTCGAGTATATGCGATTTAAGAAATAAAATTAAAAATGCACCTAAAACCTAAACCAAAAGTTGCAGGTGGTTATTTCTTCATGCGCAGCAGTCAACGCGGCACTCTCTAGCTGCCAAGAGCACTTTTTACTATGCGCACCCAACCAGAGTGACGGGAGGAGCACATTTCAGAAAACGTGCTCAGCTCGTCCAGAAAATGCGATTTAAGCAATAAAATTAAAAATGCACCTAAAACCTAAACCAAACGTTGCAGATGGTCATTTCTTCATGCGCAGTGGTCAACGCGGCACTCTCTAGCTGCCAAGAGCACTTTTTACTATGCACACCCAACCAGAGTGACGGGAGGAGCACATTTCAGAAAACGTGCTCATCTCGTCCAGACAATGCGATTTAAGCAATAAAATTAAAAATGAACCCAAAACCTAAACTAAACGTTGCAGGTGGTTATTTCTTCATGCGCAGTGGTCAACGCGGCACTCTCTAGCTGCCAAGAGCACTTTTTACTATGCGCACCCAACCAGAGTGACGGGAGGAGCGCATTTCAGAAAACGTGCTCAGCTCGTCGAGAAAATGCGATTTAAGCAATAAAATTAAAAATGCACCTAAAACCTAAACCAAACGTTGCAGGTGGTTATTTCTTCATGCGCAGTGGTCAATGCGGCACTCTCTAGCTGCCAAGAGCACTTTTTACTATGCGCACCCAACCAGAGTGACGGGAGGAGCACATTTCAGAAAACGTGCTCAGCTCGTCGAGAAAATGCGATTTAAGCAATAAAATTAAAATTGCACCCAAAACCTAAACCAAACGTTGCAGATGGTCTTTTCTTCATGCGCAGTGGTCAACGCGGCACTCTCTAGCTGCCAAGAGCACTTTTTACTATGCGCACCCAACCAGAGTGACGGGAGGAGCGCATTTCAGAAAACGTGCTCAGCTCGTCGAGTAAATGCGATTTAAGCAATAAAATTAAAAATGCACCTAAAACCTAAACCAAACGTTGCAGATGGTCATTTCTTCATGCGCAGTGGTCAACGCGGCACTCTCTAGCTGCCAAGAGCACTTTTTACTATGCATACCCAACCAGAGTGACGGGAGGAGCACATTTCAGAAAACGTGCTCAGCTCGTCGAGAAAATGCGATTTAAGCAATAAAATTAAAAATGCACCTAAAACCTAAACCAAACGTTGCAGATGGTCATTTATTCATGCGCAGTGGTCAACGCGGCACTCTCTAGCTGCCAAGAGCACTTTTTACTATGCACACCCAACAAGAGTGACGGGAGGAGCACATTTCAGAAAACGTGCTCAGCTCAACGAGAAAATGCGATTTAAGCAATAAAATTAAAAATGCAACTTAAACCTAAACCAAACGTTGCAGGTGGTTATTTCTTCATGCGCAGTGGTCAACGCGGCACTCTCTAGCTGCCAAGAGCACTTTTTACTATGCACACCCAACAAGAGTGACGGGAGGAGCACATTTCAGAAAACGTGCTCAGCTCGTCGAGAAAATGCGATTTAAGCAATAAAATTAAAAATGCACCCAAAACCTAAACCAAACGTTGCAGGTGGTTATTTCTTTATGCGCAGCAGTCAACGCGGCACTCTCTAGCTGCCAAGTGCAGTTTTTACTATGCGCACCCAACCAGAGTGACGGGAGGAGCACATTTCAGAAAACGTGCTCAGCTCGTCGAGAAAATGCGATTTAAGCAATAAAATTAAAAATGCACCTAAAACCTAAACCAAACGTTGCAGATGGTCATTTCTTCATGCGCAGTGGTCAACGCGGCACTCTCTAGCTGCCAAGAGCACTTTTTACTATGCACACCCAACCTGAGTGACGGGAGGAGCACATTTCAGAAAACGTGCTCAGCTCGTCGAGAAAATGCGATTTAAGCAATAAAATTAAAAATGCACCTAAAACCTAAACCAAACGTTGCAGATGGTCATTTCTTCATGCGCAGTGGTCAACGCGGCACTCTCTAGCTGCCAAGAGCACTTTTTACTATGCACACCCAACCAGAGTGACGGGAGGAGCACATTTCAGAAAACGTGCTCAGCTCGTCGAGAAAATGCGATTTAAGCAATAAAACTAAAAATGAACCCAAAACCTAAACCAAACGTTGCAGGTGGTTATTTCTTCATGCGCAGTGGTCAACGCGGCACTCTCTAGCTGCCAAGAGCACTTTTTACTATGCGCACCCAACCAGAGTGACGGGAGGAGCGCATTTCAGAAAACGTGCTCAGCTCGTCGAGAAAATGCGATTTAAGCAATAAAATTAAAAATGCACCTAAAACCTAAACCAAACGTTGCAGGTGGTTATTTCTTCATGCGCAGTGGTCAATGCGGCACTCTCTAGCTGCCAAGAGCACTTTTTACTATGCGCACCCAACCAGAGTGACGGGAGGAGCACATTTCAGAAAACGTGCTCAGCTCGTCGAGAAAATGCGATTTAAGCAATAAAATTAAAATTTCACCCAAAACCTAAACCAAACGTTGCAGATGGTCTTTTCTTCATGCGCAGTGGTCAACGCGGCACTCTCTAGCTGCCAAGAGCACTTTTTACTATGCGCACCCAACCAGAGTGACGGGAGGAGCGCATTTCAGAAAACGTGCTCAGCTCGTCGAGTAAATGCGATTTAAGCAATAAAATTAAAAATGCACCTAAAACCTAAACCAAACGTTGCAGATGGTCATTTCTTCATGCGCAGTGGTCAACGCGGCACTCTCTAGCTGCCAAGAGCACTTTTTACTATGCACACCCAACCAGAGTGACGGGAGGAGCACATTTCAGAAAACGTGCTCAGCTCGTCGAGAAAATGCGATTTAAGCAATAAAATTAAAAATGCACCTAAAACCTAAACCAAACGTTGCAGGTGGTTATTTCTTCATGCGCAGTGGTCAACGCGGCACTCTCTAGCTGCCAAGAGCACTTTTTACTATGCGCACCCAACCAGAGTGACGGGAGGAGCACATTTCAGAAAACGTGCTCAGCTCGTCGAGAAAATGCGATTTAAGCAATAAAATTAAAAATGCACCTAAAACCTAAACCAAACGTTGCAGATGGTCATTTCTTCATGCGCAGTGGTCAACGCGGCACTCTCTAGCTGTCAAGAGCACTTTTTACTATGCGCACCCAACCAGAGTGACGGGAGGAGCACATTTCAGAAAACGTGCTCAGCTCGTCGAGAAAATGCCATTTAAGCAATAAAATTAAAAATGCACCTAAAACCTAAACCAAACGTTGCAGGTGGTTATTTCTTCATGCGCAGTGGTCAACGCGGCAATCTCTAGCTGCCAAGAGCACGTTTTACTATGCGCATCCAACCAGAGTGACGGGAGGAGCACATTTCAGAAAACGTGCTCAGCTCGTGAAGAAAATGCTATTTAAGCAATAAAATTAAAAATGCACCCAAAACCTAAACCAAACGTTGCAGGTGGTTATTTCTTCGTGCGCAGCAGTCAACGCGGCACTCTCTATCTGCCAAGAGCACTTTTTACTATGCGCACCCAACCAGAGTGACGGGAGGAGCACATTTCAGAAAACGTGCTCAGCTCGTCGAGAAAATGCGATTTAAGCAATAAAATTAAAAATGCACCTAAAACCCAAACCAAACGTTGCAGGTGGTTATTTCTTCATGCGCAGTGGTCAACGCGGCACTCTCTAGCTGCCAAGAGCACTTTTAACTATGCGCACCCAACAAGAGTGACGGGAGGAGCGCATTTCAGAAAACGTGCTCAGCTCGACGAGAACATGCGATTTAAGCAATAAAATTAAAAATGCACCCAAAACCTAAACCAAACGTTGCTGGTGGTTATTTCTTCATGCGCAGCGGTCAACGCGGCACTCTCTAGCTGTCAAGAGTACTTTTTACTATGCGCACCCAACCAGAGTGACGGGAGGAGCACATTTCAGAAAACGTGCTCAGCTCATCGAGAAATCGCGATTTAAGCAAGAAAATTAAAAATGCACCTAAAACCTAAACCAAACGTTGCAGGTGGTTATTTCTTCATGCACAGTGGTCAACGCGGCACTCTCTAGCTGCCAAGAGCACTTTTTACTATGCGCACCCAACCAGAGTGACGGGAGGAGCACATTTCAGAAAACGTGCTCAGCTCGTCGAGAAAATTCGATTTAAGCAATAAAATTAAAAATGCACCTAAAACCTAAACCAAACGTTGCAGGTGGTTATTTCTTCATGCGCAGTGGTCAACGCGGCACTCTCTAGCTGCCAAGAGCACTTTTTACTATGCGCACCTAACCAGAGTGACGGGAGGAGCACATTTCAGAAAACGTGCTCAGCTCGTCGAGAAAATGCGATTTAAGCAATAAAATTAAAAATGCACCTAAAACCTAAACCAAACGCTGCAGATGGTCATTTCTTCATGCGCAGTGGTCAACGCGGCACTCTCTAGCTGCCAAGAGCACTTTTTACTATGCACACCCAACCAGAGTGACGGGAGGAGCACATTTCAGAAAACGTGCTCAGCTCGTCGAGAAAATGCGATTTAAGCAATAAAATTAAAAATGCACCCAAAACCTAAACCAAACGTTGCAGGTGGTTATTTCTTCATGCGCAGTGGTCAACGCGGCACTCTCTAGCTGCCAAGAGCACTTTTTACTATGCGCACCCAACCAGAGTGACGGGAGGAGCGCATTTCAGAAAACGTGCTCAGCTCGTCGAGTATATGCGATTTAAGAAATAAAATTAAAAATGCACCTAAAACCTAAACCAAAAGTTGCAGGTGGTTATTTCTTCATGCGCAGCAGTCAACGCGGCACTCTCTAGCTGCCAAGAGCACTTTTTACTATGCGCACCCAACCAGAGTGACGGGAGGAGCACATTTCAGAAAACGTGCTCAGCTCGTCCAGAAAATGCGATTTAAGCAATAAAATTAAAAATGCACCTAAAACCTAAACCAAACGTTGCAGATGGTCATTTCTTCATGCGCAGTGGTCAACGCGGCACTCTCTAGCTGCCAAGAGCACTTTTTACTATGCACACCCAACCAGAGTGACGGGAGGAGCACATTTCAGAAAACGTGCTCATCTCGTCCAGACAATGCGATTTAAGCAATAAAATTAAAAATGAACCCAAAACCTAAACTAAACGTTGCAGGTGGTTATTTCTTCATGCGCAGTGGTCAACGCGGCACTCTCTAGCTGCCAAGAGCACTTTTTACTATGCGCACCCAACCAGAGTGACGGGAGGAGCGCATTTCAGAAAACGTGCTCAGCTCGTCGAGAAAATGCGATTTAAGCAATAAAATTAAAAATGCACCTAAAACCTAAACCAAACGTTGCAGGTGGTTATTTCTTCATGCGCAGTGGTCAATGCGGCACTCTCTAGCTGCCAAGAGCACTTTTTACTATGCGCACCCAACCAGAGTGACGGGAGGAGCACATTTCAGAAAACGTGCTCAGCTCGTCGAGAAAATGCGATTTAAGCAATAAAATTAAAATTGCACCCAAAACCTAAACCAAACGTTGCAGATGGTCTTTTCTTCATGCGCAGTGGTCAACGCGGCACTCTCTAGCTGCCAAGAGCACTTTTTACTATGCGCACCCAACCAGAGTGACGGGAGGAGCGCATTTCAGAAAACGTGCTCAGCTCGTCGAGTAAATGCGATTTAAGCAATAAAATTAAAAATGCACCTAAAACCTAAACCAAACGTTGCAGATGGTCATTTCTTCATGCGCAGTGGTCAACGCGGCACTCTCTAGCTGCCAAGAGCACTTTTTACTATGCACACCCAACCAGAGTGACGGGAGGAGCACATTTCAGAAAACGTGCTCAGCTAGTCGAGAAAATGCGATTTAAGCAATAAAATTAAAAATGCACCTAAAACCTAAACCAAACGTTGCAGGTGGTTATTTCTTCATGCGCAGTGGTCAACGCGGCACTCTCTAGCTGCCAAGAGCACTTTTTACTATGCGCACCCAACCAGAGTGACGGGAGGAGCACATTTCAGAAAACGTGCTCAGCTCGTCGAGAAAATGCGATTTAAGCAATAAAATTAAAAATGCACCTAAAACCTAAACCAAACGTTGCAGATGGTCATTTCTTCATGCGCAGTGGTCAACGCGGCACTCTCTAGCTGTCAAGAGCACTTTTTACTATGCGCACCCAACCAGAGTGACGGGAGGAGCACATTTCAGAAAACGTGCTCAGCTCGTCGAGAAAATGCCATTTAAGCAATAAAATTAAAAATGCACCTAAAACCTAAACCAAACGTTGCAGGTGGTTATTTCTTCATGCGCAGTGGTCAACGCGGCAATCTCTAGCTGCCAAGAGCACTTTTTACTATGCGCATCCAACCAGAGTGACGGGAGGAGCACATTTCAGAAAACGTGCTCAGCTCGTGAAGAAAATGCTATTTAAGCAATAAAATTAAAAATGCACCCAAAACCTAAACCAAACGTTGCAGGTGGTTATTTCTTCGTGCGCAGCAGTCAACGCGGCACTCTCTATCTGCCAAGAGCACTTTTTACTATGCGCACCCAACCAGAGTGACGGGAGGAGCACATTTCAGAAAACGTGCTCAGCTCGTCGAGAAAATGCGATTTAAGCAATAAAATTAAAAATGCACCTAAAACCCAAACCAAACGTTGCAGGTGGTTATTTCTTCATGCGCAGTGGTCAACGCGGCACTCTCTAGCTGCCAAGAGCACTTTTAACTATGCGCACCCAACAAGAGTGACGGGAGGAGCGCATTTCAGAAAACGTGCTCAGCTCGACGAGAACATGCGATTTAAGCAATAAAATTAAAAATGCACCCAAAACCTAAACCAAACGTTGCTGGTGGTTATTTCTTCATGCGCAGCGGTCAACGCGGCAGTCTCTAGCTGTCAAGAGTACTTTTTACTATGCGCACCCAACCAGAGTGACGGGAGGAGCACATTTCAGAAAACGTGCTCAGCTCATCGAGAAATCGCGATTTAAGCAAGAAAATTAAAAATGCACCTAAAACCTAAACCAAACGTTGCAGGTGGTTATTTCTTCATGCACAGTGGTCAACGCGGCACTCTCTAGCTGCCAAGAGCACTTTTTACTATGCGCACCCAACCAGAGTGACGGGAGGAGCACATTTCAGAAAACGTGCTCAGCTCGTCGAGAAAATTCGATTTAAGCAATAAAATTAAAAATGCACCTAAAACCTAAACCAAACGTTGCAGGTGGTTATTTCTTCATGCGCAGTGGTCAACGCGGCACTCTCTAGCTGCCAAGAGCACTTTTTACTATGCGCACCTAACCAGAGTGACGGGAGGAGCACATTTCAGAAAACGTGCTCAGCTCGTCGAGAAAATGCGATTTAAGCAATAAAATTAAAAATGCACCTAAAACCTAAACCAAACGCTGCAGATGGTCATTTCTTCATGCGCAGTGGTCAACGCGGCACTCTCTAGCTGCCAAGAGCACTTTTTACTATGCACACCCAACCAGAGTGACGGGAGGAGCACATTTCAGAAAACGTGCTCAGCTCGTCGAGAAAATGCGATTTAAGGAATAAAATTAAAAATGCACCCAAAACCTAAACCAAACGTTGCAGGTGGTTATTTCTTCATGCGCAGTGGTCAACGCGGCACTCTCTAGCTGCCAAGAGCACTTTTTACTATGCACACCCAACCAGAGTGACGGGAGGAGCACATTTCAGAAAACGTGCTCAGCTCGTCGAGAAAATGCGATTTAAGCAATAAAATTAAAACTGCAGCCAAAACCTAAACCAAACGTTGCAGATGGTTATTTCTTCATGCGCAGTGGTCAACGCGGCACTCTCTTGCTGCCAAGAGCACTTTTTATTATGCGCACCCAACCAGAGTGACGGGAGGAGCACATTTCAGAAAACGTGCTCAGCTCGTCGAGAAAATGCGATTTAAGCAATAAAATTAAAAATGCACCCAAAACCTAAACCAAACGTTGCAGATGGTCATTTCTTCATGCGCAGTGGTCAACGCGGCACTCTCTAGCTGCCAAGACCACTTTTTACTATGCGCACCCAACCAGAGTGACGGGAGGAGCACATTTCAGAAAACGTGCTCAGCTCGTCCAGAAAATGCGATTTAAGCAATAAAATTAAAAATGCACCTAAAACCTAAACCAAACGTTGCAGATGGTCATTTCTTCATGCGCAGTGGTCAACGCGGCACTCTCTAGCTGCCAAGAGCACTTTTTACTATGCACACCCAACCAGAGTGACGGGAGGAGCACATTTCAGAAAACGTGCTCAGCTCGTCTAGACAATGCGATTTAAGCAATAAAATTAAAAATGAACCCAAAACCTAAACCAAACGTTGCAGGTGGTTATTTCTTCATGCGCAGTGGTCAACGCGGCACTTTCTAGCTGCCAAGAGCACTTTTTACTATGCGCACCCAACCAGAGTGACGGGAGGAGCGCATTTCAGAAAACGTGCTCAGCTCGTCGAGAAAATGCGATTTAAGCAATAAAATTAAAAATGCACCTAAAACCTAAACCAAACGTTGCAGGTGGTTATTTCTTCATGCGCAGTGGTCAACGCGGCACTCTCTAGCTGCCAAGAGTACTTTTTACTATGCGCACCCAACCAGAGTGACGGGAGGAGCACATTTCAGAAAACGTGCTCAGCTCGTCGAGAAAATGCGATTTAAGCAATAAAATTAAAAATGCACCTAAAACCTAAACCAAACGTTGCAGGTGGTTATTTCTTCGTGCGCAGCAGTCAACGCGGCACTCTCTAGCTGCCAAGAGCACTTTTTACTATGCGCACCCAACCAGAGTGACGGGAGGAGCACATTTCAGAAAACGTGCTCAGCTCGTCGAGTAAATGGGATTTAAGCAATAAAATTAAAAATGCACCCAAAACCTAAACCAAACGTTGCAGGTGGTTATTTCTTCATGCGCAGTGGTCAACGCGGCACTCTCTAGCTGCCAAGAGCACTTTTTACTATGCGCACCCAACCAGAGTGACGGGAGGAGCACATTTCAGAAAACGTCCTCAGCTCGTCGAGAAAATGCGATTTAAGCAATAAAATTAAAAATGCACATAAAACTTAAACCAAACGTTGCAGATGGTCATTTCTTCATGTGCAGTGGTCAACGCGGCACTCTCTAGCTGCCAAGAGCACTTTTTACTATGCACACCCAACCAGAGTGACGGGAGGAGCACATTTCAGAAAACGTGCTCAGCTCGTCCAGACAATGCAATTTAAGCAATAAAATTAAAAATGAACCCAAAACCTAAACCAGACGTTGCAGGTGGTTATTTATTCATGCGCAGTGGTCAACGCGGCACTCTCTAGCTGCCAAGAGCACTTTTTACTATGCGCACCCAACCAGAGTGACGGGAGGAGCGCATTTCAGAAAACGTGCTCAGCTCGTCGAGAAAATGCGATTTAAGCAATAAAATTAAAAATGCACCTAAAACCTAAACCAAAAGTTGCAGGTGGTTATTTCTTCATGTGCAGCAGTCAACGCGGCACTCTCTAGCTGCCAAGAGCACTTTTTACTATGCGCACCTAACCAGAGTGACGGGAGGAGCACATTTCAGAAAACGTGCTCAGCTCGTCGAGAAAATGCGATTTAAGCAATAAAATTAAAAATGCACCTAAAACCTAAACCAAACGTTGCAGATGGTCATTTCTTCATGCGCAGTGGTCAACGCGGCACTCTCTAGCTGCCAAGAGCACTTTTTACTATGCGCACCCAACCAGAGTGACGGGAGGAGCACATTTCAGAAAACGTGCTCAGCTCGTCGAGAAAATGCCATTTAAGCAATAAAATTAAAAATGCACCTAAAACCTAAACCAAACGTTGCAGGTGGTTATTTCTTCATGCGCAGTGGTCAACGCGGCACTCTCTAGCTGCCAAGAGCACTTTTTACTATACGCACCAAACCAGAGTGACGGGAGGAGCACATTTCAGAAAACGTGCTCAGCTCGTCGAGAAAATGCGATTTAAGCAATACAATTAAAAATGCACCTAAAACCTAAACCAAACGTTGCAGGTGGTTATTTCTTCATGCGCAGTGGTCAACGCGGCACTCTCTAGCTGCCAAGAGCACTTTTTACTATGCGCACCTAACCAGAGTGACGGGAGGAGCACATTTCAGAAAACGTGCTCAGCTCGTCGAGAAAATGCGATTTAAGCAATAAAATTAAAAATGCACCTAAAACCTAAACCAAACGCTGCAGATGGTCATTTCTTCATGCGCAGTGGTCAACGCGGCACTCTCTAGCTGCCAAGAGCACTTTTTACTATGCGCATCCAACCAGAATGACGGGAGGAGCACATTTCAGAAAACGTGCTCAGCTCGTCGAGAAAATGCGATTTAAGCAATAAAATTAAAAATGCACCCAAAACCTAAACCAAACGTTGCAGATGGTCATTTCTTCATGCGCAGTGGTCAACGCGGCACTCTCTAGCTGCCAAGAGCACTTTTTACTATGCACACCCAACAAGAGTGACGGGAGGAGCGCATTTCAGAAAACGTGCTCAGCTCGACGAGAACATGCGATTTAAGCAATAAAATTAAAAATGCATCCAAAACCTAAACCAAACGTTGCAGGCTGTTATTTCTTCATGCGCAGTGGTCGACGCGGCACTCTCTAGCTGCCAAGAGCACTTTTTACTATGCGCACCCAACCAGAGTGACGGGAGGAGCACATTTCAGAAAACGTGCTCAGCTTGTCGAGAAAATGCGATTTAAGCAATAAAATTAAAAATGCACCTAAAACCTAAACCAAACGTTGCAGGTGGTTATTTCTTCATGCGCAGCAGTCAACGCGGCACTCTCTAGCTGCCAAGAGCACTTTTTACTATGCGCACCCAACCAGAGTGACGGGAGGAGCACATTTCAGAAAACGTGCTCAGCTCGTTGAGAAAATGCGATTTCAGCAATAAAATTAAAAATGCACCTAATACCTAAACCAAACGTTGCAGGTGGTTATTTCTTCATGCGCAGTGGTCAACGCGGCACTCTCTAGCTGCCAAGAGCACTTTTTACTATGCGCACCCAACCAGAGTGACGGGAGGAGCACATTTCAGAAAACGTGCTCAGCTCGTCGAGAAAATGCGATTTAAGCAATAAAATAAAAATGCACCCAAAACCTAAACCAAACGTTGCAGGTGGTTATTTCTTTATGCGCAGCAGTCAACGCGGCACTCTCTAGCTGCCAAGAGCAGTTTTTACTATGCGCACCCAACCAGAGTGACGGGAGGAGCACATTTCAGAAAACGTGCTCAGCTCGTCGAGAAAATGCGATTTAAGCAATAAAATTAAAAATGCACCTAAAACCTAAACCAAACGTTGCAGATGGTCATTTCTTCATGCGCAGTGGTCAACGCGGCACTCTCTAGCTGCCAAGAGCACTTTTTACTATGCACACCCAACCTGAGTGACGGGAGGAGCACATTTCAGAAAACGTGCTCAGCTCGTCGAGAAAATGCGATTTAAGCAATAAAATTAAAAATGCACCTAAAACCTAAACCAAACGTTGCAGATGGTCATTTCTTCATGCGCAGTGGTCAACGCGGCACTCTCTAGCTGCCAAGAGCACTTTTTACTATGCGCACCCAACCAGAGTGACGGGAGGAGCGCATTTCAGAAAACGTGCTCAGCTCGTCGAGAAAATGCGATTTAAGCAATAAAATTAAAAATGCACCTAAAACCTAAACCAAAAGTTGCAGGTGGTTATTTCTTCATGTGCAGCAGTCAACGCGGCACTCTCTAGCTGCCAAGAGCACTTTTTACTATGCGCACCTAACCAGAGTGACGGGAGGAGCACATTTCAGAAAACGTGCTCAGCTCGTCGAGAAAATGCGATTTAAGCAATAAAATTAAAAATGCACCTAAAACCTAAACCAAACGTTGCAGATGGTCATTTCTTCATGCGCAGTGGTCAACGCGGCACTCTCTAGCTGCCAAGAGCACTTTTTACTATGCGCACCCAACCAGAGTGACGGGAGGAGCACATTTCAGAAAACGTGCTCAGCTCGTCGAGAAAATGCCATTTAAGCAATAAAATTAAAAATGCACCTAAAACCTAAACCAAACGTTGCAGGTGGTTATTTCTTCATGCGCAGTGGTCAACGCGGCACTCTCTAGCTGCCAAGAGCACTTTTTACTATACGCACCAAACCAGAGTGACGGGAGGAGCACATTTCAGAAAACGTGCTCAGCTCGTCGAGAAAATGCGATTTAAGCAATACAATTAAAAATGCACCTAAAACCTAAACCAAACGTTGCAGGTGGTTATTTCTTCATGCGCAGTGGTCAACGCGGCACTCTCTAGCTGCCAAGAGCACTTTTTACTATGCGCACCTAACCAGAGTGACGGGAGGAGCACATTTCAGAAAACGTGCTCAGCTCGTCGAGAAAATGCGATTTAAGCAATAAAATTAAAAATGCACCTAAAACCTAAACCAAACGCTGCAGATGGTCATTTCTTCATGCGCAGTGGTCAACGCGGCACTCTCTAGCTGCCAAGAGCACTTTTTACTATGCGCATCCAACCAGAATGACGGGAGGAGCACATTTCAGAAAACGTGCTCAGCTCGTCGAGAAAATGCGATTTAAGCAATAAAATTAAAAATGCACCCAAAACCTAAACCAAACGTTGCAGATGGTCATTTCTTCATGCGCAGTGGTCAACGCGGCACTCTCTAGCTGCCAAGAGCACTTTTTACTATGCACACCCAACAAGAGTGACGGGAGGAGCGCATTTCAGAAAACGTGCTCAGCTCGACGAGAACATGCGATTTAAGCAATAAAATTAAAAATGCATCCAAAACCTAAACCAAACGTTGCAGGCTGTTATTTCTTCATGCGCAGTGGTCGACGCGGCACTCTCTAGCTGCCAAGAGCACTTTTTACTATGCGCACCCAACCAGAGTGACGGGAGGAGCACATTTCAGAAAACGTGCTCAGCTTGTCGAGAAAATGCGATTTAAGCAATAAAATTAAAAATGCACCTAAAACCTAAACCAAACGTTGCAGGTGGTTATTTCTTCATGCGCAGCAGTCAACGCGGCACTCTCTAGCTGCCAAGAGCACTTTTTACTATGCGCACCCAACCAGAGTGACGGGAGGAGCACATTTCAGAAAACGTGCTCAGCTCGTTGAGAAAATGCGATTTCAGCAATAAAATTAAAAATGCACCTAATACCTAAACCAAACGTTGCAGGTGGTTATTTCTTCATGCGCAGTGGTCAACGCGGCACTCTCTAGCTGCCAAGAGCACTTTTTACTATGCGCACCCAACCAGAGTGACGGGAGGAGCACATTTCAGAAAACGTGCTCAGCTCGTCGAGAAAATGCGATTTAAGCAATAAAATTAAAAATGCACCCAAAACCTAAACCAAACGTTGCAGGTGGTTATTTCTTTATGCGCAGCAGTCAACGCGGCACTCTCTAGCTGCCAAGAGCAGTTTTTACTATGCGCACCCAACCAGAGTGACGGGAGGAGCACATTTCAGAAAACGTGCTCAGCTCGTCGAGAAAATGCGATTTAAGCAATAAAATTAAAAATGCACCTAAAACCTAAACCAAACGTTGCAGATGGTCATTTCTTCATGCGCAGTGGTCAACGCGGCACTCTCTAGCTGCCAAGAGCACTTTTTACTATGCACACCCAACCTGAGTGACGGGAGGAGCACATTTCAGAAAACGTGCTCAGCTCGTCGAGAAAATGCGATTTAAGCAATAAAATTAAAAATGCACCTAAAACCTAAACCAAACGTTGCAGATGGTCATTTCTTCATGCGCAGTGGTCAACGCGGCACTCTCTAGCTGCCAAGAGCACTTTTTACTATGCACACCCAACCAGAGTGACGGGAGGAGCACATTTCAGAAAACGTGCTCAGCTCGTCGAGAAAATGCGATTTAAGCAATAAAATTAAAAATGAACCCAAAACCTAAACCAAACGTTGCAGGTGGTTATTTCTTCATGCGCAGTGGTCAACGCGGCACTCTCTAGCTGCCAAGAGCACTTTTTACTATGCGCACCCAACCAGAGTGACGGGAGGAGCGCATTTCAGAAAACGTGCTCAGCTCGTCGAGAAAATGCGATTTAAGCAATAAAATTAAAAATGCACCTAAAACCTAAACCAAACGTTGCAGGTGGTTATTTCTTCATGCGCAGTGGTCAATGCGGCACTCTCTATCTGCCAAGAGCACTTTTTACTATGCGCACCCAACCAGAGTGACGGGAGGAGCACATTTCAGAAAACGTGCTCAGCTCGTCGAGAAAATGCGATTTAAGCAATAAAATTAAAATTTCACCCAAAACCTAAACCAAACGTTGCAGATGGTCTTTTCTTCATGCGCAGTGGTCAACGCGGCACTCTCTAGCTGCCAAGAGCACTTTTTACTATGCGCACCCAACCAGAGTGACGGGAGGAGCGCATTTCAGAAAACGTGCTCAGCTCGTCGAGTAAATGCGATTTAAACAATAAAATTAAAAATGCACCTAAAACCTAAACCAAACGTTGCAGATGGTCATTTCTTCATGCGCAGTGGTCAACGCGGCACTCTCTAGCTGCCAAGAGCACTTTTTACTATGCACACCCAACCAGAGTGACGGGAGGAGCACATTTCAGAAAACGTGCTCAGCTCGTCGAGAAAATGCGATTTAAGCAATAAAATTAAAAATGCACCTAAAACCTAAACCAAACGTTGCAGGTGGTTATTTCTTCATGCGCAGTGGTCAACGCGGCAGTCTCTAGCTGTCAAGAGTACTTTTTACTATGCGCACCCAACCAGAGTGACGGGAGGAGCACATTTCAGAAAACGTGCTCAGCTCGTCGAGAAAATGCGATTTAAGCAATAAAATTAAAAATGCACCTAAAACCTAAACCAAACGTTGCAGGTGGTTATTTCTTCATGCACAGTGGTCAACGCGGCACTCTCTAGCTGCCAAGAGCACTTTTTACTATGCGCACCCAACCAGAGTGACGGGAGGAGCACATTTCAGAAAACGTGCTCAGCTCGTCGAGAAAATTCGATTTAAGCAATAAAATTAAAAATGCACCTAAAACCTAAACCAAACGTTGCAGGTGGTTATTTCTTCATGCGCAGTGGTCAACGCGGCACTCTCTAGCTGCCAAGAGCACTTTTTACTATGCGCACCTAACCAGAGTGACGGGAGGAGCACATTTCAGAAAACGTGCTCAGCTCGTCGAGAAAATGCGATTTAAGCAATAAAATTAAAAATGCACCTAAAACCTAAACCAAACGCTGCAGATGGTCATTTCTTCATGCGCAGTGGTCAACGCGGCACTCTCTAGCTGCCAAGAGCACTTTTTACTATGCACACCCAACCAGAGTGACGGGAGGAGCACATTTCAGAAAACGTGCTCAGCTCGTCGAGAAAATGCGATTTAAGCAATAAAATTAAAAATGCACCCAAAACCTAAACCAAACGTTGCAGGTGTTTATTTCTTCATGCGCAGTGGTCAACGCGGCCCTCTCTAGCTGCCAAGAGCATTTTTTACTATGCGCACCCAACCAGAGTGACGGGAGGAGCACATTTCAGAAAACGTGCTCAGCTCGTCGAGAAAATGCGATTTAAGCAATAAAATTAAAAATGCACCTAAAACCTAAACCAAACGTTGCAGATGGTTATTTCTTCATGCGCAGCGGTCAACGCGGCACTCTCTAGCTGCCAAGAGCACTTTTTACTATGCGCACCCAACCAGAGTGACGGGAGGAGCACATTTCAGAAAACGTGCTCAGCTCGTCGAGAAAATGCGATTTAAGCAATAAAATTAAAAATGCACCCAAAACCTAAACCAAACGTTGCAGATGGTCATTTCTTCATGCGCAGTGGTCAACGCGGCACTCTCTAGCTGCCAAGACCACTTTTTACTATGCGCACCCAACCAGAGTGACGGGAGGAGCACATTTCAGAAAACGTGCTCAGCTCGTCCAGAAAATGCGATTTAAGCAATAAAATTAAAAATGCACCTAAAACCTAAACCAAACGTTGCAGATGGTCATTTCTTCATGCGCAGTGGTCAACGCGGCACTCTCTAGCTGCCAAGAGCACTTTTTACTATGCACACCCAACCAGAGTGACGGGAGGAGCACATTTCAGAAAACGTGCTCAGCTCGTCTAGACAATGCGATTTAAGCAATAAAATTAAAAATGAACCCAAAACCTAAACCAAACGTTGCAGGTGGTTATTTCTTCATGCGCAGTGGTCAACGCGGCACTTTCTAGCTGCCAAGAGCACTTTTTACTATGCGCACCCAACCAGAGTGACGGGAGGAGCGCATTTCAGAAAACGTGCTCAGCTCGTCGAGAAAATGCGATTTAAGCAATAAAATTAAAAATGCACCTAAAACCTAAACCAAACGTTGCAGGTGGTTATTTCTTCATGCGCAGTGGTCAACGCGGCACTCTCTAGCTGCCAAGAGTACTTTTTACTATGCGCACCCAACCAGAGTGACGGGAGGAGCACATTTCAGAAAACGTGCTCAGCTCGTCGAGAAAATGCGATTTAAGCAATAAAATTAAAAATGCACCTAAAACCTAAACCAAACGTTGCAGGTGGTTATTTCTTCGTGCGCAGCAGTCAACGCGGCACTCTCTAGCTGCCAAGAGCACTTTTTACTATGCGCACCCAACCAGAGTGACGGGAGGAGCACATTTCAGAAAACGTGCTCAGCTCGTCGAGTAAATGGGATTTAAGCAATAAAATTAAAAATGCACCCAAAACCTAAACCAAACGTTGCAGGTGGTTATTTCTTCATGCGCAGTGGTCAACGCGGCACTCTCTAGCTGCCAAGAGCACTTTTTACTATGCGCACCCAACCAGAGTGACGGGAGGAGCACATTTCAGAAAACGTCCTCAGCTCGTCGAGAAAATGCGATTTAAGCAATAAAATTAAAAATGCACATAAAACTTAAACCAAACGTTGCAGATGGTCATTTCTTCATGTGCAGTGGTCAACGCGGCACTCTCTAGCTGCCAAGAGCACTTTTTACTATGCACACCCAACCAGAGTGACGGGAGGAGCACATTTCAGAAAACGTGCTCAGCTCGTCCAGACAATGCAATTTAAGCAATAAAATTAAAAATGCAACTTAAACCTAAACCAAACGTTGCAGGTGGTTATTTCTTCATGCGCAGTGGTCAACGCGGCACTCTCTAGCTGCCAAGAGCACTTTTTACTATGCACACCCAACCAGAGTGACGGGAGGAGCACATTTCAGAAAACGTGCTCAGCTCGTCGAGAAAATGCGATTTAAGCAATAAAATTAAAAATGCACCCAAAACCTAAACCAAACGTTGCAGGTGGTTATTTCTTCATGCGCAGTGGTCAACGCGGCACTCTCTAGCTTCCAAGAGCACTTTCTACTATGCACACCCAACAAGAGTGACGGGAGGAGCGCATTTCAGAAAACGTGCTCAGCTCGACGAGAACATGCGATTTAAGCAATAAAATTAAAAATGCACCCAAAACCTAAACCAAACGTTGCTGGTGGTTATTTCTTCATGTGCAGTGGTCAACGCGGCACTCTCTAGCTGCCAAGAGCACTTTTTACTATGCGCACCCAACCAGAGTGACGGGAGGAGCACATTTCAGAAAACGTGCTCAGCTCGTCGAGAAAATGCGATTTAAGCAATAAAATTAAAAATGCACCTAAAACCTAAACCAAACGTTGCAGATGGTCATTTCTTCATGCGCAGTGGTCAACGCGGCACTCTCTAGCTGCCAAGAGCACTTTTTACTATGCGCACCCAACCAGAGTGACGGGAGGAGCACATTTCAGAAAACGTGCTCAGCTCGTCGAGAAAATGCCATTTAAGCAATAAAATTAAAAATGCACCTAAAACCTAAACCAAACGTTGCAGGTGGTTATTTCTTAATGCGCAGTGGTCAACGCGGCACTCTCTAGCTGCCAAGAGCACTTTTTACTATGCGCACCCAACCAGAGTGACGGGAGGGGCACATTTCAGAAAACGTCCTCAGCTCGTCGAGAAAATGCGATTTAAGCAATAAAATTAAAAATGCACCTAAAACCTAAACCAAACGTTGCAGGTGGTTATTTCTTCATGCGCAGTGGTCAACGCGGCACTCTCTAGCTGCCAAGAGCACTTTTTACTATGCGCACCTAACCAGAGTGACGGGAGGAGCGCATTTCAGAAAACGTGCTCAGCTCGTCGAGAAAATGCGATTTAAGCAATAAAATTAAAAATGCACCTAAAACCTAAACCAAACGCTGCAGATGGTCATTTCTTCATGCGCAGTGGTCAACGCGGCACTCTCTAGCTGCCAAGAGCACTTTTTACTATGCGCACCCAACCAGAGTGACGGGAGGAGCACATTTCAGAAAACGTGCTCAGCTCGTCCAGAAAATGCTATTTAAGCAATAAAATTAAAAATGCACCTAAAACCTAAACCAAACGTTGCAGGTGGTTATTTCTTCGTGCGCAGCAGTCAACGCGGCACTCTCTATCTGCCAAGAGCACTTTTTACTATGCGCACCCAACCAGAGTGACGGGAGGAGCACATTTCAGAAAACGTGCTCAGCTCGTCGAGAAAATGCGATTTAAGCAATAAAATTAAAAATGCACCTAAAACCCAAACCAAACGTTGCAGGTGGTTATTTCTTCATGTGCAGTGGTCAACGCGGCACTCTCTAGCTGCCAAGAGCACTTTTTACTATGCGCACCCAACCAGAGTGACGGGAGGAGCACATTTCAGAAAACGTGCTCAGCTCGTCGAGAAAATGTGATTTAAGCAATAAAATTAAAAATGCACCTAAAACCTAAACCAAACGTTGCAGGTGGTTATTTCTTCGTGCGCAGCAGTCAACGCGGCACTCTCTATCTGCCAAGAGCACTTTTTACTATGCGCACCCAACCAGAGTGACGGGAGGAGCACATTTCAGAAAACGTGCTTAGCTCGTCGAGAAAATGCGATTTAAGCAATAAAATTAAAAATGCACCTAAAACCCAAACCAAACGTTGCAGGTGGTTATTTCTTCATGCGCAGTGGTCAACGCGGCACTCTCTAGCTGCCAAGAGCACTTTTAACTATGCGCACCCAACAAGAGTGACGGGAGGAGCGCATTTCAGAAAACGTGCTCAGCTCGACGAGAACATGCGATTTAAGCAATACAATTAAAAATGCACCCAAAACCTAAACCAAACGTTGCTGGTGGTTATTTCTTCATGCGCAGTGGTCAACGCGGCACTCTCTAGCTGCCAAGAGTACTTTTTACTATGCGCACCCAACCAGAGTGACGGGAGGAGCACATTTCAGAAAACGTGCTCAGCTCGTCGAGAAAATGCGATTTAAGCAATAAAATTAAAAATGCACCTAAAACCTAAACCAAACGTTGCAGGTGGTTATTTCTTCATGCACAGTGGTCAACGCGGCACTCTCTAGCTGCCAAGAGCACTTTTTACTATGCGCACCCAACCAGAGTGACGGGAGGAGCACATTTCAGAAAACGTGCTCAGCTCGTCGAGAAAATTCGATTTAAGCAATAAAATTAAAAATGCACCTAAAACCTAAACCAAACGTTGCAGGTGGTTATTTCTTCATGCGCAGTGGTCAACGCGGCACTCTCTAGCTGCCAAGAGCACTTTTTACTATGCGCACCTAACCAGAGTGACGGGAGGAGCACATTTCAGAAAACGTGCTCAGCTCGTCGAGAAAATGCGATTTAAGCAATAAAATTAAAAATGCACCTAAACCAAACGTTGCAGGTGGTTATTTCTTCATGCGCAGTGGTCAACGCGGCACTCTCTAGCTGCCAAGAGTACTTTTTACTATGCGCACCCAACCAGAGTGACGGGAGGAGCACATTTCAGAAAACGTGCTCAGCTCGTCGAGAAAATGCGATTTAAGCAATAAAATTAAAAATGCACCTAAAACCTAAACCAAACGTTGCAGGTGGTTATTTCTTCGTGCGCAGCAGTCAACGCGGCACTCTCTAGCTTCCAAGAGCACTTTTTACTATGCGCACCCAACCAGAGTGACGGGAGGAGCACATTTCCGAAAACGTGCTCAGCTCGTCGAGTAAATGCGATTTAAGCAATAAAATTAAAAATGCACCCAAAACCTAAACCAAACGTTGCAGGTGGTTATTTCTTCATGCGCAGTGGTCAACGCGGCACTCTCTAGCTGCCAAGAGCACTTTTTACTATGCGCACCCAACCAGAGTGACGGGAGGAGCACATTTCAGAAAACGTGCTCAGCTCGTCCAGAAAATGCGATTTAAGCAATAAAATTAAATATGCACCTAAAACCTAAACCAAACGTTGCAGATGGTCATTTCTTCATGCGCAGTGGTCAACGCGGCACTCTCTAGCTGCCAAGAGCACTTTTTACTATGCGCACCCAATCAGAGTGACGGGAGGAGCACATTTCAGAAAACGTGCTCAGCTCGTCGAGAAAATGTGATTTAAGCAATAAAATTAAAAATGCACCTAAAACCTAAACCAAACGTTGCAGGTGGTTATTTTCTTCATGCGCAGTGGTCAACGCGGCACTCTCTAGCTGCCAAGAGCACTTTTTACTATGCGCACCCAACCAGAGTGACGGGAGGAGCACATTTCAGAAAACGTGCTCAGCTCGTCGAGAAAATGCGATTTAAGCAATAAAATTAAAAATGCAACTAAAACCTAAACCAAACGTTGCAGATGGTCATTTCTTCATGCGCAGTGGTCAACGCGGCACTCTCTAGCTGCCAAGAGCACTTTTTACTATGCGCACCCAACCAGAGTGACGGGAGGAGCACATTTCAGAAAACGTGCTCAGCTCGTCGAGAAAATGCGATTTAAGCAATAAAATTAAAAATGCACCCAAAACCTAAACCAAACGTTGCAGATGGTCTTTTCTTCATGCGCAGTGGTCAACGCGGCACTCTCTAGCTGCCAAGAGCACTTTTTACTATGCGCACCCAACCAGAGTGACGGGAGGAGCGCATTTCAGAAAACGTGCTCAGCTCGTCGAGTAAATGCGATTTAAGAAATAAAATTAAAAATGCACCTAAAACCTAAACCAAAAGTTGCAGGTGGTTATTTCTTCATGTGCAGCAGTCAACGCGGCACTCTCAAGCTGCCAAGAGCACTTTTTACTATGCGCACCCAACCAGAGTGACGGGAGGAGCACATTTCAGAAAACGTGCTCAGCTCGTCCAGAAAATGCGATTTAAGCAATAAAATTAAAAATGCACCTAAAACCTAAACCAAACGTTGCAGATGGTCATTTCTTCATGCGCAGTGGTCAACGCGGCACTCTCTAGCTGCCAAGAGCACTTTTTACTATGCACACCCAACCAGAGTGACGGGAGGAGCACATTTCAGAAAACGTGCTCATCTCGTACAGACAATGCGATTTAAGCAATAAAATTAAAAATGAACACAAAACCTAAACCAAACGTTGCAGGTGGTTATTTCTTCATGCGCAGTGGTCAACGCGGCACTCTCTAGCTGCCAAGAGCACTTTTTACTATGCGCACCCAACCAGAGTGACGGGAGGAGCGCATTTCAGAAAACGTGCTCAGCTCGTCGAGAAAATGCGATTTAAGCAATAAAATTAAAAATGCACCTAAAACCTAAACCAAAAGTTGCAGGTGGTTATTTCTTCATGCGCAGCAGTCAACGCGGCACTCTCTAGCTGCCAAGAGCACTTTTTACTATGCGCACCCAACCAGAGTGACGGGAGGAGCACATTTCAGAAAACGTGCTCAGCTCGTTGAGAAAATGCGATTTCAGCAATAAAATTAAAAATGCACCTAATACCTAAACCAAACGTTGCAGGTGGTTATTTCTTCATGCGCAGTGGTCAACGCGGCACTCTCTAGCTGCCAAGAGCACTTTTTACTATGCGCACCCAACCAGAGTGACGGGAGGAGCACATTTCAGAAAACGTGCTCAGCTCGTCGAGAAAATGTGATTTAAGCAATAAAATTAAAAATGCACCTAAAACCTAAACCAAACGTTGCAGGTGGTTATTTCTTCATGCGCAGTGGTCAACGCGGCACTCTCTAGCTGCCAAGAGCACTTTTTACTATGCGCACCCAACCAGAGTGACGGGAGGAGCACATTTCAGAAAACGTGCTCAGCTCGTCGAGAAAATGCGATTTAAGCAATAAAATTAAAAATGCAACTAAAACCTAAACCAAACGTTGCAGATGGTCATTTCTTCATGCGCAGTGGTCAACGCGGCACTCTCTAGCTGCCAAGAGCACTTTTTACTATGCGCACCCAACCAGAGTGACGGGAGGAGCACATTTCAGAAAACGTGCTCAGCTCGTCGAGAAAATGCGATTTAAGCAATAAAATTAAAAATGCACCCAAAACCTAAACCAAACGTTGCAGATGGTCTTTTCTTCATGCGCAGTGGTCAACGCGGCACTCTCTAGCTGCCAAGAGCACTTTTTACTATGCGCACCCAACCAGAGTGACGGGAGGAGCGCATTTCAGAAAACGTGCTCAGCTCGTCGAGTAAATGCGATTTAAGAAATAAAATTAAAAATGCACCTAAAACCTAAACCAAAAGTTGCAGGTGGTTATTTCTTCATGTGCAGCAGTCAACGCGGCACTCTCAAGCTGCCAAGAGCACTTTTTACTATGCGCACCCAACCAGAGTGACGGGAGGAGCACATTTCAGAAAACGTGCTCAGCTCGTCCAGAAAATGCGATTTAAGCAATAAAATTAAAAATGCACCTAAAACCTAAACCAAACGTTGCAGATGGTCATTTCTTCATGCGCAGTGGTCAACGCGGCACTCTCTAGCTGCCAAGAGCACTTTTTACTATGCACACCCAACCAGAGTGACGGGAGGAGCACATTTCAGAAAACGTGCTCATCTCGTCCAGACAATGCGATTTAAGCAATAAAATTAAAAATGAACACAAAACCTAAACCAAACGTTGCAGGTGGTTATTTCTTCATGCGCAGTGGTCAACGCGGCACTCTCTAGCTGCCAAGAGCACTTTTTACTATGCGCACCCAACCAGAGTGACGGGAGGAGCGCATTTCAGAAAACGTGCTCAGCTCGTCGAGAAAATGCGATTTAAGCAATAAAATTAAAAATGCACCTAAAACCTAAACCAAAAGTTGCAGGTGGTTATTTCTTCATGCGCAGCAGTCAACGCGGCACTCTCTAGCTGCCAAGAGCACTTTTTACTATGCACACCCAACCTGAGTGACGGGAGGAGCACATTTCAGAAAACGTGCTCAGCTCGTCGAGAAAATGCGATTTAAGCAATAAAATTAAAAATGCACCTAAAACCTAAACCAAACGTTGCAGATGGTCATTTCTTCATGCGCAGTGGTCAACGCGGCACTCTCTAGCTGCCAAGAGCACTTTTTACTATGCACACCCAACCAGAGTGACGGGAGGAGCACATTTCAGAAAACGTGCTCAGCTCGTCGAGAAAATGCGATTTAAGCAATAAAACTAAAAATGAACCCAAAACCTAAACCAAACGTTGCAGGTGGTTATTTCTTCATGCGCAGTGGTCAACGCGGCACTCTCTAGCTGCCAAGAGCACTTTTTACTATGCGCACCCAACCAGAGTGACGGGAGGAGCGCATTTCAGAAAACGTGCTCAGCTCGTCGAGAAAATGCGATTTAAGCAATAAAATTAAAAATGCACCTAAAACCTAAACCAAACGTTGCAGGTGGTTATTTCTTCATGCGCAGTGGTCAATGCGGCACTCTCTAGCTGCCAAGAGCACTTTTTACTATGCGCACCCAACCAGAGTGACGGGAGGAGCACATTTCAGAAAACGTGCTCAGCTCGTCGAGAAAATGCGATTTAAGCAATAAAATTAAAATTTCACCCAAAACCTAAACCAAACGTTGCAGATGGTCTTTTCTTCATGCGCAGTGGTCAACGCGGCACTCTCTAGCTGCCAAGAGCACTTTTTACTATGCGCACCCAACCAGAGTGACGGGAGGAGCGCATTTCAGAAAACGTGCTCAGCTCGTCGAGTAAATGCGATTTAAGCAATAAAATTAAAAATGCACCTAAAACCTAAACCAAACGTTGCAGATGGTCATTTCTTCATGCGCAGTGGTCAACGCGGCACTCTCTAGCTGCCAAGAGCACTTTTTACTATGCACACCCAACCAGAGTGACGGGAGGAGCACATTTCAGAAAACGTGCTCAGCTCGTCGAGAAAATGCGATTTAAGCAATAAAATTAAAAATGCACCTAAAACCTAAACCAAACGTTGCAGGTGGTTATTTCTTCATGCGCAGTGGTCAACGCGGCACTCTCTAGCTGCCAAGAGCACTTTTTACTATGCGCACCCAACCAGAGTGACGGGAGGAGCACATTTCAGAAAACGTGCTCAGCTCGTCGAGAAAATGCGATTTAAGCAATAAAATTAAAAATGCACCTAAAACCTAAACCAAACGTTGCAGATGGTCATTTCTTCATGCGCAGTGGTCAACGCGGCACTCTCTAGCTGTCAAGAGCACTTTTTACTATGCGCACCCAACCAGAGTGACGGGAGGAGCACATTTCAGAAAACGTGCTCAGCTCGTCGAGAAAATGCCATTTAAGCAATAAAATTAAAAATGCACCTAAAACCTAAACCAAACGTTGCAGGTGGTTATTTCTTCATGCGCAGTGGTCAACGCGGCAATCTCTAGCTGCCAAGAGCACGTTTTACTATGCGCATCCAACCAGAGTGACGGGAGGAGCACATTTCAGAAAACGTGCTCAGCTCGTGAAGAAAATGCTATTTAAGCAATAAAATTAAAAATGCACCCAAAACCTAAACCAAACGTTGCAGGTGGTTATTTCTTCGTGCGCAGCAGTCAACGCGGCACTCTCTATCTGCCAAGAGCACTTTTTACTATGCGCACCCAACCAGAGTGACGGGAGGAGCACATTTCAGAAAACGTGCTCAGCTCGTCGAGAAAATGCGATTTAAGCAATAAAATTAAAAATGCACCTAAAACCCAAACCAAACGTTGCAGGTGGTTATTTCTTCATGCGCAGTGGTCAACGCGGCACTCTCTAGCTGCCAAGAGCACTTTTAACTATGCGCACCCAACAAGAGTGACGGGAGGAGCGCATTTCAGAAAACGTGCTCAGCTCGACGAGAACATGCGATTTAAGCAATAAAATTAAAAATGCACCCAAAACATAAACCAAACGTTGCTGGTGGTTATTTCTTCATGCGCAGCGGTCAACGCGGCACTCTCTAGCTGTCAAGAGTACTTTTTACTATGCGCACCCAACCAGAGTGACGGGAGGAGCACATTTCAGAAAACGTGCTCAGCTCATCGAGAAATCGCGATTTAAGCAAGAAAATTAAAAATGCACCTAAAACCTAAACCAAACGTTGCAGGTGGTTATTTCTTCATGCACAGTGGTCAACGCGGCACTCTCTAGCTGCCAAGAGCACTTTTTACTATGCGCACCCAACCAGAGTGACGGGAGGAGCACATTTCAGAAAACGTGCTCAGCTCGTCGAGAAAATTCGATTTAAGCAATAAAATTAAAAATGCACCTAAAACCTAAACCAAACGTTGCAGGTGGTTATTTCTTCATGCGCAGTGGTCAACGCGGCACTCTCTAGCTGCCAAGAGCACTTTTTACTATGCGCACCTAACCAGAGTGACGGGAGGAGCACATTTCAGAAAACGTGCTCAGCTCGTCGAGAAAATGCGATTTAAGCAATAAAATTAAAAATGCACCTAAAACCTAAACCAAACGCTGCAGATGGTCATTTCTTCATGCGCAGTGGTCAACGCGGCACTCTCTAGCTGCCAAGAGCACTTTTTACTATGCACACCCAACCAGAGTGACGGGAGGAGCACATTTCAGAAAACGTGCTCAGCTCGTCGAGAAAATGCGATTTAAGCAATAAAATTAAAAATGCACCCAAAACCTAAACCAAACGTTGCAGGTGGTTATTTCTTCATGCGCAGTGGTCAACGCGGCACTCTCTAGCTGCCAAGAGCACTTTTTACTATGCACACCCAACCAGAGTGACGGGAGGAGCACATTTCAGAAAACGTGCTCAGCTCGTCGAGAAAATGCGATTTAAGCAATAAAATTAAAACTGCAGCCAAAACCTAAACCAAACGTTGCAGATGGTTATTTCTTCATGCGCAGTGGTCAACGCGGCACTCTCTTGCTGCCAAGAGCACTTTTTACTATGCGCACCCAACCAGAGTGACGGGAGGAGCACATTTCAGAAAACGTGCTCAGCTCGTCGAGAAAATGCGATTTAAGCCTATAAAATTAAAAATGCACCCAAAACCTAAACCAAACGTTGCAGATGGTCATTTCTTCATGCGCAGTGGTCAACGCGGCACTCTCTAGCTGCCAAGACCACTTTTTACTATGCGCACCCAACCAGAGTGACGGGAGGAGCACATTTCAGAAAACGTGCTCAGCTCGTCCAGAAAATGCGATTTAAGCAATAAAATTAAAAATGCACCTAAAACCTAAACCAAACGTTGCAGATGGTCATTTCTTCATGCGCAGTGGTCAACGCGGCACTCTCTAGCTGCCAAGAGCACTTTTTACTATGCACACCCAACCAGAGTGACGGGAGGAGCACATTTCAGAAAACGTGCTCAGCTCGTCTAGACAATGCGATTTAAGCAATAAAATTAAAAATGAACCCAAAACCTAAACCAAACGTTGCAGGTGGTTATTTCTTCATGCGCAGTGGTCAACGCGGCACTTTCTAGCTGCCAAGAGCACTTTTTACTATGCGCACCCAACCAGAGTGACGGGAGGAGCGCATTTCAGAAAACGTGCTCAGCTCGTCGAGAAAATGCGATTTAAGCAATAAAATTAAAAATGCACCTAAAACCTAAACCAAACGTTGCAGGTGGTTATTTCTTCATGCGCAGTGGTCAACGCGGCACTCTCTAGCTGCCAAGAGTACTTTTTACTATGCGCACCCAACCAGAGTGACGGGAGGAGCACATTTCAGAAAACGTGCTCAGCTCGTCGAGAAAATGCGATTTAAGCAATAAAATTAAAAATGCACCTAAAACCTAAACCAAACGTTGCAGGTGGTTATTTCTTCGTGCGCAGCAGTCAACGCGGCACTCTCTAGCTGCCAAGAGCACTTTTTACTATGCGCACCCAACCAGAGTGACGGGAGGAGCACATTTCAGAAAACGTGCTCAGCTCGTCCAGACAATGCAATTTAAGCAATAAAATTAAAAATGAACCCAAAACCTAAACCAGACGTTGCAGGTGGTTATTTATTCATGCGCAGTGGTCAACGCAGCACTCTCTAGCTGCCAAGAGCACTTTTTACTATGCGCACCCAACCAGAGTGACGGGAGGAGCGCATTTCAGAAAACGTGCTCAGCTCGTCGAGAAAATGCGATTTAAGCAATAAAATTAAAAATGCACCTAAAACCTAAACCAAAAGTTGCAGGTGGTTATTTCTTCATGTGCAGCAGTCAACGCGGCACTCTCTAGCTGCCAAGAGCACTTTTTACTATGCGCACCTAACCAGAGTGACGGGAGGAGCACATTTCAGAAAACGTGCTCAGCTCGTCGAGAAAATGCGATTTAAGCAATAAAATTAAAAATGCACCTAAAACCTAAACCAAACGTTGCAGATGGTCATTTCTTCATGCGCAGTGGTCAACGCGGCACTCTCTAGCTGCCAAGAGCACTTTTTACTATGCGCACCCAACCAGAGTGACGGGAGGAGCACATTTCAGAAAACGTGCTCAGCTCGTCGAGAAAATGCCATTTAAGCAATAAAATTAAAAATGCACCTAAAACCTAAACCAAACGTTGCAGGTGGTTATTTCTTCATGCGCAGTGGTCAACGCGGCACTCTCTAGCTGCCAAGAGCACTTTTTACTATACGCACCAAACCAGAGTGACGGGAGGAGCACATTTCAGAAAACGTGCTCAGCTCGTCGAGAAAATGCGATTTAAGCAATACAATTAAAAATGCACCTAAAACCTAAACCAAACGTTGCAGGTGGTTATTTCTTCATGCGCAGTGGTCAACGCGGCACTCTCTAGCTGCCAAGAGCACTTTTTACTATGCGCACCTAACCAGAGTGACGGGAGGAGCACATTTCAGAAAACGTGCTCAGCTCGTCGAGAAAATGCGATTTAAGCAATAAAATTAAAAATGCACCTAAAACCTAAACCAAACGCTGCAGATGGTCATTTCTTCATGCGCAGTGGTCAACGCGGCACTCTCTAGCTGCCAAGAGCACTTTTTACTATGCGCATCCAACCAGAATGACGGGAGGAGCACATTTCAGAAAACGTGCTCAGCTCGTCGAGAAAATGCGATTTAAGCAATAAAATTAAAAATGCACCCAAAACCTAAACCAAACGTTGCAGATGGTCATTTCTTCATGCGCAGTGGTCAACGCGGCACTCTCTAGCTGCCAAGAGCACTTTTTACTATGCACACCCAACAAGAGTGACGGGAGGAGCGCATTTCAGAAAACGTGCTCAGCTCGACGAGAACATGCGATTTAAGCAATAAAATTAAAAATGCATCCAAAACCTAAACCAAACGTTGCAGGCTGTTATTTCTTCATGCGCAGTGGTCGACGCGGCACTCTCTAGCTGCCAAGAGCACTTTTTACTATGCGCACCCAACCAGAGTGACGGGAGGAGCACATTTCAGAAAACGTGCTCAGCTTGTCGAGAAAATGCGATTTAAGCAATAAAATTAAAAATGCACCCAAAACCTAAACCAAACGTTGCAGGTGGTTATTTCTTCATGCGCAGTGGTAAACGCGGCACTCTCTAGGTGCCAAGAGCACTTTTTACTATGCGCACCCAACCAGAGTGACGGGAGGAGCACATTTCAGAAAACGTGCTCAGCTCGTCCAGAAAATGCTATTTAAGCAATAAAATTAAAAATGCACCTAAAACCTAAACCAAACGTTGCAGGTGGTTATTTCTTCGTGCGCAGCAGTCAACGCGGCACTCTCTAGCTGCCAAGAGCACATTTTACTATGCGCACCCAACCAGAGTGACGGGAGGAGCACATTTCAGAAAACGTGCTCAGCTCGTCGACAAAATGCGATTTAAGCAATAAAATTAAAAATGCACCCAAAACCTAAACCAAACGTTGCAGGTGGTTATTTCTTCATGCGCAGTGGTCAACGCGGCACTCTCTAGCTGCCAAGAGCACTTTTTACTATGCGCACCCAACCAGAGTGACGGGAGGAGCACATTTCAGAAAACGTGCTCAGCTCGTCGAGAAAATGTGATTTAAGCAATAAAATTAAAAATGCACCTAAAACCTAAACCAAACGTTGCAGATGGTCATTTCTTCATGCGCAGTGGTCAACGCGGCACTCTCTAGGTGTTAAGAGCACTTTTTACTATGCACACCCAACCAGAGTGACGGGAGGAGCACATTTCAGAAAACGTGCTCAGCTCGTCGAGAAAATGCGATTTAAGCAATAAAATTAAAAATGCAACTTAAACCTAAACCAAACGTTGCAGGTGGTTATTTCTTCATGCGCAGTGGTCAACGCGGCACTCTCTAGCTGCCAAGAGCACTTTTTACTATGCACACCCAACCAGAGTGACGGGAGGAGCACATTTCAGAAAACGTGCTCAGCTCGTCGAGAAAATGCGATTTAAGCAATAAAATTAAAAATGCACCCAAAACCTAAACCAAACGTTGCAGGTGGTTATTTCTTCATGCGCAGTGGTCAACGCGGCACTCTCTAGCTTCCAAGAGCACTTTCTACTATGCACACCCAACAAGAGTGACGGGAGGAGCGCATTTCAGAAAACGTGCTCAGCTCGACGAGAACATGCGATTTAAGCAATAAAATTAAAAATGCACCCAAAACCTAAACCAAACGTTGCTGGTGGTTATTTCTTCATGTGCAGTGGTCAACGCGGCACTCTCTAGCTGCCAAGAGCACTTTTTACTATGCGCACCCAACCAGAGTGACGGGAGGAGCACATTTCAGAAAACGTGCTCAGCTCGTCGAGAAAATGCGATTTAAGCAATAAAATTAAAAATGCACCTAAAACCTAAATCAAACGTTGCAGATGGTCATTTCTTCATGCGCAGTGGTCAACGCGGCACTCTCTAGCTGCCAAGAGCACTTTTTACTATGCGCACCCAACCAGAGTGACGGGAGGAGCACATTTCAGAAAACGTGCTCAGCTCGTCGAGAAAATGCCATTTAAGCAATAAAATTAAAAATGCACCTAAAACCTAAACCAAACGTTGCAGGTGGTTATTTCTTAATGCGCAGTGGTCAACGCAGCACTCTCTAGCTGCCAAGAGCACTTTTTACTATGCGCACCCAACCAGAGTGACGGGAGGAGCATATTTCCGAAAACGTGCTCAGCTCGTCGAGTAAATGCGATTTAAGCAATAAAATTAAAAATGCACCCAAAACCTAAACCAAACGTTGCAGGTGGTTATTTCTTCATGCGCAGTGGTCAACGCGGCACTCTCTAGCTGCCAAGAGCACTTTTTACTATGCGCACCCAACCAGAGTGACGGGAGGAGCACATTTCAGAAAACGTGCTCAGCTCGTCCAGAAAATGCGATTTAAGCAATAAAATTAAATATGCACCTAAAACCTAAACCAAACGTTGCAGATGGTCATTTCTTCATGCGCAGTGGTCAACGCGGCACTCTCTAGCTGCCAAGAGCACTTTTTACTATGCGCACCCAACCAGAGTGACGGGAGGAGCACATTTCAGAAAACGTGCTCAGCTCGTCGAGAAAATGTGATTTAAGCAATAAAATTAAAAATGCACCTAAAACCTAAACCAAACGTTGCAGGTGGTTATTTCTTCATGCGCAGTGGTCAACGCGGCACTCTCTAGCTGCCAAGAGCACTTTTTACTATGCGCACCCAACCAGAGTGACGGGAGGAGCACATTTCAGAAAACGTGCTCAGCTCGTCGAGAAAATGCGATTTAAGCAATAAAATTAAAAATGCAACTAAAACCTAAACCAAACGTTGCAGATGGTCATTTCTTCATGCGCAGTGGTCAACGCGGCACTCTCTAGCTGCCAAGAGCACTTTTTTAGTATGCGCACCCAACCAGAGTGACGGGAGGAGCACATTTCAGAAAACGTGCTCAGCTCGTCGAGAAAATGCGATTTAAGCAATAAAATTAAAAATGCACCCAAAACCTAAACCAAACGTTGCAGATGGTCTTTTCTTCATGCGCAGTGGTCAACGCGGCACTCTCTAGCTGCCAAGAGCACTTTTTACTATGCGCACCCAACCAGAGTGACGGGAGGAGCGCATTTCAGAAAACGTGCTCAGCTCGTCGAGTATATGCGATTTAAGAAATAAAATTAAAAATGCACCTAAAACCTAAACCAAAAGTTGCAGGTGGTTATTTCTTCATGCGCAGCAGTCAACGCGGCACTCTCTAGCTGCCAAGAGCACTTTTTACTATGCGCACCCAACCAGAGTGACGGGAGGAGCACATTTCAGAAAACGTGCTCAGCTCGTCCAGAAAATGCGATTTAAGCAATAAAATTAAAAATGCACCTAAAACCTAAACCAAACGTTGCAGATGGTCATTTCTTCATGCGCAGTGGTCAACGCGGCACTCTCTAGCTGCCAAGAGCACTTTTTACTATGCACACCCAACCAGAGTGACGGGAGGAGCACATTTCAGAAAACGTGCTCATCTCGTCCAGACAATGCGATTTAAGCAATAAAATTAAAAATGAACCCAAAACCTAAACCAAACGTTGCAGGTGGTTATTTCTTCATGCGCAGTGGTCAACGCGGCACTCTCTAGCTGCCAAGAGCACTTTTTACTATGCGCACCCAACCAGAGTGACGGGAGGAGCGCATTTCAGAAAACGTGCTCAGCTCGTCGAGAAAATGCGATTTAAGCAATAAAATTAAAAATGCACCCAAAACCTAAACCAAACGTTGCAGATGGTCATTTCTTCATGCGCAGTGGTCAACGCGGCACTCTCTAGCTGCCAAGAGCACTTTTTACTATGCACACCCAACAAGAGTGACGGGAGGAGCGCATTTCAGAAAACGTGCTCAGCTCGTCGAGTAAATGCGATTTAAGAAATAAAATTAAAAATGCACCTAAAACCTAAACCAAAAGTTGCAGGTGGTTATTTCTTCATGCGCAGCAGTCAACGCGGCACTCTCTAGCTGCCAAGAGCACTTTTTACTATGCGCACCCAACCAGAGTGACGGGAGGAGCACATTTCAGAAAACGTGCTCAGCTCGTCGAGAAAATGCGATTTAAGCAATAAAATTAAAAATGCACCTAAAACCTAAACCAAACGTTGCAGATGGTCATTTCTTCATGCGCAGTGGTCAACGCGGCACTCTCTAGCTGCCAAGAGCACTTTTTACTATGCACACCCAACCAGAGTGACGGGAGGAGCACATTTCAGAAAACGTGCTCAGCTCGTCGAGAAAATGCGATTTAAGCAATAAAATTAAAAATGCACCCAAAACCTAAACCAAACGTTGCAGATGGTCATTTCTTCATGCGCAGTGGTCAACGCGGCACTCTCTAGCTGCCAAGAGCACTTTTTACTATGCACACCCAACAAGAGTGACGGGAGGAGCGCATTTCAGAAAACGTGCTCAGCTCGACGAGAAAATGCGATTTAAGCAATAAAATTAAAAATGCAACTTAAACCTAAACCAAACGTTGCAGGTGGTTATTTCTTCATGCGCAGTGGTCAACGCGGCACTCTCTAGCTGCCAAGAGCACTTTTTACTATGCACACCCAACCAGAGTGACGGGAGGAGCACATTTCAGAAAACGTGCTCAGCTCGTCGAGAAAATGCGATTTAAGCAATAAAATTAAAAATGCACCCAAAACCTAAACCAAACGTTGCAGGTGGTTATTTCTTCATGCGCAGCAGTCAACGCGGCACTCTCTAGCTGCCAAGAGCAGTTTTTACTATGCGCACCCAACCAGAGTGACGGGAGGAGCACATTTCAGAAAACGTGCTCAGCTCGTCGAGAAAATGCGATTTAAGCAATAAAATTAAAAATGCACCTAAAACCTAAACCAAACGTTGCAGATGGTCATTTCTTCATGCGCAGTGGTCAACGCGGCACTCTCTAGCTGCCAAGAGCACTCTTTACTATGCACACCCAACCAGAGTGACGGGAGGAGCACATTTCAGAAAACGTGCTCAGCTCGTCGAGAAAATGCGATTTAAGCAATAAAATTAAAAATGCACCCAAAACCTAAACCAAACGTTGCAGATGGTCATTTCTTCATGCGCAGTGGTCAACGCGGCACTCTCTAGCTGCCAAGAGCACTTTTTACTATGCACACCCAACAAGAGTGACGGGAGGAGCGCATTTCAGAAAACGTGCTCAGCTCGACGAGAAAATGCGATTTAAGCAATAAAATTAAAAATGCACCCAAAACCTAAACCAAACGTTGCAGGTGGTTATTTCTTCATGCGCAGTGGTCAACGCGGCACTCTCTAGGTGCCAAGAGCACTTTTTATTATGCGCACCCAACCAGAGTGACGGGAGGAGCACATTTCAGAAAACGTGCTCAGCTCGTCGAGAAAATGCGATTTAAGCAATAAAATTAAAAATGCACCCAAAACCTAAACCAAACGTTGCAGGTGGTTATTTCTTCATGCGCAGTGGTCAACGCGGCACTCTCTAGCTTCCAAGAGCACTTTCTACTATGCACACCCAACAAGAGTGACGGGAGGAGCGCATTTCAGAAAACGTGCTCAGCTCAACGAGAACATGCGATTTAAGCAATAAAATTAAAAATGCACCCAAAACCTAAACCAAACGTTGCTGGTGGTTATTTCTTCATGTGCAGTGGTCAACGCGGCACTCTCTAGCTGCCAAGAGCACTTTTTACTATGCACACCCAACCAGAGTGACGGGAGGAGCACATTTCAGAAAACGTGCTCAGCTCGTCGAGAAAATGCGATTCAAGCAATAAAATTAAAACTGCAGCCAAAACCTAAACCAAACGTTGCAGATGGTTATTTCTTCATGCGCAGTGGTCAACGCTGCACTCTCTAGCTGCCAAGAGCACTTTTTACTATGCGCACCCAACCAGAGTGACGGGAGGAGCACATTTCAGAAAACGTGCTCAGCTCGTCCAGAAAATGCGATTTAAGCAATAAAATTAAAAATGCACCCAAAACCTAAACCAAACGTTGCATATGGTCATTTCTTCATGCGCAGTGGTCAACGCGGCACTCTCTAGCTGCCAAGACCACTTTTTACTATGCGCACCCAACCAGAGTGACGGGAGGAGCACATTTCAGAAAACGTGCTCAGCTCGTTGAGAAAATGCGATTTAAGCAATAAAATTAAAAATGCACCTATACCCTAAACCAAACGTTGCAGGTGGTTATTTCTTCATGCGCAGTGGTCAACGCGGCACTCTCTAGCTGCCAAGAGCACTTTTTACTATGCGCACCCAACCAGAGTGACGGGAGGAGCACATTTCAGAAAACGTGCTCAGCTCGTCGAGAAAATGTGATTTAAGCAATAAAATTAAAAATGCACCTAAAACCTAAACCAAAAGTTGCAGGTGGTTATTTCTTCATGCGCAGTGGTCAACGCGGCACTCTCTAGCTGCCAAGAGCACTTTTTACTATGCGCACCCAACCAGAGTGACGGGAGGAGCACATTTCAGAAAACGTGCTCAGCTCGTCGAGAAAATGCGATTTAAGCAATAAAATTAAAAATGCACCTAAAACCTAAACCAAACGTTGCAGGTGGTTATTTCTTCATGCGCAGCGGTCAACGCGGCACTCTCTAGCTGCCAAGAGCACTTTTTACTATGCGCACCCAACCAGAGAGACGGGAGGAGCACATTTCAGAAAACGTGCTCAGCTCGTCGAGAAAATGCGATTTAAGCAATAAAATTAAAAATGCACCTAAAACCTAAACCAAACGTTGCAGGTGGTTATTTCTTCATGCGCAGTGGTCAACGCGGCACTCTCTAGCTGCCAAGAGCACTTTTTACTATGCGCACCCAACCAGAGTGACGGGAGGAGCACATTTCAGAAAACGTGCTCAGCTCGTCGAGAAAATGCGATTTAAGCAATAAAATTAAAAATGCACCTAAAACCTAAACCAAACGTTGCAGATGGTCATTTCTTCATGCGCAGTGGTCAACGCGGCACTCTCTAGCTGTCAAGAGCACTTTTTACTATGCGCACCCAACCAGAGTGACGGGAGGAGCACATTTCAGAAAACGTGCTCAGCTCGTCGAGAAAATGCCATTTAAGCAATAAAATTAAAAATGCACCTAAAACCTAAACCAAACGTTGCAGGTGGTTATTTCTTCATGCGCAGTGGTCAAAGCGGCAATCTCTAGCTGCCAAGAGCACTTTTTACTATGTGCATCCAACCAGAGTGACGGGAGGAGCACATTTCAGAAAACGTGCTCAGCTCGTGAAGAAAATGCTATTTAAGCAATAAAATTAGAAATGCACCCAAAACCTAAACCAAACGTTGCAGGTGGTTATTTCTTCGTGCGCAGCAGTCAACGCGGCACTCTCTATCTGCCAAGAGCACTTTTTACTATGCGCACCCAACCAGAGTGACGGGAGGAGCACATTTCAGAAAACGTGCTCAGCTCGTCGAGAAAATGCGATTTAAGCAATAAAATTAAAAATGCACCTAAAACCCAAACCAAACGTTGCAGGTGGTTATTTCTTCATGCGCAGTGGTCAACGCGGCACTCTCTAGCTGCCAAGAGCACTTTTAACTATGCGCACCCAACAAGAGTGACGGGAGGAGCGCATTTCAGAAAACGTGCTCAGCTCGACGAGAACATGCGATTTAAGCAATAAAATTAAAAATGCACCCAAAACCTAAACCAAATGTTGCTGGTGGTTATTTCTTCATGCGCAGCGGTCAACGCGGCACTCTCTAGCTGTCAAGAGTACTTTTTACTATGCGCACCCAACCAGAGTGACGGGAGGAGCACATTTCAGAAAACGTGCTCAGCTCATCGAGAAATTGCGATTTAAGCAATAAAATTAAAAATGCACCTAAAACCTAAACCAAACGTTGCAGGTGGTTATTTCTTCATGAACAGTGGTCAACGCGGCACTCTCTAGCTGCCAAGAGCACTTTTTACTATGCGCACCCAACCAGAGTGACGGGAGGAGCACATTTCAGAAAACGTGCTCAGCTCGTCGAGAAAATTCGATTTAAGCAATAAAATTAAAAATGCACCTAAAACCTAAACCAAACGTTGCAGGTGGTTATTTCTTCATGCGCAGTGGTCAACGCGGCACTCTCTAGCTGCCAAGAGCACTTTTTACTATGCGCACCTAACCAGAGTGACGGGAGGAGCACATTTCAGAAAACGTGCTCAGCTCGTCGAGAAAATGCGATTTAAGCAATAAAATTAAAAATGCACCTAAAACCTAAACCAAACGCTGCAGATGGTCATTTCTTCATGCGCAGTGGTCAACGCGGCACTCTCTAGCTGCCAAGAGCACTTTTTACTATGCACACCCAACCAGAGTGACGGGAGGAGCACATTTCAGAAAACGTGCTCAGCTCGTCGAGAAAATGCGATTCAAGCAATAAAATTAAAACTGCAGCCAAAACCTAAACCAAACGTTGCAGATGGTTATTTCTTCATGCGCAGTGGTCAACGCTGCACTCTCTAGCTGCCAAGAGCACTTTTTACTATGCGCACCCAACCAGAGTGACGGGAGGAGCACATTTCAGAAAACGTGCTCAGCTCGTCCAGAAAATGCGATTTAAGCAATAAAATTAAAAATGCACCTAAAACCTAAACCAAACGTTGCAGGTGGTTATTTCTTCATGCGCAGTGGTCAACGCGGCACTCTCTAGCTGCCAAGACCACTTTTTACTATGCGCACCCAACCAGAGTGACGGGAGGAGCACATTTCAGAAAACGTGCTCAGCTCGTTGAGAAAATGCGATTTAAGCAATAAAATTAAAAATGCACCTATACCCTAAACCAAACGTTGCAGGTGGTTATTTCTTCATGCGCAGTGGTCAACGCGGCACTCTCTAGCTGCCAAGAGCACTTTTTACTATGCGCACCCAACCAGAGTGACGGGAGGAGCACATTTCAGAAAACGTGCTCAGCTCGTCGAGAAAATGCGATTTAAGCAATAAAATTAAAAATGCACCTAAAACCTAAACCAAACGTTGCAGATGGTCATTTCTTCATGCGCAGTGGTCAACGCGGCACTCTCTAGCTGTCAAGAGCACTTTTTACTATGCGCACCCAACCAGAGTGACGGGAGGAGCACATTTCAGAAAACGTGCTCAGCTCGTCGAGAAAATGCCATTTAAGCAATAAAATTAAAAATGCACCTAAAACCTAAACCAAACGTTGCAGGTGGTTATTTCTTCATGCGCAGTGGTCAAAGCGGCAATCTCTAGCTGCCAAG